>NC_080164.1:127139325-128339325 GCF_950295315.1 Erinaceus europaeus | reverse complement strand
CTCTCATTCTAAGAACACATTGACAGGTAAAGCCAAATCAAATCAACTCTGGACAATTTTGCTATGATTTAAAGTAGCAATCACAACAATTCTGCATTTGAAGTCAGTGAATACTAAGAGAAGCATGGAACCAGAGAAAAAAAATATTTTTTAATACTTATTAAAATTAGAGTCAACCCCAACCTTTTTCAGCCTTGACTAGATATAAGTACCCTTATTAATTCATAGAGCTTTCTCAGGAAAAAAAATGTTATCATCATCAGAACAACAAATTGTTTCAAATGTCAAACTAGATTATGAGAGAAAAATAATAAGAGAATTATCTACTTCCAGATATCCCGGAGAAAAACATCTACAATGTTTAATTTTGTCATTAGTTTATGGTATACACATAGTGCTTATAATAACTAGAATTACTTTTAACAAGAGGATTTGGAGAGGAGATGGGCTGTGTTGCACCCAGTTAAGTGCACATAGACCTCCTCACAAGGGTCCAAGTTCAAGCCCCAGCTGCAGGAAGGACGCTTCACAAGCAGTGAAGCAGGTCTGCAAGTGTCTGTCTTTCTCTCTTCCTATCTCCCTGTCCCCTCTCAATTTCTCTCTGTCCTATCCAATAAAATGGGGGGGGGGGGGTGATGGCTGCCAAGAGCAGTGGATCGTAGTGTTAGCACCAAGCCCCAGCGATAACCCTGGAGGAAAGAGAGAGAGAGAAACAGGATTTGGACCATGTAGGTTTATAATAAAGATTTTAACTGACCTTTTCCCCTTTTCTGGACAGAAGACTAGATCCTAAGAATTCCCTAATGTGTCTGTGTTATTTATGAACTCTCTGTCTTATGCCTGAGCTTGTGGTAATGTACTTTGTTGGGGAGGCTAATGGTTTAGAGTATAGTTAATAACACATAGCTACAACCTTTCATCTCCACATGATAGGTGTCTGCAAGACACTCCACCAAACTAGGTTCTTTTCCATCACCATGCACCAGCACTCCAGTGCCCCTCTATGCCATCTTTTCCCTCCTTCCTCAGAGTCCTTTGTTTTGGTGCAAAAATACCACAGCCAGTCCAAATTTTACCTTATGTTTTCCTTACTGTCCTTCCTTCTTCATTTCTACCTATGAGTGAGATCAATGGAGTAGCTTGTCAGGATGTTAATACCTTCATGAAGGGAGCTGGCAGGTCAAACCTAATAAATCTAGCCCAGATTTGATATAATAAATTACATTCAATGCTTTAGCAACTGGGTAAAAGTCTACACTCATCAGATAAAGAAAGGACTACAAAAGCTGGATAAGGGCAAGAAACTTACATAATGATGGCCTTTTTGGTCAGTACCAGGTCACTCCATTGTCTGAGGCCCTAGTCAGGGAATCCTTAGATTCCCCCATGACAATATGGGCATAGATCTCTAATAGATCCTGTTGTTAAAATTCGGAGGCTCCAGCTGGCCGGGCTAGCTTCACGGGCAGGTAACAGAGACGACCAGAGGCATACGGCTGGGCCGGGAAGCTGTATTTCTTTATTCAGGAACAACGATTTATAAACTAAGACAAACTAATCACCAAACAAAACTCTCCTGCCTCTTTCTCACATGGCGGCGCCAAGAACTCTCCAACTCTGGAACTCTAGAACTCTGGCGGGGTTCCTTAGGGTGGGGACAAGTGGGCCCACGAAAACTAGCAGGATTGAACCAATTTTCTTGGCAGGGGGAGAGCTAGAACAACCCAATGTAAAGCATACAACAAGATCCCTCTCTTTACCATCATAGTCACTTCCATCAGAACAAGCCCTCTTGTGGGCCTCTCCAGGACCTTGCCCTCACTAAAAACCAGCAATGGTATGAATTGCCACACTCTTTGAAAGGAGGTTGGGTCAGCATACTCTGCCATTCAAGGAAGAATGGTGATGAAATGAATGCAACCTAGAATATTCCCAGATGTGACCATGAACTGAGAGCTCAGAATGACAGGGACTCATAGGTCACACAGACTCCTGTGCTAAATATGAATATACATGGGCCCTGGGTCAGACTGATGGGGTAACAACTAATTGTACTTATATATTTTCTTCAAGCTTGGGAGCTACTCTCTGCCCTAATCCAGCTTTATAGTCCTATTCTCAACTCTGACACCATCTTCCCAGACTATATTTTTAGTTCACCTCCATGTTGGCTATCAAGATCAAGCAAAAATTACTAAAGTCATGGTCCCCTAGGAATATACCTAAAATAGACTTCCTAGCTTCTTTCCACCATAAGACCCCTATTCTCATCTATTTTATTCCTACTTTCTGGTTCCCATTCATTAAACATTTTGTCCTGCTCTATATCTCACTATCTTTCAGACACCAAGTTGCAGATGTCACTATGATTCCATTCTGATTTCTCTTGGAAGACAACTTCACTAATGTTTCCTAGAACCTTGCCTCTCCAGAACCCTACCCCACTAGGGAAAGATAGAAACAGGCTGCGGTATAAATTGACCTGCCAATGTCCATGTCAAGTGAAGAAACAATTACAGAAGCCATAACCTTCTGTGTATCATAAGGAATTTTGGTCTAAACTCCCAGAGTGGGAAAAATGTTAGGGGAAGATGACCAGAAAACTCTGAATTCCAATTACATCAAGACTCAGAGAGAGAAGAGGGGGAAAGGAAGGACATTTGGAAATAGCAACAGGTGTAGGTGTGACTTAGAAAGGAAGAGAAAGGGGGTCGGCAAATAGCACGGCAGGTTAAGCGCACATGGTGCAAAGCGCAAGGACCTGCATGAAGATCCAGGTTCACCACTGGCTCCCCAACTGCAGGGGGGGTCCCCTCACAAGTGGTGAAGCAGGTCTGCAGGTGTCTATCTCTCTCTCCCCCTCTCTATCTTCCCCTCCTCTCTCCATTTCTCTCTGTCCTATCCAACAACAACGACATTAGTAACAACAAAAATAATAACCACAACAATAAAAAAGGGCAACAAAAAGGGAAAAAAATGGCTTTCAAGAGCAGTAGATTCATGGTGCAGGCACTAAGCCCCAGCAATAACCCTGGAGGCAAAAAAAAGAAAGGAAGAGAAGGCAGGACCATAGAAAAAATGGACAAATACATGAAATACAAATGCTTACAAAAATAATAGTCAATCCATATAATGATCTTGGGAGAACTACCATAATTTCCAATGGAGGGAATGGGGACAGAGAACTCTAGTGGTGGGAAAGGTATAGAATTAAAGCTCTGTTATCTCATAATTTTGTAAATCAATATTAAAACACTAATAAAATAAAAGCAGGAAAAACATTTCACTCAACTCTATAAGATATCAGAGAGTAGGTAGCCAGGTGGTAGCACAGCGGGTTAGGCACACATGGCGCAAAGCAAAAGGACTGGCATAAGAATCCCGGTTCATGCCCCCAGCTCCCCACCTGTAGGGGAGTTACTTCACAGGTGGTGAAGCAGGTCTTCAGGTGTCTTTCTCTCCCCCTCTCTCTTCCCCTCCTCTTTCCATTTCTCTCTGTCCTATCTAACAATGACAATATCAGTAACAACAAAGATAACTACAACAACAAGGGCAACAAAAGGGAAAGTATATATATATATATAAAAGAAGATATCAGAGGGTGAAAACACATGAGCACTGATTCAGTCACCACACTCTGGAAAATTAGTTCTGAATCTCACAAAAAAAAAAGGGGGGGTTCCCAGAAGATGGCGGACTAAGAAGCTGCTAGTGGCTTGAGCTCTGACCACATCCTCTGGAAATGGTAGGATTTTCTGCCTTTAGTAGGCCAGTCAATAAGGGGTCCTAGCAGTGACACCAAGGAGGTGACTATAACTTAATTTGGGTTAAAAAATAGAGTAGAAAAAAAGGGAAAAAAATTTTTTTCTTTTAAACTATTATTCCCAAAGCGCACCTCCTCCCCCTTCCACCCCCATAACCAATCCCTGGGGACCAGCTCCTAGCAGGCTCCCCTGCTAAGCTTCTTTCTTTACCAAGATTCCTGTCCCACCAGGGAGTATCATTCATTCTAAGTCTATTCCCTTCTGAAACCTCTGGCCTTTTATCTTTCTAAGTAGCCAACCCCCCCACCCACCCACCCCCGCATAGCTAATTAAATGTTAAAAATAAATAAATAAAGAACTCTTTCCTTTCACCGCTGTTTTATTACTGTTCTTTTTCTTATCTTTTTATTTTTTCTCTCTCTCTCTCTCTCTTTTTTCTTTTTCTCATTCTTGAAGCCACAAGCCCCATCCCCCACACCACCAAACACTGTGCTTTCACTGAATTCACTGATACATGTTTGGGAATTATTTTGGGGAAGAATTCTAACTCAGAGTGGACTCTCACTGTGAGTATCTCTGCTCAACTTCCCTTCCTCCTTTAGCTACCCCTAGAATATACAGTGGATAGTAGATTTGCATAACTGTCTATTTCAGCTATCCTTGTCTAGTCCTGAGGTTATTTTTTTATTTGTATTTTTTTTTCTTTCTTAACAATCAGCTGCCTCTGCTCACGAGGTTTGAGGTAATCTGGGACAGGGTTTTTTTTTACCCTGCTCTATTTTATTATTAATATTATATAAAGGCATATATCTTTCCCCCCCCCTTTAGGTTGGTCAGAATTAACTCTTAGGGTATCTTTCATTGCTAGGGTAGTGGGAATCTTATCTATTGTGGAAGGAACTTGTCTCGTTACTCCTACCTCCTCTAAAGACTCTCCCCTTCCTCCTCCTCCTAGCTAATTAAAAAATTAAACTAAATTAAATTAAATTAAAAATAAAGTAATCAAAAAAAAACTTTCCTTTCACTGCTCTTTAATTACAGCTCTTTTTCTTATCTTTTCTCTTTTCTCTCTCTTGTTTCTTTTTTTTTATCTTGTCATACATTTCTTCCTTCCTTCTTCTTTGCCTTTCTGAATTTGTGAATTATTTTGGGGAAGAAATCTGACTCAGAGAGGACTCTCTATGTGTGTATCTCTGCTCTACTTCCCTTTCCCCTCTTGTTACCCCTAGAATATACAGTGGATAGTAGATTTGCATAAATTTCTATTCTTGCTATACCTTCTTTCTTTTCTCTTTCTTCTTCACTGGGATTTGGTTACTATTTTTTCACGGATGGGAGACATTGTTTGGCTAACTGGTAGTGATTAAATTGCTTCAATACTTGCTTCAGTTGCTACTGTAATTCCTGAGGTTGGTAAGTGCAATTGTCATAAAGGTATTTAGTACAGTGTTGCTTGTACTGAAGACACAACAACTAAGGAATAACAGAGCATAAAAAAAAGAAACACATAAATCAAAAAAATGGATAGATCAAAAACAAATAAAACTGCTACTCCAATGAATGAAGACAGGAGCCCAGAAGAAACTACAAATCAGCCAGAAGTAACCATAGATAAGAAAAGTATGCAAGCAATAATAAACTTATTAATCACAGTAATGAAAACAACATTGGAGGAAAGAAATGGCAGTATTTTGGAAACAACAGTTGAGACCACTAAGGAAAATACTGATTATCTTGAGGCAATTAGAGAACTGAAAGCTGAAATAGCTGTAATGAAGAAAGAAGCTGAGGCAAGGGAAAGCAGACTAACAGAAGCAGAAAACAGAATTAGTCAGACAGAGGATGAGTTAGAGAAAAGGAAGAAAGAGGTGAAAGAGCTCAAAAAGAGATTGAGAGACACTGAAAACAACAACAGAGACATATGGGATGATCTCAAAAGAAGTAACATTCGTATAATTGGCCTGCCAGAGGAAGAAAGAGAGGAAGGGGAAGCAAACATTCTAGAGGAAATAATACAAGAAAACTTCCCAGACCTGAATAACAGAAAGGACATCAAGATTCAAGAGGCCCAGAGAATACCAAACAGAATCAACCCAGACCTGAAGACACCAAGACACATCATAGTCACAATGAGAAGGAGTAAGGATAAAGAAAGGATCCTAAAGGCTGCAAGAGAGAAACAAAAAGTCACATACAGGGTAAAACCCATAGATTATCTGCAGACTTCTCCACTCAAACTCTAAAAGCCAGAAGAGAATGGCAAGATATCTATCAAGCCCTGAATGAAAAGGGTTTCAACCAAGGATAATATATCCTGCTAGACTTTCATTCAAATTAGATGGAGGTATCAAAACCTTCTTAGACAAACAACAGTTAAAGGAGGCAACCATCACCAAACCAGCCCTGAAAGAGGTTCTAAAATACCTCTTATAAACAAGAACATCACTATAATACTTGCAATATATCAGAGCTAACAAAAATTTTTTTGAACAATGGCACTACAATACATTAAATCCATAATATCAGTAAATGTCAATGGCTTAAATTCACCCATCAAAAGGCACAGAGTGGGGGGATGGATCAGAAAACATAACCCAACCATATGCTGCTTGCAAGAATCCCATCTATCACAACAAGATAAACACAGACTTAAAGTGAAAGGATGGAAAACTGTCATACAGGCTAACAGACCACAAAAAAGGGCAGGAAGAGCCATTCTCATCTCAGACACAATAGATTTTAAATTAAAGAAAGTAATAAAAGATAGGCAAGGTCATTACATAATGATTAGAGGATCAATCAGCCAAGAAGACTTAACAAGTATTAACATCTATGCACCCAATGAGGGACCATCTAAATAAGTAAGTCAAGCACTTACTGAAAGAATTTCAAAAATACATCAATAGTAATACAATAATAGTGGGAGACTTCAATACCCCACTCTCACACTTAGACAGATCAACAAAGCAGAGAACCAACAAAGATACAAGAAAATTGAATGAAGAGATTGACAGAATAGACCTCTTGCACATTTTCAGTCTTTCACCCAAAAAAACTGGAATACACCTTCTTTTCAAATCCACATAACACATACTCAAGGATAGACCACATGTTAGGCCACAAAGACAGCATCAATAAATTCAAGAGCATCGAAATCATCCCAAGTATCTTCTCAGACCACAGTGGAGTAAAACTAACATTTAACAACAAACAGAAAATTATTAAAAGTCACAAAATTTGGAAACTAAACAACATACTCCTTAAGAACCACTGGGTCAAAGACTCACTCAAGCAGGAAATTCAAATGTTCCTGGAAACAAATGAAAATGAAGACACAACCTATCAAAATATTTGGGACACAGCTAAAGCAGTACTCAGAGGGAAACTTATAGCCATACAATCACATATTAAACAACAAGAAAAAGCTCAAATGAACGACCTTACTGCAATTACCAAATAATGTGATGATAACATTAACTATCGATTGTCTTTTTGAACCCAAGTGGAACCTCACATCTCCACTATAGAGCCTCTATTTCCTTCAGTCCTGGAACCCTTGGATAGGGCCCACTTTCCCGTATGCTTCCCAATCCATATCAAATAATATTGCATCTGCCGATCACAACCTAATCAGCGAAATGATTGCCACCTCAACATGCTTCACTTAAGACTGTGTCCAGAGACTTCACGTGTGGAATGACAACCCTTCAGCTTCATTACTCAGGTGAGACCTTTCCTTTCATAGTATACTCTAATTCCATCCCAGGTGGTTCACTTTCTAACAAAGTACCCAAAACTAGATATACACCAGTTTCTGTGAGAGAGAGCATATGTTCACACGTATCCATAAACTACTGCAAAATATATACCTGAAAGCAAAAGTACACTAGAGTTTGCAGTGAGTATCCCCCTAACACTTCCTCTCCACTATTCCAAGCTTTGGGTCCAGGATTGCTCAACAATTTGTTTGGCTTTGTATGTTAACTCTCTTTTCAGTCAACAGGTTCCAGATGTCATCAGGATGCCGGCCAGGCTTCCCTGGACTGAAGACCCCACCAATGTCTCCTGGAGCTCCACTTATCCAGACACCCACCCTACTAGGAAAAGAGAGAGGCAGCCTGGGAATATGGACTGACCAGTCAATGCCCATGTTCAATTACAGAAGCCAGACCTTCTACCTTCTGCAACCCACAATGACCCTGGGTCCATGCTCCCAGAGGGATAGAGAGTGGGAAAGCTATCAGGGGAGGGGATGGGATATGGAGATTGGATGGTGTGAATTGTGTGGAGTTGTACCCCTCCTACCCTATGGTTTTGTTAATTTATCCTTTCTTAAATTAAAAAAAAAATTTTTTTTAAAGAAGGAGCTTTTTTAAATTAAACTTTCAAATGTAAAAAAAAAAAAATACTTCTCAGCTGGGCCACGTGAAGGCCTTTGACAGGCACTGCAAATGGTGCTGGAGAATGTGAGGAAGATGTGGACCAAGGTCCCCAAGAGCAGCAAGGGCAAGAAGAAGTCCAAGCCTATGAACAAGGACCGCTACATCTCCAAGATGTTCCTGCACGGAGACTCAGTCATCATGGTCCTGCGGAACCCACTCATCGCCAGCAAGGGTGCTCTACTCCCACCCCACCATGTGATGACCTGCCATTTCTAATGAGAAGAATAAAGCTTCGTGTTTTAAATAATAATAATAATAATGCTTCTCAACCTCATTATAAGACTATAGCTTTCATAACTAAGGAGTTTATAGAGAACGTGGAATTTAAACACAATAAACAGTTCATAATGAATATTTATAAGAACTGTAACAGGGTAGAATAAAAATTAATATAAAAGAATAGGAAAGCTATCAGGGGAGGGGATGGGATATGAAGTTCTGGTGGTAGGAATTGTGTGGAGTTGTACCCCTCTTATCCTATGGTTTTTGTCAGTGTTTCCTTTTTATAAATAAAAATTTTTTTAAAAGAAATACTTCCTGGTTGTGGTGGTTTGAATATATATATATATATATATATATATATATATATATATATATATATATCATATCTGATGCTCTAATGTCCCAGGTTCAATCACCAGCATCACTATAAGTCAAAGCTGAGCAGCTATGATATCTCTCTCTCCCTCTCCCTCTCCCTCTCTCTCTCTCTCTCTCTCTCATACACACACACACACACATTAAAATAAATTTTAAAGTATTTTATAAATAAATGCTTTCTCAGTTCAAGACAGCCATTGTTACACCTTTTCTGAAACCTATATATTAGAATAACTGTGGCACACACATAAAAGGCGTGCTTCAACAAACGAATAAACTTAGCAAAAACTTTACAATAGTGTAATTGGACAGAAGATAAAAACACATGTCATATACATGTTGAGACCTTATCATGAGACAACAGACTTTAGATCTAATGATGGGCACCCCTCAATTCTGTTAGCACATCTCTAAGATTGTACCAACTGATTCAGCAAGCACCACCTGATGCCTTTCTTGCATGTGAGCACTAAGCCTTGATAGAATTTGCCCTGTGTTTACCTTTTGATTCCAAAAGGTAATCCAAAAAGATTCTACTACAAGACTCTAATGGTCTCCCAGATAGAGAATATCACACTGAGTTAATTATGGGTCAAAAATCATTTTTACATGTACAGTCTCAGGTAGAACCAGATAGCATGCCCATCTAAAAACAAATTTTCCTGAAAAGTCTCAGTGAAGTCTTAACAAATCCAACCTCTAGTTTATAAACCAGTTTCTCTCTGTAAATAGACTAAGTGTGATATTCAGATGCCTACAAACAGGCACTCTGATACTGTGGCATTAGAGTCAAATAATCTCAGCTGCCAGATGCAGTGAAATCCATAATGGGTTTTATAGTGTTGATCAATGACTGGATCTCAAAGAAAACAGTAGATCAAACAGAGAGAGGTACAGAGGAGAGAAGATAGGTAAGAAAGAAAAAGAAAAAGAAAAGCAGTGAGCAGTCCACTTGGGAGTCAAGCTGGATAATGTATTTCTACATCCTCTGGTCCTTCCAGAGCACAAAGTTTAAGAGGCTCATATTGTATATGAGCAGCGTGAATTGGTAGGAAATGTGATTGATTTAATGTCAGAAGATTTGACTCTAACTACCAGTGTGACCTAAGATGAGTCACTTAACCTTGGCCTCAGTTTCATTTTTAAAATACAGGCATTAGATTAGATTATCTTTATATTTCCTTCAAGATCTTACAGAGTATGATTCCATTTCTCTCCTTTTGCTATGTAGCAATTGTCATCAGATCAATGGACAGAAAAGAGCCTCCACAGATTATCAAATTAATGAGGACAAAATGAAATGCAAGATTTAAAAGGTCCTTAAAAACTATTACATGTTTCACAAGTATTAGGTATTACTATCCCCATTATTAATACAGAGTGTCTGATAAAGAAATTCTAAAATAAAAAGCACTTCAGATACCATTTTCCAAATATCTAAAAGTGAAATAATGTATTTCTATTTAAGTAAGTGTCAAATTTGATATGTACATATATTTTCTATCTCTTTTCTAAATCTCTACTTTAGGTTACTTGAAATTGAATTATGAAGTAATACTTTATTCATGTTTTCCTTTTCAATCTGATGCTCAGCATATTGAGTTCAGCCATATCATCTATGTATATATCAGACAAATGCCATGCAAGAAAATCTAGGTGAAAAATTACTTAAACTGTAAAGACTTACATAACATATATATTCCTTATAAATTATAAGAATTTAAAAAGCTGCATTAAAAGAGTTTCCAAAACATTAAAAAATAGAATTTTCTATCACTTCTGCAAACTCAGTCTCCAGTCCAGTTTTTGCGCAAATCTCCAATTATGCACTCTGGTGATATTTATGTGAACTTTGCTCTACATTATCAATCTCTTTCCATAACTTTTTTTTTTTTGCTTCCAGGGTTATTGCTGGGGCTCGTTGCCTGCACTACAAATCCACTGCTCCTGGAGGCCATTTTTTTTCCCATTTTGTTGCCCTTGTTGCCATCGTTATTATTGTTATTGTTGCCATTGATGTTGTTGGATAGGACACAGAGAAATTGAGAAAGGAGGAGAAGACAGAGGGGAAGAGAAAGATAGACAACTGCAGACCTACTTCACCTGCAAGTGGGGAGTGGGAGGCTCAAAACGGAATCCTTAAGCTGGTCCTTGCACTTTGCGCCACGTGCGCTTAACCGGCTGTGCTACCGCCCAACCCCCCTTAACATTTATCTATCTATCTATCTATCTATCTATCTATCTATCTATCTATCTATCTATCTATCTATCATCTATTCCCTTTTGTTGCACTTGTTTTATTGTTGTAGTTGGATAGGACAGAGAGAAATGGAGAGGGGAGGGGAAGACAGAGGGGGAGAGAAAGAAACCTGTAGACCTGCTTCACCACCTGTGAAGCAACTCCCCTGCAGGTGGAGAGCCGGACATTCGAACCAGGATCCTTATGCCTGTCTTTGTGCTTTGCGCCATGTGCGCTTAACCTGCTGCGCTACCGCCAGACCGCCCCACCATAACATTTTAACCTCTACAAAGTTGAACTCCTTCCTACACTAAGATGGCAAATTCTTCTGATTTTTAACTTGAGAACAGTGATAGTGGGTTTCTCATACACCTTCCTACCACACTAAACTCATGGTCTTTCTAGGACTGGTCAAACTACAACATCCTTTAAAAAGGAAAAGAGAAAATTAGTGACTGTAATATATTCCTATTGAGCATACTTGGGTGTTCAAAGCAATTAGCTGACAAAATGTCTGTTACAGTACGACAGAGTAAGCTGGCAAGTAATTAGGAGGCAGAAGACCTCACCAGACTTAATTGGGAGTGCCTGCCTTTGATCTGCCTTCCAGAGTAAGGCAAGCTGAATTAAGGGAGAAGTTCAAAATGTCACCTGGTGGAACGCGAACTCTACCTGTGAAATGATAAGCAGCTCACCAGCAACCGCTTTGTTGTGAAGACTTTGTTGCGAGTTTCTCATGCACAAACACTGCAGACAGAAAACGAATCACAACAAATGCCGCCTACTACAGAATAGGAGGGGCAATATCAAGAAGAAAAATGACAGAAGTTGGGCGGTAGCGCAGCGGGTTAAGCGCATGTGGCGCAAAGTGCAAGGACCAGCCTAAGGATCCTGGTTGGAGGCCCTGGCTCCTCACCTGCAGGGGAGTTGCTTCACAGGCAGTGAAGCAGGTCTGCAGGTGTCTATCTCTCTCTCCCCTTCTCTCTCTAACCCCTCCTCTCTCCATTTCTCTCTGTCCTATCCAGCAACAAAGACATCAACAATAGCTATAACAATAAAAAGCAAGGTCAACAAATGGGAATAAATAAATATCTTTTCTAAAGTTAAAAAAAAAAGAAAAACGAATAACCCAAGAAAGAATGTAAAAAATAGACTAAAATAGTTTCTCCTTTTGAAACGTTTTCATTGTACAAGCCCCAAAATCGTATTTCAAGAGTGTGTAGCAAGACTACTGCATCGATTTATTATTACTAGTACTACTCTGCTGACGAACCCTGGATGAAAGCTGTTTATCTCCTTCATCACCACCATCACCATCCTTACAGGATGGTCCACTGAAGTTAAGTTTAAAACAAATGAAAATAATAGTTCAAAAATGAATGGATTACAACAGTATATCCTTTAAAATTATATGTGAAGGAAGGGGCAGCATGGTGGTGCAGCTGGTTGAGCGTGACTATACAGGTGATTATGCTCAAGGATACAGGTTCAAGCTCAAAGTCTCCACCTGCGATGAGCAGACTGCATAAGTGGGTGAAGGAGTGCTACACGTGTCTCTCTTTTTCTCCCTCTTTCTGTCTCCCTCTTCCATCTCTGTTTCTTTCTGTATCTAACCAAAATAAACAAACAAATATTTTTAAAGTACTTTCAAAAATTATATGTAACAATTGGATTGGAGGTGGGATATATTTAATAAAGTCCACTGGTGAATTTAGTATCGAATCTTTAAAAATTCATGTATCAGCCTGAGATAGAGGAGACGGCAAAGAACTAGAGCATCACTCTGGCAGGTGAGATACAGTGGATTTGAGCCTCGTTCTCTGAAGTTCAGTACTCTAGCCACTGCACCACCCCCTGGGTCACTAGCTTAGAATTTTACTTTATAAAGACATAAACATATATACTTTTAGGAAACATACTAGTGAAATTTATACAACTAAAACTTCTAACTTAATTTGATTATCTGCAGGTTACCTTTTCTTGACAATTCAGACAGTATCACTATCTGTCACACAGGCACTGTAATTTCATATCCTGAAGCTAGCAATACTTAACAATTACTACAATGTAGGGCCAAGCAATAGCACAACAGGTTAAGTTCACATGGTGCAAAGCACAAGAACTGGCGTAAGGATCCCGGTTCAAGCCCCTGGATCTCTGCAGGGGAGACGCTTCACAAGCAGTGAAGCTGGTCTGCAGGTGTCTATCTTTCTCTACCTTTCTCAGTCTTCTCCTCCTCTCTCTCGACTTCTCTCTGTCCTATCCAACAACAATGACAGCAATAACAACAACAACAATAAACAACAAGGGCAACAAAAGGGAAAAAATAGCCTCCAGGAGCAGTGGATTTGTAACAACAGAGGCAACAAATGGGGGGGGGGGGAGAATTACTACAATGAATGGTAAAATATTAATAATAAGTCCTATCATTGTCTCATTTTATGTAGCATCATAAGAAATTGTGAATAGTGGAACCCTGGTTTCATAACTAAGGCACCTTTAGTTATCATCTACCTCTGCCAGTCTTCTTCCCCTCCACACACATACATGCTTTTCCTTCCTCCAGGTTCCCAAGACTGCTGTGGCTATGCCTCACTTCTCTTCAATGAAAACTTTTCTGGAATTATAAGGATAAGAAGATGCCTTCTAAGAACACTACAGAATTGGAGCTGGGTGGTGCCTTGGTAAAGCACACACATAACCATGTGTGAAGACCCAGGTCCAAGCCCCACCAACCCCCTGCAGGAGGGAAGCTTCCTGAAAAGTGGGGTGGGGCCAAAGGTGTTTCTCCTCTTTGTCTCTCCCTCTCTCTTCCTCCTCGTCTACCAAAGAAAAAAATATTAAAATAGTTTTTTAAAAAAAGCTAAATACTACAGACATTTTGGTTAATTGTCAAGTGTGCATAAGGCTTAGGAAATGTGTGAGTGGCCAGGGAAGTGGTGCAGTGGATAAAGCACTGGATTTTCTATCAAGAGCTCCTGAGTTCAATCCCCAGCATCATATATGCCAGAGTACTGCTCTGGTTGTCTCACCCCTAGCTTTCTTTCTCATGAATATTTTTAAATCCCCAATACTACCATAAGCTGAGCAGTGTGCTTATTAAACGAAGAGGAGGAGGAAATAAACATTTACAAAAAAGAAGCAAATGTGTTTAATGATTGGTATATATCTACTGAAACTATCCCAAAGGTCCACTGTGAAGGGAAGCAGCAATAATAATAATAGCACTAAGGTGATGATAACATCTTGAGTCTCCATTGTAAGAGGTGGCCTGGGAACTTGATCTTCCCAGCTTTGAGATATATCTAGTTCAGTGAGAGAGAGGGTGGACCCAGGGCAGGTCCTGACAGACATAAAATATGATTCTAAAGTGAAATAAACTGCTTCTAATAAAGACCTTCTATTAATAACCTTCTAGGATTTGATGGATTACATCAGTGGGACAAATAAAAAGATGTTCTGGTGAATTGAAGGTGGTGCTCACCCTTCCTAAGAATCAAAAAAGGAGGCACCCAGCCCCACCTAACCTCCCTCTCCATCCCATATCCTAGAGCTGGAATGGAGCCTCCAGGGCCTCCAAAGCAATCTAGTGTGGCTCTGCTCTCAGGGTGGGGGGTAGGGGGATCCTGCAGGGGAAGATGTTGCCATCCTGGCAAAGTCCTCCCACACGCCAATTGCTAGCATCTGGGCTAAATGGTCACATGACATGCTAGAGGACAATAATCACAAAAGTGAAGTTGAACTGTGTTCTCCTTCTTCACCCTTATCTGGCCTCCATATTCCATTTCCAAGCCCCCCACCACTACCAAATAAATCACTAAACAAGAACAGCCAACTAGTAAGATAGACCCACCACTGAGTGTGCAGGCGAAGATGGGCCGGAAGGGTATGTGGTTTCTTTGAGCTCATCTCACATGCAGCCAGCTGAATATAAATTTCCCTCTATCTCATCAAGCTCTCACTGTTTGGCCTCCTCTGACTGATATTGGCTCATCATACTTAATCTAGGGTGAAATTTCCTCGTCTGAGCTAAATTACTCGCAGCCATCAAGGGAAGCGATATTTATTTTTCGTGGGGCTAATGACCTGTCCCCCAGACCCACCCACTGATGGTTATTTACTGGGGCCCAGATGCTTGAGCTCAAAATGAGTGCTAATGTCAGCAGGTGCCATCCCTCATCCAGCTCCATGATTGAATTGGAGTGATCCCATTGACATTGACTCTGTGACTTTTAAGGCCATTACCCTCAGCCAGCGATGAACCTCTCATCATGGCTCTGACAGTGACAGCTGATTAGCGACAAATTACAGTGGAAAGGTGTAGAGGCTTCATTGGGCAGGGCAGGACCAGTGACCAGGGTAAGAGGTTTGTGGGGGGGGGGGGGGAGTAGGGGAAGAAAGAGATGCAGGGGCAAGAAGAGAGGAAGCAGGGGTACTGTATTCCTGGGTATATTTGTACATTTATCAACTACTGAGCATATTTGTACATTTATCAACTACTTATCTGTTGTATTTGAACAGAGACAGTCATATGTAGTCATATTCAATGGCACAATATATAAACCCTGGCCATGCAATAACTCTATCCAGGCAAAATAGATAGCAAGAGACAATGTGGCTTTGAGAGAGAGAGAGAGAGAGAGATGAGTTTCCCTGCTCCAGGTCAACTTTTCCAGACAGACAGAGACAGAGACAGAAAGAGGAGGAAAGACACCATAACAGCAAACCTTCCCTCTAGTGTAGTAGGGGCTAGGCTCAAACCTGGGTCATGTATATGACAAAGCAGGTGCACTATCCAAGTGAGCTATTTTGCTGTCCTGAGAAGGTGACATTAAATAACAATCCAATAACTATTAATGCACAATCTCTCATTCAACAAAGCACATAATTTTTTCTCTTTTTGTGGGCTTGAAATTGTACTGGCAAAAAAAAATGTCTCAGTGAATTTGTTTTATAACATTCACAGTCAGATTGCTTTCATAAAGCATATGAAGACTGTCCTTGAATAAGATGAATGTAAGTTCAACGTATCATCTTAAACTAAAGTTTTTTGTTTTTTTTTTTTTTTTGCCTCCAGGGTTATCGCTGCAGCTCAGTGCCAGCACTATTAATCCACTGCTCCTGGTGGCCATATTTTCCATTTTCCCCTCATTTTATTGGATAGGATAGAGAAAAACTGAGAGAAGATGGGAGATAGAGAAGGAGAGAAAGATAGACAACTACAGACATGTTTCACTGCTTGTTAAGCATCCCTGCTGCAGGTGGGGAGCAGAGGGCTCAAACCCGGGTCCTTGCACAAGTCCTTCCTCATAGCACTATGTGCACTTGGCCAGGTGCACTAATGCCCAGCCTCCTAAAGTTCACTTTTTAAAACTCAATTTCTAGTCAACAAAATAGATCACTTGGTAGCATATGCACTCAACTGGGTGTGCCACTGCCTGGCCCTAAAACAGCTCACTAGGATAGTCTGCTGCTTTACCTTGAGCAAAACCTAAGTTCTATTCTGGCACCCACTACACTGAAGAAAGCTTTAGTTCTGTGGTCTCTTTCCCATTCCCTCTGCTTTTGTCTGTAATAAAAAAAAAAAAAATCAGTTTCACCAAACTATTTAATGAACTTCAAATCACAGCACTTTTTGATTTCTAACATAAATAAAATCACTAGAAATTATTTTCAGGGGGCCAGAAAATAGTTCCCCAGTGAAGTGCACACTTTACCCTGCACAAGGACCCAGATTCAAGTCCCCAGACAGGATATGGGAACCACATGCCAAGGAGAAGGATCATGAGTGGAGAAGCAAATGGTGTTTCTCCAGTCCTCTGCCTCTCTGTATCTCTCCTTCTCTGTCTTTCACCTTTTCTCACCTCTGGGGGAAAAAAAATTCCCAACCACCCTCTTGGTAGAAAGTTTCTTGATTTTCTTCATTGCCTTCTATTAGGGGCATGGGGTAGCCTGGAGTTTTATGCAGTTGTTCACACAATTCAAACTCTGAGTGGGAAACTCTGAGTGAGAATTGTATACAACTTAGGGTTTTAAAGGCAGAGCAACATGCTGCTGCTTGTTGAATCCTTAGCTCTGTCTCAAAATACCAGTTTGCATGAATGGCCTGTGTTCTGAGCACTGACTGAGTAGACAGCACCACATATTGAGAATGGGCTCTACAAGTAGCAGCTTCCTGCCACACAGCAGTCAGGCCTCCTTCCCCACCACTCATTCCCTTTCTCTCTCTCTCTCTCTCTCTCTCTCTCTCTTTCTCTCTCTCTCTCCAGTTAACAGGAGCCAGACAGGGGCACTCCAGTAACCAACCAAGGATTCAGGGCAGGGCACTGTTAATAAGATCCAAGGGAAAAATCACAGTACCCTTCTTAACACTAGATCTTTATAACTCATATCATTCTTCTTTCAGCCCTCCTGCCTTCATTTTACATGTGACTTCTATTTTTTTAATTATCTTTCTTTATGTATTGGATAGAGACAGCCAGCAACTGAGAGGAAGGGGTAACAGAGAGGGAGAGAGACAGAGGTGCTCCCTCACCTGCAGCACTTGCAAAGCTTTCCCACCGGGGGCTTGAACTTAGATCTTTGCACATTGTAACATGTGAACTCAACCAGGTGTGCCACCACCCGGCCCTCATAAGACTTTTTTAAATTTTTATTTATGTTTATTTTATTGAACAGAGAAAATCCAGAGGGGAAAGGGAGATAGAGAGGGACAGCAAGGGGAGGTAGAGAGGGAAAGAGAGAAAGAGAGACACCTGCAGGCCTGCTTCATCACTCGTTAAGCTTCTCCTTTGCAGGTGAGGAATAGGGGCTTGAACCCAGGTCCCTGTGCATGATAATATGTGCACTCAACTACGTGAACACCGCCAGGCCCCCGTATAAGACTTTCTTAAAACAAGACAGATTTCTTGTCAAAATTATACCTCCTATATTATAATAAAACTATAATAACACTTTAAAAACTCTGAGTCTGTCCTGACTATTAAACAATTTGTTTTGTTTTATATCTTAATGCTTTTTCAGCCACCAAGCTATAGATGCTACTATGATGCCAACCTGACCACCCTGGACAAGGACCTCACCAGTGTACCCTGGGACCCCAGAGCCCTACCTGACTAGGGAAAGACAAGGACAGTCTGGGAGTATGGATTGACCTGCCACCACCCATGTTCAGCAGAGAAGCAATTACAGAAGCCAGACCTTCCACTTTCTGCACTTCATAATGACCCTGGGTTCATGCTCCCAGATGGTTAAAGAATAGGAAAGCTCCAAAGAAACTATCACACAAACAAGGCGACCCCTCACAGAATGGGAGAAGATCTTCACATGCCATACATCAGACAAGAGACTAATCACCAAAGCATACAAAGAGCTCAGCAAACCTAGTAACAAAAAAAGCAAATGATCCCATCCAGAAATGGGCAGAAGATATGAACAGAACATTCACTACAAAAGAGACCCAAAAGGCTAACAAACACATGAAAAATTGGTCCAGGTTGCTGATTGTCAGAGAAATGCAAATTAAGACAACACTGAGATACCACCTCACTCCTGTGAGAATGGCAAACATCAAAAAAGACAGCAGCAACAAATGCTGGAGAGGCTGTGGGGACAGAGGAACCCTTCTGCACTGTTGGTGGGAATGTAAATTGGTCCAGCCTCTGTGGAGAGCAGTCAGGAGAACTCTCACAAGGCTAGACATAGACTTACCATATGACCCAGTAATTCCTCTCTTGGAGATATACCCCAAGGACTCCATAACACCCAACCAAAAAGATAATTTTACGCCTATGTTTATAGTAGCACAATTCGTAATAGCTAAAACCTGGAAGCAACCCAGGTGCCCAACAACAGATAAGTAGCTGAGAAAGCTGTGGTATATATACACAATGGAATACTATGCAGCTATTAATAACAATGAACCCACCTTTTCTGACCCATCTTGGATGGAGCTAGAAGGAATTATGTTAAGTGAGCTAAGTCAGAAAGATAAAGATGAGTATGGGATGATCCCACTCATCAACAGAAGTTGAGAAAGAAGAACAGAAAGGGAAACTAAAAGCAGGATTTGACTAAATCTAGAGTAGGGCACCAAAGTAAACACCCTGGGTGGAGGGTGAGGGTGGATATTTGGCTTCCCGGGGTGGTGGGAGGAGGTGGGGGTGGGGGTGGGAGGAGGTGGGGGTGGGGGTGGGATTGGACACAGTCTTTTGTTGGTGGGAATGTGTTTATGTACACTCCTATTAACTTGTAGTCATACAAATCTCTAATTAATATGAGAGGGGAAAAATTGATTACATGCCTCAAACTTTTTAAAGCACAGACTGAGTCTTTTTAATACATAAGCTGAGTCTTTGATATGTTGACTCTCTCAAAAGCCTAGACCAGGGAGAACAGAAGCAACCTGTGACATAGCTATATACAAATAATATCAAAGGACATAAATTATGGTGACACTGCGTATCATACAGCAAATCCTAACAAAGGGATTTTTCAAAGTTAACCCAATTACCAAACAATGTGATTATAACAATAACTATCTACTGTCTTCTTAAACCCTAAGACAGCGGGAACCTCACATTTCCACTATAGAGTCTTTATTTCCCCCAGTCCTGGAATCTTAGGGTGGGGCGCACTTTCCTGCATGCTTCTCTTAATTCATACCAAATAATATTACATCCGCCGAACCCAACCTAATCAACGCAACGAGTACCACCTCAGCATGCTTCACTTCAGACTGTGTCCAGAGACTTCACGTGTGGAATGACAACCCTTCAGCTTCATTACTAAGGTGAGACCTTTCCTTTCATAGAATTCTCTAATTCCATTCCAAGTGGTTCACTTCCTAACAAAGTCCCAAAACCTAGATATAGACTGGTCCGTGAGATAGAGCCTATGTTTACATGTATCCATAAACTAGGGTGAAATATATATCTGAAAGCAAAAGTACACAATAGTTTTCAGTGTGTACCCCCCAACACTTCTTCTGCACTATTCCAGCCTTTAGGTCCATGATTGTTCAACAGTTTGTTTGGCTTTGTATGTTAACTCTCTTTTCAGCCACCAGGTTCCAAATGCCGGCATGATGCCGACCAGACTTCCCTGGACAGAGGACCTCGCCAATGTGTCCTGGAGCTCCACTACCCTAGAGACCCACCCTACTAGGGAAAGAGAGAGGCAGACTGGGAGTATGGATCGACCAGTCAACGTCCATGTTCAGCGGGGAAGCAATTACAGAAGCCAGACCTCTATCTTCTGCATCCCACAAGAACCTTGGGTCCATACTTACAGAGGGATAAAGAATAGGAAAGCTATCAGGGGAGGGAATGGGATATGGAGTTCTGGTGGGGGAAACTGTGTGGAGTGGTGTTGGTATGCATGAGACCCCTTCTGTTTCATTTGGTTTAAATCCCCCCTGCTTAATACTATTCTATTTACATAACCACTTCATTCTATTTATATAACCGCTGTTAACAAGTACCTCCCTCCAGGGCATTGGTTCAATCCCCACTGTTTCATGATATGTTTTTGCTCCACCCCCCCTCCTTGTCACACCCTGATCCTCTCCTTGCCACACTCTGATTGTCACCAGTCACTTTTCTCTCCACCCTCTCTATGTCACACCCTGTTTCCACCCTACTTGGCAAGTATATATAAAGACAGCATTGTGAGTTTTAGAGTACTTTACCTTGAGTTTAGCTTAGCTCGGCTTAGATTGTGCTGAGTCCTGCATGAATAAAGAGATACTGCCTACAGCTCAACTATGAGTCCCTGGTCGTCTGTTACCCGCCCGTGAAGCCAGCCCGGAGAAAACAACCTAACCCGTCGAAAACGACAGAGTGGTACCCCTCTTGTCCTATGGTTTTGTTAATGTCTCCTTTTTTAAATAAATAAATAAATAAATAAATAAATAGGAAAGCTTTCAATGGAGGGGATGGGATACAGAACTCTGGTGGTGGGAATTGTACCCCTCTTATTCTATGGTCTTGTTGATATTTTATATTTTATAAATATATTAATAACATTTTTTTTTAAATCCTGAGTCTGGTCCCCACCCCACTCGGGGAAACTCTGGTGTTGTGGTGTCTTTCTCTCCGCTTCAGTCTAGCTGACAAAATCTGGAGCCCTAGTAATGGGGGAAAAGAAGTACAAAGCTAACTAGAAAGTTTCTCTGGTGTCTGCTGAAACCAATTTAAATGTTTACAGACGCAGGAAGAGGGCACGGGGGGGGGGGCGGCTGTGGTCACCCCCTCCTAGACCAGAGCTGGGTACATACATCACCTCCCAGGTCTGGGCCAGCTGGAAGCATGGAATTGGCCAAGGTGGCACTACTAACACCACCAATTGGTTGAGAGCTCCAAGAATTGTTTGGATTTCTGCTGTCTCAGAAGGCCACCAAATTAGGTGGCACAGTAGAGCATCTGAATGCTGGAAGGAGACCAGCCTCCAGGAGGCAGAGGCAGAGAGAAGGAAAGACACCTCTGTGAGCTATCCACCTCCCTGCAGGAAGGTCTCCACTGATAGCCTCCTCAGGAGATCACCTATTTAAGGGTATAGCCAGAAGGCTAAGGGACACACTTACTGCTAACTATGATTACATAAACAAATAAAATTACTCACAGCATTTTTTTTCCTTTGACTCATAACAGAAACCCTTACTGGAATAAGAGGTTTAATATTTTCAAATGAAAACCACCAGCTCAGCTATCCTTTGGCTCTGAAGGAAACAGATTCATCCACTTTTTGAAACTGCATGAATAATGAGTTTAGGAATCTTTTCTTCCTAATTAAGAGGAGATGTTAAAGCTTTATTTGAACTACAACTTTCCATTACTGAGGACACTAAGAACTGTCTAGTCCCCTTCTCTCTGCACACACACCTATTCTGTCTTACCCACTGTAATGTCAGCCCCCAGCTAGGAGATGTCGGCTTCACTCCCACTGCCCAGACAGAGGTGCCTCAGCCCCACACATCCCACCAATGACTTCTCCCACAGGTACCACACCCAGCATTTCCACAGCCCTCAAGTCCTCTGGTAACCTGATCCTCCCTACATTCTCTATCTCAGGGAATGACATCTACTCAGGCAGATGCCACCTCACTCCTGTGAGAATGTCATCTTAGAAAGGACATAAATAACAAGTCCTGGTCAATCTTTATCCCCAGCCTATTTCTACCTTTCTCTAGTGGAGCATAGCTCTGGAGAGGAAGGGTTCTAGGACACACTGGAGAGGCTGTCTCCCCAGGGAAGTCAGGATGGAATCATGATAGCATCTGCAACTTGGTGGATGAAAGGTGGTACGATATAAAGCAACACAAAATGTTTAATAAACAGGAACCCAAAGGTAGGAATAGAGCAGATGAAATTAGGGGCCTTGGGGTGGGAAGAAGCTAGGAAGTCTATTTTAGGTGTGTTCCAAGGGGCCCATTACTTTAGTAACTTCTGCCTGAGCCTGATACCTAGCATGCAGGGGACTAAAAATAAAATGCCCATATCCAGTAGAGAAGCAGTTACAGAAGACAGACCTCCCACTTTCTGCTCCCCATAAAGAAATTTGATCTATACTCCCAGAGGAGTAAAGAATAGTGGAGGGGAAGGGACACAGAACTGTGGTGGTGGAAACTGTATGAAATTATATCCCTATTACAGTCTTTTCAATCATTATTAAATCACTAATAAAAATAAAGAAACAGCAAGTTCTGGTGAGGAGATGAGAAGAAATAAAGCTTCCACACTGTTGGCAGGAATGTAAATGAGTTTATTAGAAATGTTAAATAAGGGAGTCGGGCAGTAGCACAGTGGGTTAAGCGCATGTGGCACAAAGCACAAGGAACGGTGTAAGGATCCCGGTTCGAGCCCCCGGCTCCCCACCTGCAGGGGAGTCACTTCACAGGCGGTGAAGCAGGTCTGCAGGTGTCTTTGTTTCTCTCCCCCTCTGTCTTCCCCTCCTCTTTTCAGTTCTCTCTGTCCTATCTAACAACAACATCAGTAACAACAATAACTACTACAACAATAAAAAAACAAGGGCAACAAAAGAGAAAATAAAAATAAATAAATAATAATAAATAAATGTTTAAAAAAGGGGGGACCTACCATATTAGCCAGCATTTCTTCTCCTAGGCATCTATCCAAAGAACACAGAAACGTGTATCTGAAGAGAGTTATGCACACCCATGTTCAAAGCAGCACTATCTGTAATAGCCAAAATCTGGGAACAACTCAAGTGCCCAACAACAGATGAATGGTTAAGGAAGGTACAGTATGTTTACATAATAGAATATTGTATAGTTCTAAGAAAGGACAGCATAATCTTTCCTGAAACATGGATGGAACTAGAAGGAATTCTAGAGTGAAATATGCCTGACTGGGAGGATGAATATTAGATGACTTCACAGAGGGGCTCTAAGAAACAAATTAAGGGACAATACAGGGTCAATCATCAATAGACTGAAGTCTATTGCAGCTGATTTATGGACTCAGAAAGGGGAAGAAATTAATAGTAAGGGAAGACTAAGGACCTAAGTCCCTATGTCAGAATAGAAAGAAAAAATGGTTCAGGGTGAAATGTACTAATTTCTTGAAAAATGTAGAAATGTACCCTCATGACAACAACTGTATAACCCAACACTCTCTCAATAAAGTGACACTGATGATAAATAATAGTGATGATGACTATCATTGTTATCATTGTTATTCAGCACAAAATTAATTTAGAAAGTGGTCTGGAGGGCATCAGGCAGTGGTACACCAGGTTAAATGCACATAGTATGAAGCACAAGGACCTGCACAGGGGTCTTGGTTCAAGCCCCCGGCTGCCCACCTGTAGGATGGTCACTGCACAAGCAGTGAAGCAGGTCTGCAGTTGTCTATCTTTCTCTCCCCCTCTCTATCTTCCCCTCCCCTTTCAATTTATCTCTGTCCTATCCAATAGTGCCGACACTGAGCCCCAGCGATAACCCTTAAGGCAAAAAAAAAGTGGCCTGGCTTTGTGGGCCCCTATAGGACCTTGCCCTCAATGTGAATCAACAATGGTAGGGAATGCTCCATTCTCCAAAGGGAGGTTGAATAACACTTCACCTATCAATCAAGGAAAATGAGTCCTGAAATTAGTACAGCTGGAATATTCCTAGTCATAACCACAGAATGTGAACTCAGACCTACAGGAATGCAGAGGTTACATAAACTCTTATGCTGAATAAGGGCCCCAGGTCAAATTGATGGGGGTACAGTTAACAGTATTCATATACTTTTCCCATATTTGTGAGATGATCTCTTCCCTGATTCAGCTTTCTAGCCCTTTTTCCAACTATGACACCATCTCCCCAAATAATAACTTGGGTCCACCTGCATAATAGATGTGAGTTGAAGGCAAAAACTAGTAAAGTCATGGGCCCTTTGGAATATACCTAAATAGACCTACTAGCTTTTTCCAAAATGGAGACCCCAAATCTTCATCTGCAATAATCTTGCCCTTAGGTTCATGATTAGTCAACAAGTTGTTCTGCTTTATATCTTAACTCTTTTTCAGCCACTAGGTTCCAGATGCTACCATGATGCCAACCCAACTTCCCTGGGCAGAGGACCCCACCATGTGTCAGGAGCCTCACCTCCCCAGCCCCCTACAAAACTAGGGAAAGAGAGAGACAGGCTGGGAGTATGGATTGACTTGCCAACACCCATGTTCAGTAGGGAAGCAATACAGAAGCCAGATGTTCCACCTTCTGTACCCCACAATGATCCTGGGTCCATGCTCCCAGAGAGTTAAAGAACAGGAAAGCTATCAAGGGAGGGGATCTGATATGGAGTTCTGGTGGTGTGAACTGTGTGGAATTGTACCTCTCTTAGCCTATGGTTTTGTCAATATTTCTATTTTATAAATAAATTAAAAAATACTAAAAAAGAAATGATAAAAAAAGTGGCCTGGATCAAACCAATTTTTCTTCTCCAAGTACTGAGGGAAAAAAATTAGTATGATTTTTCAAGAAATTAGTGTATTTTTCCCAAGAGTTCCTAGACCTGCTAAGGTTTTGTCAGTAAACATCTAAGGTACGGTCAGTTTGTCCTCCTGAAATTTGTTTTTTTTATTCTGTCTTTATTTTTTTATTGATTTAATAATGATTGACAAGACTGTAGAATCAGAGGGGTACAATTCCCCCCACCAGAGTTCTGTGTCCCATCCCCTCCACTGGAAGGTTCCCTATTCTTTATCCCTCTGGAAGTATGGACCAAAGATCTTTATGGGGTGCAGAAGGTGGGAGGTCTGGCTTCTGTGACTGCTTCTTCGCTGAATATGGGCAATGACAGGTCGATCCATACTCCCAACCCGTTTATCTTTCCCAGATGGAATAGGGCTCTGGAGAGGTGGAGTTTCAGGATACATTGGTGAGGTTGTCTGCCCAGGGAAGTCAGGTTGGCATCATAGTAGCATCAGCAACTTGGTGACTGAAAAGCATTAAGATATAAAACAGAACAATTTAATAATGAGGAACCTTAACGTAAGAATCTAGCTGATGAGATTTGGGGTCTCCATTTTGGAAAAAGCTAGGAAGTCTATTCTGGGTGTATTCCAAGGAACCCATAACTACAAATTTTTGCCTGAGCCTGACAGCTAACATGCATTTGGGCTAAAGGTATTGCCTTGTGGAGGTGGTGTCAGAGTTGGAAATAGGACTAGAAAACTAAAAGCAACCTCTTAAACTTTGATGTAAGGGAGAAACCAATGCATAATTCAAAGAAATGAGAGCAGAGTGCCAACTGATTGCTGGTAGAGCTGGGTTGAGAACATGGGTGATTTCTGCAACCACAGAGCTGGCCAACATGCCCTGAATGAGACTCACATGCCAGGACACTGGCACCTGCCCAGCACAGGGCACAGGTGTGCTGCCAAGTCTGCTGCCAAATAGTGAGCTATCCAAACTGCCCGTCTAGTGTTGGCCCTGGTAGTGATGGGGCTATGATGTGTGCTCCTCCTCCCACTCCCTTGCAGGCCACATGCTCCCCTTTCTCCAGAGGAAGAGAGGGGACAAGCAGGTATCCAGGAGTCTCTGGTCAAGCTTCTCCAGAAACAGGACTGAGAAGCATGTGCTCCCACCTAGCATAGCCACAGCCTCTGTGTCATATACTTGGCTCAGAACATGTATTTTCTCAGTTCACAAACATCTATGGGCCTTTGGACTTTGCTGGCCTAGGAAGAACAGACCATTAAACTACTAATTACAAACCCTGCTGTGAAAGATGCTGAAGGAATGCAAATTTCCCAGTGACCAATGTATGGCCCTGTCTCCAATAGCAGTTCCTTCTGACTCTTCCTCCTCAAAACTCTTTTATTTAGTTGAAGTATTATTGCATTATATCGTTATGTAAATTCAGCTGTCTATCACTGAGAAGTCAATATGTCTATGTACTAAGTTAAATTCACCACTGAAAGTTGAATACTGTCCTGTACTACACAACTGCACTTCTCTGTCCAAATTACCCACCCTTCTCCTACTGGTGACTACTAAATGGTCTTATAGTCTAAAACTCTTGATGCTCTATTGAGTTCACCCATTTGATTTTATCTCAGTATACCTCATACTGGGAAATCAAAAGGTGATAGCTTTTCTCTGTCTTACCTGACTAATCATATCATTCTCTAGGTCCATCCATGCTGTTGCAAATGGCAAGATTTCATCTTATGTAACTAAGTAATATTATTCTGTTGTGTATATGTATCCCATCTTCTTTATCCACTCTATTGTCAACGCCCAGGCACTTTGGTTGTTTCAATTCTTTTCTATTGTAAATAAAGCAATAAAATGGGGTATGTGAGAAAGTCTATCTCTTCTTTCCCTTTTTTATGCCACCAGGGTTATCACTGAGGCTCAATGTCTACATGATTTTATGGTTCATCCAGGCCTTTATGTTTTATAGAAGGAAAGAGAGACAGCTAGAGAGAGAGAGAGAGAGAGAGAGATGGAGGAGGAGAGAGGGAGGAAGAAGGGAAGGAAAAGGAGGAGAATTATTATTACCTGCAGCACTGTTCCACCACTCCTGAAACTTTCCCCCTGAAGGTAGGGCCCAGTGGCTTGAACCCAGGTTCTCACACATGACATCATGTATGAGTGCTTTACTGGGTGTGTCACCACCTAGCCCAGCATACATCTTTTTCAAATTAGTATTATTGTATTCCCTGAAATACGATAATGTGTTGTATAGATTTTCACTTTATTTTTTTTGCCTCCAGGGTTATTGCTGGGGCTCAGTGCTTGTACCATGAATCCACTGCACCTAGAGGCTATTCCTTCCCCCTTTGTTGCCCTTGTTGTTTATCGCTGTTGTTGTTATTAGTATTGCTGTCATTGTTGTTGGATAGGACACAAACATCGATAGAGGGGAGACAGAGAGGAGGAAAGATAGATACTTGCAGACCTGCTTCACTGCTTGTAAGGCGACCCCTACCCCCACTGCAGGTGTGGAGCCAGGGGCTCGACTGGGATCCTTACACCAATCCTTGTGCTTTGCGCCATGTGCACTTAACTTGTTGTGCCAACGCCCAGCCCCCTAGAATTTCCACTTTTAAAAATTACACAGATTATGAAAACATTGTCATATGTGGATACAGGAACTGGACCCAGAGTCCCAGGGTTTCAAAGCATGTGCTCTACCCAGTAAGCCACCTCTCAAGCCAACTGGAATTACTATTTTTAATTTTTTTTGTGTGTATGGAATCTCCATACCATTTTCTATATGGCTATACCAATTTACATTCTCAACAGCAATGAGTGTTTCCCTTCTCTCCACCCTCCCTATTCTTCTTGAAAATAATACAAATTTCCCAATGGTCTATTCACCCACGGAACAATTTTTCTTCTAAGAACTGTCCTTAATTAAGTATTCCAGAAAGTGACTGAGCTTCTTGCTAAAGTTCTATAGAACATTCCACATCTTGCTGCAAGCTAAAAATACTCCTTGAGTGGCAGAGTGGGTAGAACACAAGATTTGTGTCACTAAGGTCCCAAATTTGAACCAGGGATTGCCTATACTAGAGTGATGCTCTGATCCCCTTTCCACTGGTAAATCTGGTAACTTAATAGCTCTCTCTCTCTCTCTCTCTCTCTCTCTCTCTCTCTTTAACCTTCCCTTAGGAATTTTTTTTTTTACAGCTTCTTTCTTTCTCTGGCTTTTTTTTTCGTCAGCAGATCTGCATTCCATATTTGATTTATGTATTTGCAGTTTCCTATTTTGTTACATGTAGTTTATTGTTACATTTTGTCTTGTTTTGTTTTGTTACCAGAGTACTGTTGAGCTCTGGCTTACAGTGGTATGGAGGATTGAACCTGGAGTGGGGGATTGAACCTGGAACTCTGGAACCTCAGGAATGAGAATTTCTTTGCATAACCATTATGCTATCTTCCTCCACCCTAGATAACTTAGTAACTCTTTAATAAGAAATGTGTAAGTGAAAAAAATACTTTATAAACACATAGTCTTCTGAAACCCAGATCTCTCAAAAAAAGGCCAGGCTAACGGTGCTCTGGTCTATTTTACTTCCATTTCTGGAAATCTTCTCTTCTGAATCATTTTAGCAGATGTACAGACTCAAACGAGCTTGTGTTCCACTATCATTGCAATGCAGCTCAAACAAATGATGTATGACTTTATCAATTCAATACATCTTACAGAGAGTTTGAGGGTTATGAGAAAGGGATGGTGGCTTCACAAAATGACTACCCTTAAATGGTAGTCCTTGTGATGTAATCTGATCACTACAGCCTTCTTAGAAAATTCAAAAATTTTGTCTGTCAACCTCAGTGGGATCTTAAATTTGGCATGGAGGTTAGAGGCTACACTAAAAGAAAACTCAAGAAAAAATAGAAATAATAAAATAACCTTATTTCACCAAAACAATCAAACCAACATAACTCATTGGCCTATGCTCTTTACTTCAAACAAGTTGAAAGATTAGTTGCTCACAACTTATATGTGTAGCAAAAACCAGATGGTGGAGAGTGGCAATATGATGGCTTTCATGGTGTTTCAGATGGCTGTGCAGTGAGACTGACTGAGTCCCTGGACCCAGTCTACAGGAAGTTAAAACCATTGTGCTATCAGAGAATGAGGAAAGAGAATGAGCCTGTGACCCCCATGAGAGGTCCTTTCACCATGGTATGTTTTTGAGACCGAGTATCTGAACAGGATAATGTTCTCCTCACCAATCTGACTGGTCAATTTGGATGACATATTTTGGGCATCTCCGCTGATTCCACGACTGCAACTTGTACACCGTCCACAAATCCCCATCTGCAGCTACAGATGGTCCACAATTTTTTCCCAGTGTTTTAACAGCTCTTGGAAATGGGGGTAGGGAGAGTGAAGGTTTCACTGCCAAACGGCCCTAGTCAGGTGAGTGTTCAGTTCTAGTGAACCTCAGTGAATCCAAACAACAAAGTTATAGAGATAAACTTATTCAGTGCTAGGAAACCGTATCTCAAGAATTATGCTGCAGAGACATGCAAATTCTACCTAGCAAAAAATTATCTTTGTTATGCTGCATGTAATTGATCTTGTAAAAGTTGCCAAAAGAGGATGCTTGCCTTCTAGAACAATTTATACATCCAATTATGGCCTGGACACTGTAGAGTTATGGCCTCCCATAAGTAGCTATTAGCTATAATGGACTTATTTCAAGTAAAAAATATTAAATGATATTTAAAATGCACCTCTTGGGGCACTGGTGGTGGCAAACCTGGTTGAGTGCACATGTTACAGTGCACAAAGACCCAGGTTTGAGCCCCTGGTCCCCACCCTCAGGGGGAAGCTTTGCGAGTGGTGAAACAGGGCTGCAGATGTCTCTCTGTCTCTCTCCCTTTCCCCCACCCCTTTCAATTTCTGATTATCTCTAGTCAACAAAAAAGATAATTTTTAAAAATCTTCAATGTACTCTTCAGTCACATTATTCAATTCTAAAGTACTCATTAGCCGCATGTGGCCATAGGCTACTACACTGAAGACTACAAGAAACAGAATCATTCTGTGCTCCCACAGAATTGCTCTACTCTCCCATTATTGAAAAGCACTGTCTACTCTTAGAAAATTAGTTTCATTAACAGCGTCTATTTTTGCTAAACTTTCTCTTTGGCTCTTTAACACCTATTAAGTGATTCAGGGCTTCTTTTCTTATTCGATAAACATCTTTTTTTTTATATAAAACCATAGGATAAGAGGGGTACAACTTCACACAATTCCCACCACCAGAACTCTGCATCCCATCCCCTCCCCTGATAGCTTTCCTGTTCTTTAACCCTCTGGGAGCATGGACCCAACGTCATTGTGGGATGCAGAAGGTGGAAGGTCTGGCTTCTGTAATTGCTTCCCCACTGAACATGGGCATTGACAGGTTAATCCATACTCCCAGCCTGTCTCTCTCTTTCCCTAGTGGGTCAGGGCTCTGGAGAAGCAGGGCTCCAGGACACATTGGTGGGGTTCTCTGTCCAGGGAAGTCTGTTTGGCATCATGGTAGCATCTGAAACCTGGTGGCTAAAAAGAGAGTTAACATATAAAGCCTAACAAGTTATTGACTAATCATGAACCCAAAGACTGGAATAGTGTAGATCAAGAGTTGGGGGGGGGGGGGTCTCCACTTTATAGATAGCCAGTAGGCCTATTTTAGTTCTATTCCAAAGAGCCTGTGACTATACTAGTTTTTGTTTGTTTCCCTAGCCTGAAAAATCTGATATGCAGGTAGATCCAAATTATTGTCTGGGGAGATGGTGTCATGGCTGGGAAAAGGACCAGAAAGCTGGATGAGGGAAGAGAGTAGCTCCCAAATATGGGAAAGGTGTATAAACATTGTTGACTATAAACCCCATCGATTTGATCTGATCTGGGGCCCCATATTCAGCTTAGGAGCCTATGTAACCTCTGCATCCCTGTAGATCTGAGCTCACAGTCTGTGGTCATGATTAGGAACGTTCCAAGCTGCCCCAATTTCAGGACTCATCTTCCCCCTCTGGAGCATAGTAGTATGTTGTCCATCCTCCCTTTGGAGGATAGAACGTTCTCTACCATTGTTGTCAACAAACATCTTTCAAGACTTTTTTTATACAACCAAATCAATGGCTCCTTTGGGAAAAGCATCAAAGTGATTCTTCATAATATATTCTAAAAATCTATGGTGAACCACTTCTCCAAAGGGATACATTAAATATTAAAATTTAGATTCTTGCTTCTCTGTGGTATTGAGGTAAAATAAACTTAGAACAACTTGATTTTCTCATGAGCTTTCTCTACAATTTTTGACAATTCACATTCGTAAAAGACTGGGAAGGACATTCTGATCTGCCTTACTTAATGAACAGAAATTTCAGTATAGGCTGGGGAGATGGCATAGTGGCTGACGCAACAAACTCTTATCCCTGAGGTACCAGAGTTCCCAGGTTCAATACTCTGAACCACCGGGTAGTTTTTAGTAGAATGAAATCTCTTAGGTGGCAGTAGTGAGAAGAAACCTATTTCCCCCTCAAAAACAAACAAACAAACAAAAAAAAAAACCAGTAGGTAGTCCTGAGCTTCTTGCTGGTTCTAGTGTTTCTTCTATTCTTCACCTGTCCAGAAGAGGGAACATTGAGGGAAAGCTCAGGACAAATTTCCTCCTATTTCCACATAAGTAGTTTGTGTTTGTAAGCAAAATATATGGAAGGAACATAAATTGAAAGTATTTGACTAGGTAAGGCTGGCAAAATAGCTCCCCTGTATAGTGTGTCTGCTTTGTCGTGCATGTGACTCAGGTTCAAGCTGGTTCCCACCATGGTTAAGGAAGAGATGAACACAGCTATACTCTAAAAGATTTTTTAAATAATGCTACCAGAAAACTCAGAATACTCTATCCTAACCCTCAACAAAGTATATTGCTCTACCAGATTCACATCCCAATTTTACTCATGAGAAAGTTAACAATTAGACAAGGCTTATGAACTTGTTAAAATCTGCAAAACTAAGACATGAGCCAGATCTCTCTGTGGACAAACTCTATGCCTCCATCTGCAATGCAATAATGCCACTTACTGAGTTAAGGCCTTGTAAGCTCATGGGATATACCCAAACAGCACATCAGTGAGCATACCTTCCTAGGATGCAAACCCCTATGGAGTGTACGGTGCAAGAGGAAAACATACTCTGACACCTACATCAGTCATTAAGGCTCAAATCTGATACTTTTTTGGCCATCTCCAGGCTTCACCATCCCCACTAACTTTCTCAGAAAGAAAGAGAAGCAGAGTGGTAGAGAAAGAAAGAAACCACCGCATTGGTTCTTTGATGTTTCCTTCAATGCAGTATGGCCCAAACTTAAACCTAAGTAATGTGCATGGCAAAGTAGCGCACGATCCAAATAAACTGCTTTGCCAGCACAAACCTGATAATTTTCAGTTTACCCAAAACTATAAGTAAATGACAAAGTCTTCCTGTTAATTCAGGGAAATCCTTAATTGTCCATCTGCAATGATAACTGTTTACGTTTATAGACACAAACAAATTATTTTGGCAAACAATGTAGTTTCTACCTGTGTTGGTAGATTGCTTCCCTTATTTACTTCTTTTCAAGAAAAGAAAATGCTGACATTGCAAAAGTCTATGTCATGGATCCTGGTTCAGTTCTCGTTCTCTCTCTCTCTTTCTCTCTTCAAGCCATATGAAATTCACTCTCAGATATATAAATAAAATAAATATTTTTAAAAGAAAATATTACCTGTAAGAAAAAAAAACAATCTGTACTTTAAGAGATGACTAAAAGCAATATATGCCACATCTCCATCAAAGACTTAATCACACAGTGTAGCACAAGAAAATTGACTCACATTGTTGATGCCATGAACAAAACCCCCTTTCTGCCAACTGTTGTACTTTTTGTTTTGTGCCAGTTGGCTGCTGTCTTCTTAGCTGAGGCAGCTGCATTTCAGCATTGTAAGTGGCACGAAGAGTGTGGAAAGCCTTCTGGGATTTTTTTAAATGATAAGACTGATGTGTGTGTATGCACACAACAGGGTGTAAAGAAAACTTGTGAAAAGTTAAGTCCACATAAGAATGAATACATAAAAACTCACTGCTAATGCCATTACCCAACTTCTCAGCTATTTCAAACACTATGAAGGGGAGAGCTATAGTTTCAAGTTACACTTGTGCAGCCCCAAAGAGAGTGAGACACATGGCAAAGATCACATGCTTGCACCTCATTTAGATAATAAAAGGTATTCTTTTAAAAATAATCAGGATGTTATAATGATTTTTCATCAAGTGATAAAGTACTTTAGGAAAAGATACCTATTGTAAAACATTTAAAGCTACCATAGGTGTTATTGGTTTTTTTTTTTTTTCAGTGATTTGATACTGATTTACAACATTAAGATAATAGGGAGTTCATGATTAGTCAGCAACTTGTTTGGCTTTGTATGTTAACTCTCTTTTCAGCCACCAGGTTTCAGATGCTAGCATGATGCCAACCAGACTTCCACACAGACAACCCCACCAATATGTCCTGGAGCTCCAACTCCCCAGAACCCCACTCCACTAGGGAAAGAAAGAGGCAGGCTGGGAATATGGATCAACCTGTCAATGCCCATGTTCAGCGGGGAAGCAATTACAGAAGTCAAGACCTTCCACCTTCTGCATCCCACAGTGACCTTGGGTCTATACTGCCAGAGGGATAAAGAATAGGAAAGCTAGCAAGGGAAGGGATGGGATACGGAGTTCTGGTGGTGGAAATTGGAGTTGCACCCCTCTTATCCTATGGTTTTGTCAGTGTTTCTTTTTTATAAGTAAATTTAAAAGAAGAGCTAACAAGGATATAATTTCACACCTTTCCCAACAGCAGAGTTCTGAATCTCCATCTCCTGCATTGGAAACTGTGGTAGTTCTTCCAAGGTAGCAGATATGGGTTGGTTATTATTTCTTTAACTATATATATTTGCCATGTTTTTCTATGGTCCTGCCTTCTCTCCTTTTCTAAGTCATGCCTACACCTGTCACTATTTCTGAACGTCCTTCCTTTTTCCCTTTTCTCTCTCTGGGTCTTGATGGAATTGGAGTTCAGAGCCTTCTTTCCCAAACATTTCTCCCCCTTTGGGGGTATGAACCAGAATTATTTTGGGGGTGCAGAGGTAGGAGTTGTGGCTTCTGTAATTGTTTCTCCACTGTACATGGTCATTGGCAGGTCCTTGGCAGGGCTCTGAAGAGGTGAGGTTCCAGAATACATTGGTAAAGTCGTCTTTCCAGAAAAGTCAGGATGGCATCCTAATAGCATCTGCAACTTTGTAGCAGTAAGATCTGCTTTGTTTTTGTTTTGTTTTTTTCAGCACCCTTTTGCCAATTCATAAATAGGTTATAGTTTTCCACTGTGTTTTTTCCCCTCCTCTGTAGTATCTCTCCTGCTGGCCTGGAAATCCCATTCCCATTTAGAAATGCCAGGATCTGAAAAGACTTTTTGAGGAGAGTCAGCCTAGGTGCTGTTTTCATGCAGCCTTCTTGACTGCATCCCTGGTTTGCTTTTTTGAAATTCTATGTGAAGACATTTTCTTAAAGATAGGAAACAGATTTACTAGCATTGCGATTCTTTTGTCATAAGAAGTTTTTTTAAAAATTATTTTCTCTCTTTACTTTTTTCCTCACCAGGGCTTCAAGTCTGTGTGATTCCATCACACCTGAAAGGCTTTTTTTTCTTTTTACCAAACAAATGGTAAAAGACAGAAAGAGAAGAGACACCATAGGACCATTCCACCAGTCATAAAGCTTCCCATTTGCAAGTTGCTCCTATGTAGTCGTCAGGGGCTAGAAATTTGTCCTATTAAGTATGGGGAGAGGAAAATTGTGTCATATTTGTATCAGGGATCATTTCTGCACAGTGTGGGACCCCTTCATGCTCCCTTGAGCAAAAAAAAAAAAGCCTCCACAGCTTTTCCTTTTACTATTGCCTTCTCCCTTCTCCACTACACTGTTTAAACTAAGAAGAATCCCAATACTATGGCCACAGCACCACCTGCAGGCAAATAGAAACTGACCTGAATGATTAAATTCCTCAGGCATCCTGTGTAAAAATAAGATGAACTCCCTTAGCAGACAACTCTGTAAAATTGATAAAACAACAACAAAAACAGACTCTCAGGCTTTATGAAAACTCTGGTGGTTTTTATCAAAAAGAACAGGTCGAGTCCCCACCTGCGGGGGGTCGCTTCACAGGCGGTGAAGCAGGTCTGCAAGTGTCTATCTTTCTCTCCCCCTCTGTCTTCCCCTCTCTCAATTTCTCTCTGTCCTATTAAAAGAAAAAAAAAAGAAAAGAACAGGTAGGGGAATGTCTAGAGGGGTGCCTGGTTTAGTGGATTTGGTCCTTTGGTGGTAGTTTGTGGTGAGTATTATCTACAAGTTATAGGTGTGAAACTATAACCCTAAAAAGTTATAATATTGCAAACCAAAGTAATACCAATTAAAAACATGTATATGTTCAAAATATTATCACAGTGTTATTACATTTAAAATACAATCAAGTAATTGAAATTGTATATAGCTTATGAGTATAATAAATGGAGCTAAAGTATTAGCAGTTCCTTCTGTTATCTAGAAATATAATTACAGCATAAATTAACAGTGTGTGTATTTATAAGTCATGTATGACATCATAATCATTAGTGCAACTACTAAAACACTAGAAAGTAGAGTTTTCACAGCCAGGGTGGTAGTTCAGCAGGTAGAGCACTAAACTTGCATGCATGAGGCCCAAGTTTAATCCTCAGTACTGAATGTGTCAGAACAGAGATATCCTCTCCTCCCTTAGCCTATCATGTCATAAATATTTAAAAATATTCCTAGCAGCTGGAATATCAATTTTTATATATTTTTTTCATTGGGGAATTAATAGTTTACAGTAAATATAGTTAGTTGTTGGTACATGTGTAAAATTTCTGTTTTCAGCAAAAAAAAAAAAAAAAAACTATAACTCCCCACCCCCAGCCAAAGTTCTCTTCCATCATAATGTACCAGGCCCTGAAATTCCCATCCTCACCACAAAGTCCTTGTTTACCATACACTACATCAAACTGAGTCCAAGTTCTACTATATGTTTCCCCTTCTCTTCTTATTTCTCAACTTTTGCCTATGAGTAATATCATTCAATATTCATCCTTCTCTCTCTGTTTTATCTCATATAATATGATTCCTTCAAGCTCTATCCAAGATGAGCTGAAGGTGATTTTATGGCTCTTTCTTTATTTTTTTATTGTGGGGATTAGTGTTTTATACTTGACAGCAGTTTGGGATGCATTGGATCGACCTTCCCGTGGTGCATCCCGTGAGTTCCCATTCATTGGGGAAACTGACGATCCTACCTAGCCAACTGAATCCACATGGATCCCAGTCATTTTCAAAGCCAGCAACAAGCTCCTGACAGATTTCAAGCTGTTGGTCCTGCTCTTCGAGTCCACCCTGTCCAACGTTTGACGTCTCGTCATCCAATCTGGTCTCCTACGCCTACACTGAACTTCTCTGTTCCAGACTCTTGGAAACAGAGTTGGCAGTCAGCTGAGGTAAAGAACAAACACCTCATCACAGTCCCCTGCAAGCGTCAACCCGGCTTTGACCTAGCACGTTATGATTGGGCCCTCCTCAATCACTATCGAACAGGCCATGGCCGGTGTGCCGCTATGTTCCATCGCTGGGGAGCCAGAGACGACCCGAACTGCCCCTGCGGCTACAGACAGACTATGACCCACATAGTCAACGACTGCCACCTCTCCAGATTCAAAGGCGGTCTCGAAACTTTACATCAGGCTCAACCTGACGCTGTTGACTGGCTACGGAAGAAGGGCAGACGCTAGAAGAAGAAGTTGACAGCAAAATACAGTAGTCTATACATGTGTAACATTTCTCAATTTTCCACATAACAATCTAACACCCTCTAGATCCTCCTCTGCCATCATGTTCCAGGACCCCCCACCCCAGAGTCTTCTACTTTAGTGCAATACACCAAACCCAGTCTAAGTTCTGCTTTGTGTTTTCCTTTATATTCTTATTTTTTAACTGCATTTTATTTTTATTTTCTCCCTTTTGTTGGCCTTACTGTTTATCGTTGCTGTTGTTATTATTATTGTTGTTGTTGTCATTGCTGTCATTGTTGGATAGGACAGAGAGAAATGGAGAGAGGAGGAGAAGACAGAGAGGGGGAGAGAAAGACAGACACCTGCAGACCTGCTTCACCACTTGTGAAGTGACTCCCCCTGCAGGTGGGGATTTTCTAACTTCTGTCTATGAGTGAGATCATCCCATATTCATCCTTCTCTTTCTCACTTATCTCACTTAACATGATTCCTTCAAGCTCCATCCAAGAAGTAAAGAAAGTGAATTCACCAATTTTAATAGTTGAGTAGTATTCCATATGTACCACAACTTTCTCAGCCACTCCTGTTATTGGATACCTGGATTGCTTCCAGGTTTTGGCTATTACAAATTATGCTACTATGAGGATAGGTGTACACAGATCTTTTTGGATGGGTGTGTTTGGTTCCTTAGGATATATCCCTAGGAAAGAAATTGCAGGGCCATAGTGTAGGTCCATGTCCAGCCTTTTGAGAGTTCTCCAGACTGTTCTTCACAGGGGTTGGTCCAATTTACATTCCCACCAGCAGTGCAGGAGGGTTCCTTTACCACAATCTCTCCAGTATTTGTTGTTAACTATCCTTTTTGATGTTCAATATTCTCACAGAAGTAAGTGGTATCTCATTGTTGTCCTTATTTGCAGTTCTCTGACAATAAATAACTTGGAACAATTTTTCATATGTCTGTTAGTCTTCTAGATCTCTTCTTTGGTGAATATTCTGTTCATATGTCTCTCCACTTTAGGATTGGGTCATGTGCATGCATGTGTGCATGCAATGTTGTTGCTACTGAGTTTAGTAAACTCTTTACATACTTTGGCCTTTTGTCTGATATATGGCATATAAACATTTTCTCTCATTCTATAAGGAGTCTCTTTGTTTGGGTAGTGGTTTCTTTTGCTGTACTAAGTCATACATTTCAAAAGAAAAATGGACAGGAAGTATGTGCACATATTCATAAAAATATTTCCAAGTGGTTAGTAAACTTCTGTAGAGACATTGAACTCCACCAGTTGGCAAAATGTAAACATGTAGACATGAATTTAGTTAAAATTAAAAAAAAACAAAAATATCAAGTTCTGGCAATGACAGATTAACACTGGAACTTTCATAAATGACTGATGCAACAGCATAAAGAGCCTACCTGCAAATATTAATTCAGAAATTCAATGTCTAGAGATATATTAAACAGAAATTCAAAAATATGCATGGCAAAAAGCTATATCACACTAGGCAGGGGAGTTAGCATAGTGGTTATACAAAAAGACTTTCATGGGGTTTGGGCGGTAGCACGGTGGGTTAAGCATACATGGCACAAAGCGTAAGGGATGCAGAGGTCACATAGACACCTAAGCTGAATATTGGCCCCAGATCCCATCAAATCGATGGGGTTTATAGTCAACAATATTTATACACCTTTCCCATATTAGGAAGCTACTCTCTTCCCGGACCCAGCTTTCTGGTCCTTTTTCCAGCCATGACATCATCTAACCAAAAACTAAGATCCACCTGCATATCAGATTTCAGTCACAGGGGAAAAAAGAAAAAGAAAAAAAACTAGTACAGCCACAGGCCCTTTGGAATATAACTAAAATTTGCCTACTAGGAATCTACAGAACAGAGACACCTCCCCCCACCCCCCCAACTCTTCATCTGCATTATTCCATCCTTTAGGTTCATGATTAGTCAACAACTTGTTTAGCTTTATATGTTAACTGTCTTTTTAGCCATCAGGTTCCAGATGCTAGCATGATGTCAATCAGACTTCCCTGGACAGACGACCCCACCAATGTCTTGGAGCTCTGCTTCCCCAGAGCCCTACCCTACTAGGGAAAGAGAGAAGCAGGCTGGGAATATGGATCAACTTGTCAACGCCCATGTTCGGCAGGGAAGCAATTACAGAAGCCAGACCTTCCACCTTCTGCATCCCACAATGACCCTGGGTCCATACTCCCAGAGGGATAGAGAATAGGAAAGTTAGCACGGGAGGGGATGGGATGCAGTGTCTGGTTGTGGGAATTGTGTGGAGTTGTACCCCTCTTATCCTATGGTTTTGTCAGTGTTTCCTTTTTCTAAATAAAAAAGAAACAAATAAAAAAGAAAATGAAGGAGGGGTACAGAAGTATATGTGATGTTTAATTTCTTAAAGTGGTTAGTGGATATAAATATATTATTAAAATCACTTTTTGTCACCAATCTTCACCACTTCAGGCCAACCTCTTCAGACAGAGAGGAAAGACAGAGGAAAAAAAAAAAAAGGAAGGAAAGAAGAAAGAGGGGGAGAGAAAGGGCAAGAGAGGAAGCTACAGAGAGACAGAGATAGACCCCAGAACTGAAGCTTCCTTCAGTGCCACATACTCCCATACAATATACCAGGGACTTCTACCCCTAGGTCTCCCAAATGCCTTCTTCTTTAACACAACCCTTACATTTCAATCTGTCTTCTAATGGTCTGGCGTTTCTGGAATATTCCTGGGAAGCATCCTATCTTCATATCTGAATCTTCATGGTGATTCATCTAAAGGTCTCTACTAGCTTCAACTAAGGGGTAAGCAAAAGGAATAGTGTTTTTTTTTATTATTTCTTTATTGAGGGATTAATGTTTTACAGTTGACAATAAATACAATAGTTTGTATGTGCATAACATTTCCCAGTATTCCACAGAACAATACAACCCCCACTAGGTCCTTTGCCATCCTGGAGAAATTCTAAATGCCAAAACCCAGCAGTCTGTCTCCTACCACACATGAAAGCTGCCTTAAGAGAATACTAACTAACAGTTTCTCTGCAAACCTGAAGTTTTAGACTATGCCCTTTGGGGGCAGAGAAAGACGAAAATGTTGAGTTTTATTACTATGATGCATGACTTTTCTACTCTGCCGAGCACATGGTATTTATTTATTTTAAAGTGAACCAGTTGGCAGTGACTTCTGTTCTCAGCACAACAGATTAAAATTGAGAGTTCATGCAGAGTGTGTCTCTCCCACCCAGACTAGCCTCTAGCACTCCTGCTGTTACTTTTGAATTCAGATCTACCAAGAAAATTGTCAGGGTCTTTCTATTTTCCATGTCTGCAGAGTACAGACACCTCCTGCTTAGCATTGAACTTGCCAATCAGTCTCTGTTAACAGTGGGCAAAAAGTAGGTCGAAGTTTTGTGAGATTTTCAGAAGTTGTTTTAGAGATAAAAGATATGTTCTTCTTGAGGCCAGACAGTGGTGCACCTGCTTGAGTGCACACATTACTGTGCTCAAGAACCCGGGTTCAAGTCCCCAGTCCCCACCTGCCGGGGGGAAGTTCATGAATGGTAAAGCAGTGCTACAGGTATATCTCTCTCTCCCTCTCTCCCTCCCTCTCCCCCTCAATTTCTCTCTGTCTGTATCCAATAAATGATACATTTCTTAAAAAGATATGTTTTTTGTTTGTTTGTTTGTTTATTTTATGAGAGCACTAATGAGTTCTAGCTTGGTATAACAGACTAAACCTGGGACCTCGGTGCCTCAGGCATGTAAGTCTTTTTGCATAACGATTATGCTATCTATCCCCCCACACCTAAAGATATGTTTTTATGCCTGGAAGATAGTACAATTGTTATGCAAAATATTCACATGCCTGAGATTTTGAGGTAATAAATGATTTCCCTAGCACCACCACAAACCAGAGCTAAGCAGAGCTCTGGGAGTTAGGGGAGGAGGGAAGTGATGAGGAGGGTGACAGGCACAGTGAGTAAATCACTGGACTCTCTAACATGAGGTCTTAAATTCAATCCCTGACATCACATGTGCCAGTGATGCTTTGGATCTCTCCTCTCTCTCTCTCTCTCTCTCTCTCTCTCACACACACACACACACACACACACACACACACACACACACACACACACACACTTTCTCCTCCTCTCTCATAAATAAATAGATCTTAAAAAAAAAAAAAAAAAGCAGCCCAGGAAGTGGCTCAGTGGATAAGGCATTGGTCTCTCTAGCACGAGGTCTTGGATTTCAACATCAAATGTGCCAGAGTGATGATCAGATTCTAGCCTTCCTTCTTTCTCACATTAGTTAATAGATGAAGCTTTAAAGAAATATGTTCTTAGTCATCATGAAAAGTATAAAGCTTGTGACCGATATATGGTTTTAAAATTTACACAAGTAATGACAGAGTTGAAAGTTTGTCTCCGTATTTTTCTATTGGATCAAAGCATCTCTATTTCATAGCCCATCTGGAATTTGCACGCCATCTGATCATCAATCTCACAGAAGAGATCTTTAAGGCAGGTTGACTCTGAGTGATTAAGTCATCCCAGCCCTACAGCCTCGCGCTGTGTAATGTTAAGTTTAAGTACCTCTAATCATGGCATTGATTGATGATAAAATTGATCTACCACATACATATGATTTTTACCACAAATAATAAAACCAGAAACCAAAGTACTCTTTGCTGCCTGCAATAACAGACCTCATCTAAGACCCCTCCTCCCAAAAACGGAAGTTTTAGTAGGAATAAATACAAATCCACATATCCATTCTAATGTGACCTCTCTTCTATGAGCACCTAGCCTCTTAACTGGTGTTGGAGGGGAAACCCTGCTGGCCATGCTGCCATAATCTTCCCAGAGGAGACACATTCATTAGGAAAGTATTCCCTACCTCCTCCTACTGTTCTTTCACTTCTGAAGGGGTGGTGAAGTGATTCATCAGTTGAAAGAGTCTGGAGAGAGAAAAAAATTAAGTGGTTTATCCCCTTCTGCTCACTCTCTCCTGAGAGGCAGGCTGAGAAGAGCAGTAACACCGCTGTCTTCTCAGCACTCAACGTCCACAGTTGCAGATACCCACAGGGAGAAACTCACTGCTGTTGAGTGCTGTTTCAGATGGTGAAGACAGTCTATACTCTAGTTTCCCTTCAGACTGTATATATATCTTTCACTTTTTACTAGAGGGCAATCTCGATCTGGGATTCTGTACTAGAAAATTCATGCTTACTTTATATAGAAGCCATTCCTTCAAGTCATCTTTAATCACTGATAAAGCTGGCATTGATACATGCATTGGATAGAGAGATAGATAGACAACATGTATGCTAGATAGATGTGATATATTACTAAGTAACGGGCAATGAATTGGTCCTCAGGAGGAGGAAGGTGACATCACTTATGGGATCCCTTCAGTCTCTAATATCAGAATCTGAGATTGAAGGTTTGGAGAAATGGACTGACTGGATCATGTGTGAGAACTAACTCTTTACTAAAGTCCTCTTGATGAGTGCTTGAAACACTGACAGGTAAGTACTCCTCTGCACATTTTTTCTTCTATGGAAAGTGAAGCTTAGTAGTGGGCTCAAAGACACACCACTAACAAAAATAAAAAAATATGGAACATTAAAAAATGTTGTGCCTATACAGAGAGACTCCTCCCAGCAAGGGCTAGGGAAATGTATTCAATAGTTTTACCAATCGTTTGTGCTTGCAGTTGATGGAGAGACAGAAATTAGACCGTCAATACAGCTGCCAAGAGAGTCTGCTCTAGTGGAACAAAATGGGAGTGGAGTGTTCTTTAATTGGAGAAAGAGTTTAAAACAGAGACAGGCACCAGGAGTTGGGCTGATAAGAAACATGGTCAAGCCAAGGGTCAAATAACTTGTACCACCTGCTCAGTCCTGACGCCCAACCCCTGGGAACAGATGAGGGGCCCACACATGAGCACATGAGGAGAAAGTAAGAAACATCTGACAACAACCAGCACTAGGAGTAGAAATTAGGTGTTTTGCTTACTATCTCTGTCTGTAAAAGCTAATAAGCTAATGCTGGAATATAAGATCAAGCATTTAGAAACCTTTTAATTAAAAGGATACATTTAAATAACCTCAGATTATAATGTCACTGGTTCTATATGAAATTATTTTTAGTGACCTCTTTTCCTTTCTTTTTTTTTTTTTGTTTTTTTTTGTTAAGATAGAGACAGAGAAGTAGAGAGAGAATGAAAGAGACCAAGTACCAAAGTGTCCTTCAGTGGGGTGGGGTCCAGGCTCAAACTTGGGTAAGACACATGGCAAAGCAGCACACTATCTAAGTGAGCTATTTAGTCAGGGTCGTGGCACACCTGGTTGAGTACACATGTTAACCATGCTCAAGGACCCAGGTTCCAGCCCTGGTCCCCACCTTCAGGGGAAAGCTTCAAGTAGTGAAGCAGTGTTATAGGTAACTCTCTGTCTCTCTCCCTCCCTAGCTCTGCCTTCCTCATAATTTCTGGCTGTCTCTAGCCAATAAATGAATAAAGATAATAAAAAACATTTTTTAATATTTGGGTGAAAAAAAGCCATGTTAGAGGTATGTGAAAATCAACACACACCATCTATAGCAAAGTAAGTTACAAACTTGTGCAGAGGCTTATGTCCAAAATTAAAATGTCAGAAGTTTTCCCATAGAGCTCCCCCAGTGATACTGAAAGTGGGATATATACAGAGAGCCAGAAAAAGAGCACAGATTTCATTAGGTGCTTGCATCCTGAGAAGACTGTACAAAGCGAACACAATGGGATAAACTGCCCAAGTCAAGAAAGGAATGACCGGGGGTATTCCAGAAGTCCTGGGGCCCTTTATCGGCTCAGGCACCACTACCCTGCTCCTCACAGCAATTTCAGGACAGCACAGGTCCTCGATTTTCAACTGAGACATGAAGGAAAGTAGAGTGGAGAAAGCCACAGTATTCCTTCTTGTCACACAATCCTCCAGCCCTGTCTCTGGTCCATGCTGCTACCCTGCTTGTCAGTTTCCTGGAAAACAGAGGTGGTGTCTACACGCAGCTTGGGGCCCTTTCTTATATACTCGATGTTGGAAAGTAGCTGCAAAGATGAGCCAATACTTTTTGTAGAAACATATTCCAGGCAGAAAACTCTACACTTGGTTGCTGACTGTCTATCCTTTGTTACAAATTATTATACTGGGGAAAATAAAACTTCTTATCAATTTTTAATGCTATGTCCTATGGCGAAATAATGATACCCTATGCCATCTCTGGAATTCAACATGTTGCTAACGTTTTTTTGTTTTTTTTTTAATCCTGGTAAAAGAGACCCAATATTGTCTTCAAGGGGATATCTTCTAAGGCAGTAGCAATAATATCTATATATATATATTTATATCAGCATATCTCTAATGGGGGGTGGTGGTAATAATAAAGTCAGTAGTCCCTGTTAAAAAATACTGTATTTCTTCAAAGGTGTTACTGTAACTACAATTTAAACCTCCCTTCATCTTTCTATTTAATTCAATAACTTTAAATGAATTTATTTTACTCTCCCATTTTTTTTATTGAGGAAAAGAATTTATCACAACGCTGATGACTTTTCAAAGTTATCACCTTAGGGTGGGTGAGATAGCATAATGGTTAAGAAAAAGACTTTCATGCCTAAGGGTCCAAAGTCCCAGGTTCAATCCCCCACACCACCATAAGCTAGAGCTAAGCAGTGCTCTGGTCTCTTTCTGTATTTTTCCCTCTGTTAGTTTTCTCATTAAAGTAAAATACAAAGTTACTACTTTACAAATTCCAAGTACTATAGGTAAATTAAGTTTGCAGATTAAATTTAGACCAAAAAATCACTTTGAGAAATCAAAGCATTTTATTATATGTAGGGCAATTCCCATAAAGGTCTGAATAATTTTGTCAAAATACCAGGATTCCTGTAACCCTTTTAAAGAGAAAGAAATGGTAACTATTCTGCTAACATATTCCATTATATAGCTATGGACAACAGCTTAGAAAATCCCAAAACTGCTAACATTATACAGGCAAAGAAGCCCCTAAAAGAAACGTAAGTAAAAGGTGTCACTGCCTCTTTAATGTTAGTGCTAGAAAGCAGTGAAAAAATAGGAAAAGTAAAAACAACTTCTGAATGAGGTAAAATAGAAACACCATTCTTACCATAGCCCTGAATTATTCAAAAATATAATGAAATTCCAAGAAACATCAGATGCTGCAGGTACATGAAGATAATTTTGTTTTTATAACCAATTTCAGGCAGATAAATATTAGAATCCTTTCCAATTTCTCCCTTATGAAACTGAAGTGTCACCAAGATTTACAGCCCCTCAAGTTCCCTTTTCCGAGGAACACTCATTTACATAAACAGATAATCCGAGATAAAAATTTCCATTAGACAAAGGTGAAATGGATCAATTTCCTCTGCCAAGACAAATCTTAAATCTTGAACAGATAGGGTCATTATTACACCAGCCCCATTTCAGAAATAATGTATTTTTAAAAAATCAGCCGATAGCAGCCATTTCCAGCTTTCCAATTATCTTTAAGAAAAGCTTATTCTGTGGACAATAAAGCACATTACTGCACAATATGATACAGTCCATAAAGATCACAATGTTTTATGAAAGGTTAAAGAAAGCTCAGCACATTTAGGGGAATGTCATCACCCGCAAAGTCTTTCAAGGCTCAGCCAAAGCAGCCGGGCCGCTGAGCAAATATTGTGCTAGGCAATGCAATGTGCTTTTCTTGGTATCAAGACAGCGAAGGTGCCAGCATATGCCAGGGTAGTTCTATCTGAATCCTGGAATTCCTGCAGATAGGATAGGAGAGGAAATCAGATCACAAGAAATACCTCTCCTTTTTGAGAACCACCAGATCATTCACAGGAGTCCTGTGTAGACATGACAGCAACTCTATTTTCTCTGTACCTGGTAGTCCAAGCAACTTTTCCATGCTGTTTCATCAATATTCATAAAACCATAGAGAATTAAGACAAAGGTCTCTGTGTTTTTTTCCATTCTGTGTAAAATTTCTTAGCAGTTTTAAATCACTATGGAGCAAGCAATGGTCTGCATTGATGCTGGCTGGGCTGACACAAAGTGATTTCAGTACAGTGCAGAGGTCTGGAGATAAGCTCACTTTTTCTTCTGTACTGACAATCCCATGGAGCTGTTTCAGAGCCTCAGAATCTGCTCATCAAACTAGGAGCAGAAGCATTCGCTCTAGGTAGGTGTTAATATCTTATTATGAGCCAGACTACAAAGGAGACATAGGAGAAAGGAATTTACATGCATCGTGGAGGATTGGAAGTGGACCACATTAAGAAGTCTCTACCTAAAAATAAATGTAGGACAGAGTGGAAGAAGACCTCAGATTCATTCCATTTACAAAGGCCCCAATAGACTATACTATAGGATCCTGCAAATCCTCAGTTTGTAGTTTAAGGTAATAAGGACTTTGAAGTAGCTTTAGTCACCGATACTTTATATTTTTCATGGATGGAGGATATAGTTGTATATTCTAAATACAATACTAGAAAGAAAAATGATAATATAGAAACACATTGAAGTCTGTCATTTTTAAAACTTGTTTTCTAAATAAAATTCAGTTCCCTCATATGAAGTAAAGACTTCTAGATTATATAACTAAATTTGGGGATGTTGCCCACTATGTCATCAAACTTCAGGCATTTATACTATATTTGAACACTTTACTTGAACTGAACTCATCAGAGACACAGGCAGAGGCAAATGATCCCTGTTTATTCTCCTGAAAGGACTGATCACATGGGAGATATCTTTTCATCTGTCCAAGCCACTATTATGAACTGTCATGGACTGAGTCGAATATAAGTAAAAGAAGTATATTTGTTATAGTTCTGAAGACTGGAAGTCCATAGTAAGGATGTCACTATGTTCAGGTAAGGGTCCTCTTTAAGGTCACAGACACTGTACCACTAAGTGGGGAAAGGGCAAAGGAACTCCCAGGGTATCTCTTAGGAAAGCTTTAGTACGTTGGTGACAGGCTTCTGCTCGAAACCTAGTCACTTTCCCAAGGCCCCACCTCCTCACACCATCCTACCAGGCATAAGGATGTCAGCATGTGAGTTTGAGAGGGCACAAACATTTGGACTAGAGCAAGATGTGAGAAGAACATGGAGAGAAGGTGAAAATTTGCTCTGTTCTGTATTTTCAAAAGGTCAAAATTTCTATGGTAGATCAAAATAACAAGGGAAAAATAATGGAACCTTCTTGTTGCCATCTGAATGTTAGAGATTTAAAGATTCTATTTTCTTTTTTTTTTTTTGGATGGGGGTAGTATTGTATTATACTACAGTTACTGAAAAATGAATAAATTTCTCATCTTCCTGTGATAGGTGTCTGCAAAACATTCTTGATCCCGGTTCGAGCCCCCGGCTCCCCACCTGCATGGGAGTGGCTTCACAGGCGGTGAAGCAGGTCTGCAGGTGTCTATCTTTCTCTCCCCCTCCCTGTCTTCCCTTCCTCTCTCCATTTCTCTCTGTCCTATCCAACAATGACAACATCAACAACAACAATAATAACTACAACAATAAAAAATAACAAGGCAACAAAAGGGAATAAATAAATAAATAAATATAAATAAATAAAAACACTCTCACCCCTTAGGTTCTTTTCTACCATCCACTAGACTCTGTATGTCCAAGATTAAACCAGTTAGTTTTTAGTAGAATGAAATCTCTCAAGTGGCAATAGTGAGAAGAAACCTATTTCCCCCTCCAAAAAAACAAAAACAACCAGTTGGCACTCCTGAGCTTCTTGCTAGTTCTAGTGTTTCTTTTTTTTTAATTTAAGAAAGGAGACATTAACAAAACCATAGACAAAGAGGGGTACAATTCCGCACAATTCCCATAACCGGATCTCCACATCCCATCCCCTCCCCTGATAGCCTTCCCATTCTCTATCCCTCTGGGAGCATGGATCCAGGGTCGTTGTGGGTTGCAGAAGGTAGAAGGTCTGGCTTCTGTAATTGCTTCCCCGCTGAACATGGGCGTTGACTGGTTGGTCCATACTCCCAGTCTGTCTCTCTCTTTCCCTAGTAGGGTGGGGCTCTGAGGAAGTGGCGCTCCAGTACACATTGATGGGGTCATCTGTCCAGTCCAGGTCCCCTGAGATAGAGCATAGGTGCACTAGTGCCCATAAACTAGGGGGGGGAAATATATACCTGAAAGCAGAAGTACACAAGAGCATGCAGGGAATACCCCCAACATTTCATCTGCACTATTCCAGTCTTTAGGTCCATGATTGTTCAACAATTTGTTTGGCTTTGTATGTTAACTCTCTTTTCAGCCACCAGGTTCCGGATGCTGACCAGACTTCCCTGGACAGACGACCCCATCTAGTGTTTCTTCTATTCTTCACCTGTCCAGAAGAGGGAACCTTGAGGGAAAGCTTAGAGCAAATGGCCTTCTATTTCCACATAAGTAGTTTGTGTTTGTAAGCAAAATATATGGAAGGAACATAAATTGAAAGTATGTGACTAGGTAAGGCTGGCAAAATAGCTCCCCTGTATATTGCATCTGCTTTGTCATGTATGTGACTCAAGTTTAAGCCTGGTTCCCACCATGGTTAAGGAAGGTTTGGTGCTGTGCTATTTTTTAACTCTGTCTCTTTCTCCTTCTAACTGAAAAGTTAGCCCAGAGTGGTGAAGCCCCAGCAATGACAAAAAAAAAAAACAAAAAAAAACAGTCTTTGGAGGTGCTGGGAGTAGTGCACTGGGTTGAGCACAAATGGTACAAAGTGCAGAGACAGGCACAATGATCTCTGTTCCAGCCCCCGGCTCCCTACCTGCAGGGGGGTAGCTTCACAAACGGTAAAGCAGGTTTGCAGGTGTCTATTTTTCTTCCCCCTCTGTCTTACCCTCCTCTCTCAATTTCTCTCTGTTCTATCCAACAACAACAAAAGCAGCAACAACAATAACAGCAACAACAACAACAACAACAGGAAAAAATGGTCACAGAAGAAGTGGATTTGTAGTGCAGGCATGGAGCCTCACCAATAACCCTGGGGGCAAAAAAAAAAAAGTCTTTGGTCAATTTTTTTGTCTTTCGAAGCTGTGGGAGATACATGTCTAGGATGGAAGTCAGTAGAGAAGAAAAATCCACAAAAAGAAATCACCAAATGTTTGATTTGAGCATATTGCATTTGGAAACCAGTAAAAGAGCCAAATAGTACCTTGAATCGTAAACTCGAAGACACCTGCAAAGGTTGAAACATACAGTGAACCCAAAATGCAGTGCAAAGAAGCAGAAATCTCCAGGAAGCCCAGACACTCTGAGGCAGTGGGGTCAGAGGCAAGAGGCCACTTGCCCTTGCTCTCAAGGTCATAGAGTTCCCATGTGCTGCTGGGAACAAGTTTTCTAAAGCAACCCCTAGTGTACAAGAGGTTGCAAACTAATACAGGAAGAAAATTAAGGGGGATTCTGGCACCACTTTTAAAAAGCACACTTTTCTGAGTAAAAGTGCACCTCAAATGTCACTTTTAACTTTTTATGTGCATGTAAATAGCTATTATTTCAGTTACTGGAATATTAGTCATAACATCTAATGATGTGGAGATTGTTGCCTTATAAAACTCACAGCTGGGTAGCTACATGGCTCAAGGCAAAAGCCTATTTTAAAATCCATTGCTTTAGGAGGAGAATGTTTATTAAAACATTATATCTATTAAAAATATATGACGCATCATTAGTCATTCTCTGTGTTGCAGTGCCAACCAGTTTTTCCAGCAAGGCTTTTGAGTTGAGACCTGAAAACCTGGCAAGGTCCACGGCCTCATAATTTACCAGTCCATCAAAAAATAAATAAATCCCAATAACCAGAAAGTAAATCACAAAGGTGCCTGCACAGCAACCCATAAACTCATGTTTACACAGGCTCCATGGGGGGAGCTGTTGCCATCAGTCAAATATCTCTAAACTGGTAGGGAAGTGAACACTCAAAAAGGGGTAAAATTTTCATCTCTTTGGAACAGAAGTTAGATGAATTAATAATAAAGATACAGTAGGTGGGGCTGATCTTTGTGGAATATAGAAGTAAAATGGGGGGGGAAGGGAACACTACCAACTGGGGAGATGAGGGCTGAATAAATATGTAGGAAAATGGCAACTTGATGTGATTAGGCTAAACTCTATCTATAGTGTTTCTGCTATGCTGCTTCAATTAGAGGAAAATGGCCTTTTTCTCTTTCTTTTCTTCCTTCCTTCCTTCCTTCCTTCCTTCCTTCCTTCCTTCCTTCCTTCCTTTTCTCCTTTTGTACCCTGGAACCCCACCTCCCCAGAGCCCTGCGATAGTAGGAAAAGATAGGGACAGGCTGGGTATGGGCAGTCACTCCAGGTCCTCCCTGGCCACTGGCAGTGAAGGGTCAGAGCAGCCCCCTGGGAGTCCCAGGGTGACTCTGCATGTCAGGGGCTACATGCAGAGAGGAAGAAGCCATGCCAGATTCAACCAGCTCTGGGAGAAGCCTCGGAGGGTTATCTCCTTTATTGTGGGAATAAAAGCAAGTAGATATACCCATACCTTAGGGGGGAAGGTTGAAATAATCATTAACTCAAAACAGAACAACGCAATGCATAGTCACATTTTGACTTACAAACAATTTAATCACAAGTAAAAGGTTATCATACAAGGTTTGATCACAAGCTTCACAGTGCATATTTCTCTGGAAGTAAATTGCAGGCACTTCAGGGTGGGGGGAGGGAGGGGAGAGGCAGGTGAGCAATCAGGGTGTTTGCAGGGTTTTCTTTTTCTTTTTTTAATTTCTTTATTGAAGAATTAATGCTTTACATTTGACAGTAAATACAATAGTTTATATATGCATAACATTTCCTAGTTTTCCATATAACATTCCACTAGGTCCTCCATCACCCTTTTTGGACCTGTATCCCCCACCCCCCACCCTAGAGTCTTTTACTTTGGTGCAATACACCAACGCCAGTTCAGGTTCTACTTGTGTTTTCTCTTCTGATCTTGATTTTCAACTTTTGCCTGAGAGTAAGATCATCCCATATTCATCCTTTTGTTTCTGACTTATATCACTTAACATGATTTTTTTCAAGCTCCATCCAAGATCGGCTGAAAATGGTGAAGTTGCCATTTTTAATAGCTGAATAGTATTCCACTGTGTATATATACCACAACTTGCTCAGCCACACATCTGTTGTTTGACACCTGGGTTGCTTCCAGGTTTTGGCTATTACAAATTGTGCTGCTAAGAACAGATGTGTACACAGATCTTTTTGGATGGATATGTTGGGTTCCTTAGGATACATCCCCAGGAGAGGAATTGCAGGATCATAGGGTAGGTCCATTTCTAGCCTTCTGAGAGTTCTCCAGACTTCTCTCCACAGAGGATGGACCAATTTACATTCCCACCAGCAGTGTAGGAGGGCTCCTTTGACCCCACAACCTCTCCAGCATTTGCTGCTGCAATCTTTTCTGGTGTATGCCATTCTCATAGGAGTGAAGTGGTATCTCATTATTGTCTTTATTTGCATTTCTCTGACAATCAAAGACTTGGAGCATTTTTTCATGTGTTTCTCGGCCTTTTGGATCTCTTCTGTGGTGAATATTCTGTCCATGTCCTTCCCCCATTTTTGGATGGGGTTATTTGTTTTTTTGTGGTTGAGTTTGGCAAGCTCTTTATATATTTTGGTTATTAACCTCTTGTCTGATGTATGGCATGGAAAGATCTCCCATTCTGTGAGGGGTCTCTTGGTTTGGGTAGTGGTTTCTTTTGCTGTGCAAAGCTTTTAATTTGATGTAGTCCCATAGGTTTATTCTTGCCTTAGTCTTCTCTATAATTGGATTTGTTTTATTGAAGATGTCTTTAAAATGTATGCAGAAAAGAGTTCTACCAATATTTTCCTCTAAGTATCTGATAGTTCCTGGTCTAACATCCAAGTCCTTGATCCACTTGGAATTTACTTTTGTATTTGGTGAAATATAGTGGTTCAGTTTCATTCTTTTGCATGTTTCAACCCATTGTTCCCAACACCATTTGTTGAGTAGACTCTGCTTTCCCCATCTAATAGTCATTTAACTTGTCAAAGAGTAGATGTCCATAGGTGTGGGGGCTTCATTCTGGGCTCTCAATTCTATTCCACTGGTCAGTGTGTCTATTCATGTTCCAGTACCAAGCAGTTTTGACTGCAATGGAAAACGGCCTTTTCATCAACCTAACAGGAACTAAGAATCACTTGTAGGACAAAGAACTTCCAAAGAGAAAGTTCTACCTTTTTTAAAAGCACCATAATTCCAACCCTACTGCTAATATTTGTTTAAAAATGATTATTCTTTTTTTCTGCCACCAGGGTTATTGCCGGGGCTCAGTGATGGCACCATGAATCTACCACTCCTGACAGTCATTTTTTCCTTTTTATTTTTTAAATATTTTTAATTTTTGATAGGATAGACAGAAATTGTGAGGGGAGGAGAAGATAGGGAGAGAGAAAGATAGACACCAGAAGACCTTCTTCACCACTCATGGGGGCTCAAACTGGGTCCTTGAGCATTGTGATGTGTGTGCTCAACCAAGTGTACCACTGTCCCCCAGTATTACTTATTCTAAGAATTTTCGAACACCTAAAATAAATAGATGATAAAGATAAATATTTGGTCTGGACAGTCCAAGTCCTTCTATTGTGTTTATTCTCTTTTCTCACCCAGCTTGTGGTATGTGTGTTTATGTATAATATGGGGTTTCAATTCAGTTTCACTGTTCCAGGTTGTTTTTTAATGCAGAAACATACAAAGAGAGACATAAAAGGGGGCGATACCACAGCACTTCACTGCTATGTCACCTCCCATGTAGGATGCCAGGTCTCAAAAATGAAATCACACTCATGGCAATGCAGACACCCTACCCAGTGAGCTACTTCCAAGGCCCTCTGTATCCAACTTTGCACAGTTATTTTTATGAATACTATTTCTGCAGGGATGGTCAAAGATAAGCAGAGGCAGGTGAAAATGTTCAAAGACAGTGAAGGTGACAAGGCACAGTGGAATTGTTTTTCAATGAAGCTGAAATTTGAGATTTAAAATAAAGCCTATCTTTGACTTTCAACTGCCTTACTTCTCTGGATTCTTCACCTTGAGGGGAATGCAGAAGCAATGAAAGAAGTTACTACTAGAAGGTGGAACTAAGGAATCATGTAAGGCAACAGCATAGACCCCAGCTGAGAACTCTTCATGGTGCTGACCTCACTTCTCATTTTCTGCACTGACTGCTGGTCTGCAGAGCAGATCTGGTACAGCACCTCACTCACTTCTTCAAGGCCAAGCACTCCTCATCTGCTCCAGACAAGTGTTGGCCACTGTATGTCCCAGCCAAGTCCTTCTGGGATACTGCCTTAGGCAGAAGGAGGCTGCCTCCCAAGATGAAGCAAACTCCCTAGGGAAGTCACATACCCAGTAACTGAGTAGCTACAATTCAGGACATCTCTGCAGGGCTTTCAAGTGGGATCAGATGGCATCTCTATCACAACTGCACCACAACTTCTTCTGTCCTCTCTGGCTTCCCAAAGAAGTATTTTTTCTTTTTTCTTTTTTTTTTTTCCTCCAGCGTTATTTCTGGGGCTCAGTGCCTGCACCATGAATCCACCGCTCCTGGAAGCCATTTTTCCCCCTTTTGTTACCCTTGTTGTTGTAGCCTCGTGGTTATTATTGTTATTGTTGATGTCGTTCGTTGTTGGATGGGACAGAGAAATGGAGAGAGGAGGGGAAGACAGACAGGGGGAGAGAAAGACAGATGCCTGCAGACCTGCTTCACCACCTGTGAAGCGACTCCCCTGCAGGTGGGGAGCCAGGAGCTCGAACTGGGATCCTTATGCCGGTCCTTGGGCTTTGCGCCATGTGCACTTATTCCGCTGCGCTACCGCCCAACCACCATGAAGTATTATTTCTAAAAGTCCCCAATTTCCTATATGCAAGCCAAAGTGGGCTCCCAGAACCTCATCTACAAAAGGGTCTCTCTTAACTTACAGCACACATGAAACAAAGAGTTGCATCTCGAACCACCTAGAGTCTGTCTACTGTGGCAACTTCTGAAGTGCTCTCAACTGCTTTTCTGTCTCTTCTTGAATTTAGACATTACCCCTTGGTAATGTCTAAAAAACACATGTTGTCCCTGGTTAACTGCCAACCTTGTCATTTTAAAAATTTTATAGTACACATCACCCTTCCTATCTCATTTTAAATGATAAAAAAACCAAGCATTTGTGACCACAAATTAGACACCTTCTACCTTTATTCCCACTCCCCATGCTCTGTTCCTGAGTATCCTGTCTTGTTGATATTCAATGAATTATTTTTATTTTGTCTGGTTTTTTTTTTTAAATCTTTATTTATTGGATAGAGACAGCCAGAAATTAAGAGGAAAAGGAGTGATAGAAAGGGAGAGATACAGAGACACACTTGCAGCCCTGCTTCACCACTTGTAAAGCTTTCCTCCTGCAGGTGGGAACCAGGGGCTTGAACCCAGGTCCTTGTGCGTTGTAATACATGCGCTCAAGCAGGTGCACCACTACTCACCCCCTATTTTGTCTGTCTTTATGTCTTTTTTTCCTATAAAGAGTAATCATCCACATTTTTCCTTCTCCTTTTGTTGTGCAGAATTGACTTAAATTCCTCCCATTTTGGTACAAATGATTAAAAAAATCCATCATCTTTTCAATGGTATTGAAATGGTATTTCATTGATGGTATTTCATTGTTCATATATAATTGAATGGTATTTCATTGTTTATATATGCCATGTCTTCCTTTATTTACCTCCTTCCAAATGACCAGAGTTGTACAAGTTGATGTCTGCAGAAAATGTGGTATCTCTCACTTGATTCCCCTTAGCCTAGAGGCTCAGAAAACATTTTCTTCCTGTGGTTGTCTCTAGTCAAAATAACTGGGTCATTTTCTTATCTTATCCAGCTTCTCCAGGCTGCTGCATTCCTTGCCTTGTGTTCCAGTCCTCCATCTCAAAGCCAGCAGTGCAGCTTCTTCAAACACTTATTTCTCTCTGCTTCTATCCTTACCTCACATTTCCCCCACTCTGATCCTCTTGGATTCTTCTTATAAAGACCATTGTGATAGCATAGGGCTCATTAGATAATCCAGGCAAATCTCCCACCTCAAAACACTTAATCTAATCTATGAAGTTCCTTGTACCGTGTCAATAGTATTTTCACAGAAACTGGAACATTGATATCCTGAGGAGAGCAGATATTATTCAGTCTACCAAATGAGGTTATTTACATTTTCCAAGGGGATGGGGAAAAGTGATATAAATCTTCCAGTTGGATTAATTCTAAAGTTCATGTCACAGTCCCATTGCATAAATATTAGTTTGTTTTCTTCTCCCCCGTGCTGAAACTATCAATACATAATCAAACCTTATTGTGATAATAGAGTCTTATCTAGTAGGCTGGGTAATGTCACACCTGGTAGATTGCTCGTGTTACTGTGAACAATGGCCCAAATTCAAGTACTAGTCCTCACCTACATGAAGGGAAGCTTCACAAGTGGTGAAGCTGTGCTGCAAATGTCTCTCTTATTCTCCCACTCTCTATTTCCCCCCTCCACTCAATTTCTCTCTGTCTCTATTCAAAATAAGTAGGTAAATAATAAATTTATAAATAGATTTTTTTTTTCTATTCAGCTGCTTGGATTCTGCTAATCCAGCCAGAAGCCTAAGATTTAGTCATGCTGTATCTGTATAAATCTTTACCAGGTATGCAGAGGGAGAGAGTTAGCAGCCCCACTTTCTTTTAGACGACCAAATACCTAAGCAACTTTATGACTGGAAGTGCAGGTATATATATTCATGCATAATCCAAGAATCAAAGAACAGAGAATTGCAGGATTTATTAACTTGCAAAACTTTGGGAGAGGGGAGTAAGATGATTAGTAAATCATTCATTTTAGCTGTGATAAAACTAAGGAGCAGAAAAAATTAAATCAAGCTCAACATATCTGAGTAGCAAAGCTAAATTCTGGTCTCCTTGCCTTCTGTTCTGACACCAGTGGAGACTGAAGGAAAATAGCAGGAGAAAAGTCATGCAAGCATGTGGGCAAGGAAGAAGGGAGGGAGGGAGGGAGGGCAGGGAGAAAAAGGAGAGATAGAGTCATCTGGGCATCATCCTTTTATCATTGTTATTTTCATCTTTATTGATTTATTAGATAGAGACAGCCAGAAATCAAGAGGAAGGGGTGATAGAGAGACAGAGAGACACCTGCAACACTGCTTCGCCACATGCAAAGCATTAGCCCCTGCTGGTGGGGGCTGGGGGCTTGAACCAGAGTCCTTGCATATTGCAACATGTGCACTCAACCAGGTGCACCACTGCCTGGCCCCCGGCACCATCCTTTACCAGGCTGAGTACTAGTCACTTTGCTGCACTGTGTCTTATGCCATCTATGACAGGGCTACTGGTCTCATTTATAGATTTATAGAAAAGTCAAGCAAAAAGAAACTCGGTCTATCCATGTAAATTCAGGTACCTATGATAGTCAGCTTTTAATTAACAAGGGAAAAGGGGCAGATGAGTAAAAGTCATGTATAATCCAATGCCCTGACTCAAACAAAACTAGTCAGAATCTGGTACCAAATGAATTTATGTAAACATATTTCCTTGTAATTATATCTAATATTTAGGAACACAGTTACCACTCCACAGATGTCCACAAGTGTAAAAATATTTTTAGTGCAACTCATTAGGAACACTAAACATCACATGTGACACTTGATGAGAAACTGCAAAAAGCTTGCTAAATATCTAATTTCTATTTGCTTCCTAGTTAGTGTCTCTTATTCTCTCTCTCTCTCTCTCTCTCTCTCTCTCTCTGTCTTTCTCTCAATGACAGTATATCACCATGTTGGGCATAGAAGTTGACTCAGTGCTTCCATCTCCCTCTTCCTTCCCTTTTCTTGTGTCCCCTCCACTCTGCTTCTGTTGTACTAAGTCCTCAGCCCTACCCTCCCCTTTGCTTGTAAGAAAGTACTGCTTCCTTTTTCATGATGCACAGGCTCAGAGATGTGGCTGAGCTGGTGGCAGCTGATCTGGCCATCTAACAGGAAGGCCTGATGTGTACCTGTCAGCTGCAAACAATGAAAACTGCTAGACTGCGGATGTTTGTACTGACTTAAGGTCTTCTACATCTTCTGCACAATAAACATGCTTTCTATGAATATTTTAAGAGACAGGGAACACACCCCAAACTACCATGAACTGACTGATTAAGAAACTAGAATGTCTACTGCAGCAAAGTAGAAGACTTGGGGGAATAGGATTCAGGTCTTGGAACATGATGGCAGAGGAGGACCTAGTGGAGGTTGTATTTTTATGTGGAAATGCTATACATTTACAGACTATTGTATTTTACTGTCAACTTTAAACCATTAATTCCCCATAAATAAATAAAAAATTGAATTTAAAAATAAAAATAACAAAATGGTGCAAGAAAGAAGGAGGAGGAAGGAGAGGAAGAGGAATATGAACTGTGCTTGCCTAGATGCCCAAGTCATTCAGTGCTCACAAAGTAAGAAGTGCAGGAGCACGAAACTACTCAAAGTAAACACCTCCAGCATCACTGGCTACAAAACACAACCTGAAGTCATAAATGAAGTGAATGTTCACACAAAGAATCTCAGGCTGACTGAAGATATTGACAGGGATGTGGCGACTGGGGTTCCCGGAAGATGGCGGACTGAGAAACTGCTAGTGGCTTGAGCTCTGACCACATCTTCTGGAAATGGTAGGATTTTCTGCCTTTAGTAGGCCAGTCAATAAGGGGTCCTAGCAGTGACACCAAGGAGGTGACTATAACTTAATTTGGGTTAAGAAATAGAGTAGAAAAAAAGGGGGGGAAATATTTTTTTTCCGTTTAATTATAAAGCACACCTCCTCCCCCTCCCCACCCCCCTATAACCAGTCCCTGGGGACCAGCTCCTAGCAGGCTCCCCTGCTGAGCCTCTTTCTTTCTTTACCAAATTCCTGTCCCACCAGAGAGTATCATTCATTCTAAGTCTTATACCCTTCCGAAACCTCTGGCCTTTTTTTTCTTTCTAAGTAGCCAACCCCCCCACCTCACCCCGCATAGCTAATTAAATAATTAAAAATAAATTTAAAAAAATCTTTCCTTTCACTGCTCTTTTATGGCTGTTCTTTTTCTTATCTTTTTCTTTTTTCTCTCTTTTTTTTTTCTTTTTCTCATTCTTGTCATCCTTTCTTCCTTTCTTCCTACAGCTTCCAAAGCCACAGGCCCCAGCCCCCACACCACCAAACAGTGTGCTTTTTTGAATTCACTGATACACATTTGGGAATTATTTTGGGGAAGAATTCTGACTCAGTGTGGACTCTCACTGCAAGTGTCTCTGCTCAACTTCCCTTCCTCCTTTAGCCACCCCTAGAATATACAGTGGATAGTAGATTTGCATAACTGTCTATTTCAGCCATCCTTGTCTAGTCCTGAGGGTTTTTTTTCCTTTTCACTGCTCTTTAATTACAGCTCTTTTTCTTATCTTTTCCCTTTTCTCTCACTTGTCTCTTTTCTTTTTCTTTCTTTTTTTTTTTTATCTTGTCATACACTCCTTCTTTGCCTTCTTTCCTTCTTCTTTGCCTTTCTGAATTTGTGAATTATTTGGGGGAAGAAATCTGACTCAGAGTGGACTCTCTATGTGTGTATCTCTGCTCTACTTCCCTTTCCCCTCTTGTTACCCCTAGAATATACAGTGGATGGTAGGTTTTCATAACTGTCTATTCTTGCTATCCCTTCTTTCTTTTCTCTTTCTTCTTCACTGGGATTTGGTTACTATTTTTTCACAGACTGGAGAAATTGTTTGGCTAACTGGTAGTGATTAAACTGCTTCAATACTTGCTTCAGTTGCTATTGTAATTTCTGAGGTAGGTGAGTGCAATTGTCATAAAGGTATTTAGTACAGTGTTGCTTGTGCTCAAGACACAACAACTGAGGAACAACAGAGCATAAAAAAAGAAACACATAAATCAAAAAAATGGGTAGATCAAAAACAAATAAAACTGCTACTCCAATGAATGAAGACAAGAGCCCAGAAGAAACTACAAATCAGTCAGAAGTAACCATAGATAAGAAAAGTATGCAAGCAATAATAAACTTATTAATCACAGAAATGAAAACAACATTGGAGGAAAGGAATGGCAGTATTAGGGAAACAACAGTTGAGACCCCCAAGGAAAATACTGATTATCTTGAGGCAATTAGAGAACTGAAAGCTGAAATAGCTGTAATGAAGAAAGAAGCTGAGGCAAGGGAAAGCAGACTAACAGAAGCAGAAAACAGAATTAGTCAGACAGAGAAAACTAAGAAAGAGGTGAAAGAGCTTAAAAAGAGATTGAGAGACACTGAAAACAACAACAGAGACATATGGGATGATCTCAAAAGAAGTAACATTCGTATAATTGGCCTGCCAGAGGAAGAAAGAGAGGAAGGGGAAGCAAACATTCTAGAGGAAATAATAGAAGAAAACTTCCCAGACCTGAATAACAGAAAGGGATGTGGCCTCCAAGTCCCCCGCCTAAATCCCACCATGATGTCTGCAGTTCATGTAACAGCAGTCAATGGACTCATAATTTGTCAGTGGAGAGTATGTCAGATTCTGGAGCCAGTTTTTCTGGATAAAAATATCAGCCATGTCACTTACTTGCTGAAAGATCTTGAACAAGACTCTTAAAATTCTGTGCCCTCATTTCCTCATCTGCAAACTGAAAACCAAAGTTTAGCCTCCTAGAAGTTCTGGGTGGAATACGTGAAAGACGGCATGTGAAGAATTAAGTGGCAGTGTTTGGCACACAGTAGATGCTTTTTATGGTTTTAAAAAAATATCTTTTATTTATTGGATAGAGACAAAGAGAATTTGTTAAGTAAAAAGGAAATACAGAGACACCTCCAGCCCTACTTCATTACTCATGAAGCTTCCTCCCTGCAGGTGGGAACTGAGGGCTTAAACCCAGGTCCTTGTGCATTGTAACAGGTGTGCTCTCCAGGTGTTCCCCACCCAGACTCTAAGTTCTGTATAAGTGTCTGCTGTTTTGTTCCCAGAGCTGCTGGTCTTTTCTCTTTAGGCGGGAAGGTGTCTGTGAGCCAGAAGTGTTCTTCCATGGTTTCCCACTGGACTTCCAGTTGCTGCTATCTGTGTCTGATACAGTTTTGAACTGAAGGAATGAGGGTAAAAAAAAAAATCCCATGGTTTCCTCTGCCATCACTAAGTATCTGTGTATCACATTCATGGACTCATCCTACTACTGCCATCACTGCTAAAGCTGCTATCAGTGCTGAGATGCCGGCATGCTAAATAATAAGAAGGCTAAAATGTCCACTTTACTCAGTGTGGTTAAGAAAGCTGTAGTGTGTATACAAAATAAATTACAACTCAGCCTTTAGAAACTATGAAGTCTTTTTTTATTTCATCAGGGGATTAATGGTTTACAGTCGACAGTAAAATACAAGTTTGTACATGTAAAACGAGTCTTATCTTTTGCCACATCTTGGATGGATCATGAAGGAATAATGTTACATGGTATAAACCAGAAGGAGAATGATGAGTACCAATGTACCTCATTCATAGGTAGAACTTAAGAAACAAGGAGAGAAAGAGGATCACAGAGTCAAACTTAGCCTGGCTGTAGTCCACTGCAGCAGAGCCAACACCTCTAAAGATAGGAGTCATCAGGTTGGGGAAGGCATTGGGGACCCAGTGCATGATTGTGGAAGAGGATTTTAGCTGCTGGTGGAATGGTGTACAGACACCTATCATGGGGAGACAAGAAACTGTACTTACTTACTTATTATCCCCCCCCAATAAAACAATTTTTGGGGAAAAGTAAGACACATAAGGAAGAACATATAAACAATAACCAAAGGAGAAAGCAGCCAATGAATCAGGCTCTACAAAGTCCAGGTACTAAAATTTCTAGAAATGACTTTAGCATAATTACGATTTTTTACTTAATGAAAGGCATCACCTTGCTACACCAGTCATATATCTGAGAGTCAAAGATGGCAAGGAATCGTAAAAGCAGGAAGTTGGGGGATAACGCAGTGGGTTAAACGCAGGTGGCGCTAAGCACATGGACTGACAAAGGATCCCGGTTCGAGCCCCCAGCTCCCCACCTACAGGGGAGTCACTTCACAGGCAGTGAAGCAGGTCTGCAGGTGTCTGTCTTTCTCTCCCCCCTCTGTCTTCCCCTCCTCTCTCCATTTCTCTCTGTCCTATCCAACAATGACGACATCAATAATAACAACAAAAACTACAACAATAATAAAAAAACAAGGGCAACAAAAAGGAAAATAAATAAATATAGAAATTTTTTTTATCTTAAGAGCAGTCAGAGAAAGCACAGACTTGACATACATGGATGCAAATACAAGAATTATGCCTGATTTGTCATCAAAAACAATAATATCAGAGGAAAATGGAATGAGAAAATATCAAGATCATAAAAGGATTAATCTATTAGGAATACATAAGAATGCTAAATGTATATTCATCGAAACATAATTAAAATACATGAAGGAACAGGCTGGGGGTATGGATCAACCTGTCAACACCCATGTCCAGCAAAGAAGCAATTACAGAAGCCAGACCTCTGCCCTTCTGCACCCCATAAATATCTTCAGTCCAGAGGGATAAACAATAGGTAAGTTTCTAGTGGAGGAGATGGGATTTGGCACTCTGGTGCTGGAAACTGTCTGAATTGTACCCCTTATCCCACAATCTTGTTGGTCATTTTTAAATCACTAATAATAATAATACATAAGTTGAGAAATAAGAAGACACAAAGCAGAACTTGGACTGGGTTTGGTGTATTTAACCAAAGTAAAAGACTCTGGGATAGGGGGAGGGTTCAGGTCATAGAACATGATGGCAGAGGAGGGTCGACCTAGAGGGGGTTGAATTGTTATGTGGAATACTGAGAAAAGTTACATATGTGCAAACTAATGTATTTACTCTTGATTGTAAACCATTAATCCCCCCAATAAAGAAAAAAATGAAAAAATACATGAAGGAAAAATTGATAGAACTAAAAGGAAAAATAGGCAAGTTTACTTGTATGGTTGGAGATTTTAGAACCCTTCTTATAGAAACTAACAGTATATGTAGACCAAGAAAAATTTAAGAATATAAAATATTTGAACATAATGATCAACCAGTTTGACTATCTGAAATTAACAAGGTATAACACACTCACTAATAATATAAAACACATTTTTTAAGTACACAAAGAGTATAACCCAAAAACAGACAATATGCTTTTCCTTAAAATCAGCCCAAGTGGAGCCTGATGGTGGTGCACCTGGTTGAGTGCATATGTTACAATGCATAAGAACCCTGGTTCGAGTCCCCGGTCCCCAACTGCAGGGGGGGGAAGTTTTGCAGTGGTGAAGCAGTGTTGCAGGTGTCTCTGTCTCTCCTCCTTTCTATATCCCCCTTCCCTCTCAATTTCTGACTGTCTTTATTCAATAAATAAATAAAAATAATTATTATTTTTAAATCAGTCCAAGGCATGAGGTAAAAAAAAAAAAAAAAGAGTTTAAAAAGCCAGCAAAATAACTCACTTGGCCTGTGTGCCTGCTGTGCCATGTCAGGGAATCAGTCCCAAACCAGCCCCCCATACTGGAGGAAGCTTCAGTGTTATGACATTGCCCTACCAAGTCCCTCTCTCGTCTGAAAAAAGTGAGCCCAGAGCACTAATGCCCTGGCAACAACAACAAAAAGAGTCTGAGAAACCACAGCAAAAACGTTCCAAATTTTATAAGAATTACAATCTAGGAGCTGGGCAGTGGCATATCTGGTTAAGACATTCATTATCATGCTAGGAACCCAGGTCCAAGCCCCTGTTCCCCACCTGGAGTGACAGAGCTCCTGAGTGGTGAAGTAAGTGCTGCAGGTGTCTCTCTCTCACCCTCTCTATCTCACTTCCCCTCTCAGTGTTTTCTCTCCATTCTATAAAAAAAAAAAAAAATTAAAAAGGGGGGAGGCAGGCAGTAGTGCCCCGGATTATGCACACATAGTGTGAAGCGCAAGGGCTGGTGCAAGGATCCGGGTTTTAGCCCCTGGCTCTCCACTTGCATGGGGTCACTTCACAAGTGGTGAAGCAGGTCTGCAGGTATCTATCTTTCCCTCCCCCAGTCTATCTTCCCCTCCTCTCTCAATTTCTCTCTGTCCTATCCAAAAACAACAGCAGCAGCAACAACAATGAAGAAAAGATGGCCTCCAGGAGCAGTGGATTTGTAGTACAGGCACTGAGCCCCAGTGATAACCCTGGAGGCATATATATATATATATATATATATATATATATATATATATATATGTAAATATATATGTCTGGGTTTACATTCTGGCTCTGCTTACTTGCTATGTGCTATTTGTCAAATATCAATCTTTAAGCTTTGATTTCTTCCTCTATAAATGAAGTACTATTACTTAGTTCCACTAGCTGTAGTGAATATTAAGTGAGATGAATCTGAAGCAGCTAGCATACTGCTAGATACACACTAAGTGATTGTCTAAAGGTAGTGCCTGACATTCTCATAATCGCCATTTTTACCATCTTCATCATGTCATAATGGTCTAGATCTATGTTTTTAGCTTAAGAACTCTAGAAAGCACCAAGTGCGTTAAAATTGAGTGCTGGTGCTGGTGCTGTCTCTGATATGTCAAACCCCAGGCAGTGAAAATGAGGAAAGAGAGAAAATAAGGTAAGGAAAGATGAAAAGTATTGCAAGATAAAGCTTCTGCCTCATGATAAGTCAGAAAAGGGGCAGGTAGCCTTAGGCTGAAGCATCTGCTTGCCCTTCAGGTGAGTCCTCTGGCTGCGTGGGTGTCAGAGTCCACAGAAAGAGGAAGAAGTGAACAGCAGCATTCACTTCCTTTCCTCTCATCTTCAGTTTCCCACTGACCAAAGTTTGCTGCAGATGGTTAAGCACTGTCACACATCTGGGTTGTGTCATCCAGCTCTTTGGCCACTTAAGAGGCCAGACTCCATGCCCAGCACTGTGGGACTTAATTCAAGTCTCATAGTGATGCCTAGAGTCAGAGACGGATGAATAGCCCATGAACCTGACTACACGCAGTAATGTAAATACAGGCCGCTGACAGCAGGTGAAGGAGACAGTGTGCTGAGGGACTCTGAAGCAGGATGTAAGGTCTGTCTCAGATACCTTCTGGCTCTCATCTACACACTGTCTGAAATTAGAGGCCCCAAGTAAAAGTGTTTGTCAGGGACTGCTACCAAAGCGCTGTAAAATGAACCACTGCTAGATTTCAAGGATTTCTCCCTCCCAGGTCTTCAGTGGATTGGATGGATTCAATTAGGCTCAGCTTGGCTCATGCTCAAGGTAGTTCCTTGTTTCTCTGAGTCTCGGATCCAGGGGAAAAAGGAGCTGTCATTGCTGGGTCTCTTAAAACCTTGACTCAAAGCTGTCACATCTCTGAATACCTGCAGCAGTAGCTCACAGAATTCAAGTCCACATTCCCCTAAAACCCCTAAGAGTGTACTTAGTGAAGCCCTCCCACATTGAAGGTATTTGCGTTTCTTAAGGTTAATATCTAAAGCAGTGAGGGGCATTCACTTCAGCTCATTTGCTTTCCCCAATTACATTCTAGATCCTTTTTGTGCTATCTCTTCTTTCAAGTCTTCTTCCTTGTACTGAAATCAGATTACTGGAGAAAGCCTGAATTCTACTTGATTAGCAACACCATGTGTTCCTATTAACACCCCCAGGGACAAAGGACATCTAGAGAAATGAGAACTTCAAGTACTATGCATCCAGGAACTGGAATGAAAAGTTCCTAAGCAATAGGGTTCTGGATACCAAGAATAGCCTCACTGTTCCAAGCCCCATGTGTTTGCTTAGTTAACACACTAAATTTTTTTTTAATTTTTTTATTATTTTTTTTCTACTATTGCCAGCCTTGCAAAGTCAAAATAGCTGTGGAGGAACAAGCTGTTCTGCCTCATGTCTCATCAACGTTCCTTGCTTCATGTATCAAAACACAGAGAGCACAGAGAGCTAAAGCAACAATTCCCTCAAGTTCTCTCCTGAGGGCCTATTTCCTGGGAAGCCAGTCACAGTTGTCTACTCTGAGCATCCAAAGAAAGGTGGGTCCAGCAGGTGAGGAGGTGTGCAACAGAGGGGTGCAGAACTTGTATGCGTGAGCTCCCAGGTTGGTCTCCTGGCACCATGAAAGGACACAGCTGAGCAGCTCTCTGGTCAAACAACAACAACAAAAAAAAAGGTGATTCTCTGATTCAAATCTGAATGAATTTACAGCAAATATTGGCTCAAGCTCTCATTTCACCACTTGAGAAATAAAATCCATCATGCAGGGCAGCAGGAACTAATACCAAGACTAAAACTTGCAAGCAAGATTTTTTTTCCTCCCAAGGACTAATTAAATATTAGCAAGGGGACATCATATCCACTAGATTGATTTTCTTTAAAGTTACTAAACTCAAATTCCATTGGAAATCTCTTTAGTCACCCAGGAAAAATTTAATTTCAAATACCAGCAGTATTACAAACTATCCTATACCAATTACATAATCTGGGTCAAATCATTCCTGCGCAGACCACAGTTCAGCTGATCATTTTTCCTTTTAAGATGGAAAAAAAAGTCAACAGGTACATGGTTAACCTGTTTGTCCACTTTCAACATATTAAAAAAATAAACATTCAATTTATAGTCTTCTCTTGTTCATGGTCTTCTAATTAAGTTATTATCTCTCCCAGTGAAATAGCTTTCTTTTGTGTAATTAAGACAAGTAAATGCTCAAACATCTCAATTAAAATTAAGTTACTGTCAAGGCCTGCAGATAGCACAACAGGTTAAGTGCAAATGGCGCGAAGCACAAGGACTGGTGTAAGGATCCCAGTTCGAGCTCCTGGCTCCCCACCTGCAGGGGAGTCGCTTCACAAGTAGTGAAGCAGGTCTGCAGGTGTCTGTCTTTCTCTCCTCCTCTCTGTCTTCCCCTCCTCTCTCCATTTCTCTCAGTCCTATCTAACAACAACAACAGTAATGACAATATTAACAACAACAAGGGCAACAAAATGGGAAAAGATAGCCTCTAAAAGCAGTGGATTCATAGTGAAGGCACCAAGCCTCAGCGATAACCCTGAAGGCAAAAAATAAATAAATAAATAAATAAATAAATAATTTTAAAAAGAACATTCTATTACTGTCAATTAATGACTTATTAGAAAAGTCATAACTTTAAAAAAATTTTAATTATCTTTATTTATTGATTAGAGACAGCCCAGGAGAAGAGGGGTATAGAGAGGGACACAGAGAAATCTGCAGCCCTGCTTCACCACTTATTAAGCTTTCCCCCTGCAGGTTGGGACCAGGGACTTGAACCTGGATCCTTGCACACTGTAAGTTGAGCACTTAACCAGGTGCACTACCACCCAGCCCCTCACAACATATTTTTGTATGCAAAAATACGTCATGGCTTTTCTGACAACCCGATAATACTGAACAATAATCACTACTATTTTAATTTACAGATGAGAGTCAGGAATTTACAGTGAGAATAAAAAATAATGATTTTTTAGCAGAACACTGGCAAGAAGTTGTTGCCTTTTTATTTTATTTTATTTTATTTTAATGAGAGAGACACAGAAAGAGAGAAAAAAATACTACTCAACTCTGGTTTATGGCAGTGCTAGGGACTAAACCTGGGACCTCAGAGCCTCAAGCATGAAAGTCTTTTGCAGAACAATTATGATTATCTCCCTAGCCCAAAGCTGTTGCCTTTTCAATAAAAATCAAGATGACCTAAACTGCCATCCCCTGTACTACTGCTTCCCCTTTCCTGCAGTAGAAAAGAAAACAGTCTTCCCTATGTATTCCTTGCAAAAGAGCCACAGAACACACTTTTGCAGACACAATGGAGAGCAGAAGATACAGTAAGTTTAAATTCTGAGCAACTGCAGATAGAGACACTGGTGATCTCTGAAGTACTATCTAAAACACAAAAAGGCCAATTCAGAGTGGATTGCAAGGCCTGTTGTTTAGTAGGCTTTTCCTGTTAAGAATTTCCATTTATATTTTAGTAATTAGTCATTATTTGTAGGATCCCTCAGACTATTACAGTAAAAAATCCATTATACTACTATCATGAAAAAACCCAGTGACCAAAAAAAAAAAAAAAAAAAACCACTTTGTGTCTTCCATTAAATGGCCCTGAGGAAAACAATTTGGTGAGGTAGTTCTGTTCCATTCTGTCACTTAGGGGTCCAGATTCCTTTCACTGCTGTCACTGCTACCTCCTAGAAGATGACTGTCCCTTGCACAGTTGAAACCAGGTTTCCAGAGATTCACATTTTCCTGCTACTTAAGAAAACTCCACAGAGGGAGGATGAGTTCCTCAAACTGTATGAGGATTCTTTTCTGTTACCCTCATTTTTAAAAAATATTTATTTGTGTGTGTGTTTGTTTGTTTGTTTTTTATCTCCAGGGTTATTGCTGGGGCTCGGTGCCTGCTCCTGGAGGCCATTTTTTTCCCCTTTTGTTGTCCTAGTTGCTTATCATTGTTATTATTATTGTTGTTGTTATTGCTGTCATTGTTGTTGGATAGAACAAAGAGAAATTGAGAGAGGAGGGGAAGACAGAGAGGCAGAAAGAAAGATAGACACCTGCAGACCTGCCTTCACTGCTTGTGAGGCAATCCCCTTTTAGGTGGGGAACCAGGGGCTCAAACCTGGATCCTTACGCTGGTCCTTGCATTTGGCACCATGTGCATTATTTAACCCCTTGTACTACTGCCCGGCCCCCTTTTACTTTCTTTTTTCTTTTTCTTTTTTTTTTTTTTTTGCCACCAGTTATCACTGGGGCTTAATGCTGGCACTAGGAATTCACCACTCCGGGTACCCATTTTTCTCCCCACCGCCGACCTTTTGTAACATACTTGATAGGAAAGAGAAAAAATGAGAGGGGAGGGGACAAATAGAGAGAGAGAGAACTAGACACCTGCAGACCTGCTTCCCCACTTGTACAACGTCTCCCCTGCAGGTGGGGAGTGGGGGCTCCAACCAGGCCTTTGCACATGGTAATATGTGTGCTTAACTGGATGCACCACTACAGACCCCCTTATGTATTTCTTTTATGAGAAACCAGAATATAACTGTATCAATACACTGCTAGGGGACAAGTCCTGAACCTCATACATGCAAATCCTGCTATCTACCCACAGAATCACTTCATGGGCCACAGCTAATCTGCTTTAGTTTCCCAGATCTTCCAAAGCAAAGGAGCACAGAGCAGGCCATTTCTAAGTTATAGCAATTCACTGGCCCCCAGATCTGAAACCTCTAAACCTGAAATAAAGATGTCAACAGTGCCAAGCCTCTAGGGAAGAATTTTTCCTCCCTCTTTCCAGCTTCGGCAGGTGGCTAGCCTCTGCCACCACTGTTGTTCCCAGACTTGCAGATGCATCTCTCCAACTCCCTGCTGCCATCACTGCTCTCCTCTGTGTGTCTGTGTGCAAATTTCCTTATTTTTTTAATTTAATTTAATTTAATTTTGCCTTCAGGGTTATCACTGGGGCTTGGTGCCTGCACTACAAATCCACTGCTCTTGGAGGCCATTTTTTTCCATTTTTGTTGCCTTTGTTGTTACCCTTGTTGTTGTCATTGTAATTATCATTGTCATTGCTGTTATTGTTGTTGTTGGATAGGACAGAGAGAAATGGAGAGAGGAGGGAAAGACAGAGAAGGGGAGAGAAAGACAGACACCTGCAGACCTGATTCACTGCTTGCAAAGTGACCTCCCTGCAGGTAGGGAGCTGGAAGCTCGAACTGGGACCCCTAGCCTGTCCTTGTGCTTCACACCAAGTGTACTTCACCCACTGTGCTACCACCTGACCCCCTCCTTCTTCTTATTGCCACCCTAAGCCAGTCATGCCAGATACACTAATTATACTTTCAAAGACTTTATTTTCAAATCAGGTAATGGATTCCAGATAGAGGGGGTGGGACACAGGATTCAACTCAGTTACATGCTACTACAGAAATTAAGTAAGCACTGGAAAACGAAAAGGGGGGGGGGAGTCAGGCAGTGACACACTGACTTAAGCACACATAGTAAGAAGCACAAGGGTCCTGGTTCAAGCCCCCAGGCTCCCAGCTTACAGGGGGGTCGCTTCACAAGCGGTGAAGCAGGTCTGCAGGTGTCTCTTTCCCTCTCCATCTCTGTTTTCCCCTCCTCTCTGAATTTTTCTATGTCCTATCCAATTAAAATATATATATATATATATATATATTTACATCTAAGTTTGTGGCCTAACGTTTTTTTAAATTTTATTTATTTATTATTAGCTAGAAACAGAGAAATTGAGAGGAGAGGAGGAGAGAGGGAGAGAATGAGAGACACCTGCAGCCCTGCTTCACCACTTGTGAAGCTTTCCCCCTGCAGATGCAGATCAGGAGCTTGAACCCAGGTCCTTGTGCACTGTAATGTATGCTATGTTAACCAAATATACCACTGCCTGGACCCAGCGACCTAAAGTTCTTACCCATCTTAGACAACGAAGAAAAGAGTGCAACTAATTAGTGATGGTGTAAACTGTACATTCTACTCATGGGTGATAAACCACTTATCTACTATGGTTCTGAGATTTAGATTCTTTATTCAGCATAAAAGACAGTTGTGTCATAGCATATGCTAAACCATCCACTATAAAGCAAAACAGCTGACATATATGATTGGTACTTAAAACCTTTCTTGAAAAATTAACTAGCTTGAGTTAAATATAAAGTAGGGAATATGAATTACTTTCACACCCACACACACACACTTGCTATTAGAAACTGTCATGCCACAACCCCACCAATGTGTCCTGGAGCCCCCCTTCCCCAGAACCCCGCCCCACTAGGGAAAGAGATGAACAGGCTAGGAGTATGCATTGACCTGTCAACGCCCATGTTCAGTGGGAAAGCAATTATAGAAGCCAGACCTCCCACCTTCTGCATCCCATAATGACCTGGGTCCATACTCCCAGAGGGTTAACGAATAGGAAAGCTGTCAGGGGAGGGGGTGGGATACAGAGTTCTGGTGGTGGGAACTGTGTGGAGCTGTACTCCTCTTATACTATGGTCCTGTTAATATTTCCATTTTACAAATAAATAAAAAATAATAACTAAAAAAAAAGGAAAAAAAGAAACTGTCATGCCAGAAAGTGCTTTTCATTTCTTGAAAAATTGGTCAGGGACATCTGCTGTATTAAACATTGTTAAACAATCATGTTTAACATGTGATCTTGTGATTTTTTTTTTCTTCACCAAAGCACTGTTCAGCTCTAGCTTATGATGATATGAGTGGGATTGGACATGGGACTTTGGAGCCTCAGTCATGAGTGGGTTTTTTTTTTTTTTTGGTATAACCACTAAGCTCTCTCCCCTGTACATTAACATATGCCTTTAATCCTGTGCTGAATATGGGTACCAGATCAGATCAGTGGAGACTATAGTTAACGGTACTTATATACTTTTCCCAGATTTGGGAGCTACTCTTTTCTCAGATCCAGCTTTCTAGTCCTATCACCAACTCTGACACCATCTCCTCAAACAATACCATTAGGCACCTGCAAGTTAGCTGTTGGGTTCAGGCAAAAATTAGTAAAGTCATGGGCACCCTTGGAATATATCTAAAATAGATTCTTAGATACTTCCAACATGAAGATCCCAAATCTTACCTACTATATTGTTACCTTTATGTTCCTGATTATTAAGCTATTTGTTCTGTTTTATATCTTAATGCTTTTCATCCACCAAGTTGTAGATGCTACCATTATGCCAACCTGACTTCTCTCTGCAGAATAACTCACCAAAGAGTCCTGGAACCCTACCTCCCCAGAGACCCACCTCACTAGGGAAAAATAGAAACAGGCTGGGAGTATGGATCAACCTACCAATGCCCATGTCCAGCAGAGAAGCAATTACAGAAGCCAGACCTTCCACCTTCTGTACCCCATGATGAGCCTGGGTTCATACTCCCAAGGGAATAAATAGTAAAGCTTCCAGTGGAGGGAATATGATGCAGGATTCTGGTGATGGGAATTGTGTGGAATTATACTCCTCTTATCCCACGGGCTTGTTGATCATTATTTAGTCAATTAAAAAAAAGTAAGTAAGAAAAAAATATGCCTTTAAGCAAGGCAAAACAAGAAAACAGGTAACAGAAAATATATATAACAACAAAAACTAAATATTTGTAAAAAAATTATTGGCTCCCCACACCTATGGACATCTCATCTTTGATAAGGGGGCCCAAAGGATTAAATGGAAGAAGGAGGCTCTCTTCAATAAATGGTGCTGGGAAAACTGGGTTGTAACATGCAGAAGAATGAAATTGAACCACTTTATCTCACCAGAAACAAAAATCAACTCCAAATGGATCAAAGACCTGGATGTCAGACCAGAAACAATCAAATACTTAGAGGAAAACATTGGTTAAACAGTTTCCCACCTACACTTCAAGGACATCTTTGATGAATCAAACCCAATTGCAAGGAAAACTAAAGCAGAAACAAACCAATGGGACTGCATCAAATTGAAATGCTTCTGCGCATCCAAAGAAACTATTAAACAAACAAAGAGACCCCTCACAGAATGGGAGAAGATCTTCACATGCCATACATCAGACAAGAAACTAATCACCAAAATATATAAAGAGCTCAGCAAACTTAGCACCAAAAAAGCAAATGACCCCATCCAAAAATGGGCAGAGGATATGAACAAAACATTCACTTCAGAGGAGATCCAAAAGGCTAACAAACATATGAAAAACTTCTCTAGGTCACTGATTGTCAGAGAAATGCAAATTAAGACAACACTAAGATACCACCTCACTCCTGTAAGAATGGCATACATCAAAAAGGACAGCAGCAACAAATGCTGGAGAGGTTGTGGGGACAGAGGAACCCTTTTACATTGCTGGTGGGAATGTAAATTGGTCCAGCCTCTGTGGAGAGCAGTCTGGAAAACCCTCAGAAGGCTAGACATGGACCTTCCATATGATCCAGTAATTCCTCTCCTGGGGTTATACCCCAAGGACTCCATAACACCCAACCAAAAAGAGGTGTGTACTCCTATGTTCATAGCAGCACAATTCATAATAGCTAAAACCTGGAAGCAACCCAGGTACCCAACAACAGATGAGTGGCTGAGAAAGCTGTGGTATATATACACAATGGAATACTATGCAGCTATCAAGAACAATGAACCCACCTTCTCTGACCCCTCTTGGACAAAGCTAGAAGGAATTACGTTAAGTGAGCTAAGTCAGAAAGATAAAGATGAGTATGGGATGATCCCACTCATCAACAGAAGTTGACTAAGAAGATCTGAAAGGGAAACTAAAAGCAGGACCTGACCAAATTATAAGTAGGACACCAAAGTAAAAGCCCTGTGGTGAGGGGTAGACATGCAGCTTCCTGGGACAGTGGGGAGTGGAAGTGGGTGGGAGGGATGGGTCACACAGTCTTTTGGTGGTGGGAATGGTATTTATGTACACTCCTAGTAAAATGTAGTCATATAAATCACTAGTTAATTAATATGAGAGGGGGAAAATTAATTGTATGTCTCGAAGTTTTTTAAAACACAGACTGAATCTTTTTAATATATAGGCTGTGTATTTGATATGCGGACTCTCTCAAAAGCCTAGACCAAGTAGATCAGAAGCATCCAATAGCACAGCTACATACAAGATACTGGGTACTATACAGCAAACCCTAACAAAAGGACTTTTCAAAGTTAACCCAATTACCAAATAATGTGATGGTGTCATTAACTATCGATTGTCTTTTTGAACCCTAAGACAGCAGGAACCTCACATCTCCACTATAGAGCCTCTACTTCCCCCAGTCCTGGAACCATTGGATAGGGCCCACTTTCCCGTATGCCTCTCCCAATCCATATCAAATAATATTGCATCTGCCGATCACAACCTAATCAAAGCAACGATTGCCACCTCAACATGCTTCACTTCAGACTGTGTCCAGAGTCTTCACGTGTGGAATGACAACCCTTCAGCTTCATTACTCGGGTGAGACCTTTCCTTTCATAGTATACTCTAATTCCATCCCAGGTGGTTCACTTTCTAACAAAGTCCCAAAACCTAGATATACACCATTTTCTGTGAGAGAGAGCTTATGTTCACACGTATCCATAAACTACTGCGAAATATATACCTGAAAGCAAAAGTACACTAGAGTTTGCAGTGAGTATCCCCCTAACACTTCCTCTCCACTATTCCAAGCTTTGGGTCCAGGATTGCTCAACAATTTGTTTGGTTTTGTATGTTAACTCTCTTTTCAGTCACCAGGTTCCAGATGTCATCAGGATGCCGGCCAGGCTTCCCTGGACTGAAGACCCCACCAATGTGTCCTGGAGCTCCGCTTCCCCAGATACCCAGCCTACTAGGGAAAGAGAGAGGCAGACTGGAAGTATGGACCGACCAGTCAACGCCCATGTTCAGCAGGGAAGCAATTACAGAAGCCAGACCTTCCACCTTCTACAACCCACAATGACCCTGGGTCCATGCTCCCAGAGGGATAGAGAGTGGGAAATCTATCGGGGGAGGGGGTGGGATATGGAGATTGGGTGGTGGAAATTGTGTGGAGTTGTACCCCTCCTACCCTACGGTTTTGTTAATTAATCCTTTCTTAAATAAAAAAAAATAAAAATAAAATTAAAAACTTATTGGCTAACACCAAAGTATGCCTATGTTTGTAGTAATTCATATTTCCATCTACTTGTACCCATATCATTAAAATAGTCATATATGGGCCAGGAGGTGGAACACACATTACCATGAGCAAGAACCTGGGTCTATTTCCTTAGGATATATCTCCAAGAAAGGAATTACTGGGTCATATGGTAGGTTCATTTCTAGCCTTCCAAGAGTTCTCCAGGCTACTTTCCACAGGGGTAAGATCAATTTACATTCCCACCAGGAGTGCAGGAGGGTTCCTTTACCCCTACAATCTCTTCAGAATTTGTTGTTACTAACCTTTCTGATATATGGCATTCTCACAGGAGTAAAGTGGTATCTCACCATTATCTTTATTTGCATTTCTCTGACAATCAATAACTTGGAGCATTTTTTCATGTCTATTGGCCTTTTGGATCTCTTCTTTGGTTAATATTCATTCATATCCTTTGTCTTCTGTATAGTATGTAAAGATCTTCTCCCACACAGTAAGGTGTCTCTTTGTTTGGGTGATGCCCCCAGTCCCCATCTGCACAGAGAGAGTTGTACAAGCAGCAAAGCAGTACTGTGGGTCTTTCTTTCTCCTGCTCTATCAATTTCTCTCTTTCCTATCAAATTAAAAACTAATAAATATTTTTTCAAAATAAATATGGGAGCAGATAGCATAATTATTATGCAAACAGACTCTCATGCCTGAGGCTCCCTCAAGTCCCAGGTTCAATGCCCCGCACCACCATAACCCAAAGCTGAGCAGTGCTCTGGTTAAAAAATTAAAAATTAAAAAATAGAGGCCAGGCAGTGGTGCACCTGGTTGAGCGCACATGTTGCAATGTGCAAGGACCCGGGTTCGAGCCCTCGGTCCCCACCTGCATGGGAAAAGCTTTGTGAGTGGTGAAGCAGGGCTGCAAGTGTCTCTCTGTCTCTCCCTTTCTATCACCACCATCCCTCTCGATTTCTGGCTGTCTCTATCCAATAAATAAATAAAGATCCAAATTAATTAATTAATTAATTAATTAATTAAATACTCATGCAGCAGTCAGAAAAAAAAAATCAAGTGGTAGCACATCAGTCTTGCATGACTAAGGTTCTTGGTTTGATCCCTGGTGCAGCGTGTATTAGAGTAGCACTCTGGCTTGTCTAGCCCTGTCTCGGGTGAGGCTCCCTTTGCTGTAAGTCATAACTCAACCTTGAAATTTAAAATAATTGTGCAAAGTAAGAAAACACCAGCAATACACCAAGCTGGATTTGATATTGGAAGACTTGGTGGAAAGATCGTTAAGATGTATTGCAGTAGGAACATTCCAAGCTGCCCCAATATCGACCCATCTTCCTCAGGTGTAGCATAGAGGAATGTTCCTACTCATGACCACAGAATGTGAGCTCAGATCTATAGGGATGCAGAGGTCACATAGGCTCCTAAGCTGAATATGGGCCCCAGATCACACCAAATTGATGGGGTTTACATCAACAATATTTATACCCCTTCCCATATTAGGGAGCTACTCTCTTCCTTGATCCAGCTTTCTGGTCCTTTTTCCAGCCATAACATCATCTCCCCAGACAATAACTTGGATCCACCTGCATATCAGATTTCAGCCTCAGAGGAAAAAATAAAAAGAAAAAAAAAACTAGTATAGCCACAGGCCCTTTGGAATATAACTAAAATATGCCTACCAAAATGGAGGACCCCCCCCCCATATCTTCATCTGCACTATTCCAGCCTTTACGTCTATGATTGGTCAACAATTTATTTGGCTTTGTATGTTAATTCTCTTTTCAACGACCAGGTTCCAGATGTTAGCATGATGCCAGTCAGACTTCCCTGAACAGACAACCTCACCAATGTGTCCTGGAGCTCCACTTCCCCAGAGCCCTTCCCCATTAGGAAAAGAGAGAGACAGTTTGGGAGTATGGATCAACTTGTCAATGCCCATGTTCAGTGGGGAAGCAATTACAGAAGCCAGACCTTCCACCTTCTGCATCCCACAATGACCTTGGGTCCATACTCCAGCGGGTTAAAGAATAGGAAAGCTATCAGGGGAGGGGATGGGATACAGAGTTCTGGTGGTAGGAACTGTGTGGAATTGTACCCCTCTTATCCTATGGTTTAGTCAATGTTTCCTTTTTATAAATAAAAAAAATTTTTTAAATGTATTACAGTATAGATGGCTGTCTTTTATTCTGTTCGCACATAAGAGGAGGTTCATAAAGAAAACAAAACCACCATTCTCCACCTATAGGCAGACTGGTGGTATGCTGAGTAGAGGGAGCAATCCTCCCTTGAGTGAGGATCAGGTTTTGGCTGTCCTCCCTACTTTGCCCTGGCGGGACTGCCTCTCTCCCACCAAAGACATGTACATTTGGATAGACATAAGCAGAAATCACATATATAGTTTATAGCTGGTCAGCAAATAGTTTCTGAGTCCCTACTACAGGAGGCCCTATTTTACACAGTAACAAGAACAGGTCTCACAAATAGCAATGACCTGGGAAAGAATCAGCCAAAAGAGAAATGATGTGAAGGATTAAAGTGGGTCACTGCTATTAGAAGTAATCTGAAGGGGGTCGGGCGGTGGCGCAGTGGGTTAAGCGCATGTGGCACAAAGCGCAAGGACCAGCTAAGGATCCCGGTTCAAGCCCCCGGCTAGCCACCTGCAAGGGAGTCGCTTCACAGGCAGTGAAGCAGGTCTGCAGGTGTCTTCCTCTCCCCCTCTCTGTCTTCCCCTCCTCTCTCCATTTCTCTCTGTCCTGTCCAACAACAAACAACATCAACAATGGCAATAATAATAACCACAACGAAATAACAAGGAAAACAAAAGGGGGAAAAATGGCCAACAGGAGCGGTGGATTCATGGTGCAGGCACCGAGCCCAGCAATAACCCTGGAGGGAAAAAAAAAAAGAATTAATCTGAAATTTCTTCATGGCAACCTTAATGAGTTAAGAAACAGTCTGGCATTAGTGAGATTGATTACAGCTGAATACAAGTCCCACAAACCTTGTTAGAACTTTACTGCTCTCCTTACTTCATCCTTGGTCATAACAGTCTACTGCATCAATGGCATGGTGTTTTCAGCCAAGGAAAAACAAAATACAAAGAAATCTGTAAGACAAGTGGTGGTGCACCCAGTAGAGTACACACATTACTATGTTCGAAGACCAGTGCTAAAGCACTACCTGCAGGGGGGGAAGCTTCACAAGCCAAGAGAGCTCCCCTTCTCCTCTTCTATTACTCTCGTCTCTATTGTTACAAAGAAAGAAAGAAGGAGATAGCATTGTGATTATGCAGAAAGACTTTCATATCTAAGGCACCAAAGGTTCCAGATTCAAATCCCAGTACCACCTAGAAGCCAGAGTTTAGCAGTGCTCTGGGGGGGGGGGGGCAGGAAGGGATAGAGGGAGAGAAGAAAGGCTGCAGGTGCAGTGAGTTTGTTGTGCAGGCACTGAGTACAAGAGATTACTCTGGTAGAAAGGAAGGAAGGAAGGAAGGAAGGAAGGAAGGAAGGAAGGAAGGAAGGAAGGAGGGGAGGGAGGGAGGGAAGGAAGGAAGGAAGGAAATCTGGGAAGAAGCACCCAGCTGTTTTACTATCATGCCTCACAGCATGTCCATATCAAACACATGCATATATATATATATATATATATATATATATATAATTAAAATAATATCATCTAATTTTTTAATATAAACATCAAAGTCTATGGAAATCACATCATTTGTTAACCCTAAGATTCTAATGATGCACAAGGCAAGTAAATCCTGGGAGGCAGAGTTACATAAAATTTCTCAATCATATTCACCATATATTTCATGGTAATACATCAATCTGGTGAAGTGTTCAAGAAATGTGGCACGCTGAATCAGTTCTTAATATATCCAAACACTGCCTCTAGTGCAAAGACCACAGTCTCGTTGTTTGATAACTTGGGGTTCTTGTCATACACTAAAATAACTACCAAACAGTAATTTAAAATAATCTCCTATTCATAGAGATAAACACAATCACATGGCTTATTAATTTATCCATCTATTCACTGAGTTAATTGTCAATAAAATAAAATTTTCCCTCAGAAAAAATTGTCAGTAATACTCACTATGTATTGATACATACATGCATGTGTATATAGTTAGCCATTTTTATAAGTACCATAAAGGAAACAGATGACCTCTGTCCCAAAGAAGTTCAGGATATTGCACAGTATTTTCAAATATATCCTACTATGCATCACCATCAGGAAAAACATTTTAAGCTCATGCTCACAGTGCCACAGATGCATTATTTCCTTACTGATTAATCATAAATAAGCTCTACTGTACTCACAGTGTGAATAAATATACCATAGTACACTATTTATACAGTGTGGGTTTGTAGGTATAAAGTTCACTCAAACAGTGAAGGCAGAATGAATTAGATAAAATAAATAATAAATAAATAGTTGTAAACAGAATAAGAGAAAGAGCTCTAAAGTAAGAACCAGATCCTCACATCAGCAGCACAGGGTCAGTACCCAACAACACAGTTCCCTGCCCTTCTGCAGATCACCTGCTGTAAGGTCCACTGAGCATCTCACCAGGATCCCCTCTGAGGTTTATCCCAGACTGCTCTCTCCCCTCATTATGATTTCATTACACAGTGTGTCAAGGTGAAAAGCATTGTCATCTCATTGTAAGGAAATAACTTAGAATATGCAAACCTAGGGGATAGAAGAACTTTGCTTTGAACAATCTAAGCCTTCCTTAGTTTTAATTGTATATGGATATTTGAAAGAAACTTTAGCAAACTGACTAAAGCTTATATAGGAAAAAAAAATATTACCCACAAATTCTTTTCTGCAGTCATTAATAACATAACAATGAAAAGCCAACTTCTGCCACATTATTGGCAAGCATCCTTATATCACTAAAAAGAATGATCTTATCATTGACAGATGCTATAACTCAGTGGTTTGAATCACACCATGTGTTACAAATTTAAAAGGGCGAAAAATCACAATAATGCTAATCTGGAAGGGGAAAAAAGGAGGGGGGAGTAATTGTTTGGAGCTTTAAGGAGAGTATTTAAAAGTAGCCTACAGACATCAGCCCCCAGAAGCATACTGGTCCAAACTGCATGAAACAAGTTTAAGCAGAAAGCTTAAATATGAGGAAAGTATCACATGGGTAGAAATGGAACTGCTTGTGTTATCTGTATGTAAGGAATTAGAACAAGAGAAACTTTAATCTTCTTAAGTATCGATGTGTTAAGTTTGAAATTTTATAAGGATGATTTACTATTCTCAGAGCTAGGAAAAACATGTAACTATTTTTAGCAACAAGCAAAAAGTTGTATGAAACAATATTATTGTATCATGTAACAGAAAACATATATACATATATATATGATATCAACAAATACTGATACCCTCATCCCCGACACAGATGAGTGTTAATACTGGTGCTGCTACTAGTGTTGGTGCTAACAGTGGCTGCCGTTACAACAATATGGTCCTCTCATTGTTAGGTGACTTCAAAGAACCCCTTAAATGTGTCCAGGTCTCTTCTAGAATTCTGCCTTGTTCACATACACTGTATTCCAGCACTGCCACCTACCCACTACATGCTGCATTACAACACGCTCAAACATTTTCTCACCAGTTAAAATACAAAGAGGCTTTCTTTGCTGAGACTAACAGCTACAGGATGGACAAACAAAACTGTTTGCTGGAAGATGCCATGTATATATCAAATGCTGTCTCTGGAAAGTAAAAACTAACTAGAACCCTCACTGGGCAGTTCCCTAGCAAGTAACCCAGATAAACACCTGTCTCTCTGTTCTGCTGCAAGAAAATTCCCCCAGGTCTGAGCAGCCCTGGGTTCTAGCTACATGTGCAACCCTATTTAGCACATGTAATATGTACCATTTAGTGCAGCTCCCAAGACAAGTCCTTTGGCTCTAGAAAAATACATATGAGAAAGTGAGACTATCATTTCTCATTGTACTACACCGGGTCACTTAAGAGTAGTTAATGGGGATAGGGTGGTAGCACAGCGGGTTAAGTGTAAGTGGCACATGGCCCAAAGTGCAAGAACTGGCGTAGAGATTCCAGTTCAAGCCCCTGGCTCCCCACCTGCAGGGGGGTCACTTCACAGGCGGTGAAGCAGGTCTGCAGGTGTCTTTCTCTCCCCTCTGCCTTCCCCTCCTCTCTCCATTTCTCTCTGTCCTATCCAACAATAACACCAATAACAAAAATAATAATAATAGCCACAACAATGATAAACAACAAGGGCAACAAAAGGGGACAAAAAAAAAAAGGAGTGGTTCATAGTTGCAATTTCATCAGAACCCGGAGAGAGAACAGGAAAAAAAAGAAGGACACTCGGAAGTAGATGTAGGTATAACTTAGAAAGGAAGAGAAGGCAGAACCATAAACTAAATGGGCTAATACATATAATTATAGATAGAAATAATAGTCAACCTTTATCTGTGACCTTGAAAGAACTACTTTAGTTTCCAATAAAGGGAATGGGAACACAGAACTGGTAGTGGGAACAGTGTGGACTTAGTGCCTTGTTGTCTCATAATTTTGTAGAGAAATATTAAATCACTAATAAAAAGTTATAACAAAAGTGGTTCATGGGTAACTTCTTGATTTTATATCTGCAGACCTTTAGCAAGTGCTACTATGTGCTAGATACCATGTCCAGAGATGGACATGAGGCATGCCCCTGCCCTTAGGGTTCCACATAATAGTATATTGAAAGGGGTTTGTGGAAACTCCCTCATGGTAACAGATGAAGAAGTCATAGAAGTCATAGGCTTTATCCTCAAGTTTATTAATATCTAGTTTATATGGATTCACAGGAACAGAAGTGGGAGGTGGGTTTTTAACAAAGCCCTTAAGGAGTCACCAACAAATGTATTAAGCATTCACCATTTCCTAGGCATGAGGCTTGAAGCCAGGGGCAAAAGAAAAGGAAAACTATTTCCTAGAAGCCAATGGGAACGAATGAGAGCGAGGCAGTAAGTGTTCTGTGCTCTGTGACTGGGTAACCCTCTAACTCTCCCTGGAGGAGAAACAGAGAAGAACGAGGATGGTCAAGAAGAACAGCAGACAGAAGGAGGGAGGGTGCTAAACAAGGAGTCCTGATGGTTCAAGGCTTAATCCATTTAAAAAAAAATTGAAATTTCCTGTGGTCCAGTGGATAAGGCATTGGATCAAGCATGAGGCCCTAGTTCAATCCCTAGCAGCACATGTACCAGAGTGATGTCTGGTTCATTCTCTCTCTCTCTCTCTCTCTCTCTCTCTCTCCTCCACCTCCTCCTATCTTTATCATTAATAAATAATTTAAAAAAATATTTAGAATTCCTAAAGCTAGAAGTGGGAACACTTCATTAAATAACCTGAACTGGGGCCTGGGAGGTAGCTTAGTGGTAGAGCACCAGACATGCACACATAAGGTCGCAGGTGTCGTGCCCCATGTTATTTCAGATGATGTTCTGCTCTCTCTTCCTCTCCCCTCTCTCTCATTAGCAAATACATTAAAATAAAATAATGATGCACTGAAGTCTGAGGTGTTCTCAGGCTATCTTTAATAAATAAAGACTCTGGGAACAAACTTAAACTGAGAATGAAGATACCACCAGGTGACCAAATCCAGCATTGTAATTCATGTTCAGGAAACTGTCCCTTCCATTTTCACCAAACCCAGCATTGTAATTCATGTTCAGGAAACTGTCCCTTCCATATTCACTGGGTTTCAATAGCTTTCTGACTTCAGTATGGGAAAGAATCAAGGTGGTTTCTTGTCAATTCTCTAGAATTTGGCTCTACAGTAGTTAAAAGAGGTAGGTCTAAATTTTTTTCTCTGAAACCCTCCCTGTGATTTGTCACAAGACCCCACTGTAAGAAGCTCCACCTTAGAACTGCACCCAGGGGTCTGATGAAGAAAAGTCTAAAACTCGGAGGTATGAGACCCTCAGTGTTTCAAAATGAGAAGCTACCGGTGGGTGTGAGATCCTGACACACAGGAGCCACATGCAGAGCTGCAGATCTAAGAGTGTTTTGTACTGTATGCAGAAGCCTAGAAAGCTTTTAGATGGTACAGAAATGTCTGTGTCTGGGTACTTTTCTGACTTTCCTCATCTGCCCTGGCTCTGAAGGTTTCTCAGCACCAGACAGGCCACACACTGGAAGGAAACACTGAGTTTTTATCCAAGAATTAGTGGAACTTGGCTGGAGAATCATATCCCTGAGCTCTGTCATACTACCACCTCAGGAAGAGGGAAAGCAAGTCAGAAATGTGTTTCAGCAGGCAGTGAAAATTTAAGCATTCATTCATCTTCTCAGTAGAAATTTGCCTTTCAAATGAAGAGCCTCTGCTTTTTCTTTTTCTTTCTTTTTTTTTTTTTTTTTTTTTGCCTCCAGGGTTATTGCTGGGGCTCAGTGCCTGCACCACGAATCCATTGCTCCTAAAGGCCATTTTTCCTCCTTTTGTTGCCCTTGTTGTTGTAGCCTTGTTGTGGTTATTATTGTTATTGTTCATGTCGCTCGTTGTTAGATAGGACAGAGAAATGGAGAGAGGACGGGAAGACAGAGAGGGGGAGAGAAAGATAGACACCTGCAGACCTGCTTTACTGCCTGTAAAGCGACTCCCCTGCAGGTGGCTAGCCGGGGGCTCGAACCAGGATCCTTAGCCAGTCCTTGCGCTTTGAGCCATATGCGATACCACCCGACCCCCGAACCTCTGCTTTTTTTTCAGGGAAACAACATGACAAATCAACCTGCCAACGCCCATGTTCAGCAGGGAAGCAATTACAGAAGCCAGACCTTCCACCTTCTGCACCCCATAATGACCCCAGGTCCATACTCCCAGAGGAATAAAGAATAAGAAAGCTATCAGGGGAGGCTATGGGATACAGAGTTCTGGTGGTGGGAATTGTACGAAGTTGTACCCCTCTTATCCTATGGGTTTTGTCGGTATTTCCTTTTTATAAATAAAAACATTTAAAAATTAAATTATCTCAGGACAAAGATAAAGAGGCAAAGCCATTCAATTAAGGACGTGAACTTAATCACCAAGCTTGCTATTTTGTAATAAACTAATTTAAATCTAATTTCCTAGTTTGCAGGCTGATTCATATTTAAAGTTTACAATAAAGAAAATCGTTTTTTAAAAAATGTTTTTTAACGGTCCAACCTTAATATCACATGTTTGTCAATGCTTTCAGCCTAAGGCTTTTTTTTAAAAAAAAAAATGTTTTTTAATGGTCCAACCTTAACATCATGTGTTTGTCAATGCTTTCAGCTTAAGGTTCATAGCCACAGCGCAAGGGGTGGCATTCTGCAAGGAAAGAGTGACATCTGCAGGTGTTCTGTGTCACTACATGATAAAAAGTCACAAGCCTTCTAAAAAATCAAGCAATTCTTCCAGGGCATAGGTTATATGCACTGGGCACTGTTTGGCAGACACCCTTCAAAAAGGACTTTTAGGCTGTAAACCATTAATCCCTCCAATAGAGAAAAAATTCAAATAATAATAAAACACATGCTGCAAAAAATAAAAAGAATCATTATTCCATAGAATATGGTGGTGATGGTGGTGGTGCAAGCCCTGCTTTGCATTTCCTGATATTGAAGAATTAAAAACAAGAAGAGAATTATAGGGCCAGATGGTGGTATATCCATTAGAGAACAGGTTATCATGCACAAGGACTCAGGTTCAAGTCCATAGTCCCCATCTGTAAGGGGGGAAGCTTCAGCAGTCGTAAAGCAGCGCTGCAGGTGTTTTTCTTTTTTTTAAAAAAATTATTTATCCCCTTTTGTTGCCCTTGTTGTTTTATTGTTGTAGTAGTTATTGCTGTTATTGATGTCATCATCGTTGGATAGGACAGAGAGAAATGGAGAGAGGAGGGGAAGACAGAGAGGGGGAGAGAAAGATAGACACCTGCAGACCTGCTTCACTGCCTGTGAAGTGACTCCCCTGCAGGTGGGGAGCCGGGGGCTTGAACCGGGATCCTTAAGCAGGTCCTTGCACTTTGTACAACCTGCACTTAACCTGCTATGCTACTGCCTGACTCCCGATGTCTTTCTTTCTTCCTTTCTTTCTTTCTTTCTTTTTTTACAATATAATCTTATTTATTTTTTTAATTTGTTATTTAAAAAGGAAACAGTGACAAAACCATTCGATAAGAGGTACAACTTCGCACAATTCCCACACCAGTGTCTTTCTTTCTATCTCCCTCTATTCCATCCCCTTCCATCTTGATTTCTGACTCTACTTAACAAGTAAATACATTTTTTTTTGCTTCCAGGGTTATTGCTGGGGCTCAGTGCCTGCACCATGAATCCACTGCTCCTGGAGGCCTCCCCCCCTCTTTTGTTCCCCTTGTTGTTGTAGCCTTGTTGTGGTTATGGTTGTTAATGTCATTCATTGTTGGATAGGACAGAGAGAAATGGAGAGAGGAGGGAAAGACAGAGAGGGGGAGAGAAAGCTAGACACCTGAAGACCTGCTTCACAGCCTGTGAAGCGACTCCCCTGCAGATGGGGAGCTAGGGGTTCGAACCCGGATCCTTACGCTGGTCCTTGCGCTTTGCACCACATGCACTTAACGTGCTACCACCCAACCCCCAGAAAATACATTTTTTAATGCCCAAGAATGGGATCCCACATGACTCAAATGATTTAGATCACTGTTCTGCTTCTCACTGGAACCCTTCCAAACGGATAAGAATCTATCTTTTTTTATTTAAAAAAAAAAAAAAAAGACTTTACAGGAGGAAATTCTACAACCTCCCACAAGCACCATGATGCTATGATCTTCAGCAAGCCCAGGCACGGGCACCCTTAGTCAAGTATGTAAGCACCCTGTTTCTGCTTCCTCTCCTTTCAGAACAAGCTTCACCGTCCTGTGGAGAATGTACATGTTTCCATCCGGCCAGCTGTTACCGGCTGCACATCTACTGTGTTCCATGATCTATGTCATCCAGCCTGGAGACAGCGGTGGCCTCCATACACTTCCCATGTTGACGAATCTACCGTCTGTTGATCTTGCAAGAGTCCCAGGTGCTCCTGCTTCCTTTCCCCACAGAGTTCCCACCTTTTCCCATTCTTCATTCATTCTTCCTTGTCAAAACATTCTGCTAGGGGGGGTTCCCGGAAGATGGCGGACTGAGAAGCTGCTAGTGGCTGAGCTCTGACCACATCTCCTAGAAACGGTAGGATTGTCTGCCTTTAGTAGGCCAGCCAATAAGGGGTCCTATCGGTGACACCAAGGAGGTGACTATAACTTCATTTGGGTTAAGAATTAGAGTAAGAAAAAAAGGGAAAAAAAATTTTTTTCTTCCTTTTAATTTCTAAGCATACCTCCTTCCCCGCCCCCCCCCCCCATAACCAATCCCTGGGGACCAGCTCCTAGCAGGATCCCCTGATAGGAGCTTCTTTTCTTTACCAAATTCCTGTCCTACCAGGGAATATCATTAATTCTAAGTCTATACCCTTCTGAAACCTCTGGTCTTTTTTCTTTCTAAGTAGCCAACAACCCCCCCACCTCACCCCGCATAGCTAATTAAATAATTTAAAATAAATACATAAAAAAACCTTTCCTTTCACTGCCCTTTTATGACTGTTCTTTTTCTTATCTTTTTCTTTTTTCACTCTCTCTCTTTATTTTTTTTTCTTTTTCTCATTATTGTCATCCTTTCTTCCTTAATCCTACAGCTTCCAAAGTCACAGCCACCAGCCCCCACACCAACAAACAGTGTGCTTTTTTGAATTCACTGATATACATTTGGGAATTTCCTTTCACTGCTCTTTAATTACAGCTTTTTCTTATCTTTTCCCTATTCTCTCTCTTGCCTCTTTTTTCTTTTTCTCTCTTTTTTTTTTTTTATCTTGTCATACACTTCTTCCTTCTTCTTTGCCTTTCTGAATTTGTGAATTATTTGGGGGAAGAAATCTGACTCAGAGTGGACGCTCTATGTGTGTATCTCTGCTCTACTTCCCTTTCCTCTCTTGTTACCCCTAGAATATACAGTGGATAGTATATTTGCATAACTGTCTATTCTTGCTATCCTTTCTTTCTTTTCTCTTTCTTCTTCACTGGGATTTGGTTACTATTTTTTCACGGACTGGAGAAATTGTTTGGCTAACTAGTAACGATTAAATTGCTTCAATACTTGCTTCAGTTGCTACTGTAATTCCTGAGGTTGGTGAGTGCAATTGTCATAAAGGTATTTAGTGCAGTGTTACTTGTACTCAAGACACAACAACTGAGGAACAACAGAGCATAAAAAAAAAGAAACACATAAATCAAAAAAATGGGTAGATCAAAAACAAATAAAACTGCTACTCCAATGAATGAAGACAGGAGCCCAGAAGAACTACAAATCAGCCAGAAGTAACCATAGATAAGAAAAGTATGCAAGCAATAATAAACTTATAATCACAGAAATGAAAACAACTGAATCTTTTTAATATATAGGCTGTGTATTTGATATGCAGACTCTCTCAAAAGCCTAGACCAAGTAGATTAAAAGCATCCAATAGCACAGCTATATACAAGATACTGGATACTGTACAGCAAACCATAACAAAGGGACTTTTCAAAGTTAACCCAATTACCAAATAATGTGATGATAACATTAACTATCGATTGTCTTTTTGAACCCTAAGACAGCAGGAACCTCACATCTCCACTATAGAGCCCCTACTTCCCCCAGTCCTGGAACCCTTGGATAGGGCCCACTTTCCCATATGCCTCTCCCAATCCATATCTAATAATATTGCATCCGCCGATCACAACCTAACCAACGCAATGATTGCCACCTCAACATGCTTCACCTCAGACTGTGTCCAGAGACTTCACGTGTGGAATGACAACCCTTCAGCTTCATTACTCGGGTGAGACCTTTCCTTTTTATAGTACACTCTAATTTCATCTCAGGTGGTTCACTTTCTAACAAAGTCCCAAAACCTAGATATACACCATTTTCTGTGAGAGAGAGCTTATGTTCACACATATCCATAAACTACTGCAAAATATATACCTGAAAGCAGAAGTACACTAGAGTTTGCAGTGAGTACCTCCCTAACACTTCCTCTCCACTATTCCAAGCTTTGGGTCCATGATTGCTCAACAATTTGTTTGGCTTTGTATGTTAACTCTCTTTTCAATCACCAGGTTCCAGATGCCATCAGGATGCTAGCCAGGCTTCCCTGGATTGAAGACCCCACCAATATGTCCTGGAGCTCAGCTTCCCCAGAGACACACCCTATTAGGGAAAGAGAGAGGCAGACTGGGAGTATGGACCGACCAGTCAACGCCCATGTTCAGCGGGGAAGCAATTACAGAAGCCAGACCTTCTACCTTCTGCAACCCTCAACGACCCTGGGTCCATGCTCCCAGAGGGATAGAGAATGGGAAAGCTATCGGGGGAGGGGGTGGGATATGGAGATTGGGTGGTGGGAATTGTGTGGAGTTGTACCCCTCCTACCCTATGGTTTTGTTAATTAATCCTTTCTTAAAGAAAAAAAATTTTAAAAAAAACAAAAAAATTTCTGCTAGGAATTTCCCAACTCTTATTTCCCCTTTTATATTTGATTTTAAAAGTCATAGAGAAATTGACAGGGGAGGAAGAAGACAGAGAGAGGGAGAGACACCTGCAGATCTGCCTCATCATCTCTGAAGCATCTCCTCTGCAGGTTGAGAGTGAGGACTTAAACCTGGGTTCTTGCTCTTGCTTGTGAATGCACTCGCTCAACCTCAACCACCCATTCCCTGCCCAAGTCTTTTCACTCCCAACAAAAGTGAACTAGATTAATTTCTCAGGCTTCCAATCTAGGGTGCAACTAAATGATTTGGCGATATATTCTATGCTTAATTACTAGCAGCTTGTATCACCGAGGTAATATAAACATTTTTACCTGTTTTATTTATTTATTTATTTCCTTTTGTTGCCCTTATTGCTTTATTGTTGTAGTTATTATTATTGTTGTTGTTGTTGGATAGGACAGAGAGAAATGGAGAGAGGAGAGGAATACAGAGGTGGGGGAGAGAAGGAGAGACACCTGCAGACCTGCTTCACCGCCTGTGAGGCAACTCCCCTGCAGGTGGGGAGCTGGGGCCTTGAACCGGGCGCCTTACATTGGTCCTTGTGCTTTGCGCCACATGCGCTTAACCCACTGCCCTACCGCCTGCCTCCCAAACATTTTTTACATATATACCTCCAGGGTTATTGCTGGGGCTCAATGCCCGCACTATGAATCCACTGCTCCTGGAGGCCATTTTCCCCATTTCATTGCCCTTGTTGTTGCACTTGTTGTAGTTGTTATTGTTATTGTCATAGTTGTTGTTGTTAGCTAGGACAGAGAGAAATCAAGAGGAGGGGAAGACAGACAGGAGGAAAGACAGACACCTGCAGACCTGCTGCAAGGTGTGAGAAGCGACCCCCTTGATAAGGAGGAAGGTTGCCCATTCAGAGAGGTCTCAGGAAAATAAGAAGAGGGAGAAAAAGAACCGAAGTGACTTTGTTAAACACGAGGTGCAGGTAGGGAGCTGGGGGCTCGAACCAGGATCCCAAAGCCGGTCCTTGCACTTTGCACCACGTGCATTTAACTTGCTGCGCTACCACCCAGCCCGCACCACGTGCATTTAACCTGCTGCTACCACCCAGCCCCCAATATAAACATTTTTAATAGAGACAGAAATTGAGAAGGAAGTTTGGCGAGAGAGAGAGAGAAAGAGAGAGAGAGAGAGATAACTTCAGTACTGCTTCAGCACTCAGAGCTTTCCCCTAGCAGGCAGGGAACATGAACATATTCTAAAGGAGTCTCTCTAAAGGCACAACAAGCATTCAGGCCTTTGTGTCAGATTGACGGACAACATTGAGTTAGGCAGAGCTTTGTGATATAATCCTGTCGGGCATTAAGCCAGCCCCCACCCCTGCTCCATCCTGCATTGCTGATACTATGGCCTATTTACATAATCATTGTTTTGCCTGAAAGATCCCCATCCATCCCACTGATCTATCTTCTTTCTACCTCGAGACCCGCCCTGCCTGCAGGGTAACATTAATCCCACTAGTTAAAACCTCCCAGCAGTTGCTAAGGAAGCTTCTACCTTCCCAGCCCCCTTTTGCCTTTCTCTACCCCCTTTCCTAGCCATTTCCGTTTCCGGCTTGCCACTTCCGGTTTTATCTATAAAAGCACTGGCTCTCTGATCAACAGATCCTTTTACCACCGCTGCCACCAGTTCCTGAGTCATCTATCTCCCGCGTCCTGAGTGAGTAGCAGCCCAGGCTGAGTCCAGTCGAGTTCTCTCCAACCCAGAGGGCAGCACCCAGGGAAGAGGCACCCCCACGCTAGCCCAGCATAACCCAATTTTAACTGTGTAATGCCTTGTTCTCCAATAAGCAGAGCTGACTTTTGACTTGTTTTATAGTTCTTAGATTTATAGCACTGAAATCTATTTCCTGGGTGATCTCTGAAAAACTGAAAAGCATCCCCCATCTTCTTTTAATTTCTGATTAATATAATTCTCTCCTGACATAATGATACTCCCTACTATCACAATCTAAAACAGCATGTTCAAATCAGACACAAGATGATTAGGAAGCTACTATTCCTGCTTCTTGGAAAGGGGAGATCACTCCAGATACTTCTTGACCTGTGTTGCTAGGGTGAAGGTGAGTATCTCTCCCCAAGATGCTCTTTGTTGAGTATTCTGGGCTCTGTTGGTACTGACCTTATTTTTATTATTAAAAATAAAGAGGTTACTCCAAATTAAGAAGCACAATCCCTTCACTTAGTTTAATTGAATTTTAGTAGATACAGATTCATTACCAAGCAATAAGAATTTAGAAAGTAAGACTGCAGGGTTTGTATCCTAAGATGTCAACATTTTCAGTGAGGCACAAGTTGTTTTCCTTTATGTTAGCATCAATCTCTAAATACAAAAAGGCCCACTGTCATATTGTACCAACTACCTTTATTTATTTGCTTGAATCAGAGTTGAGTTTTTGTTTGTTTGTTTGAACATGAGCTTTCAAGTCTCCTGGACAAGATGCGATTTCTAACAAACTAAAATAAACATGAATAGAATTTATTTATAAATAAGTTTGGAGGATCTGTTCCTCAAGGCATTTTTAAATGCATATAAGAAAGCAACTGAACATTACTGATGCCATTTGTATACAGCAGATTTTTTTTTTTGGTTTTGCTGCTTTTTCATCTTTTTTTTTTTAATTTCTTTATTGGGGAATTAATGTTTTACATTCAACAGTAAATACAATAGTACAGCAGATTTTTTTTAAGTTTTTTTTTTTTCTGCCTCCAGGGTTATCACTGGGGCTTGGTGCCTACACTACAAATCCACTGCCTCTAGAGGCCATTTTCTCCATTTTGTTGTTGTTAGATAGGAAAAAGAGAAATTGAGAAAGGAGGGAAATACAGAGAAGGGTGGAGAAGGATAGGCACCTACAGACCTACATCACTGCCTGTGAGACGAGCCCTCTGCAGGTGGGGAGCCGGGGACTAGAACCGGGATCCTTACCATTGGTCCTTGGGCTATGCACCATGTGTGCTTAACCCAGTGCGCCACTGCCTGCCTCCCTCCACCCAAACCCGCCCCCACAGACTTTATTTATGTTACTTCATTTGATCTTCCCTATAAATTGACCCTCACAATAAGGTGTGGCAAGTCTTTTAGCCAACTGAGAATGATCATCACACAGCAGAAAGAAAAGAAAGGACCAGAAAAGGAAGTTAGGAGAGATTCATAACTTGTCAGTAATTGCTAGTGATTCCAGTTCAGCCTTGTGTCCACCTTGATCGAAAACCGGACCTCCTTCTCCAGGGCCTGAAGAACCCCATTCTAAGTGCTAGGTGTGAATTTTAAATGATAGTAAAAGGAGACCGTGCTGCAAAGGAAACCACTGTGATGGAACACCTTAATACTGGAGAACCATGTGTAAAGGGGAACTAAGGAGAGGATCTGTAGCTAGATATCTAATTTACACTAGTGACTAACAAATTAAGTCATCATTTGTGGAACTTTAAAATGTAATTTTCAAAGTGCAGTCATCTGCAGATTAAGCATTACAGTGCAGGGTCTAGATATCACTTGTGAGAAGTAAGAACTCAGTCTTGCTATACATAAAATTTAGGTTAAATTTTCCTATTCCTAAAGCAATGAAAAAGATTCTCATATTTAAGCTTCACTGATTTCAACTCTGTAGCATGCTTCAGTGTATTTAAAACAGCATTCCTGTAGCTAAAATGAGCAACAGTACAATTCATAAAAATAGATCTATCTGACATTAACAGTAACTCTCACCTTGCCAATACAATGTTATTTGCTCACTCCTTTAACCATTATAAACACATGAAAATAATCCAAGTACCCAACAATGAATGTGTGAATATAAAAGATATGGTGAATATACACAGTAGAACATGACTCAGCTACAAAAAAAAAAATGAAAAAGGAAGTGAAGGGTTCATGCTAAGTGAAATAAGTCAGAAAGACAAACACCAGATGATTTCACACATACTGAGATATAAAGAAGCAAAAGCAAGGGGACAAACAGAAACAAACACTCAAGAGTCTGACCACAGAAATAAGCCTACCAGGGAAGGAAGTGAAGATGGAAGACAGGGTGGAGGAGACTGGCTGGACTAAGGTAGAAGGATACTAGCACTTTGGTGGTGGTCGTACTGTGGTAACATATCAGAAAAGGAACTATACTCATTAAATACACACAGTTATGAACCAGTTATCTTAATTAGAAAAGCACTGTAAAACAGTTTGGCATTCCATATAAACCTAAGAATATAATTACCATATAACCATGATCCAATAATTACATTTAAGTGCATTTATTTAGACAAAAAAAAATTATTATGCTTGAGAAAAAAGAACATGCACTCATTTCTATAGGAGCCATATTTGTAATTGTTCTAGACTAGACATAACCCAGATATCCTAACAGGTGACAAATGACAGTACTTCCATATCTTTTTTCTTTTTTAGAACTTTTTAATTTTAATTTTATTTTTATTTTATTTTATTTATTTTTTGCCTCCAGGGTTATCGCTGGGACTCAGTGCCTGCACTACAAATCCACTGCTCCTGGAGGCCATTTTTTCCCTTTTGTTGCCCTTGTTGTTTATTGTTGTTGTTGTTCTTATTATTGTTGCCATTACTATTGTTGGATAAGACAAAGAGAAATGGAGAGAGGAGGGGAAGGCAGAGAGGGGGAGAGAAAGATAGACACCTGCAGATCTGCTTCACCACTTGTGAAGCGACTCCCCTGCAGGTGGGGAGCAGGGGCTGGAACCCGGATCCTTATGCCAGTCCTTGCACTTCACACCATGAGCACTTAACCCGCTGTGCCACCACCCAGCCCCCGGTGTATCCATATCTTAGAATACTATGCAGCAATTCAAAATGAGCAACCTGGACTGGGGAGACATCTCAGTGTGTCAGAGCACAGGATTTGCTTGCCTGAATTCCCAGAGGTCCCAGGTTTAACTCTCAGCATCACCCAACGTCACAACTGATCTCTGCTCTCTCACACTCCATGTCTGGGTCACTCTCAGAATATAAATAATTTTTTAAAAATGAACTATTCGAAACTATCACACAAACAAAGAGACCCCTCACAGAATGGGAGAAGATCTTCACATGCCATACATCAGACAAGAGACTAATCACCAAAATATACAAAGAGCTCAGCAAACTTAGCACCAAAAAAGCAAATGACCCCATCCAAAAATGGGCAGAGGATATGAACAGAACATTCACTCCAGAGGAGATCCAAAAGGCTAACAAACATATGAAATACTGCTCCGGGTCACTGATTGTCAGAGAAATGCAAATGTCAGAGACAACATTGAGATACCACCTCACTCCTGTGAGAATGGCACACATCAAAAAGGACAGCAGCAACAAATGCTGGAGAGGCTGTGGGGACAGAGGAACCCTTTTACATTGCTGGTGGGAATGTAAATTGGTATAGCCTCTGTGGAGAGCAGTCTGGAAAACTCTCAGAAGGCTAGACATGGACCTTCCATATGATCCAGTAATTCCTCTCCTGGGGTTATACCCCAAGGACTCCATAACACCCAACCAAAAAGAGGTGTGTACTCCTATGTTCATAGCAGCACAATTCATAATAGCTAAAACCTGGAAGCAACCCAGGTGCCCAACAACAGATGAGTAGCTGAGAAAGCTGTGGTATATATACCATAAGCCTTTTCAAGGGCCTCTCTAGGACCTTGCCTTCACTATGAAGTAGAGAGGTTAAGAAGCCTGGTCTCCCCTTTCCCATATTTGGGAGCTACTCTCTTCCCTGATCCAGCTTTCTGTCCCTTTCCCAGCCATGACATCACCTCCCCAGACAATAATCTAGATCCACCTGCATATCAGATTTCAGGCTCAGGGGAAAAAAAAAAAAAAAAACTAGTAATAGCTACAGACCCTTTGAAATATAACTAAAATAAGCCTACTAGCTTTCTACAAATGGAGGACCCCTACTCTTTATTTGCACTATTCCTGCCTTTAGGTTCATGATTGGTCAACAATTTGTTTGGCTTTGTATGTTAACTCTCTTTTCAGCCACCAGGTTCCAAATGCTAGCATGATACCAACCAGACTTTCCTGGACAGACAACCCACCAATGTGTCTTGGAGCTCCAATTCCCCAGAGCCCTTCCCCACTGGGGAAAGAGAGAGGCAGGCTAAGAGTACGGATCGACCTGTCAATGTCCATGTTCAGTGGGGAAGCAATTACAGAAGCTAGACCTTCCACCTTCTGCATCCCACAATGCCCTTGGGTCCATACTCCCAGAGGCTTAAAGAATAGGAAAGCTATCAGGGGAGATACGGAGATCTGGTGGTGAAAATTGTGTGGAGTTGTACCCCCCTTGTCCTATGGTTTTGGTAATGTCTTCTTTTCTAAATAAATAAAAAATAATAAATGAAGATAGAATTGGAAAAAAAATTTTAAAAGAGAGAGATAACTATGTAAAAGGGAAAAAATAGGGAAGCTTCCAATAGAGGGGACAGGATTCTGGTATTGGGAATTGTATGGACTGTACCCCTTATCCCACAATCATTATTAAATCACTAATATTAATTTTTTAAAAGTTGAAAATTAAGAAAGCACAAAGCAGAGCTTAGACTTGGTTTGGTGTATTTCACCAAAGTAAAAGACTCTGGGGTGGGAGGGATGGTTCAGATCATAGAATATGATGACAGAAGAGGACCTAGAGGGGGTTGAATTGTTATGTGGAAAACTGAGAAATGTTACACATATACAAAGTACTGTATTTTACTGTTGACTGTAAACCATTAATTCCCCCCCAGTAAAAAAAATAATTCTTTTTAAAAAAGATTTTAAATGAATGAACTGATTGAATTATAACATTGGGCTTAAATTGTTAGTGCATTTCTTTTTTTTTTTAATTTTTTAAATTTTATTTATTTATTTTCCCTTTTGTTGCCCTTGTTGTTTAACATTGTTGTGGTTACTGATGTAGTTGTTGGATAGGACAGATAGAAATGAGAGAGGAATGAAGACAGAGGGGGAGAGAAAGATAGACACCTGCAGACCTGCTTCACTGCTTGTGAATCGACTCCACTGCAGGTGGGGAGCCGGGGGCTCGAACCGGGACCCTTATGCTGGTCCTTGCGCTTTGTGCCACGTGGACTTAACCCACTGCTCTACCGCCAGACTCCCTTGTTAGTGCATTTCTAATAATAACTTTTTGAAATATTAAATCATATATAATCAAGGAAACTAGAAGCAACTGGTTTTGACAGTATATAAAATAAATGGCATTAGGTGACATAAATCATGGTGAGGTCTTGTATGGTACAATAAATCCTAACCATGAGATTTTCAAAGTAAACCAAGCTCCCAAATAATTTGGTTATAAAAATAATTATTGCCTTCTTAAACTCTAAGACAGCAAGGAACCTTCCTCATTCTCTATAAAACCCGTATTTCTCCCAGGTTTCTCTTGAACCTCTGGGGCTTTGCTTGTTTTCCTTCATCTTTCTCTCGAACCATACCATTTGATAATGCATCTGCTGATTTCAACCAAATCAATGCAAATAGTGCCACCTCGACATGATTCACTAAGGACTGTGTCCAGGCCTGGGATTTCAACCCTCTAGCTCCAATACTCTGTCACCAAGTTGCAGATATTACCATGATGACAACCTGACTTCCCTGGGCAGAGGACCTCACCAACGTGTCCTGGAACCCCAACTCCCCAGAGTTCTACCCCACTAGGGAAAGATAGAAACAAGCTGGGGGTCTGGATCAACCTATCAACGTCTATGTCCAGCAGAGAAGCAATTACAGAAGCCAGACCTCCCATCTTCTTCTCTCTATAAAGTTCTTTGGTCCATACTCCCAGAGGGCTAAAGAATAGGAAAGCTTCTAATGGGGGGAGGGTATATGGAACTCTGGTGGTGGGAACTGACTTGTATAAAATCGTACTCCTCTTATCCCACAATCTTGTCAATCACTATTCACTAACAACAACAACAACAAAAACAAAAATCCAAATCAGTGTTAAAAGTTCCATATAGAGAGGATTTGGTGTACTGCACCAAAGTAACAGGACAAGTGTTCAGGTCCTAGGCAGGGTGTTAGAGTGTTATGTAGAAAACTGAGAAACGTTACACATTTACCAACTACTATATTTTACTGTTGACTATAAACCATTAATCCCCCCAATAAATAAAAAAGTTCTTATATCTTATGTCTAGTATAAGATATATATCTTATATATCTTATATCTTAAGTTTTTATATCTTATATCTTAATGCTCTCAGTCACCAAGTTGCAGACACTACTATGATGCCATCCTGACTTTCCTGGGCAGATGACCTTATCAATGTGTCCTGGAACCTCACTTTCCCAGAGCCATACCCAACTAAGGAAAGATAGGAACAGGCTGGGAGTCAACTCATAACAACTGATACTGCCCCTGCTGATCCCAACCTAAGCAATGCAACCAGTACCACCTCAGTATGTCTCACTTTGGACTGCATCCAGAGATGTCAGGTATGGACTGTGAACCCACCAGCTTCATCACTCTGGTGAGACCTTTCCTAGCTCACAGGACTCCTTAAATTCATTTTGGGTGAATTCATTTTGGGTGAATACACTTCTTAACAAACCTCAAAACCTAGATATAGACCAGAGTCCATGAGATGAGGCATAAGTACATGTATCCAGCAGCTGGGGGGAAACATACACCTTAAAGCAAAAGAACACAGTAGTTTGCAGCGTCAATAAATGTAACAAGCAAGCAGAAAGACCTAAAAAGACACCATAAAGTACCTAATGAAACAGTTTCTACTTAGACCTAGATACCCTCCTCACCTACTTTCTATTGCACGTCCCTCAATCACTCCAAAGCTAACCCTGTCAGACAAAGTAAGGACTACAAAAGCTGATTAAGAGCAAGAGACCCGGCATGCTTTAATGATGGCTCTTTAGTCACTACCAGGCCATCCCATCACCTGGGGCCCTAGTCAGGGAGTCCTGGGATTCCCACACAGACATGATGGGCCTAGACCTCTAACAGATCCCTCTCACCACTGTCACTGGTCATCTCCATCAGGAACAACATAATGGACCCCTCTGTGGGCCCCTATCTGACCTGGCTCTCAATGTGAATCAACAATGGCAGAAATGTTCCATTCTCCAAAGGGAGGTTGGATAGCATGCTCTGCCTATCACCGGAAGATGATGCATCCTGAAATTGGCGCAGCCTGTAATGTTCCTAGCCGTGACTTGAATGTGAGTTCAGACCTACAGGGATGCAGAGATTACATAGACTCCTGTGCTGACTATGGGACCCAGATCAAATCAATGGGGTTTACAGTTAACAATATTTAAATATTTTTCCCACATTTGGGAGCTACTCTCTTCCCTGATCCAACTTTCTGGTCCTTTTTCCAACTGTGACACCCAGTTAATGTCTGGATGCCCCCAGACATTAACTTAGATCACCTGCATATTGGATGTCAGCCACAGGCAAAAACTAGTTGAGTCATAGGCCTGTTGGAAGATACCTAAATTAGACCTATTAGCTTTTTCCAAAATGGAGACCCCAAATCTCATCTGCAATATTCTTGCCTTTAGGTTCATGATTACTCAACAGTTTGCTCTGCTTTCTATCTTAACTTTTTTTCTTAACTTTTTTCCACATTCTAGATGCCACCTGACTTCCCTGGGCAGATGATCCCACCAATGTGTACTGGAGCTCCAGCTCCCCAGATCCCTGCACCACTAGGGAAAGAGAGAGACATGTGGGGAGTAAGGATCAACCTGTCAGAGCCCATGTTCAGCGGGGAAGCAATTATAGAAGCCAAACTTTCCACCTTCTGCACCCCATAATGTCCCTGGGTCCATGCTCCCAGAGGGTTAAAGAATAGGAATGCTATCAGGGAAAGGGATGGGATATGGAGTTCCAGTGGTGGGAATTGTATGGAATTGTACCCCTCTTATCCTATGGTCTTGTCAGTGTTTCTATTTTATAAATAAAACTTTAAAAAAAAAAAAATAAAGCAACAGCGCCATAGTCAAAATCAGTGTAGTAAAATAGGAAAAGTTCAGTAGATGTCATAAGCTACATATAATGGCAACCAATACCATATATGTCATTATGTATATATGTAACATATGAATTACAGTTATTCTTGGTGACAAATTGTGAAGAACAAGACTGTTATTTTATAATACAGCTTGAATTTATAAAATTATTGAAGGATGTGAACTAACAGAAACAGTGAAGGAAGAAACAAATACAAGATATGATTGAAAGAAAGAAAGAAAGAAAGAAAGAAAGAAAGAAAGAAAGAAAGAAAGGGGCTAAGAGTATAGATCGACCTGTCAATGCCTATGTCCAGTGGAGAATTACAGAGGCCAGACTTCCCACCTTCTCCCCATAAAGTTCTTGGTTCATACTCCCAGAGTGATAAAGAATAGGGAACCTTCCAATGGAGGGGATGGGATCACAGAACTCTGGTGATGGGAATTGTATGGAATTGTACCCCTCAAATCCCACAATCTTGTCAATCATTATTAAATCACTAATAAAAAATAATCCATAATATTTTTTCATTTTCTTCAGCAAGTGGGGTGTAGAATTAAAGAAGATATAGCTACGTCGATGAACCGTTTGCTCATTTAGTTCTTTTGGGTGAGACTGATTAGACAACATGATTGAAGTAATTGGTGGGGAAGTGGAGAAGGTGGTGTGGGGAAAAAGGAAAGCTGTATGTGGATAACAAGGCACCTGAGAAGGTTGCCCCAAGGCTGAAAAGAGAAAGTAAGGTTTTCAGAAAAAAAAATAGATTTGGGGATGGGATGGGGGGGCACAACATACCTGGTGAAACATATATAGTATAAAGTGCAAGGAACTATATAAGGATCCCAGTTCAAGCTTCTGGATCCCCACTGCAGGGGGGATGCTTCACACATGGTGAAGCAGGTCTGTAGGTGTCTCTTTCTCCCTTTTCCCTTCCATTTTTTAAAAAATATTTCTACTTACTTATTATTGGATAGAGACAGATATTGAGAGGAAAGGGGGGAAACAGAGAGGGAAAGAGACAGAGAGACACCTGCAGACCTGCTTCACCACTTGTGAAGCTTTCTCCCTGCAGGTGGTGACCAGGGACTCTAACCTGAGTCCTCGGGCACTGTAATGTGAACACTTTATCAGGTGCACCACCACTTGGCCCCTTCCCCTCCTTTCTCAATCTCTCTGTCCTATCCAATAAAATGGGGGTGAAAATGGCCTCCAGGAGCAGTGGATTCGTAGTGCAGGCAACAAGCCCCAGTGATAACCCTGGAGGTAAAAAAAAAAAAAAAAAAATTAGGAGGAGCAATCATAATGCATGTTTAGTATCTCAAGTATCCATGTCCAGTTCTATATATGAATCCAGATGTACACAAGGGACTGCTGGTCTGAAACTACAGATTTGGGATTTGTCAGCTTAAAGGTTGTCATTGAAGGCAGGAACATATGTAAAGCAAAAACTAGAGTATAAAGAAAAATAAACCTGAAAACACCCTGATGTCAGGTAGAAACAGAAGCTAATAGAGGCCCCTGTAATGTAATGGTCAGAGGCAATAGTTGTACCAAGAATTGAGAAAAGACAGTCTACTGCAGGGATTGCTAATAACTTACTGGGGCAGAGAGGTGCAGGTGTAATTATCTAAAAGATGTCTTGCTCATATTTGTCTTCTCAAATGTCTAGTGAATGTGTGGCATGTGGTAGGAACTCAATAAATGCAAATCTAAGCTTTCGTACTGTGTACATTTCAATAGCCATAAGCCTCACTCCACTATTGCTAGAGGTATAGAAAAATACAAAAAGGAAGGAAGAGGGAAGGAAGGAGGGGAGGAGGGAAGGGAAAAGAGGACAGAAGAAAATGTCTCACTCCCGATGCACCATGTAGTCCCCACTTCTCTCAGTCTTAACTCACTGAAAAGCGCTCTAACAAAGGGCACAGTCTGAGTGTCTTCACACCACACACCTGCAGCACATAGACTGACCCACTGCAAGAGGAAAATTCTGTTTCCTGGCTCAGGGCTCTAGTGAGAATGCAGGACTTCTAGCTCCTGAAGACCTTCCTCCCCACCACCAACCACAAGTGTCTCTAAAACCCAAGATGTGTCTCCCCAGGTGCACATGATACAGTGCTACTGTCTTCCCACTGCCTCTAACTGGGTGGCTCCTTCCCTCTGCTGTCATTTCCAGGACACTGCGGTCTCCTGAGTTCAGCTGCTGAGTGCCTACCCATCATCAGGCACTGCAGACCCCAGCAGAGTCACTGTCCTCCTCTAAACAGACAGAGGCCTCAAAGTGCCCAAACTCCCCTCTACACTCTGTGTTAACACCCCAAAGCAGGGATGCTCCTGTTTCCATAGACCTGAGATAAAGTTCTTTCAGTTGCTTTATTCAGATCCTTTTCTCTCACTGGGATTCAGGTGTGGGTGGCAGCTATTATATATCTTCTCATACCTTTTAGTTTTTATGTTAAGTGAAACAGAAAGAATTGAAATAGTCATAAATCACTGATGTCAGTTTAGAAGGCATTTTGCAATAGGCTTACGGGGGCACCCTTGACAATCAAAACAGCTGCCTTTCTTAGTTTATTCATTTTATTATTTAATAAGACCAAGAAATTCAGAGGAGGAGGGGAGAGAAAGAGGCCAGCAGCATTGCTTTACCACTAGGGAAGCTTTTCCTCTGCAGGTGGGGAGCTGGGGCTTGAGCAGGGGTCCCTGCACATGGTAATATGTGCACTCAACCAGATGTGCCACCATCCGGTCCCCATGAGTTTCTCATGCTAGTATCTGTTCCACCATTCCCACAGCTCAGTTCCGGTCCCTGTCTCTGATCATCTCTGAGAAGCTCCCTTTTTTTTAATTTTTTTAATTATGTTTTATCTGTTGGAATAAAGACAGCCAGAAATCAAGAGGAAAGGGGGAGGTAGAGAGGAAAAGAGGCAGAGAGACACCTGCAGTCCTGCTTTACCACTCGTGAAGCTTTCCCTCTGCAGGTGGGGACCAAGGGTTTGAACCAGGGTCCTTGAGCACTGTAACATGTGCACTCAACCAGGTGCGCCACCACCCAGCCCCTCTGGGAAGAGCTTTCTACTTCTATCTCAAATACCAAACTATAGACATGTATTGTCAGATAAAATTTCCCAGAAAGAAATTCATTGATCAAACTAACTACCTTTACTCTTGTAATGAACATCTGGGTTAGAATCTCATTTTTGATTCATTTGTGAGCTAGCAGTGGCCACAGGTCAGAGCATGTGGTATTCAAATATCCATTACTAAGAATAAACATGCAGAGGGGCTGGGTGGTGGTGCACCTGGTTGAGCATGCATGTTACAAGGACCCAGGTTCGAGCCCCCGGCCACCCCCACAGGGGGCAAGTTTCTTGCGTGGTGAAGTAGGGCTGCAGGTGTCTCTCTGTCTCTCTTTATCTGTCTCCTCCTTCCCTGTTGATTTCTGGCTGTCTCTATGCAATAAACAAAGATAATAAAAATTTTAATATTTATTTTTTAAAAAGAATAAACATGCAAGGTGAGCAGGAGGTGGCAAAGTGGCTAAAGGATTAGACTTTATAGCATGAGGTTCTAAGTTTCATTCCCCAGCACTACATGTGCCAGAATGATGCTCTGATATTTATACTCTCTTTCTCATTAATAAATAAACAAATAAATAATTAAAAAATACAAGTCTTTTAAGGGTATTATAGGAGTAGCAGGCATAATCTTACTCCTCAAGGAAATGAGGAATCCTGTACAATGTAACTTTCCTTAGAGACAGTGTACTGGGCAAAGTTTTAGTTAAAGAAAATGGCTTAAAGAAAATGTCTCAGTTCCTTTATGGGTGTTGAAGTGCACTTAGGATATATCTAAATTTCCTAGCTTTATCTATTAACTTATTTATGTTCTCTAATAACACACATACTCAAACTAACATTTGTTTGGTGCTAACAATATGCTTGATACTTTTCTTTGCCACCAGGGTTATTACTTACAGTGAAGCCACTCCACGTGTACTATTTTTTTTAACAAAAATGATTTTTGTTTTTGTAATATTTATTTCTTTATTCCCTTTTGTTGCCCTTGTTTTATTGTTGTAGTTATTATTGTTGTTATTGATTTCATTGTTGTTGGATAGGACAAAAAGAAATGGAGAGAGGAGGGAAAGACAGAGAGGGGGAGAGAAAGACACCTGCAGACCTACTTCATGGCCTGTGAAGTGACTCCCCTGCAGGTGGGGAGCCAGGGGCTCGAACCGGGATTCTTACACTGGTCCTTGAGTTTCACACCACCTGCGCCTAAGCTGTTGTGCTATAGCCCAACTTCCAGACTATGTATTTTTAAGACAGAGGATGTGAGACAGAGAATGAGAGAGAAAAAAAGTGGGAGAAAAGTGACAAATGGAGAGAAGCACATTACTGCTTCACTGCTGGTCAGGGCTTGAACCTAGATCCTTGTGCACAAAAAAAAAAAAATGTGTTTTACTGCTATGTGATTGTTATTTTTCTAAAACTTTTACATAGATTCACTCCTCTGACCCCAAAAAATGTCCTATTTTACTAGTAAGAAAACTGAGATGGAAAGGTTATTTGTACAAAGACACATATTTGTAAAAAACTAAACAAAAATTCCAACCCAGATAGTAGGACTTCAGACCCAGAACTTAACCACTGAGCTTCAGTGCCTTCAACCACCAATATTGCTAACAGTAACAAAAAAAGATAGTGTATATTATGAGTTATTACTGTATGCAAAGCAGTGGGTTTTACATAACTGGAGCAAGGATGCTTTGCCCAGAATCATTTTGAATACATATTGCATCACAATTCACGGACAGAAATTAAGCAGTAACTTTTCCTCTAAGCACTGTATAAGCTGTGCACCCATAAATATTCTATCTAGCTCATTATCTAGTTCAGTAAATTTTCTCATTTCCATTATGATCTCTTCACCAAGTCATGCTATACTTAAAAGTTTTGTTTCAGCTACAGACATTTGGAGACGTGTGTGTGTGTGTGTGTGTGTGTTTCCTTGCTTATTTCCAGCTTAATTTTACTGAGATCAGAGAACTATGTACTTTGAAACGTTTCCGTGGTTTGAAGGTAAGTATACCGGGGCTTTCTGACTCAGCAAGAGGAACAGTTACACCAGGATTACTCAGTTAACAGCTACTTCCAAGTACTGACCTTCGCAGAAAAATGTGAACGGTCCCTTCATGCGTAAAATAAGCAGGAGAGAGCTATAATTTCTGGTTCCCATTCAGTTAACTTTTTTTTTTTCCTCCAGGGTTATCGCTGGGGCTCGGTGCTGACACTATGAATCCACTGCTCCCTCAAGCAATTTTTCCCCGTTTTTTATTGGATAGGATAGAGAGAAACTGAGAGGGGAGGGAGAGATGAGGAGGGGGGTGAAAAAGTCGGACACCTGCAGGCCTGCTTCACTGCTTATGAAGTGAACCCCCCGCAGGTGGGGACCTGGGGGGCTCAAACCCAGATTCTTGCGCGCGAGTCCTTGCGCTTAGTGCTATGTGCGCTTAACCCTGTGCACCACGGCCTGGCCCACTCATCCAGGTAACTCTTTTCCCCTTGGCTTTTCAAAGTGTGACAACTGTGTCTAATCCAAAACTGGGAAAGAAACAGAAAAAGGGGGAGTGGGGGTGGGAAAGAAGGAAAGGAGGGAGGGAGAAAGGAGAGGGAGAAGGGAGAGGGAGAGGGAGAGGGACAGGGACAGGGACAGGGACAGGGACAGGGACAGGGACAGGGAGAGGAGAGAAAGCAATTGCACCCGCTCGCTCAGCCCAAGGATTTCTTGCGGCACGAGGTGAGAGGCGAGTCTGGAGAGGCGCGCGCCGCCAAACCCCGGGCCAGCAAGCGCCCAGCGCTCTCGAGGGGCGGGGCCGCCGCCGCTGCGTGCTGACGTCAGAGAGGGCTGCGACGCCGCCGGCCGGCCGCGGCGCAGACGGCGCTGACTGGGGTGTGCGCCGAGCCGGAGCCGGGGCCGGGGCCTGGGCAGCGGCAGGGTGCGGGCGCCTCGCGCGGCGTCCGCGGGCTCCGGGGTGGGGGCGAGGGGGCGGCGGCGGAGCCCCCTCCCCGGGGAGGCGGGATCGGAGGCAGCTCCCCAGTGGGGCAGCGGTGGCGGCCGGGCAGGATGCATCAGAAGCTGCTGAAGAGCGCGCATTACATTGAGCTGGGCAGCTACCAGTACTGGCCGGTGCTGGTGCCCCGCGGCATCCGCCTCTACACCTACGAGCAGATCCCCATGTCCCTCAAGGACAACCCGTACATCACCGACGGCTACCGGGCCTACCTGCCGTCCCGGCTGTGCATCAAAAGGTACAGTCGGCCCCGGGGGGCGCGCCCCACGCTCGCTCGCCTCCGTCTTTTTTGTCTGGAAGCTGCCGCTCGCTCCCCCTGCGGCGTCCTCTCGGCCCCTTTCCGCCGCCCCCCGCACCCCTGCCCCGCAATCGCCGAAGCTCGCGATGGCCGGCTAGCGGGGGCGCCTTGCTGCTCTCTCGGCGCTCTTGCCCCTTGTGGGATGCGAGCGGGAACCGACCCACACGCCGACGGGGGCTGAGCAGGTGCAGCCGCCAGCACCGCGAGGGCTCGGTCCATTTCGGAGCAGCCCTGTGCAGGGTAGCTGCTCTGAGCCAAACACATGCCGAATAGCAGGGATGGAGTTCACTTCGGGGTGTGTGTGTGTGTGTGTGTGTGTCCACGTCCACACCTCAGATTCCTGTCTTCAACGGCAGACATCGTGGGGCCGTGCTCATTGACAAGCACCGTGGCCAGTGCATGCGGAAAACAGCAGACAGCAGAGTCTAGGCTGGGCGACACACATTAAAGAGACAATCACGCGGCTGCACAGCAGCCATTGTGAGAAACTGTGTAGGAAACGCACTAGAGCAGAGCGCGCCTGTGACTGGCAGCCACTCTGCCTGTTCGCGCCACGGGAAGCATCTCTTAATAAAGCAGGTTCCTCATCGCTCTACACCTTTAACATCAAGGATTCCTGAAGGCTCAGGTTAAAAATAAAATCTGAAAGCGCGCTGTTGTACTCCTTAGAAGAGCTGTTAGAACTCACTGTGTGCACTTCAACGCAGGGCCCCACTGGAAGTTAGATGCAGGTGTTGTCAGCTCCAGGCGGCTCTTGGCAAACCCCACTGCTGGAGCACATGTGGGTAGTTGGATGGCTCTCTCAAGCAGCAATTGCATGCCCGAGTCTTGATGTCCTCTTCGTCATAATCTTTCCCCAGCTCCGTTTGCCCAGCTTTAAAAAGTGTTTCGGTGACTCACCATCACAAGGTAACATGATTGTCCATCTCTATGTGGCTCCACTGTGTGACCCACAGGACTTTACAGCCTAATCCTAGTCACGTCTTTCCTCCACTGTGCCTCCTGTACATAAAAGCACAAGGACTGAGAGCCCATCCTGCTGTGGATGTGGAGTTCCAAAAGGATAAAGCAGACAGTGAAGTGCCTTAGCCATTGTATACCCACCTAACAGTAGCACCCTGCATCCTGGTGTTACTATTTCAAATTTCATGGAGCAGGAAATGAAACCTAGTGCTTTGGTTCTTGGGCTGTCTAGTCAAAGTGACTTGAATATCCATCTCTGCCACTTAATAGCTGTAGAACAAAGGTTAACTAACCACTCTGAGCCCCAATTTCCCATTTGTGAAAATGAAGGTAATAGTATCATCTTCAGAAAGTGATAGTCAACGAGAGAGAGAGAGACAGCGCACGCAACTTATGATTGATTCTGAGACTGAGAGTACGGGTCCTGGCTTCACATAGTATTATTTCAGTTGCTCTTCCCACCAGCTCAGCTCCATCTTTAGGGTCCAGCTCTTGCCCTCTCTTATTTCAACTGTCAAGCATCACTGGGACAGGTTGTACATAAAATTCACTGGAGGTCAGGAACCTTATTTTAAACATGAGACTTTGCAAGAGAATTTTCACTTTAGCCAATACAACGTCTTCTGATAAAGTGTCAGGTGTCCCTTATGCACAGCTAGGGGACTACATCATAAAATCCAAGAAAGCACGAGAAGGGACTTAGGGCGGCATGTCATCCAGGTTCCTTCTATTATAGATGAAGCAAAGAAACACACAGAGGTTTAACGACTAGCTCATAATCACACAGCTAATTGGTAGCTGAGAGTGGGGAAGGAGGCAGTGAGCCTCTGGACTCCTGATCAAGATGCTATAGCTTCTAGGCTGGTGGAATAACTCAGTTGGACAGTGTGCTGCTTTGCCCTGTGTGTGACCCAGTTCCACTGAAGGAAGTTTCAGGGATGTGGTTCGTTTCACTCTGTCTTGCCACTGTCTAAAAAATAACAAAACAAACAAACAAAAATAGATGGTACACCTCCTCCTAACGTGTGCTGCCAAGATTACTCAATCCAGTTTATTCAGGGTATCTTGAAAGAGGGCAAATAGTGTAACTGTTGAAAGTGGCTTATTGTTCCATGAAGGGATAAACTCATGGCCTTTATAAATTAAGTGTGATTTCAAAGCAACCACAGCAAAGAAGTTCCATCATGTTTGTCTTCAGGAGCACTGCCAATAGATCAGTTTGTATTTATGGTGCTTCTCTTAAGTCCATTTAACTTTGCATTTGTACTGAAAAGGTATTTAAGTTTATGGCTAATTAACATTAGAGTTGGCAGATTTTCAGATACACTGTTGTACATCAAAGTATGCACATTAACAGCCACTTTTCATTTGCACGTTATTTGTTTGGTAGCTTTTTAGCATCTAATCTGATCAAGGCAGTGCTTCGAACCATGACAGAATAAGTGTGAATGGTGCCAACTGGTAGGCTAGAGGGTACAGGAAATTTATACATGCATGACTGCTATGAGAACGGAAATGGCAAGTCTGATAGTGGAAGTGAGAAGCAAGAAAGTTCTAAGCACTCCTGATTGATGGAGATGTTTAAAAAAATCACAGGGGAGCCGGGTGGTAGCGCAGCAGGTTAAGCACACGTGGTGTGAAGCACAAGGACCCGCGTAATCATCCCGGTTCAAGCCCCTGGCTCCCCACCTGTAGACTGAGTCGCTTCACAGGCGGTGAAGCAGGTCTGCAGGTGTCTTTCTCTCTCCCTCTGTCTTCCCCTCCTCTCTCCATTTCTCTCTGTCCTATCCAACAACAACAACATCAATAACAACAACGACAATAACGACAGCAATAAAACAATGAGGGCAACAAAAAGGAATATTTTTTTTAAATCACAGGAAGACTAATTAAAGGATATGTCAAATTTAAGAAAGCAAAGATAAATGTAAATGCTTGAAGTGGCAAATGTTACATAATCCCTACAAATTACCCCTAATCTTTGAATGCTGACATTGAGCTAGCCAGTATCAATCTGAGTTGTATGTTTGGTTTTTTCCAGCTTATTTATTTTATCAAATGAAACAGTAAACATCTGGAGTCATTTGCTGGGTTTCTTTCTCTTCTTCACCTTGGGAATATATGACATGACATCTGTGTTACCTTCAGCAAGTGCATCAAGAGAAGACTTTGTAATTTGTTCTATTTGTCTTTTCTGCTTCCAGGTAAGTCATTTCACAATCACTGTTATTAGTAAAGAGTCCTTTAGTCAGGAAAGCTTAGGCAGATAACTATATAATAATACCTTCTGTTTGCCTTTATTGAGTCCCCAAAAAGCATAGTTGAGCTTTTTGACTTTTATAAGCACTAAGATTATTTTTATGAGAGTATATTTGGATGTTATCGAGTATATTTGAGATCTAAAGATTGAGAAATTTTCCTTTTCCCTTCCTCTTTTTAGATATCTCTACATTAAGGTTAATGCAATGTTTGGAATTTCTCTACTCTTTATCTAGCTGAAGTATTGATAGAATATTTGTGCCTGCATAAGGCATTTTATTTTCATTGATTTCTTTCATTGATTTATCTTTTATTTTTATGTTAATGGTTTTTGTATTTGTCATTCCCATACCACATTTAATTTCTTTTAATATTTTATTTTTATTATTGAGTAGAGACAGAGAGAAATTGAGAGGGGAGGGGAAATAGAAAAGGAGAGAGACAGAGACACACCTGCAGCCCTGCTTCACCACTCATGAAGCTTTCCTCCTGCAGGCCCCTGGGGGCCAGGGGCTTGAACCTGGCTTGAACTGTAATGTGTGTGTTTAACCAGGTATTAATTTGTTTAATTGGTATCAATCTTCCCTAAGATCAATCTTCCCTAAGACCTCTGACACTTTCATACTTTTCTAGTTCAGATATTTTTCTTTTTTTTTTTTCCTACCAGTGTTATCAGTGGGGCTTGGCTCCAGCATTACAAATCCACCTCTTCTAGCAGCCATTTTTTCTTTTTTTCTATTTTTTGATAGGACAGAGAGAAATTAAGAGAGTGATATATAGAGAAAGACACCTGCAGACCTTCAACACTCACAAAGCTTCCCCCCTGCAACAGGTGGGGGGGGTGAGGGCTCAAACCCGGTTCCTTGTACTTGGTAATATGTCTGCTTAACTAGGTGCACCACCATCCAGCCCCCCATTTAATTTTTTCCCAGGGGAGAGCATGAACACAGCCCCCCCCCATTTAATTTTTACGACACTTTTTATTCTACCCATTTTATATATACTTAGTGCTTTCTTCCCCCTCAGTTGAATAGAGTTTTTAATAGAATGTAATTTCAGGGATTTTGAAGTTTTCCAGAAGTCTTTCTATCATAGAGAAGAGTAGAATCTCAGAACTGTGTAACCCTAGATTCAGTTCATTTATAGTTTGTTCAGTAACTATTTAATAAGTGCTTCTTACCCACAATATAGCACTAGCCACAGATACTGAACACAGAGCTAAACAAAACTAGTCTGTTGTAAAGGTCAAGTCATGGGGCTGTGAGAGAGTTCACCTAGCATATACCTCACCATGAAGCCTTGGGTTTAAGCCCTGGTTCCACATGGGAGCACTAAGAGACCAGGAGAATCTCCACTTGAGCAGTGCTGTGTTGCCTGTCTCTTTTCATCTATATCAGAAATTAAAGGGGAAAATCAGCTCAAGAGCAATAGAATTGCTCCTGCAGAAAGCCCTGAAATCACATTAAAAAAAAAAAAAAAAGAGCATGTCACCCATATAGAATGGCAAATGGGGGACCCATGAGCAGTTCCTTTAAGCAGAAGACATAGTTTGCATAAAGGCCCAGAAGCAAGAGACAATTACCACTTACGGACTTGCAGGTATTAGTCTTTATGGCTGAGTCATGGGAGAGGGGGAAAGATGAAGCTAGAGAGATACAGGAGCCAGATTCTGGGATACTTGGTTATCATGCTATGTGAGCTTGGATGTAGGATGTCACACTATAATTACTTGTCTGCCATGATGAAACAAACTTGCCAGAAATCCAAAACAGTCATTTTGCCAGACATTTTTTTTTTCCATCAACAAGAAATAGCACTTTCTCTCTCTCTCTCTCTCTCTCTCTCTCTCTCTCTCTCTCTCTCCTCCCCCCACCTTATGGTGGTGCAGGGGATTGATCCTGGAACTTTGAAGTCTCAGGCATGACAATCTCTTTGTATAACTTTTATGCTAACTCCCCTGTCCCATCTCTCTTTTTCTCTTCTCTTTTTATTTTTATTGTCACCAGGGTTATCTCTAGGACTTGTGCCTGCACGATGAATCTATTGTTCCTGATAGCTCTTTTTTTTTTTTCTTTAATTGGTAGAACAGAGAAAAATTGAGAGGGGAGGAAAGAGATACTTGCAGACCTGTTTTACCACTTCTGAAACTTCCACCCTGCAAAGGAGCCAGGAGCTTGAACCCCCCAGGTCCCTGAGCATAGTTATACATGTAGTCTACCAGGCATGCTACTGCCCAGCCTCAAACATCTCTTTTTAGAAATAGAACATACTAGATATAGGGTTACTTTTGTTTTTTCCAAAAATCAATGTTCTTGGTGGTGGTGGGGGGGGTGGACGGTGGTACACCGGCCTAAGCACACTTAGTACAAAGCACATGGGTCCGGGTTTGAATTCCCACTCTCCACACTTCACAAGTGGCAAAGCAGGTCTTCAGGTGTCTTTCTCCCTCTCTGTCTTTCCCTTTTTCAATTTCTCTCTGTCCTATCTAATAAAATGGAAAAAAAAATGGCCACCAGGAGCAGTGAATTCCTAGTGCTAGCACCCAGCCCTAGTGATAACCGTGGAGGCAAAAAAAAAAAAAAAAAAATCAGTGTTCTCTATTAGTACTACATTTGACTTTTCTTTTGCTGGCATAGTTTTCACTTTTCCTTTTCACAGTGAAATTAGATTTATTCTTATAACATAGTAATGTAGAAATTCAAGCAAATGAAAGGGCATATGGAAGAAAGCAAAGTAACTTGAGATTCCACTCCCCAGAGGTAATCACACAGTTGACATCTGGGTTCCTCCAGATGTTTGTGTATACACAGATGTCTCAAACCTGCCTGCCTAGCTCTCTGTCTACTTCCAACTATAACCATCTCTGCTTGGTGTTTTGTGTAAACATGGTGAAAGTGAGTTTTCTCCTGTCAGTCTAACCTTGACGTTCTCAAGGTTCATTATTTCATTTCAAAATAATCTGAGAAAGCAAAATGATCTTTACTTAATATTTGCTTGAGTCAGTGAACTCTGGTTTGTGGCTTAGTAGTAAGAACCACAAAACAAAGAATTTTAGGCAATAGATAAAGAAAAGAGATTGTGGCCATGCACATTGTTTTGAATATTGATGCTGAGATTACTTTGGGCAGGGGAGATAGCATAATGGTTATGCAAACAGACTTTCATGCCTGAGGCTCCTATGTCTGAGGTTCAATCCCTTGTACCACCATAAGCCAGAGCTGAGCAGTGCTCTGGTGTTTCTGTCTCTCTCTCTCTCTCTCTCTGAATCTCTCTCAAAAATAAAATTTAAAAGGGAGACTAGTTAGGTTTGTGTAATGAGATTATAAACTAGGTGATGATTTTCTTCCTTAGCAGTTACTTAGAACATGTTTGTCAGTTTGATCTACTTCATATCATTTACTTGTCCATTCTTTCCACCCTCACTGCCAGCGGCTATTGTCATTAACCTACAGGAATGCTCCTCCAGTCCTCCTGTCTCAGCTTCCTGAAAGGGTTCAGTTACAAGCTTCAACAGTGAGCTGGTATGACAGTTCAGCAGGGAAGGTGCCTGCTATACCATATGCTCACCAGGTTTGAGTCCACAACACTGGGGGAAATTGATGCTATGATGTCTCTGTATCTTCCTAGCCCCCTTTTCTATCTAGAAGGGGGGGGGGGAGTCAGCTGGAGTAGTGAAGCCCTGGCAACACACAACCTAGTTTAGGAGGCAACTTCTGTGAAGCTCACTCCTCCCACTGCTCCTAGCCCTCACCAAATACACATATTCATGCACCTGCAGAAACACTGCACCTCTCTGTTTCCTTATCTTTCATTCATTTATTTCACAAAAATCTCTGAGAGTAGTTTGCATCATTATACCTTCAGGATATACTGCCACAGATATTTATGCCTGGAGAGAGTTCAGCCACAGAAATGGTATCAGTCATCAGAGCAGCTGATTGAATCTCAATTTGGCATCCATGTAAAGTCAACATAAGTCGTAACCACTTTTTCTCAGACACAACAAAGCTGTATTTTATAACTTGAAATGCTACAATGAAATACAAAAGTGATTTCTTTTCATTGAAAAAGAGCAAGCTGGGGAGTCGGGCTGTAGCATAGCAGGCTAAGCGCAGGTGGCACAAAGCACAAGGACCGGCATAAGGATCCCGGTTCGAACCCCGGCTCCCCACCTGCAGGGGAGTCGCTTCACAGGCGGTGAAGCAGGTCTGCAGGTGTCTGTCTTTCTCTCCTCCTCTGTCTTCCCCTCCCTCTCTCCATTTCTCTCTGTCCTATCCAACAACGACAACAACAATAGTAACTACAACAATAAAACAACAAGGGCAACAAAAGGGAATAAGTAAATAAAATAAATACTAAAAAAATTTAAAAAAAAGAAAAAGAGCAAGCTGGAGAGCAGACAGTATGTGATTCCATTTAAATTTTAGATGTTTATGTGTAGTGTACATGCATATAGACTTTTTACATCATGAATTTTTTTGATTTTTTTAAAATAAATTCATTCATTAATCAAAACAGAACTCAAGGGTCCCTGCTTCATCATGTGTGTGACTAAGTTCAAGCCCAGCCCCCACCACTGTTTCCATGCTGTGGTATCTTTCCTTCTCTCCTTCTGTCTCTCTATCTGAAAAACTTGGCTTACAGCAGTGAAGCCATGGAAACAAAACAAAACAAAGCTCAGTCAAGCTTGCTTTAGATATTTAAATGTTTTAGAAACATTTGTATTGTATGATTTTTCCCATAACTGTGCTATTTAAATTTTTTATAAGAATTTTATTTAAAATTTCGTTATGATTATTATCCCCATTTTGTTCCCATGTGGAAACAGGTTGAGAGAAATAGTTATATCACTATGAATGAGTTTGCAGCCAGGGAGGTGGCTCAGTGTGTACAGTGCATTCCTTATATCGAGACCTGGGTTTGACCCCTCAAACCTTACAGTGTGTGTGTGTGTGTGTATCTGTGTCTGTCTGTCTTGCTCTCTTAGTAAATAATAAATCAGTATATCTTTTAAAGGGTGAAAGAGCTCAAACCCTAGTCAGTTTGCTAGAAAGCTGGGCTCTTAAAATATTCTCTGATCATCATACATGCCTTACTCTATTTTATTTCCTTATGTTAAAGTTTGTTTTCTCTCCCCTAGGTCTGCATGCTTTGCTCTGTGGGCTATCATCTTTTTTCCTGCCATCGATCAGAAAAAACCTGTCGAAGATGGATGGCACTAGATTATGCAGGGATTTCTATTGGAATATTGGGTTGCTATGTTTCGGGAGTATTTTATGCATTTTATTGTAATAATGTAAGTAACATTTTATATCCTCCCTTTCATAGAGGTCTTGGATTATCCTGCCCTGGGTCCTTTGAATTCTTAATAAGCACATAGTTAGCTTAAAGAAGAAACAGAGATAGCTGTCTTGTAAAACAACACTTCTCCAATTAAAAAAAAAAAAGGTTTAATAGAAACAAAAAAGTACAGCATAGACATAAATTCACTTTTTTCAGAAGGTCCAATTATCTACCATCAGGTCAATACTTATTTTACTAATTTTCCACTGAAATATATAAATACATAGTTATTTTCTGAAACTGAAGGTAAATATTAAGTTGTTAATGTTTCTACTTAATCTATGTAGCTACATGACTTTACTTTCTATTTAAAAAAAAAAAAAGATTTTATTTATTTACGAGAAAGATAGGAGGAGAGAGAAAGAACCAGACATCACTCTGGCACATGTGCTGCCAGGGATTAAATTCGGGACCTCATGCTTGAGAGTCCAAAGCTTTATCACTGCGCCACCTCCCAGACCACGCTACATGACTTTTCATATGCACACTATGTCTTCCTTTCACAAAATCCAACTTTGATGCATCTCCTTTGTGAGGCATTTTTAAAAAGTGCAGTATTGCCTTTTTTAAAATATTTTTCTCTTTATTAGATACAGACAGATGAATCAAGAGGGAAGTTGGATATAGAGAAGGGAGAGAGACAACTACAGCACTGCTTCAGCATTTGTGAAGCTTCCCAGCTGCAGATGGGGACTGGGGGGCTTGAACCCAGGTCCCTGCACATTTTAACACTTGTGCTCAACTACCGAGCCCCCTTAATTGCTTTTCCTGTGGATCTGTATCCTTCTGCTCATAGCTCAGCTGCACCACATATCATTAGATTATACTCATTTGCTATATGTCTGTCTGCTCATGCTCTGTGATTCACCCACCCACTAGGAGAGGTCATGCCATGGTCATTATTTCCATAAAACTTGAGCTGTGCCTGCCATATCATAGGTTCATAACTTACATGACTAGAGCCAGACTTTTACCTGCTCACTCTGAAGTTTTATTTGTTATTCTAAAAAAACTTAACAGTTTTATGAAACATACATTTTTAAGTTGTAGGATATTTATTCAATGGAATACTATTCTACAATTGAAAAAAGAGATAGTATGCTTTGTGAAAAGATGGATGGAACTAGAGGTAATTATGCTAAGTGAAGTAAGTAAAGATAAGGGACAACTACCCAATAGTTTCACAGTGGAATGTAAATAATCTTACCAGTGAATTTGCAAAAGTGTCGTAAACAAACTATGTCTCAGACTCAGTGAGAACTATAATAATGGCGAGTAAGGGTTGGCATAAGATCTTGGTGGAAGGTACAGTGATTTGCACCTACCATGTATGGGTATGGAACAATAACCCCCAAATCTCATAATACTGTAAAACTGTATCAAATCACTAATAGGGATTTTTTTTTTTTAAAAGGAAGGTCATGTTTTGAAATGAGAATGAATGGAAATAGAGTGGAATGGGTCTTGTAAAAGGCAAAATTATTCTCTCTTATTCTTAATGATGGGTAGCTGCTTTCTTTTCACTCTAGTATTGGCGGCAGGTGTACTTGATCACAGTGCTTGCTATGATCCTGGCAGTGTTCTTCGCACAGATCCATCCCAATTACCTCACTCAGCAATGGCAGAGGCTTCGTTCTGTCATCTTTTGTTCTGTTTCTGGATATGGAGTGATCCCTACTCTTCACTGGGTGTGGCTCAATGGAGGAATTGGTGCTCCTATTGTACAGGTAGGTTGAGTGTATCAGTATTTTTTGTTTTCAGTGCTTTTCATTTTATATATATTCCCCACCACCACCACCAGGGTTATCACTGGGACTCAGCACCACAAATCCACTGTTCTTGGCAGTCATTTTTCTTTTTCTATTATACTTGATAGGACAGAGAGAATTGGGTGGGGAGGAATAGAGCTGGAGAAAGATAGACACCTGCAGACCTGCTTCACCACTCATGAAGGTTCCCCTTCTAGGTAGGGAATGGGGGTTCAAACCCAGGCCCTTGCATATGGTAATGTGGGCCCTTAACCAGTTATGCCTCCACTAGCCCCGGCACCAGTGAATCTTATCTTTCTTTTTGTTGATAGGGTAGATTACATTGACTGACTTGTAGATGTTGAATGTTGGTTCCCAGGGATGAATCCCACTTAGTCTTGGTGAACTATTCTCTTGATATGTTATTGGATTTAATTTGCTAAGTTTTTGTTGAGATTCTTTGCATCAGTGTTCATGAGGTATATAGGTCTATAATTTTCTTTTCTGGTAAGAGTCGTTTTAGCCTGATAGAACATGTTTGGGAGTGACCCCCCCCTTTTGAATTTTCTAGAAGAGTTTGAAGAGAATTGCTGTTACTTCTTCATTGAAAGTCTTACAAAATTCATTAGTAAAGCTGTCTGGACCTGGGCTTTTATTCTTTGGAAGATTTTTGATGACTGATTCAGTTTCTGTAGTAGTGATTGGCCTGCTCAAGCTATCGACTTCTTCCTGGGTTAAGCTTGGCAGGTAGTATGATTCTCAGAATGCATCAGTTTCATCTAGGTTGTCTGATTTATGTGATTGACAATGTTCCTAATATTAATGGGTTCTTCTTTGTATCTCTCCATCTTCAGTTGTAATTTCATCTCAATCATGCCTGATTGTTTTCACCATAGATTTCTCTTTTCTTGTGAGCCTAGCCATTGGTTTATCTATTTTATTTATCCTTTCAAAGAACCAGCTCTTGGTTTTTATTAATCTTTTGGATCATCTTTCTGGTTTTTATTTCATTAATTTCTGCTCTGATTGTGACTGTTTCCTCCTTCCTGCTTACTTCTGGGTCTCTTTGTTGCCGTTTTCTAGTTAACTCAGTTGTGGTGTTGAATAGCTTGCTTGAGACCTTTGCTATTAAAATGGGCCTGTACTGCTATAAACTTCCCTCTTAGGACAGCTTTTGCTGTATCCCACAGGATCTGGTAGTTGGTTTCTTCATTTTCATTGTTCTCCAAGTAACTTTTAAGTTCTCTTTTGATTTCTACAGCGACCCAGGTGTTACTCAGCAGTCTATTGTTTAGTCTCTATAGTGTGGGCATTTTTCTTTTTGTGGTTAATTTCCTTTTTTTTAGAAAATAACCACAAGGGTGGGGTTAGATAGCATAATAGTTATGCAAAGTGACTCTCATGCCTGAGGCTCTGAAGTCCCAGGTTCGATCCCCTGCACTACCATAACCCAGAGCTTATGGGTATGGAACAATAACCCCCAAATCTCATAATACTGTAAAACAGTATCAAATCACTAACAGTACACCTGCCACCAATACTAGAGTGAAAAGAAAGCAGCTACCCATCATTAAGAATAGGAGACAGTAATTTTGCCTTTTACAAGACACATTCCAGACTCTACTTCCATTCATTCTCATTTCAAAACATGACCTTCCTTTTTTTTTTAAAAAAAAAAAAAAAACCCTATTAGTGATTTGATACTGCTTTACAGTATTATGAGATCTTGGGGTTATTGTTCCATACCCATAAGCTCTGGCTTATGGTAGTGCAGGGGATTGTGGTCCGGGAGTTGGCACAGTGAATAAGGCATTGAACTCGCAAGCATGAGGTAGTGCAGGAGATTGAACCCGGGACATGAGAGTCTCTTTGCATGAACTATTATGCTATCTACCCCTACCCTTGTGGTTATTTTCTAACCCCACACCCTGTGGTTTGACAAGATACCACCATAGTTTTCTCAAGGTCATAAATATGAGTTGACTATATTTTTTCCTTTTTTCAAGTTCATATTTCAATTCTCTATATTCCACATGAGTGAAATCATCTCATAGTTACCCTTCACTTCCTTAATTTCACTAAGCATAATCACTGCCAGTTCCATCCATGTATTCCCAAAGGACACACTGTAGTCTTCAACTGCTGACTAGTACTACTCCATTGTATATATGTCCCCTGATACTTTTTTCTTTATAAAACTCAAATTGGTGAACTTTATTCCTTTGTTAGAGGCCTTTTCCCCCTTAACTCTAAGTAGTCCTCATACCCCCACCCCAGCCTACCTCACCCCAATATTTTAAAGTTTTAATCAGGAAAATGAAAAGCCACACACCAGGAAAGGATATGGGCCATTTGGGTAAAGATGGCTGTCCACATGTGGAAGTTGATGCCCATTTTTATTCATTTCTAAGGCCTCACCTTCATTTCCTTTCTAAGCCGCACCTTTACCACTTATAACTTCTGGGTTTCCTTCCTTTTTTCCTCTTAAGCATAAGATTTTATCAATTAAGAAATCAGGTGAAAGGCAAGAGAGTAGTGATGAAAAATTTTAGTGACAGCACTTTTTTCTGACAATATCAATTTCCTGAAAATAAGTAAAGAAAAATAAAATGTGGAATTGACACTCTAGATCAGATTCTGACAGAAGTGAATGGAATTTTAGGATGAGATAAACACATCACTTTTAAGCCTAGAATAAGAAAGAGAACCAGATCCATTAAGGCAATAGATTTTAGAGAAATTCAGGAGAAATAGAAACTTTCCCATTTATGTGGTAGGAGTAGGGAATGGCTGACCTGTGGGCTGAAATCATCTGGTCTGGCCCTGCTCAGAGTACTGCAGGTGGGACTCTAAATTCAATAAATCTAGGAACTTTCTTCATAGCGATATTAATTGCTAATTTTTAAAAATAGAAAAAAACTTTTTTTTGCCTCCAGGCTTATTGCTGGGGCTCGGTGTCTGCATTACGTATGAGTCCACTGCTTCTGGAGGCCATTTTCCCCATTTTTGTTGCCCTTGTTATTTTTATTGTTGCCATTGCTGCTGTTGTTGCTGGATAGAACAGAGAGAAATTGAGAGAGGAGGGGAAGACAGAGGGGGAGAGAAAGACACCTGCAGACCTGCTTCACTGCTTGTGAAGCGACTCCCCTGCAGGTGAAGAACCTGGAGCAACTCAGTCATAAGAGGACAATCTGAAAAATACGTGTTTTGCTTTCTAGGACTTTGCACCCCGTGTAGTTGTGATGTATGTTATTGCTCTTCTTGCTTTCCTGTTCTACATTTCTAAAGTTCCAGAAAGGTACTTTCCAGGTAGGTATCTCTTAAATTATAAGTTTGTAACTTTATTCTACGTATATGAAGTTTATGTTTTAGAACATCAGAACTTAAATTTACTGATCATTGCTCTATTTTCAAATGTTATCTAGAGGGGTTTTACAGTTTTTTTCTCTCATCTTTGTGCTCTGAGGTCAGTCAAGTTTTAAGGATGCTACCATTTCATAATTACTAACTACTTATGACAAAAACTGGAGGTTGATTCTGGAAGTCTTCTGCCTCCAGACCTTCTTCCTGTACAAACTTTATTCTTTAAAAAACAACTTCTTAGAACTGGGTGGTGGTGCACCTACTTGAGCACATGTTACAATACATAAGGGCCTGAGTTCGAGCCCCAGTCCCCACCTGCAGGGGGAAAGCTTTGTAAGTGGTGAAGCAGGGCTGCACATGTCTCTCTCCCCCTCTGCCTTCCCTTTTCCTGTCAATTTCTGACTGTCTTATCCAATAAAGATAATTTTTTTAAAAGTCTATTAACACAGAACTATATAAAGCTACAAATTAAAAAAAGAGAGAGAATATTGAAAAGAGGCCAGGTTTGAGACCACTTCACAATCTCTCCATCATAAAAGTCTATAAAAATAAGGGTCATTGGGAGTCAGGCAGTACTGCAGCTGGTTGAGCGCACATGGCACAAAGCACAAGGAACTGTGTAAGGATCTCAGTTCGAGCCCCCTGCTCCCCACTTGCAGTGGGGTCGCTTCACAGTGAATCAGGTCTGCAGGTGTCTATCTTTCTCTCCCTGTCCTCTCTCCATTTCTCTCTGTACTATCTAACAATGACTACATCAATAACTACAACAACAATAAAAAACAAGGGAAAATAAATAAACAAAAAAAAATAATAAGGGTCATCAATTTGGACTTTGTTTCCTTAGCACCATACTAAGAAAAAAAATACTAGAAGGGTCATCATGTCTCTAAGTTTCACTTAAGAACAAAATTTCCCTGGTTCCTAGTGCAAAAATTAAAGTGTTTTTTCTAACAGAAAGTAACTAAGAAGATACTGGTAGAATTCATACAGTCCCCCAAACATGTATTTGCCTTTATTTTATTTTATTTTATTTTAGGAACTTCAGTTCTCACATCAGTCTACTTGGGCTCAAGTTCCGTAATAGCTAACTATACAACTTGCATAAGCTTTCTTGGCCCTAGTCTATCTGAGATGAAGTAGTGTGCTTAGAAACCTACTGTCAGGCTTAGATGAGGAAACGCACATGAAATATTTAGCACGGTTCCTCACAAGTAGTAAGTACCTAATTAACGTTAGCAGTTCCAGTTCTGATGACATCCTAAAGCGCACTAGTCCTATAAAGAAGTGTGTGGTTTAATAAAGGGCAGTGATACAAGAGCAGGGAGCCTGGCTCACATCCAGACTAGCAAAGCACATAAAGCAGTAATTTCGGGGGTTGGCAAGCTGCAGATTGGGAAGTAATCTTAAGTCCTTGCAAAACTATTCCCCTGCTTTTCTTAGTTATGAATCTTTCACAATAAATCAAAGAGAAGATCATGCCACTGTATTGAGGAAGAAAAAAATGAAACATTGATCTAGAGAACGAATAGACCTCTGAACTATAGACATTTTTTTTTAAAGAAAAAAAACTATTTGCTTATTATGAGAGAAAGAATTAAGGGCATGGAAAGAGGGGACCAGCTCTGATAAAAGGTAATGATGAAGATTGAATCTGGGGGCTCTGGGATCTCAGACACATGAGTTTTGTGCTCTAACAGGCTGCACCCCCCAAACCCCCACCAGTCACCTCTGAGTTTAAAACAACAAACTCATTAGGGAAAGATAGAAACAGGCTGGGGGTTTGGATTGACCTGCCAATGCCCATGTCCAGCAGAGAAGCAGTTACAGAAGCCAAATCTCCTACTTTCTATACAAAAGGAATTTTGGTCCATACTCCCAGAGGGGGGAGAAATGTTAAGGGAAGATGATTAGAGGGCTCTGAAATCCAATTCCATCAGGACTCGGAGAGAGAAGACGAAAAAAGGAATGACATTCAGAAGGAATAATAGGTGTAGCTGTGAGAAGGCAGGACCATAGAAAGAATGGGAAATAGAAACAGAGACAGTGTAACAGTCAACTCATATCTGTGACTTTGGGAGAATCACTGCAGTTACCAGTGGAGGGAATGGGACACAGAACTCTGGTGATGGAAATGGTGTGGAATTGTACCCGTTATTTCGTAATTTTGTAAATGACTAATAAAAACTAAATAACAGTTAAGATGCAGAAAATAAGTAGAAAATATCTCTGAATTACAGACCAGGCAAGGCCAGACCTTTGTAGAAAGTTTAACTATGAAACTATGAAATGGCCTTAAGATTCTCAGATTAAGAGTTCCCAGTGGTCTAATACAGCACATCTAAAAATGGTCACATTACATAACTTTTCCAAGATGGAATTGGCCTACACTGTGCTCAGGTGCATTTGAGCAATCAAGATGTGAAGGGCATAAAAAATGAAGTCTTTACAGAGAAAAGTGACAGTGTCAGATGTTTCTGAATGTATGGCTTGGAAACCGCATCTCCATCTTCATTTATGATGTGGCTGTGGTGGGGCGTGTTGCACAGGCTTTGCTGGGTGCCTGCTGAGGGGGAAAACTAAACATAAACCTTCCTTTAAGCTCAGGTTAAACTGTTTAATTCTTTTTAAATGTATTTTTAGTAATTATTTTAATGATAAAGAGACAGAAACCAGAGCACTGCTCAGCTATCACTTATGGTGGTACAGGGGATTGAAGCTGGAACCTCAGAGCCCCAGACATGAGAGTCTTTGGCTGGGACCATTATGCTATCTCCCTAGCCCTAATTTTTAATTAATATGAAAATATTTTCTGGGTCCAAGAATCATCAAGGTGTACACACAGAATTAAGTGTAGTTTTTCATACTCGTATTAGGATACATGTAATTTTCTTTGTGATCTTCTTTATTTTAAAAATGAGTCTCTGGGTTTCACTAGGTGGTCAGAGGTTTCTGTAACGTACATGCACACAGGCTAAGCTCTCCTACACTAAGAATTGATTTACATTTCAAACCATAGTGTATAATTATCAGTGATTTTGTTATTAGAGGTTACAAATGTTTTATACTGCATGACCATAGATGCACCAGAAGTAAGAAAATTATTTAAGTTTCCATAGTTTTTTTAAAAAAAAGATTTAGGACTTTTCTGGGACTTCACACTGATGTGATTCCAGAGCTCCTAGCAGGCACATTTTCTTTTTTTCCAGGTAGAGGGGAAGAGAGTGAAGTGAAAGCAATATTACAATATTGTTCCACTACTTTTTCCCCCAAAAAAACACTTGCCAAATTATTTGATTTCTTAGCATTTAATCTTTTTTCCACAAAGTGAAATTAAATTGTTCTCCTGAATTATATGTTAACTAATCAACTATAATTAATCACATTTGTAAGATTACTCCATTAGTCTGATAACATGATTCAGGTCTGAATGCTCCCCTAATATACCTGTTTGAAACAGTTATAACAGCAGACTTACATTTTAACAAAATACTGTAGTTTCTTTATAACTAAACCATTCCATGATTTGTAATGATAATTTCCTTTGCTTTTCTCAAGTAGAGTATTCATTTCACCAGAGATGTAAGCTGACACATGGCACACAAAGATCAAATGTCTGAAATGAAGTTAGAATTTGAAGACACATAAGGATGTTATTTCTAACGTCCACCCATGTAGCTAATGAATAAAATCTCCGGTTGTAAATGAATCTTCAGTCAGTTTCCACGTGCTCTGAAATTACCAAAATCTTTTGCTGTCAAGTTTATATTTTTCATGAACATAAGTAGAACTCTATTTTGCTTTCTTGCTTTTGGTTTGGGATCCTTTACCATTTATTCACTGTATTTATTCTCCATATTTTTTATAATACAAGTATATAATATTTTAGATTAAACTGGTTCTGCTTTGTGAGGAAGAAGTTTTTCTGACATCAGAACAATTCAGATGCTTAGAAGTGAATACCCCTGCTTAAATGTCATTACTTTAAGTGACATTGGGCTCTTTCCCTGTACTTTGAAATGTTAAATACTCAAAACGATAAGCTTTTGTTTACTTCCATGTTTGATTAGGGAAGTATGTGTACTGGAGCTCCACTTCCTCAGAGCCCCACCCTACTAGGGAAAGAGAGAGGCAGACTGGGAGTATGGATCCACCAGTCAACGTCCATGTTCAGCGGGGAAACAATTACAGAAGCCAGACCTTCCACCCTCTTCAACCCACAATGACCCTGGATCCATACTCCCAGAGAGATAGAGAATGGGAAGGCTATCAGGGGAGGGGATGGGATATGGAGATCGGGTTATGGGATTGTGCGGAATTGTACCCCTCTTATTCTATGGTTTTGTTAATGTCTCCTTTCTTAAATAAAAAATTTAAAAAAAATCGTACCTATTGTGATAACAACTGTCTTCTAAACTATTATTTTTCAAAATATTATACTCAATATTCACTTCTTTCTACCTTCCCTTCTAGGACAACTAAACTACCTCGGATCAAGCCACCAAATATGGCATATCCTTGCAGTAGTGATGTTATACTGGTGGCATCAGTCCACAGTGTATGTTATGCAGTACAGACACAGCAAGCCTTGTCCTGACTCTGTTTCACATTAGTGAATTCAGGATGTGTTCAGTTGTTAAGCAATATATACATATTGGGGAGTTGTATACCCCACTGTTTCTAAGATTCCCATTTGTCTTTCTTTTTTCTTCTTGTTATATCAAAGAGTACTTTATAAAAATGGAGAATTATACTTGGGGACCTGTAATAGTATCTACTTTATGGGCCCTTAAAATTACTAATTTGCTGCTTGTGCAGAAAGTGATCATTAGTAGTCGGCATTCATAAGAAACAACTGAGTTAACAGCAGTGAATGTGAAAGCAGTGTAGATATAAGACTTGTTTTACTTAACACCAGCTTAATTTCCTTAGGGAAGGGCTCACCTCCATTATATAGTGGAGACCTTTGTGTGACTACTTTAATAGAAGATATTACAATAGATGATCAAGTTCAAGTGCCTAATCAAGGCGAGGGTTGCTACAGCCTGTGCTTAACACAAGCTAGGATAGTGATTTTGAATAATCACTAGCCTTTAAATACACTATGAGAACCCGGCACTTAAGTTATTTTTTCCTTTAGCTGCAGGTTCTCTTTTTCCTATGAGCACTGGCCTTTTTTTTAGTTGACTTGAACAAAAATTTTAAATGTCTTCTTTTATGTTGAGAGAGTTGTTAAGAGGGAAAGAACACTGTTATCTCCCATCAAAATATAATTAGAAATCAATTACATGATCAAGCAAAATTATAATTAGCTCTTTTTAATTTCACATAATTGAATTCTTGCCACTGGATTGTAGATTTTTGGTTCTAACATTCCTTTAGTACTAGTTTTCAATACAGATTTACAGTCCTAAATTTCCTAATGAGGTTCCCATCTATTTGGGTGCTACTTTCAAAGCCACAGAATTCAAATGGCCCCGTTTGACTCTGAAGTGAACCTTAAGCCTCAGAACACAGTTGTGCAAATGCCCCACATGGTGGCATGCCTGGTCACTTGTGTTGTGGGTCTGTTTACAAATGGCCTAGCATTTTGTTGGTAGTTGACAGTATTGGTGTGTATTCTGTAATATTTGGGCTTGAAATTTTAAACTTGCTTTTTATATTATATGCTCAAAAAGTCTGTCAGCACCTTATCATACAACATGGATTCTTTGCTCTTTACATATGCATAAATTAAGTCCTTTACAGGGCCAGTGGATAGATAGCTCACCTGGTAGTGCACATACCTTGCCGTGCAAGAGCCCCAGCACAGCACATGCCACATAATTTTAAGGGAAATTTCAAAGCTGTGGTGTATCTCTTTTTCGACCTGAAGTGTATAAAAAAAAAAAAAAAAAAAGAAGTCAGTTCTGAAGCAGTAATATCTTATATGCATGAGATCCTAGCCTGCCACCCAAAAATATAAAATTAAAACCTTTGAATCTACATTCATAAAAACATTATTACCCAGGTTACTTAATGGGTTGACTTGGAGCTGCTCTAAACACCAATATGATTTTAGAACATTGGAATTTCATAATTCAAAGGTGATAATGGTGAAGCTTATCCCCAAAGTGACATTTGTACATCTGCTACTTGGAATGTTACTTTAATGTGCCTCAGTTTATACATCTGTAAAGTTTTGTATTTATTTTCAAAGTAATGCTTTTAGAATATAAACTCCCCAGTGTGGTGTCAAGAATTTGACCCCAGTAGACTAAGCACTGTGTTGTACCCATTAATATGGTGAAACAATACTTGGAAAATGGCTGTTTTATTTAATGTACTAAGTGACAGAAGATTTTGATGTAATGATACTAAGATTTTTTTTAAAAATCAGACTTGTATGACAGTGTTGCTTCCTAAAAATTTTTTGACATTGCTATTAAGTAGCTATTTTTGCCACAAACAAAATTGCAGTGCAGTATAATGAACAAGTCTGGTGAAGTCTAGCATCATCTTTATGATAAACATCTCAGAATTAGAAAGTATTGAATGTTCATTTTTTTCCTGTTTCCTGCCTTAGTGATGAATCATTTCATACTTGCCATCTCAACTAGCAAAGTACATTTTAAAATTAAAAAGCATACTGATCTGACCACCATACGGAGCATATCGCCATATAAATGTTTCAGGTTTTTATGAAAACTTTAAATATTGTAAGAAAGCTCTCCTGTCACTATTATGTTTATTGCGGTGTATTATAAAATAGGAAATGAATGTGGACTGTCAAACATTTCTGTACATTAACGTGTACTGACCACCTACTGTGTGCATCACTACTGGCAAAATTTTAAGACATTGTCAACATTAAAGCCTAACAACTATTTTAAAATCACCAATAAATCTGAGCCCTGAAATAATGTATAAGTTATTTTTGTTTTATAAACTTATTAAAATAAGGTTAAATGTACACTACTGAGCTACAGTACTAGTCTTAATTTTACTGGTATGTAAACTATAGAAACTCTTTATGAATGCATTTTTAAACTATCCATGTCTGTTTTAAATTGTCTATATTAGGCCACAGTTAATTCATTTAAGAGAAAATTATCTATAGCCATTTTCAAATACAAGATAATGGTTGTCTTTTTTGTTAGCACACTGAGTACCACTCAGTAAGCTGCATGGCAAAATATTGTGTAAATAAACTGGGTTTACTATATATGTGCATGTACTGTCATTTTTTACATTATAGAACAGTTTCAAAATCATATTGAAGAGTGGGGGGGTGGAGAGCATAATGGTTATGCAAACAGAGCCGCGGCTCCATCAAATCGCAGGTTCAATCCCCTGCACCACCATAAGCCAGAGCTAATAATAATAATAATAATTGTAATAATAATAATAATGGTAACTAATTAAATAAAGTCAAGGGGTACCTGTTACATCTTATGGCATCTCACCTGAACAGCCACAGTCTTTATAGTGGATATACCCACTATAAAGACTGTGGCTGGTAGAAAGCTGTACAGTGTAACTTTCCACTTGGCAAATGCATACATACAGATGGTATTTGCCCTCTATTGTCAAGGGGCAAAGCTTGCACTCTGAATAGAACTCTGTAAATTCATGTCCAACCAAAATCATTATTCCTGTTAATTTCACCCCTGCCAAAGTACTGGCATATAAAGTGGTAAGTCAGCTCAGCTATTAGAGGGTAGAAGGCTCTTACACATACTTTATCATAAATAACTGCCTGCATTAAAAAGAGCTTATCTGTGTTGTGGAGTACCAGTGCCCCCCGGAATGCTATGCCATACTTCTGCGTTGGGTAGTGAAGTAATGATGCAAACTGAAACTGTAATTGAGAAAACATTATGGAAGCAAGAGGAATAATAGTAATAGGGACTACTAGGGTAGAAACTATCACCAAAATTCCAATCTGACTTCACAAATCTAGAATCACAAGCACTATAGAATAGTCAGTGATTTTAAATAGCATGAACCAATTAAAGCAATACTGAACTACCTTCTTAAATGGACAAGTAAAACCTCACATTCGTGCCTTAAACTGAGTATTATCTACATTTTAGGTATGATGCTATAACCTGGACTAGCTTAGAAAAGGCTTAGCTGTTCAAAGTAACTTAAATTGCGATGTATATTCACTACAGAAATCAACTAAATTTAAACATCTTTAGTTTTTAATGGAGTTTTACTAATTATTTTCTTTGTACTATATTTTTTCATGTAACTTTATCACAAATTCTAAGAAGTTTATTCATAACAAATAAAATGTATCATCCACAGACAGTTGTCTAACCAGTTTGTGGGGCAATATGTAATAATACTGTGATATTGACATTCAATGTAGTTCAATAAGTAGGCTTTCTCTTTTACATACTAAGGCTTTTCTGATGTAATCCAAAATTACAGTATTTTAAAATTATTACTATTATTGTCATTGCCAAAGGCTTTACTATTCCATGCCTACCTTTTCAGATTGAAGAGACAGGTGGCCAGGCAGTGGCTCACCAGATTAAGTGCACATATTATCATTTAAGGATAATATGCAGACCCTGCTCTTCAACTGCAGGGGGAAAGCTTCATAGGCAATGAAGCAGGTCTTCAGGTGTGTCTCCCTCCCCTGCCTCTCAATTTCTACCAGCCCTATCAAATAAAATTCTAAAAAATTAAGGGAAAAATGGCTACCAGCAATGGTGGATTCACTAAGCAGGCACTGAGCCCAAGTGACAACCCCATAAAGAAAAGTGAAAATGAGAAAAGGAGAGAAAGAGGGAAAGATACCATGGCACCAAAGCTTCCTGCAGTAACACAGGCACTTGAACATGGGTCAGACACATAGCAAAGCATACAAAACACCAGGTGCGCTACCTTGCTGCACCCATTACTTGTTTTTGAGTGGAAGAGATAAATATATGGCATGGGAGGTGGTATAGTGGCTAAAGCATTGAACCTAATAGTCCACATTTTAAGAATATGAATCATTAAAGCCGCTAGAAGTGACTTTTGCACCAGGTGTTCGCTGACTTCATCAAATATTTCACTTCCCTTGGTGATGTTCAGGTATAGTAGGTTTACAATTATGACCGTCTCACATGCTAAAGGGGCACAGTTAACACCTGATTGGAAAATAATTTCAACTGTCCAAGTTTAAAGAAGTAGACCATCCCTAAAAAGACCTGAGTTCAGCAGCCCACCCAAACCCCTCCCAACACCACTACCACCCACACTGAAATAAATGTGCCAGAGTGGTACTCTGATTCTTTCCTCCATCTAGTGTTAATACACCATATAAATAAACAAGAAAACACTAAGCCAAATAACAATCCAAACGCACTTCAGTGACCTTTGAGAAGGCTCTGGAGATTACTGTTTGTATACTCTGGAGCCCCAGCTTCAATCTCTGGCATGATCACATCTGTTGAAGCAGTGCTCTGGTCACTCTTAGGAAGTAAATAGAAACCCTTATGTTTTTGTCTTACCTTCATTACCTTACCTTCAATGTAAATATCAGGAGTTGTCATGACAAAATAAACTGTATAATACTATTACATGTTTGTGTTGCTAAAATGCCCAGTCAAAACAGACTTTCTTCAACTTAAATCCTGAACTATGAGCTCCTTAATATCCAAGCCTAACCCTATTGTAATTTTCCCATTTCACTGGCTGGTTCTTAATACCTGTGATGAGGAAGGAACCAAAGTTTACAAACAAATCTTAAATAATAAAAAAACACTGAAGTCACTAGTTATAAAGAATATGCAATCCATTTGGGATTTATTGTATTTAAAGAAAGCAGATTAAAACAGTAGGTATGATAAATATAGTAAGAAAATAACTTCTAATTTCAAACAAAACAAAAAGCAAATGAGGGACAGAAATCAGTCAATAAGAATAAGCAATGTAAAGGCAACAGAGTACTAAAATCTGTTTAGTGCTTAATTAGACATAATAGAAAAAAAAGTAACAGATTCTGTATCACAAGTTTCCCACCTACAGTTGAGGACTGAAGTTACTCTATAAAGTATGTTATGTAACAATTAGAAATATAATTAAGATGTAAATCAGGTTTATTTAAGTTAAAGTATTTGCTTAGTGGTACATAAAAGGCTTCAGAAGATTCAAGTTTAACAAAAATGAAACTATAATCAAAGAAAGTGCACTTAAAGCTGTTTGCCAGCAATTAAAAGTAGCTTACTACTACTATACTGCTTACTACTAGGTGACTTCTTAATCACAAAATGTGAATAAAAATTCTTTTGAAAGTAGCACTATACATTTCAAAATAAAAATAACCCCAAATGATTACCCTTTGCATTTTCATCTACCTTATTCTTTTTAGTGGCTTCTGTAAACCCTCACTAGGAGTGAATTTTCTTTTAGAAGTGATTGTGGTTGCAATTCCATTTAAAATCTAAAAATTCACATCAACTCCACAGTAGAGAGCTATGACATGAACATGCATGTGTGTGTGTATACAGTTACCTTAATAAACAAACATCACTGAGTATAAAAGTTTCCAATAAACTATCATCTATGTTATTCTCACAGTAGGTCTGTCATCTCATTCTCACAGTAGATCTGTCAGCTTACTTAATATTGGACCTAAAATGCTGAATAAATTTGCTAAAAAGGAAATACAAAATGGTTCATCTGCACATTCTACAGATATTAAATGTACCCAAACTCCTCAGAGCTACTGATACTAACACATGTACCTTCTAACAGTGTTTGTGAAGTACAGAGACCTAACTAAACAAAGCAGAGTAGCTAGGTAGTAAGAAAACTGCTCAGCCTGATGAACATCTGAGAAGAGGGGGCTCCACAGTGCTATTTCCCACCAGCAAAATGAGGAGAACAATCTGTTACTGATAAACACTGAGTAATATCTCAAGGTCTACCTAAAATTCCAAATAACACTGTAACTGTGACTAAATACATGAAGTGATACAGAGGGTGAGTGGAAAATTCGTTCCTGGTTGATGCTTCCTGAATACTAGTCAATTAAGATTTCTTCCAGCCTATAACCTTTCCCTCTCCATCTAATATACATATACCAACCAACTTGTGTCTTAGCAGATAGATTCATCTAAGAACTGTGTGCTAACCAATCGTACCACTGGAGCTCCTAGCAGATGTAGTCAATGCGGTCAAAGCTGGTCTTTTCCAATCTTAACATTTTGCTAAAGTGGTAATAGTAAAATAACTAAGCAGATAGTCCATATTTTAAAAGATCATGCATCATTAAAGCTGTTAGAAGTAACTTTGGCCTCAGATTTTTTGCTAGCTTCATAGTATTTCACTTTTCTTGGTTCAAGTATAACAGGTTTAGAGTTGTGACTATTTCACATGCTAAATTAGAAGCACAGTGAACATCTGGTAGGAAGGTAATTTCAACTTTCCACGTTTAAACAAAAATTGGACCACCCCTTCACAGCCAAGCATCCTGAGTGCTGTGAGCCAAGTGTGTGATAAGCTCTACCACATGCCTTAGGAGCTTGATTCTAATAAGGATTTACCTGGGCATCAGCTATAGAAAGTGGCCTATAGTAAGAGATGACTGAAATGGAAAATAATGCTACTTCTATACTCCCTTGAGAAAACTACACTATTTCAGCACAAAGGAATCTCCCCATCTTTATCCCACTGGAGATCCCCCCACAAGAACCCCAAGTTTCCTCTGAGCTGTAATCTCTTAAGAGGAAACGCTGTGACATAGTAAACATAAGAACATAAGTATTTTATTTAAGTAATGCCAAAGCTGATTTCTGTTCCACTGTTATAGTATTCTAGCATTATGAAATCTATATTGGCATCTAAATCATTTAAAATTTCAGTGCATTGAAAAGCAGGTATAAAAGCCTCAGTATCAGACTCACTGTATTTCATGCTTAACCTAGGTGACCACATTAATCCATCAGTACCCTTCTAAATCATGAACACATGAGGTCTAGCAGAGACCAAGGCCAAAGATTAAAATACTCAAAGAAACACACTAGTGTACAGGTCAACCCACAAATTTTCATTTAAAAAAAATAATTATTTGACACAAACCTACTGTAGTTCATGAATTTACAGTGTGTAACCTTTCATTCTTCACTTTTAAAATAGTATCATTTGAACCAACTTTAAATAATTTTAAAGAACATCTACTTAAGCATCTTGTGTTAGCAGTATTAATCAACCTGAGAATCTGGAGGGGAAAAAAAAAAGGTGCAAACACAATACTTGCCTTTGGCACAGAATACATAACTAGTGAGATCAGACTCTAACCATACTACTCTTAAGCAGTAATGTAATGCTTGGTCTGCCCACAAATTTTTGTGTGATTTAAAACATAAAAGAGGAAAAAATAAGTAATTAAAAGGGAAAATATATATGCTCTAGTGCATATACTTTGCTACTTTCCAGGCTTAAAATAGTGAAAACAAATAGCCCAATGAGGACACGATAATTTAGAGATCCTAGTAAGATTATTTTTAAAATACACTTTAATTGTGTTCAAATAGAGATAATTTTAAATACAGTAATCAAGGAGTGTGCCAGTTATTAAAGAGATTCCATCCCTTTTTGTAAATGGTTTTAATAGTTCTAGAAACTACTGAATGTTAACTTTGTAGGGAAAGATAGTTAATTATAACTTAAAAAATAAAGGAGATACAGGAAGTATAGCTACTACATTCAAATTAATTCATATATGTCATTTCTATCTCACTAAGCAATTTCTATAAAATCTCAAGTTTCTAATTAGGATTTGTGGTATTAAAAAAACAAAAAGGCAATTTGGTAGCTGGGTTCTTTTCACTAAAGACACTATCAACTAGCAGAGTTAAGATGCTAGTCCCTCCTCACCTACTACATTACAGCCATACTCAGATCTTGTGTAGTCAGTGCAGAGGCACTTGGAGCAGGACACGAGGGTCCCACTTATAAGGCTTTATGGGTTTCACTGTTCTGTGCACTTAACTAAAAATGACTCCACCTCCCAACCTAACTACAAAATGGTTGCTCATAACTTGGGAATTTTTTGGTGAAGGTGGGAATTAAAGTACATTATTAAATGTAACATGATTTTACATTGTAAACGTCTTAAAAACTCAGGGTTTTAGCTACATATGTTTTTCCCTGAAATAACATTTTCTTGTCTTCCCAGTTTTTCTGATAATCTGCTCTACTAGTAACATGATAATAAACATTCAGGCAAGTAGCTATTCAAAAACAGAATGTAAAGTGTTTCTACCATTTGTCTCTTCTACATCATTTTCTCCTTTTACACTTTTTAAAGGTCAGATTATTTCTCATTTCTTTTTATTCTAGCCTTATTTGGATTTATCACATACTTAATGGCACTTGTTTTTAAAAAGAAACAGTTTTAGGCACAAATGTCAGTTAATTCTGGCTCACTTTGTGGAGATCTAAGGAGTAAAATCTCTCTGCTCTGACCAGAAAGTACCCTTTGAATTCTTTTAAAGAAGTCAATTTTATTATTATTATTGATTTGTGTTTTTTTTTAACTGTGTGGAAGAGACTGTTAAAAAAAATTCCACAGATTCAACTTGTGTATGCACAAATTTAATTTTAAATGCTGGACTGATTGTGAAACTGACCTGGGATTATGTACACATACAACATTCTGCTATAAAAATAGCCATGCAGCTTTCTAGTTCCCTTTTAGTGGCTTTACAACTGACAAGTGCCACACACTGCCCCTGGGTTTCTGTGCTGTCTTGTCAGTTGCTGAAGCCCTGGGCTCAAGCTTTTAGTTGAGCTCCCTTTTCTCCTGACTGGTAGAGCTATCAAATCAGTCATTACCCTGTGGAGATACTTCCTTCTTCTATTTGGCTTATTTAAAAATCCCCTATCCTGACCAACCTCTAAGAATGAATGCTATAAAGAGCTACACAAATAAACTTTCTTGCAAATTCATAAAACTATTCATACTTTTTTTTTTTTTGAGACAAGAGTTAATGCCAAAACTCCCTCCAAAGAAACTACTGTTTAGAAGGAAATGGAGCAGCACCAAATGGGTCTAATTCAATTGACTGGGTCTGTGGGGACTGGTGGGGGGTGACACTTTGCACCACAAGTTCTGTAAAGGGCACGGCACCAAAGTCATCCATTTTCAGTGCATCTGCATTGTGGAATGAGCCGTGCAGTGAGTTGGGCCTGGGTCGCCCGGGCAGGCCAGGAGTGTGATCCGCACGCATGTCATTCAGGCCCTGATGGGGAGGGTGCCAGGGCAAATCTGGAGGATGGAAGGGCTTGGCACCAAAAGGGTCCAACAGCCCCTCCTCAGGTTGCAGGACAGTGCCTCTGTCCCTCCCATCCGTCAAGGCCATGCTGATGTTCTCCTTGGAGTCTGAGATGGTTAAAAACTCATTGCTGCTCTGAGAGTCTCGGCGGCCCACTTTTTTGTGCCTTCGTGCCCTCTCTGGTGTCCGGTAGGTAGGCTTGGCTGCTTTCTTGGTGCTGGTGGGGGTGCCATGGTGCCGCTTCCCATTGCTCTTGGAAACGTCCTGCTTGGTGCGTCTCTGGCGAGAGGATAGCTTCTGTAAGTTGCGCTGTTTCACTTTTTGTTGCTGATGCCCAGTGATTTCCTCAAAGGGCACCTGTCCAAAGAGATCCTCACTGCTTTCGCTTTTATTCATAGATGCGGGAAAGAGCTGAAATGGGGTACAACCAAATATATCCACAGTACTAGGACAACTGGGGAGCGTGTGTGCATCATGGGATTGCGCTGCCCGGTAGTCTGACACATGTACCTTCTTGCTAAAGGGGGCCTTCGTGAAGACATCAAATTCCTCCTGCTCTAAGCCCACAGCAGGAAGGTGGGTCTGTTGAGAGTGCTTCTTTTCTTTCTCTCCTTGCTGGGGCTTCTGAGCAGGCACTGCAAAAAAGGGGACAGCGCCAAACACATCATACTCATCAAACTCCTGTTTGAGAGTGTCTACTCCATCAGAGGGCAGCAGGGTGGAGGTGAGGAGTGTGACACCAGGGTCTTGGATGGGTCCACTGCCAGATTTTTCTCTGTAGACAGGATTAGAATCACTGTGCTTTGTTTTGGTCTGGTCATAGTCAGAATCAGAGCTATGCTTTTCTTCTTCCTCTTCATCTTCAGAATCCATGAGGAGAGGCCGATGACCCAGATTTTCAGGTTCTGTATCATCATCATTAAAATCATCTTGTTCTCCCTGAAGCACTTCCTCGTCATCTTGCTCTTCCTCTTCACTGCTCTTAGGAGAAGGTGGGTCTGATTCAAAATCACTTTCTGATTCATCATTACCTTTTGGACCTTGACCCTGTACTGATGTTCTCTTGCCAGTTCGGTGGTCTTTAGATACTGGACTTGCTTTGCTATTCTTGACAGGGTTTGCAGTGTTATTTTCTTGATTCCCAGATGAATGTTCAATTTTCTTTTCAGGCAAACCTGGAGGTTCAAAGAAAAATTATTATAGCATTCCAATGCATGTAAAAAACCATTTTTACTAGACATTACACACATGGCACTGCCAATACTCCTTAAAGTAATGGGGAAAGGTCAGTTCTTTCTATCTAAGCTTAGGAAATACAGTTGTCCTCAAGTAGATAGGTAGTGCAGACAGACTTAGTAATCTCTGTACACTATACCTAGCACCTACTCATCACAGACCCTCCATACCAACTAAGCTTCATTTATAGTACCCAGAACTGGACATCTAATAACCCATCATCACAAGACTGCTCAGCTAATTTCAATTTCCCCTGCTCAAAGCCTACATTAAAAACTTTCATATTTCAACTACATTAAAAAATCTACTGCTTGTATATTGATTGCTATATACACCAAAGTTTCTCTGCTTAGTTACATATTCTATGTAATTTTAATTGGCATTCTAGTTTTGCTTTGTTAAGCTATCTTGAGTTAACATGAGTATATCCCCATAGCATGACCAAAGCGCAGATCCAGGTACTGAACCAAAGGACATCTGTCTCCTCTAGATGACACAAGGGAGGCCTTGACTATAGTATTATACATTGTCTACACTACTAAGCACTGCAATGAAAGCATGCTTTCTTTTTTAAAAATTAGTATCGGTTTGTTCACTTTGATAGGTAATAAAATTGTGTCACACAAATCTAGTGTTTTACAGTTTCACTGATGGCCTATAATAATAAAGATAGTACTATTAGCTTACATGAAAAATTTACAGCCCTCATTATTGATGGGATACTTAATTGCTTTTCCAGAGGTGGAGATCTATTTGTGTTGACCTACTCGCACAGCCACTCACCCTTCCCATACTTTGACTAAGAGTAAATATTATCAAAGCAATTAGCTAGAGCTGGAATTACTATCTGGAATCAAGAAAACTAATTAGCTTGCATTGGAGCAATCATTATTTTCCCATTATTATCATAATGGTCTCTATGGCACAAGATACCTTTCCCCATCTTTCATCTTTACATGTCATCTTTACCAGTTACCCAGTAAATCTGTGAATAACACCTCCATATAACTGGCTTTACAAAGCAGCAAAAATCTGGACAACATCTTCCCTGTTCCCACTGAAGAGGAACAGTATTTTTTACATCTCTTGACTACTGCCTTTTCTATCACTTGTTTCCAGAGTCTTTTAAGCCTCTAAACCTCCTGCCTTCCTGCTCCAATCCCATATTCCTCAAATTGCTCCTTTTCACTGTTACAAGGATAACTTTCCTGGAAACAGTTAATTTTATGTGATAAATATGGACCATCAAGAATCTTCTAGCTTTTTACAGTTCTGATCCTTAGCCCAGCACAGGGTGACCTTCCCTAGAGACCTGGAGCCTGTACTGCCATATCTTTTGATTCTAACCCTAAGGGCTTCCAGGGGTATTTATTATAAACACAGTCCAGCTCCAGCACTCTCTATCCAAACTCAGGAAATGAGTGGCTTTTGGATAGATTCTTTTTAAGCTACCTTTCTGTCTGACCTCTTAATCATCAAATATATATATATATATATATATGTGTGTGTGTGTGTATATACATATGTATATATATTCAAAAACTAATAAATGTATATTTTAAGGAGTGCTCTACACTGTACTTGGTATGTATGTGTTTCCAGCACTCCCACTAACCTGCTTACTAGATGGTGTCTGTGGCAAAACCCCTCAGAGGCATCCCTATAAAAAAATATTCATTCTGTGAGTCGGGCTGTAGCGCAGCGGGTTAAGCGCAGGTGGCGCAAAGCACAAGGACTGGCATAAGGATCCCGGTTCGAACCCCGGCTCCCCACCTGCAGGGGAGTCGCTTCACAGGCGGTGAAGCAGGTCTGCAGGTGTCTATCTTTCTCTCCTCCTCTCTGTCTTCCCCTCCTCTCTCCATTTCTCTCTGTCCTATCCAACAACGACAACAACAATAATAACTACAACAATAAAACAACAAGGGCAACAAAAGGGAATAAATAAAATAAATATTTAAAAAAATTAAATATATATATATTCATTCTGTATTTGGTGCTCCTGAAAGGCCTAGTTCAAATATTAATTACGGGGCAAGCAAAATAGCTCACTTGGATTATACACTGCTTTGCCATGTGTGCAACCCAGATTCCAGTCCAATTCCCACCACATTAAAGGAAACTTCCTCCCTCCCTCCCTCTCCCTCTCCCTGCCTATTTCCAAATGAAAATCATCCAGGAGCAGTGATGACCCCCCCCCCATCTAATTTGTGGCATCTACTATACTGTATAGCAACTGTTTGTTTACTCTTCTTTTTCCCTACCTGGTTATTAGCTCTAGGTGTCTAGGGAGCTGGCGGTAATGCAGCGTGTTAGGCGCACATGGCCCAAAGCACGAGGACCAGTGTAAGGAAACTGGTTGGAGCCCCTGGCTCCTCACCTGCAGGGGAGTCGCTTCACAAGTGGTGCAGCAGGTCTGCAGTTGTCTTTCTCTCCCCCCTGTCTTCCCCTCCTCTCTCCATTTCTCTCTGTCCTTTCCAACAACAACAATATCAATAACAACAATAATAACTACAAAATAAAACAGTAAGAGCAACAAAAGGGTATAAATAAATATTAAAAATAAAATAACAGATGTCTATATAATTTGTTATATTATATATTTCATCTCTACATCTACTCTGTAATAAGTATTTGTAATGTGAGCATTCAACCAGGTGCGCCACTGCCTAGCCCCTGTAATAAGTATTTGTTTAATGAAGCAGTGACTGCTTAAAGTCCATAGCTATAGACACATATAAGTCAATAAATTCACAATACAATTAAAAAGTTATACAAAGGCCCACGAGAAAGTGTAACAGTTATGCAAAAGACATTATGCCTGATGTTCTGAGGTTTGGGGTTCAGTCCCTGGCACCATTATAAACCGGAACTGGGCAATGATTTAATTACATAGTGACACAGGAAAATACAGCTTTATAGTTAAGAGATGTTTTCCTCAGAATTTAGTCATTCTTATTTTTTAAGTTTGATGCAATGAAACATTTTATAGGGCCCTTTACTGCATGTTCTACACTAATTATGCAATGGTGAAAATAAACAGTTGGGGGTGGAACCAAGATAGTGGCTTAAAGACAACACCTGGTGTGAGCTCTGCAAGGAAGCTGCTTTCAACCTGGGAATTTTGGCCACCAGGATCCAGATACTAGCATGGTGCCAACCCGGCTTTCTTGGGCAGAGGACCCCACCATGTGTCTTGGATCCCCACCTCCCCAGAACCCACCCCAATAGGGAAAGAGAGAGACAGACTGGGAGAATGGATCGACCTCCCAACGCCCATGTTCAGTGGGGAAGCAATTACAGAAGCCAGACCTTCCACCTTCTGCACTCCGTAATGACCCTAAACATAGTCACTGTACCCAGGAACTAATCAAAACATGTGGGAGATGATGAGTATATGTGAACTGAAGGAGGGATCTAAAGTAACAGCAGCGGTACAAGCAATAGGGATGGGGGTGGGGGTATGTTCAGCCACTTGGGACTGCCAGCCAAGACTTCCTGAGGTGGTGACAAGGAGAAAGCTGTTTCAAGGAAGTTACTACATATATGAAGGCCAAGTTGAGAAAGAAGGTGGCATAGCTGAAGGCCTAAAGACAGGCCAGTGTGACTAAAGCAGAGTGAGCAAGTGGGATATGGCACAAGATGAGGTGGGAGAGAACAGAAAGGAGCAGACCCCGAAAGCTCCTTTATGATCATGATAAATAATTCAGATTTTATTCTAAATCTAAATTTAGTAGAAAGCTATTACAACATTTAAAAAAAAAATGAGCAAATTCCCTCACTCTAAAGCTAACGTTATCAAAGTAAGGACTGCAAAAGCTGAAAAAGGGCACGAAACTGGCATACTTTAACGATGACTCTTTAGTCACTATCAGGCCACTCAATCAGCTGGGGCCCTATTCGGCTGGACAATATACTCTATGCTACACCTGAGGAAGATGGGTCCTGCTGATATTGGGGCAGCTTGGAATGTTCCTACTTAATGACCACAGAATGCGAGTTCAAATCTACAGGGACGCAGAGGTCACATAGGCTCCTAAGCTGAATATGTGCCCCAGATCACATCAAATCGATGGGGTTTATGGTCAACAGTATTTATACACCTCTCCCATATCTGGGAGATACTCTCTTCCCTGATCCAGCTTTCTGGTCCTTTTCCCAGACATGGCATTATCTCCCCCAGACAATAATGTGGATCTATCTGCATATCAGATGTTAGTTTCAGGAAAAAGAAAAAAAAAAAAGGAGGAGAAGAAGAAGAAGAAACTAGTATAGTCATGGGCTCTTTGGAATATAACTAAAATAGGACCACTATCTACAAAACAGAGACCCCCAACTCTTCATCTGAACTATTCCAGCCTTTAGGTTCATGATTAGTCAACAATTTGTTTGGCTCTATATGTTAACTCTTTTTTTTAGCCACCAGGTACCAGATGTTACCATGATGCCAACCAGATTTCCCTGGGCAGATGAACCCACCAATGTGTCCTGGAGACCCGCTTCCCCAGAGCCCTGCCCCCCTAGGGAAAGAAAGAGACAGGCAGGGAGTATGGATTGACCAGTCAATGCCCATGTTCAGCAGGGAAGCAATTACAGAAGCCAGACCTTCCACCTTCTGCACCCCATAATGACCCTGGGTCCATGCTCTCAGAGGCTTGAAAAATAGGAAAGCTATCAGGGAAGGGGATGGGATACAGAGTTCTAGTTGTAGGAATAGTATGAAGTTGTACCCCTCTTATCCTATGGTTTTTATCAGTGTTTCTTTTTTATAAATAAAAATTTAAAAAAGAAAAATTATGTTTAAAAAATGAGTAACATGATCAGATATAAATTATAAAAACCTGGCTGTTAACATAGAAAAAAAAAAAAACCACCTCATCAAAGCAAGGACTGCAAAAGCTGAATAAGGGCAAGAGACTGCCATACTTTAACAATGACCTTTAGTCACCAGCAGGCCACCCCATCAGCTGGGGCCCTATTTAGGGAGTCCTGAGATTCCCAAACAGACATGATGGGCCTAGACCTCAAATAAACCCCTCTTTCCATTGTTACTGGTCATCTCTATCAGGAACAACTCAACAGACCCCTTTCTGGGCCCCTATAGGATCTTGCCCTCATCTTGGATCAACAATGTTAGAAAATGTTCCATCCTCCAAAAGGAGGCTGGACAATATACTCTATGCCACACCTGAGGAAGATGGGTCCTGCTGATAATGGGGCAGGTTGGAACATTCCTCCTTATGACCACAGAACGTGAGTTTAGATCTACAGGGACGCAGAGGTCACATAGGCTCCTAAGCTGAATATGGGCCCCAGATCACATCAAATCAATGGGGTTTATGGTCAACAGTATTTATACACCTTTCCCATATTTGGGAGCTACTCTCTTCCCTGATGCAGCTTTCTGGTCCTTCTGCCAGCCATGACATCACCTCCCCAGACAATAACGTGGATTTATCTGCATATCAGATTTCAGGTTCAGGCAAAAAGAAAGAAAGGAAGGAAGGAAGGAAGGAAGGAAGGAAGGAAGGAAGGAAGGAAGGAAGGAAGGAAGAAAGAAAGAAAGAAAGAAAGAAAGAAAGAAAGAAAGAAAGAAAGAGCTAGTATAGCCACAGGTCCTTTGGAATATAACTAAAATATGCCTATGAGCTAGCTACAAAATGGAGGTGTCCCCCCCCCCCCCCGCCCCAACTCTTAATCTGCACTATTCCAGCCTTTAGGTCCATGATTGGTCAACAATTTGTTTGGCTTTGTATGTTAACTCTTCTTTTCAGCCATCAGGTTCCAGATGCTAGCTAGCATGATGCCGACCAGACAACCCCACCAAGATGTCCTGGAGCTCCGCTTCCCCAGAGCCCTTCCCCGCTAGGAAAAGAGGTGTATGCATAGACCTGTCAACACCCAGTGGGGAGGCAATTACAGAAGCCAGACCTTCAACCTTCTGCATCCCACAATGATCTTGGGTCCATAGTCCCAGAGGGTTAAAGAACAGGAAAGCTATCAGGGGAGGGAATGGGATACAGAGTTCTGGTGGTGGGAATTGTGTGAAGTTGTTGTACCCCTCTTATCCTATGGTTTAGTCAATGTTTCCTCTTTATAAATAAAAAAAAAAAATTAAATAAAAAAATAAAGAAAAGAAAAAAAAGGTTGAGAGAAGAGTGTCAATATGAAGAAGTGTAATAGATTATCAAGAGTTTGGCTCTAGACACAGCTTGAGAGATCTGTGACGTGAACAGTATGATATGGGAGTCAGTGGCATGCAGAGGGGAAGTAGAAAGCAAGAAGATGGAAAGGCATCTAGGAAGTGCATACAGGAGACGAAATGGGAATCCTCAGGTATAAAAGTCAGCAGCAGAAGAGAAAGTGCTAGAAAGAAGGAACAAAACCAGTGCAACATCACAGAGTCAAGAGAGAAGAAAGTAGATAGGAGAGCAGAAAGTGGCCATGACGATGGGTTGAAAAGGAAACCTAGGAGAGCTGAAGGTTGAGTGTGAGAGAAGACAGACAATTCCACCAGGTTACACTCAAAGTCCACTCATGATTCATCTATCAGCGCTATGCAGCCAACCAGGAGCTCTCTATGTTTTTATCTGTTACTAATTTATATTTTACCTGTTAAAATTTCATAGCAGGTTTATCTTAAGAGTTAACAGTTTAAAGTCAAATCAGATGTAAATTTTCTGATTTCTTTTCTCCTCTACATAGCAAAGGTTACTTTTAAATTAGCTGTAGTACTTGTTATCATGAACTTTTATTGAAAAGCAAAAATATGTCCTCTAAGATAGATTTTAAATTTCACTTCTTCACATTACTTAAGTCACCCATAATGTATACCCCTCATGCCAATTCATGGACAGCTCAAGTAATTTCCAATGTTTCTCAAAGTGTATTCTGAAAAATATTATTCCTATGACAAAAGCAATCAACAGATTCATTGTCTCAAATAAGGAGTTTATGAACTATTATGTATACAGATATGCATCTGTCATACTTGCAATACAATCAAGGTGTTGACAAATTGTACAAAAAGAACTTACTTTATGAAACCTATGATTATACCTATCTGCTCCACTATAAAAAATCTTTTACTTATGTGTAATACCTATTATCCTTTCTAAGCAATCGTACAAGCAGGATTTGAGGGAAATGGTACCCTACACTTTCTCTGGTAAAATGTCATTTTCTACAGTACACAGTTTTATCCCTCAAGGTCTCCTGGAACATTAGCTCAGGAGAGATTCCATCAGGAGAGCATCATCCAACTAAGCTTCCTTTTGTTACTCTTATATTTTAAGCCCAGTCTTCTATGCTGTTGCCTTTACTCTCTGATAAAAATTGTTTCCCAAATTACACCTTCACTTTCAACTTATTCTGTTTGCCTTTTGTCAACTTATCTAATTTGTACTGAAAGAGATATGTTACAGTTTTTATTTTAAACAGCTATTCAAAACTGGGTTTTATTTGTTATAGTTGATACAATTTGTCAGATCTTTTCACTACCACTTTTAAGGCCTCTTTTAGGTGTCAACATAATCTTCTATTTTCATTATTATATCTGTAAGTTATAACTACCTATAGCATCTCTGATTTAGTTCTAGTTTTTCAGACTTTAAACCAAATAATGCATTTTTTCCTTAAGAAAAAAGCGTAAACCCTCTTCAAATACTGATTTCACTTTATCTAGTCACTGTAACTTTCTCCTTATGCACAATCAGTGCATTGCTAATAAAGCTTATCCAATGATCATCACGAGGAAGATACTATATAAATACTGTTTCCTAATATATAAGATGGGATAATAGCAGGTTTTACTTCATACAATCATTGTAAAGTGAGAACTTATAATAGTGCCTTGACATATAAGCCTTCAACAAATTTTATTATCGTTGTCATCACCTCCAGGACAGGGCCAAACTCTATTACCTCACCCACTCATTATACTCCAACCTTTCAGTAACTTGTCTGGACTCAATGGTTGAAAGTCAATCTAAAAGGGGGAGGGGGAGGGTGGCAAAGAAGGAAATGTTCAATTCTGTGGTTAATTCAAAACTAGCTCAGCTTTGTATTATAAATGACCTGAAACAAGTAGATAAATGAATGTCTATTCCACTATATCTACTATGAGCATTTTTGGATCCTGGAAACTCTATTTCAGATTTATAAATAAACATACTTTAGAAACAGATTAAGAATTTGAAGGGGATAGAGAGAATAAAATGCATAGTGTTTATACCAGAAAAGCTCATGTCTGGGGCAGTAACTCAGGTTCAATCCCTTATAAGTCAGAGCTGAGCAGTGCTCTGGTAATAAAACATATCATAAATAATTTGAAAAATACCGTTTTCAAAAGAACAAGAAAACAATGGCTTAAGACATCTTTATGGCTTCACATTAGTCCCTGAAAAGTCTGGGCTTCTTGGGAATTTTTCTGCTAATGTAGAGAGACTAGTTTGGTTTTATTTTATTGTCTCCCTTAATAAAATTAAAACAGCGGATCAACTAGGAATACCAAAGGAGACCACCCGGACCGAAACAAGACAGGACTAGAATGACCACAGAAACCTAGTAAATCACCCGTGAGTACAAACACGCGTGGCTGGTGACAGAAAGGAGAGAGGGGCCTAAGGAGAGATTAAGTGACTGCTAACAGTTCGACAGTTTGTCAGTGGAGACACCACCTCCAGTCTGCTCCACCAACAAGGGGACAGCTGAAGGGAGGAAAGGACTCCCCAGAGACTCACCAAGTACAACTCTGAATCTCCATTGCTACTACCCTCAGAATCTGGAGCAGCAACAGGGAGGGACACCAGGGCACAGAGATCTAACCGGGAAACTCAGGTTAGCTGAAGGGCTGTGAAAGTCTCTTTGCATAACCACTGGATTATCTCTGCCACACCCTGCTTTATCTCTTGGTCAGGAGTCATTGATTAAGCCAAGAAGCCTATTGATAGTTTAAAAGCCCTCAGGCTACCATAGCCTACAGGGGGAAAAAAAAAAAGGCTTTTACACCACTGAACTCCAACTCAGGGATTGAAAAAACTGTTAACTTATATAAAATGGTTAAAACAACAAGAAAAAATATTGGAGACTCGAACCAGGACAAGAGTCCAGCTAAAAGTCCTCCAGAGGGCGAAGCACAAAACAACGAGTTCAACATCCAAACATTAGCTAAGGAAATAATAACAGGAGTGAGTAAAGAATTTGAAAAAATTGTAATCAGAACTGCAGGAACAACAAATGAGAATATGGAAGAAAATTCTAATTATCTCATGGTTATTAGAGAGCTGAAAGCCGAAATTGCTGAGCTAAGAAGGCAACTAGCTGAACAAGCTAAAACAGTATCAGAGCAGGGCAACAAAATAGATGAACTCCAGAAAGCAGTAGAGGGCAGAGAGAATAGAATCAATGAGGCTGAAGACAGAATTAGCAAGATTGAGGATGAATTAGAGACAACTAAAGAAGAAGTAAGAGATCTCAAAAAGAGATTAAGAGATGCTGAAAACAACAACAGAGTCCTATGGGATGACTTCAAAAGAAACAATATACGCATTATTGGCTTACCAGAGGAAGAAAGAGAAGGGGAGGAAGAAAGCGTTCTCCAGGCCATAATAGCTGAAAATTTCTCTAGTCTAGACAACACCAAAGACATAAAGATTCAAGAAGCCCAGAGGGTCCCAAACAGAATTAACCCAGACCTAAAGACACCAAGACATGTCATACTTAGATTGGAAAGGAATAAGGATAAAGAAAGGATCCTCAAGGCTGCAAGAGAAAAACAAAGAGTCACCTACAAAGGAAAACCCATAAGATTAGCAGCAGACTTCTCCATACAAACACTACAGGCCAGAAGCGAATGGCAAGATATCTATCGAGTGCTCAATGAGAAAGGCTTTCAGCCAAGAATACTATATCCTGCTAGATTGTCATTCAGACTAGATGGAAGCATCAAAACCTTCTCAGACAAGCAACAGTTGAAGGAAGCAACCATCACCAAGCCTGCCTTGAAAGAAGTTCTGAAAGGTTTCCTATAAACAACCAGACCACCACAAATAGGACATATATCAAAACACTCTAAAACTATACAAGAATGGCGTTAAAATATCTTCAATCTTTGATATCAATAAATGTGAATGGCCTGAATTCACCTATTAAAAGACACAGAGTAGGAAGATGGATCAGAAAACACAACCCAACAATATGTTGTCTACAGGAAACTCACCTAACACAACAAGACAAACACAGACTTAAAGTGAAAGGATGGAAAACTATCATTCAAGCCAATGGCCCACAAAAAAGGGCAGGAACAGCTATTCTCATATCTGACATGATAGACTTTAAAATAGATAAGATTAAAAAAGATAGGAATGGACACTACTTAATGCTCAGAGGATCAGTCAATCAAGAGGACTTAACAATTATTAATATCTATGCACCCAATGAGAAGCCATCTAAATACATCAAACTTCTACTGAAAGAGCTACAGCAATATATTAACAGTAACACAATCATAGTAGGGGACTTCAACACCCCACTCTCTCAACTTGACAGATCATCCAGGAAGAAAATCAGTAAAGACATAAGGGAGCTAAATGAAGAGATAGATAAACTAGAACTATTGGACATTTTCAGAGTCATTCATCCCAAGAAACTGGAATACACATTTTACTCAAATCCACATGGATCATTCTCAAGGATAGACCATATGTTAGGCCACAAAGACAGCATCAGACTATTCAAGAGCACTGAAATCATCCCAAGCATCTTCTCAGACCACAGTGGAATTAAACTAACACTTAACAATCAACAAAAGATTAGTAACAGTACCAAAATGTGGAAGCTCAACAGTACACTTCTTAACAACTTCTGGGTCAAAGAGGAAATCAAGGAAGAAATCAAAATGTTTCGAGAGTTCAATGAAAATGAAGACACAAGCTATCAAAATATTTGGGACACAGCTAAAGCAGTCCTAAGAGGGAAGTTCATAGCTATACAAGCACACATTAGGAAACAAGAAAAGGCACAAATAAACAGCCTGATTGCACATCTTAAAGACCTAGAAGAAGAACAACAAAGGAACCCTAAAGCAACCAGAAGGACAGAAATTACTAAAGTTAGGGCAGAAATAAATAACATTGAGAATAGGAAAACCATACAAAAGATCAATGAAAGTAAATGTTGGTTCTTCGAAAGAGTAAACAAAATCGACAAACCTTTAGCCAGACTCACAAAACAAAAAAGGGAGAAGACCCAAATAAATCGGATAGTAAATGAAAGAGGAGATATCACAACAGACACTGCAGAAATTCAACATATCATGCGAGGCTTCTATGAACAACTATATGCCACCAAGTTAGAGAACCTGGAAGAAATGAATGATTTCCTAGATACCTACCAACTTCCAAAACTAAGTAAAGAGGAAGTGGATAACATGAACAGGCCCATCACAGCTAATGAAATTGAAACAGTTATCAAAAATCTTCCCAAAAATAAAAGTCCAGGACCAGATGGTTTTACAAATGAATTCTACAAAACTTTCAAAGAAGAACTAATACCTCTACTTTTAAAAGTCTTCCAGAAGATTGAAGACACTGGAATACTCCCTGCCAGCTTCTATGAAGCCAACATCACCCTGATACCAAAAGCAGACAGGGACACAACCAAAAAAGAAAACTACAGACCAATATCTCTGATGAACATAGATGCGAAAATATTGAACAAAATTCTAGCCAACCGGATACAGCAGTATATCAAAAAGATTGTTCATCATGACCAAGTGGGGTTTATCCCAGGCATGCAAGGTTGGTTTAATATACGTAAATCAATCAATGTGATCCACCACATCAACAAAAGCAAGACCAAAAACCACATGGTCATATCAATAGATGCAGAGAAAGCCTTTGACAAAATACAACATCCCTTTATGATCAAAACACTACAAAAAATAGGAATAGATGGAAAATTCCTGAAGATAGTGGAGTCTATATATAGCAAACCTACAGCCAACATCATACTCAATGGTGAAAAACTGGAAGCATTTCCCCTCAGATCAGGTACTAGACAGGGCTGCCCACTATCACCATTACTATTCAACATAGTGTTGGAAGTTCTTGCCATAGCAATCAGGCAGGAGCAAGGAATTAAAGGGATACAGATTGGAAGAGAAGAAGTCAAACTCTCCTTATTTGCAGATGACATGATAGTATACATGGAAAAACCTAAGGAATCTAGCAAGAAGCTTTTGGAAATCATCAGGCAATACAGTAATGTGTCAGGTTATAAAATTAACATTCAAAAGTCAGTGGCATTCCTCTATGCAAACACTAAGTTAGAAGAAATTGAAATCCAGAAATCAGTTCCTTTTTCTATAGCAACAAAAACAATAAAATATCTAGGAATAAACCTAACCAAAGAAGTGAAAGACTTGTATACTGAAAATTATGAGTCACTACTCAAAGAAATTGAAAAAGACACAAAGAAGTGGAAAGATATTCCATGCTCATGGGTTGGAAGAATTAACATCATCAAAATGAATATATTACCCAGAGCCATCTACAAATTTAATGCTATCCCCATCAAGATCCCAAGCACATTTTTTAGGAGAATAGAACAAATGCTACAAATGTTTATCTGGAACCAGAAAAGACCTAGAATTGCCAAAACAATCTTGAGAAAAAAGAACAGAACCGGAGGCATCACACTGCCAGATCTCAAACTATATTATAGGGCCATTGTCATCAAAACTGCTTGGTACTGGAACATGAACAGACACACTGACCAGTGGAATAGAATTGAGAGCCCAGAAATGAGGCCCCACACCTATGGACATCTAATCTTTGACAAAGGGGCCCAGACTATTACATGGGGAAAGCAGAGTCTCTTCAACAAATGGTGTTGGAAACAATGGGTTGAAACATGCAGAAGAATGAAGCTGAATCACTGTATTTCACCAAATACAAAAGTAAATTCCAAGTGGATCAAGGACTTGGATGTTAGACCAGAAACTATCAGATACTTAGAGGAAAATATTGGAAGAACTTTTTTCCGCATAAATTTTAAAGACATTTTCAATGAAACGAATCCAATTACAAGGAAGACTAAGGCAAGTATAAACCTATGGGACTACATCAAATTAAAAAGCTTCTTCACAGCAAAAGAAACCACTACCCAAATCAAGAGACCCCTCACAGAATGGGAGAAGATCTTTACATGCCATACATCAGATAAGAGTTTAATAACCAACATATATAAAGAGCTTACCAGACTCAACAACAAGACAACAAATAACCCCATCCAAAAATGGGGGGAGGACTTGGACAGAATATTCACCACAGAAGAGATCCAAAAGGCCGAGAAACACATGAAAAAATGCTCCAAGTCTCTGATTGTCAGAGAAATGCAAATCAAGACAACAATGAGATATCACTTCACTCCTGTGAGAATGTCACACATCAGAAAAGGTAACAGCAGCAAATGCTGGAGAGGGTGTGGGGTCAAAGGAACCCTCCTGCACTGCTGGTGGGAATGTCAATTGGTCCAACCTCTGTGGAGAACAGTCTGGAGAACTCTCCGAAGGCTAGAAATGGACCTACCCTATGACCCTGCAATTCCCCTCCTGGGGATATATCCTAAGGAACCCAACACATCCATCCAAAAAGATCTGTGTACACATATGTTCTTGGCAGCACAATTTGTAATAGCCAAAACCTGGAAGCAACCCAGGTGTCCAACAACAGATGAGTGGCTGAGCAAGCTGTGGTATATATACACAATGGAATACTACTCAGCTGTAAAAAATGGTGACTTCACCGTTTTCAGCCGATCTTGGATGGACCTTGAAAAAATCATGTTGAGTGAAATAAGTCAGAAACAGAAGGATGAATATGGGATGATCTCACTCTCAGGCCGAAGTTGAAAAACAAGATTAGAAAAGAAAACACAAGTCGAACCTGAAATGGAATTGGAGTATTACACCAAAGTAAAAGACTCTGGGGTGGGTGGGTGGGTGGGTGTGGAGAATACAGGTCCATGAAAAATGATGAATGAAATAGTGGGGGTTGTATTGCTAAATGGGAATCTGGGGAATGTTATGCATGTAAAAAAAAAAAAAAAAAGAAGTAGAAACGCAAAGCAGAAATTGACTGAGTTTGGAGTATGGCACCAAAGTAAGAAAGCAGAAGTATACTAGAGTCTGCAGTGAGTACCTCCCTAATACTTCCTCTCCACTTTTCCAAGCTTTGGGTCCATGATTGCTCAACAATTTGTTTGGCTTTGTATGTTAACTCTCCTTTCAGTCACCAGGTTCCAGGTGTCATCAGGATGCCGGCCAGACTTCCCTGGATTGAAGACACCACCAATGTGTCCTGGAGCTCAGCTTCCCCAGAGACCCATCCTACTAGGGAAAGAGAGAGGCAGACTGGGAGTATGGACCGACCAGTCAACGCCCATGTTCAGCGAGGAAGCAATTACAGAAGCCAGACCTTCTACCTTCTGCAACCCTCAATGACCCTGGGTCCATGCTCCCAGAGGGATAGAGAATGGGAAAGCTATCGGGGGAGGGGGTGGGATATGGAGATCGGGGGGTGGGAATTGTGTGGAGTTGTACCCCTCCTACCCTATAGTTTTGTTAATTAATCCTTTCTTAAATAAAAAAAAAAAAAATAATAAAATAAAATAAAATTAAAACAATCAAATATTTGTACAAATTTAATTTTTCTCCCTATTCTCATATCCTCTCAATATTATTAAGATGTTTTTTTTCTTTTTCTACCTTCTCACTCTTTCATGAAGTATTATACAAAATGAAAAATACTGATGTACTAGTCTAATAGCACAGTAAGAACATCCTTAATGTTGGGCACAATCTAAGCATATGAACACCTTTCTCAAACATCTTCTGCTAAGGAAAGGTCCTGGCTGCAAGTTATAGCAATCCTACTTACCATATCAATTTCTGTAATGGAAGTCTACTTAATCATATTCTCTTTGTGAACTATAGGGGGGAAAATTGAGAAATGGGAATTATACAAAATACAAAAATCATTTCAATATTTAGTCTATTTTATAGGAAAGAGAATATCAAGTATTACAAGTTATAAGGTTGATTACAAATATACTATGAAAAGTACTTTAAAATGTGACTTCAGAGCTAAGAATGCCTTCAATTTTATCATTGTGTTTCTTTGTCTAAACATATTACTGTAATAAACAAATAAACAAGAATAGACATTCCTATTTGTTCATGGTGGCAAACTGCTTCTTCCAGGTTGTTGGCATAGATAGTATACATTTGATTTACTATGAATTTTAAATAGGATTTTTTCAGTTTCATTTCCTAAACTCATGTTTAAATATATTGCCTATTGTATCCTAAATTTTAGCCGTTCCTATATTTATTTAAGTGACTGCTTTCCAAAAAGGTGGGAGGAGAGCTATAAATCTAGTAACATGTATAAGCAACTGTCTAGAATGTGCTGACTTTATACCTCAGTTATGTCTTTTCTCTATGACTGATTTTGGTAATACATGAAACTTCCTGAATTGACTAAATGCTTTTTATTTGTGTTCTAATAATATGCATTATACTTTCCTCAAAGTAATTACAATAGAATGGTGTTCTAATGACTCTGGTTAGGATACTATTTCTCTCTTGTGGTGTCTTACAACTATTGATTATAGGGCATCCAAGTGGAGCCATGGTCCAATAGTCAAAGTGAACTCCCTTAACATAGCCAATATTAAATGAAATATGACAGCAAACCCCACCAGCACCCAATTGAGATTTCGGGGGGGGGGTCATTATATTATCTGAAGGTGGGTAGAAGAGCATAGATGAAGGGTAGTGGAAGGGAGAAAAAAAAAAAAGACATTTCAGAGCAGAAACAAGGCTAGCCACTTTGCAAGCCATACAGTGAGCTTGAGAAAGCAGAGACTACAGACATGTACGGTCTGGCCCTAGAAAGATTTCCCAAGAGATCTCCTTTCTCTGTTCAATACTTAGAGGAGTTCAGGTTTCTGCCTAAGAGTACAGGAAGGATGGGGTACTGGTGGAATACTCCCATTGGACCCAGGCTTTGCTACACTACTGTGAGGCACCATATTGGCACTTCTCTCCTTCAACACCCTTCTGCTCCCCTCACAAGTCAAACAAGAGAAACCCAGCATAGAGCCACAGTGCCACCTGCTGATCAACAACAGATGACAAGCTAAATGAGCAAACAGAAAATTGGTCAGCAGTTCTAATAGCAGAGATTTCTATAGAAAATGAGCCCATTGTACAAACCCATAAAGATGGAGAGTCAAAATAATTTTTAGAGAAAGTATTCAATACATTGCCAATAAAGGTACACACACACTCTAGTTACAATATAGAAGCCAGCTCAGCATTAAAACATGAGGGGAAAAAAAATCAAGGAAAGATTCATCGAAGAGATTACAAGTTTGAAAGAAAAATACCAAACTAAGTTACAGGATGTGAACACTTTGAATGGAAAGCAGACTCAATTGGAAAATGCTGGAAGTAGGACTAGCCATGTAGAGGATACATTTTCAGGATTAGAGAATAAAATCCTATCAATTTCTAAAATAGAAGATGGAGGGAAATATTTGGAGGAAATGGAGTGACTACAAGAACATCAGACCATAAGAAAAGCAAATGTAAGGATAAGAAGAATCCCAGAAGAAGAGAGAAAAAGGAGCAGAAACTATAATCAAAGAAATAATAGTGGAAATTTTACCAAATCTGAGGAGTGGCCAGGATACAGACATTCAGGAAGCTGGGAAAAGACCCAAATTCCTACACTCAATTAAGACTTACACCAAGACATTTCATTATATTATCATCAAATTGGTGCTACTACATGCTGAGCTATTCCCTCTCCTTGAGTAGGTTTTAAATTCTCTTATGTGACCTGTAAACTGACAAGTTTTCAGTTAAGTATTTTTGAGGAAAAATTATTTAGCAATGGAAGTCACTAACTTAAGTGTCAAAGGGAGAAGACAGCTTTCTGGGTGGGTTGCCTGCCTTGCCATGCACATGAACCAGGTTTGAGACCCAACACTACTACATTAGATTACCACTGGCTTCTGGAGAAGCTCTGATGTTGTGGTCTCTCTCCCTCTCTCTTCCTGTATATTTGGATAAAAAAGAAACACAGGCACAATGTAAGGCTCTCAGAGTCTGAAATAAATATCAAGAGAACTAGTGCATATTCACACAAATCAATTCTTCTGGTTAAAGTTATTCTCATTTGCTCTAAGTCCTAGTACATCATATATAAAGTGTTCCAGGGAGTCAGGCGGTAGCACAGTGGGTTAAGTACAGGTGGCGCAAAGCACAAGGACCAGCCTAAGGATCCCGGTTCAAGCCCCTGGCTCCCCACTGCACTTCACAAGTTGCTTCTCAAGCGGTGCAGCAGGTCTGCAGGTGTCTATCTTTCTCTTGCCTCTCTGTCTTCCCTTCCTCTCTGTCCTAACCAACAACAACAACATTACCAACAACAATAACTACAATAAAAAAAAAGGGCAACAAAGGGAAATAAATAAATATTAAAAAATAATAAAATAAAAAAAGTATTCCAAAATGACTCAAAGTTAATTAAAATGTTTCAATCACTCACTACTGTCATCAAAGTAATAAGCTTGTATTAAATGAATAAAATACCACATCAACTATTTGGCAACTTTCCATGTAAATATATACAACATACTTCCTTCCTCCGCCTTAGCCAGCAGATGCTAAAGTAAAGGTGATGACCCACCCTTTTCAGTTGGAATATTGCATTACTTAATGCTTCATTTACCTGTAAAGCACGAGTAGCAGGGGTAGCAAAGTTAACAATACTTTCCTGAGAGAATAGTAGCAGGGTTTAAAGTGAGAGTGTATATACTGTGTTTACAACTATGTGCTATGTTGTAAGTATTCAGTAAAAGGTTATATTGTCATTATTATTGCTGTTATTATACTGTCACTTCATGCTTAATTATGAAATACCTACTATACATTTCTAGTAGTACTGATAAATGACAGAGGCATAGAAACTAAAATATTAAGTGCACAACTGCAGTACACCAAGGTGTTTATGTCATCTCATCACACATCACCATTATGTTCCCACAACATAATTAGAATGAAAATATTAAGTTTGTTAGCACCTTTCTCATTCACTACATCTTCAAAAATCTGTTCTGCTTTCCATATCAGATTGGTCATCATTTTCTACTATCTGAGAGGAGCTGCAACTAGTCAATGCTCAGACCTACACTCTTTTCCTCAACAATCTAAACCTGTTTCTTACCTTTAACTGTATCTTGAAAGAATAGACTGGGAGGGATTTTTAGAGTTATTATTCAACTTCTATTACATACATAATTTGAAACTTGGGAAGCTTAATACTTTGGCCAAGTTACATCAAGACTATACTGAGATCTCTACTGATAACACTAGCTTCAAACTCTCACATTTTAACATAACTTTTTATCAACCCCCTATAAAAGCACAGCCACAGCTTTGTATTGCATTTCTTCTGCATTTGCTCTTTAAAGCTATCTCTGAAAATTAAAATGAGCATTGGTTATCTTTCTCTCCCCCCGTCCCCATTTTCCTCACCAAGGTTATCACTGGGGCAAGATACCTGAACAACAAAGTCACTACTCTCGGCAGCCTCCCCACCCCATTTTAATTTCCTTTTTTATTGAACAAGGTGCTTGAACCCAGATCCTTATATATGACAAAGTGTGCTCTCTACTGGGCACAACATAACCTAGCCTCAGAGCTGTTTTATTTCCAATTCAATAAATAGTGCTTGGTTGACTTATATAAGTAATCTGATTCTAAATATTTTATGACCACACAATCTAAATTTTTATGGTCAGAAACTATTTTCAAAATATTTAGTAGATGGAAAATAAGGATCCCCCAAAGCCTCAATTTCCTTATGCTGAATAAGGACAAGAACAGAACTTACCTGATAGAGCTGATTGTTAAATAAGAATCACCTTATTTAGGGAAAGTTCACAAAAAATATATTAGGTTGTGTATATAAGATATTTAGATTACCGAACTATATTTGATTACATAAAAATAAGTAAGACAATTCCTAATGTCAAGAAGCATATCGTTCACATTTACAACTGTGAAATGTACATATATGCTAAGTCTAATTCTAGTCATCAGAAAATGACTGGTCAAGATGAGAATAATTAGGAAACTGATAACAGGCTTACCTCACCACATGAATTTATGAACACAAATCTACCAACTAATATAAGACAAATTCACTCATTCCACACATCATAAATTGAAATTTCTAGATGTTACAATTTCAGAGGCATCAAAGTCTTGAACAGTATAAAAGAGTATTCCAAATTCAAAAGATAAAGTTTGCATTCAAAGCCTAAATGATATTCCTTAGGCAAGATTTTCATTGATTTGCTATAGTATTATTTTAAACAAATACTTTGTGTAGAATGAGATCCTTGTTAATCCCACATTACTTTAAATATTGTAAAACCTTTCTATTTAAAAACCATAAACCCGTATACTTTACCAAAAAAAAAAAAAGCAAAATATTTAGAAAATGTCAGAATGCTGGAAGAGGCATGACTAAATCAGGCTTTTCATATTGCCACTCTATTTGTCATCAGGTTTTCATCTACCAGAGCAGAGAACAGTTCGTTTTACTATAAAGCAGGTGGTACATTTCTGATCATATAAGAAGCTTTCAGCTTCAAGGAAATTTTGTTTGGATGTTCTTTTCTTCTCCATCAGATTATAGAGGATAAATGGCTTGAAGCTCCTATTGTAATTACATGCCTTCTGTTGTCTCATCTCTTAGGGTACAAGAGAGGGGGCACTAAGACTTCAAAGCTCACTTTGAATTGGTAGCATACTGCCTGCCATCATTCCCCAACAATCTACCATGCAGATCAAGGATTAGTGGATTAGGAAAAGGTCTTATAAAAATCAATATAATTTCTCTGAAAACAGGCCAAGTGGAAAAAGGCTGAGTAAGTGAATAGAATCATACTAGTTGTGAATAGTTCTTCAATTTTGCTACTATCTACAAAATTTAAAATGAGACAAGGCTGAATCCCTATGTATAATCTTTGAAGCCTTAAGTCACAGATTCTCAGTAATTCTACTGCCCATACCCAGTAGAATTAATAAATTAGTAACCATTATTCCTGATACAAGAGAATAGGAAATTTCTGAGTTTTATAAATTAGGCTGTTAATTAGGATTCAAAGACAGACAATTCAAGGTTCTATCCCACAGTGAACTGGAAATCTAATAGAAAAGCTAAATACTCACAATAAAAATAAATAAATAAGAGCACCAGCAATCAAATACAAATATATAAGCATATTTCTAGCTACAAAAATCCTAGGTTTGCCCAAAGATATGGGTACCCAAGGAAGGTGCACATCGTTGAGACTATGCTAGCTCCTGGCTCTGCTATTCATTTCTGCAAAGCTATTAAAGAATCAGAAAAGACTGCAACCTAGAATGTTCCCAGCTGTGACCACAGAATGCAAGCTCAGACTGACAGGGATGCAGAGGTCACTCAGGTTCCTGTGCTAAATATGAATAGACATGGGCCCTAGATCAGATTGACAGGGTTTTTACAGTTAACAGTATTTATATACTTTTCCCATATTTGGGAGCTACTCTCTTCCCTGATCCAGTTTTCTGGTCCCATTTCCAACTCTGACATCATCTTCCTAGACAATACTCTTAGCCTACCTGCATGTTAGCTGTCAGGCACAGGCAAAATATAGCTAAAATATATTTATTTTATATACTTCTTACAGTCTTCCAAGATGAAGGCCCCAAATCTCATCTGCTATACTCTTACCTTTTGGTTCCTGACTATTAAAACAATTTGTTCTGCTTTATATCCTAATGCTTTTCAGCCACCAAGTTGCAGATGCTACCATGAGGCCAATCTGACTTCCTTGGGAAGATGACCTCACCAATGTGTCCTGGAATCCCAACTCCCCAGAGCCCTACACCAATAGGAAAAAATAGAAATAGGCTGAGAGCATAGATCAACCTGTCAATTCCCAAGTCCAGTGGAGAAGCAACTACAGAAGCCAGACCTTCTACTTTCTGTACCCCGTAAAGATCTTTGGTCCATACTCTCAGTGGGATAAAGAATAGGGAAGCTTCCAATGGAGGGAATGGGACATGGAACTCTGGTGGTGGGAATTATATGGAATGGTACCCCTCTTATGCCACAATCATATCAATCATTATTAAATCACTAATAAAATTAAGGAAAAAAGTCAGAAAAAGAAATTTCAAACTATAAACAAACCTGGAAAGTTTGTACATACAACAAAAAAAGTTGATCATACAACTCCTTTTTGATCAGAAAAAGAACTAGTACTAAAACTGTTTTCTGCCATAAATGGATCAATAGCTGAAGTCAGGTAGCAATATGTTTCTGACAGCTTAAAAAAAATCATCTAACTTTTTGTGTTCTAAAGTACTGGGAGTTTAAGAGAAAACAGCAAAGTGGGTTAAGGAAACACAAGTAAAAAGTAACTTGCGACAAGCAAAAAAAAAAGAATATTTCCAGTATTTGGCAAAGAGTAAGCATGAAATGAGAAAGCATGTAAAAACAAATATTCTTAATTACTGAGTTAAATTTTCTAATAATATTATATTATATCCAACCAAATACAGATTTTGAAATTTTAAAACATCTTTTCAGTGTATTCATCAGAAATTCTAACAATTTCTTATTTTAGCTTTACGATGGCATTCATGTATGTATTTTTTAATGACAGTAATGGTGTTACATATGTCACCAGCCTAAGAAAGAAAAGGAATAGAATCAAAGAGCATGGTTGACATTTACCTATACTATGCAAAGTATTATCTTCCAACAAAATATTATTTTTTAAATGAGTTTCTCTTACCAAGCTTAAGATTCCTTTTTTCTATTCTAGCCATATACATTCATAAATTTATTTGTGCCAAAGTAGGATCCCATTCCATACTATTATCTTCAGTAATGTAAAGTGGATGATTACTCTGAAAATTTAAACTGTTTTTTTTAAATAGTAAGTAATGATAATACTTAAATTCTGGATTGAAATCAAAAGCAAGGGTATAATAAAAGAGTGAACAAAACAACTGATTATAATAAGTACAAAATCAGTACTTATAACAGTTACAAGAGAACATGTATAAACCATACAACTCTAGGCTTTTAAGCAAAAAAACTAAGTATGAAAACATCTTTATTTTCAATATATACTAAAGAGGTATTTTCATGCAGTTTTTTCCTCCAATAGTAGCCTATTCTATTTGTGAAAACAGAGCTATGATTTTACTATGCGAATCAGCACTTTTCTGTGTCAACAAAAAGCACAACTGAATAGCACAATGGAAAGCATGTCATAAGAAACACCAAGATAGCTAAAAGTTAATAGCTATCTATTCTAACTTAAACTTCATTTTTACTTCATTTTTTTTTGTTAGTAAAGTACTTTGCTCATTTATTTTTGGTTACTGTTCTCATGTGTATTTTTTAAAATAATATTGATGATGCTACATATGTAACTTGCCTGTGTGGGAAATGAAAGGAACAGAACCAAAGGGATCTTCTGGAGGATGGTTATGTGAAGTAGAAAGTGGGTCTACATTCTTATCTGAGGGTGCTCTCTCCTCCAGTCTATCTGCAAAAGTAAAATGAAATAAAACAAAACAAAAATAATAAAAACAAAATGGTCTTTGAATTTAAAAAATTATATACAGTATAAATAAAAGTGAAAATTATACAGAGCAACAGACTTTTTTGAAGAAAAAAATATTCAGAATTTATTTTTATAAACATTAGGGAGCTGTCCTGAGTTTTATATACATTTGCTGATATAAGAACTAAAAATATAATCTCAGCATTAAGTTTCAGTAAATAATAATTAATCAAATAACTTAGAAGGATTAAATATCAGTTGTCTTCAACTAGAAATATATTGGCCTACAACTTAAAGTCAACTTATCAAACAGAAAAATATTTGGCAGATTTTCTCTAAAAACAGATTATAGCAAAATAATGCAAATCCTTTTGTAATCACTGAACATGTACACAGGCAGATACAAAGATATAGTCCTCTACTAAATTTGAAGCTTCAACAATAATTTATTTATCCAATATTTCAGCACCTAGTGTGTGCCAGACACTTTTCTAAGTAACTAGCATGCAACATCAAAGTGAATACTCTTGACCTCAGCATATATGCTGTGGAGAGAGAAACTCAAGCAAAGAGCAACAATCAGAAATATATGTTGTAAAGACCTAGATGTCAGACCAGAAACAATCAAATACTTAGAGGAAAACATTGGTAAAACAGTTTCCCACCTACACCTCAAGGACATCTTTGATGAATCAAAGAAATACATGTTGTATATTAGAAACAAAGCTATAGAGGAAAATGCAGAGCAGTATAAAGGGAATCCAAGGAGTTGGTAGAGGTTGCAGTAATAGGGTGATTTTTAATAGTTCCCAGGTTAGAAATAGTTTGAAGGAGGCAGGGTTGAAACCTGGGGAAGAAAATCAGGTCAACAAAGAGTGAGAGCAAAGTTTCTAAGACAAGACTAAGTCTAGAATGTTTGAAGATTTGATGTATCCTAACTCCTTAGCAAAGATAGCTCCCCCAACCACACAATCCCCTTCCCTACTCTCCTGCTTTTAAGACACATAGCAGGCATTTTCTCAGTGATACTTCCTGACTTTTATTTAAGACACCTCTAACTTCTGATTCTTAAACTTTACTATTAGGCACCCTTTCTGCTTTTCCAGGTATTTTAACTATTTCTGGACTAGACTTGGTGTTTAAGGAATTTTATGGATACTCATTTGAGTCCTAAGGAATGAAAGGGCAGAAGAGTCCAAATATGGTTAAAGTATTTTTAGAGAATTATAACTATATTAATTTGAAAATCAAATGCTTCAAGTTAATTGTAAGTTAGTGTAAAGCCAGGAATTATTCCACATCTGAAAATCCTCTTGAGCAGTTTGTAGGTACTAAGTCAAAAGTAGAAGCTTCCCTAGTCATCTGAACCATAACAGTCAAGATTCCTTATATAATACCATTGCTACCTGTTCCCTGCGACAGATCACACTGTCTTGGTAGGGGCTTTAAAAACAGACATTTTACTTTACTCTCCAGGATTATAAACTGCAACTGTATCAATGAAGCTCACCTTTTAAAAAAAAAGCAAACTTAACCACTGTGATTTTTGAACCCTTACTCACTGATAACCTAATTTCCCTCAATCTGCGGTAGATTCATGATATACGTATAAATAGTAACATGTAGTTATGAGAAGCGCATAAGCACTGAAATTATTAAAAACATGGAGAACACTATCATAAATAATGTTCACTTACTATATAAATTTGAAAAAGTAATAAATTCTGCATAAAACGAACCATGTTGTCATTGCTTCTCAAAACACAGAATCAAAAAAAGAATAGCATCAGTATTTCCATGGAGGATTTAAAAAAAAAAAAAGGTAAAAATAATTTAGATTTCTAAAGCTCACATAATTATCTTAGTCCAGAAGCACAAAATACAAAGTAAACACTGTAATTTAAGTAACAATTACCTAAAATCACTAACAAAATGTCATGTTTAGCTGCTTCAAGCATACACCCAAAATGACTTTTTCTGCTTTCAAATAATTGGTCATATTTAGACTTGAACAAAGTCTATGAGTTTTTAATTTTGATATAAAGAACTTACCTCCTCCTCTCTTCCCCCCAAATTTGTATTAGTGAATAAAGACAGTAACTTTTCAAGACTTTTAATTGATACAGATGGAAAAATACAGGATTTTAAAATCCAAGAATCAAGTGTATTCCATAAAGTGAGAAATATATATATTCTAAAATTTTGACTCAGTAACCTCTATGGAAAAGAACCCCAACACCTAAAAGGCTAATGAATGCAATTTAAAAGTACAGTTCTCTTCAGATACTTTTGAAACTTGTTCTAATATATGTTCTGTACTGGAGAATAGTAGTAATTCCGAATTAGTTTTAAACAGTGAGAATATCTTATAGCAAACTATGCATACAAATACTTATATCAACTTAACTAGAGAAAAACAATACATTTGATAGACTTTGCAAACCAGTTTGAGTCTTTTAGTTACTTAAATCCAAATTAAAACAATATACCAACCATGAACATGAAAAATAAGCCCCAGGGATTTTTCAAGTTAACCCAATTGCCAAATAATGTGATTATTGCAATAACTATCTATTGTCTTCTTAAACCCTAAGACAACGGGAATCTCATGCTTCCTCTACAGAGCCTATGTTTCTCCCAATCCTGGAACCTGTGGTGTGGGGGCTCACTTCCCTGCATGCTTCTCTCAAGTCAGGTCAAATGATATTGCATCCGCAGATCCCAACCTAATCAATGTAACGAGTACAACCTCAGCATGCTTCACCTCAGACTGTGTACAGAGATGTCAGGCATGGAATGCCAACCCTTCACCCTCATCACTCGGGTGAGACCTTTCCTTTCATGGTATTCTCTACTTCCATCCCAGGAGGTTCACTTCCTAACAAAGTCCCAAAACCTAGATATAGGCTAGGTCCCATTAGCTAGAGCATATGTTCACATGTATCCAAAAATTAGGGCAAAAGATATATCTGAAAGCAAAAATACACAACAGTCTGTAGTGAGTATCAAGTTGATAATGAAATAGTGTTCACTTAGACTTAGATACCCTCCTCATCTACTTCCTATTACAGTTCTCTCACTCACTCCAAAGCTAACCTTATCAAAGCAAGGACTGCAAAAGCTGAATAAGAGCAAGAGACTGGCATACTTTAATGATGACTCTTTAGTCACTATCAGGCCACCCCATGAGCTGGCGCCCTAATCAGGGAGTCCTGAAATTTCCAAACAGACTTGATGGGCCTAGAACTCGAATAAATCCCTCTCTCCATTGTTACCGGTCATTTCTATAAGGAAAAACAAAATAGACCCCTTTGTGGGCCCCCATAGGACCTTGCCCACAACTTAGATCAACAATTGTAGAGAATGTTCCATCCTCTGAAGGGAGGATGGACAACATACTCTATGCTACACCTGAGGAAGATGGGGCGATACTGAGGCAGCATGGAATGTTCCTACTCATGACCACAGAATTGTGAGCTCAGATCTAGAGGGATGCAGAGGTCACATAGGCTCCTTAGCTAATTATGGGCCCCAGATCACAACAAATCGATGGGGTTTACAGTCAACAATATTTATACCCCTTTCTCATATTAGGGAGCTACGTTCTTCCCTGATCCAGCTTTCTGGTCCTTTCCCCAGCCATGACATCATCTCCCCAGACAATAACTTGGATCCACCTGCATATCAGATTTCAGGCTCAGGCAAAAAAAAAAAAAAAAAACCACTAGTATAGCTACAACAAGCCCATTGAAATATAACTAAAACATGCCCACTAGCTATCGACAAAATGGAGGACCCCCCCCCCCCCCAGCACTTCATCAGCACTATTCCAGCCTTTAGGTCCATGATTGTTCAACAATTTGTTTGGCTTTGTATGTTAACTCTCTTTTCAGCCACTAGGTTCCAGACGCTAGCATGATGCCGACCAGACTTCCCTGGACAGACAACCCCACCAATGTGCCTTGGAGCTGCACCTCCCCAGAGCCCTTCCCCACTAGGGAAAGAAAGAGACAGGCTAAAAGTATGGACTGACCTGTCAACGCCCATGTTCAGAGGGGAAGCAATTACAGAAGCCAGACCTTCAACCTTCTGTATCCCACAATGACCTTGGGTCCATACTCCCAGAGGGATACAGAATAGGAAAGCTAACAGGGGAGGGGATGGGATACGGAGGTCTGGTGGTAGGAACTGTGTGAAGTTGTACCCCTCCTATCCTATGGTTTTGTCAATGTTTCCTTTTTATAAATAAAAAATTTTTAAAAAAGAAAGAAAAAAGGAAAAGAAAAAATGCCCCAGCAAATTAAGTATGATCTAACACAGAGTTGTACAACAATCTAAGCAAACATACATAGACCTGCATTCTAATTACTGCTTAAAGTATTGACTATTATTAGGTTTCTAAGTTCTACATGCTTTGGTATAAAAGGCAATAAAAAATACAAGCCTATGGGAGTATGGATTGACCTGCCAATGCCCATGTTCAGTGGGGAAGCAATTACAGAAGCCAGACTTTCCACCTTCTACACCCTATAATGACCCTGGGTCCATACTCCCAGAGAGATAAAAGAATAGGAAAGCTATCAGGGGAGGGGATGGGATATGGAGTTCTGGTGGTGGGAATTGTGTGGAACTGTACCCCTCTTATCCTATGGTCTTGTCAGTGTTTCCATTTTATAAGTAAAAAAAAAAAAAAAAGCCAAAATTTAAAAAAAAAAAATCACTGTGACCCACTATATCACTATTACTCATTCTGATTAATGTTTTATTCTTACATAAAAGCAGGTTAAGATATCTAAATCCTACATAATATTCCGTTACACTGAGAGAAAAACTAAGAATAATTCGATTTGGGTTAGAGAGAGCACACAGAGAAACAGATCTTCATGCCCAAGGCTTGAGATCCCAAGTTCAATCGCAGACACCAGCAAAAGAGCGCTGAGCAATGCTCTAATTAAATACATTTTTTAAAAAAGAAAGAAAAAAACAAGTTGATTTGTCTTAAACTAAACCCCTTCGCAGCTGGCACATGGAACCAATTTATTTTAAAGACTAAAAGTTTTTGTTTCTGGCTATTAATATTTTAGTTTTTTTAAATTAATATCTTAGTATCATAAAACACTGTGATTTTAAAATTTACTCTGGAAAATATACACAAGTAGAATATTTCTTTGACAGCATATCCTTTTTATTTTTGTAATTAAAACAAAACCTCAAATGACACTATTGAGAAAAATTATAACAAAGACAATGCTTATATTTTTAAGGAAGATGCATAAACGTGTTCCTTTGCTCATTGTAGCGTATTTAATAAAATATGTCTATTTTAGAAAGTAAGGATTTTGAAAAGTTACTGCAAAATATCTGTACTGATTTAAAAAAAAGGTTGATTTGACATTTTAAGAGCATTACTAATTTATTAATTTTTAGAAAATGTTATTAGGGACAAAGGAGCTAAACAGTACAGACTATCATTACACTTTTAGTTTTCTTCTGGAAGTCTTAATACTCCTAAAAGAGGACTTTTGTCCCATTAATGTAATTTAACCCTATCTAAAACATCCAATATTAAATACCATATTGCTTATAATTGAAAGTATTAAATACCATATTGCTTATAATATTAAATACCATATTGCTTATAATTGAAAGTAGTTCTAAATGTGCCATAGAATTACATTTACTCTAATTTAGGAGGGAAATCTTTCTATAGTCTAGTCTACCATTAATGATTTATTTATATATTTTACAAAATATATTCCACATTTTTTAAACCCATTACTCTGAGTATCAATTATTAAGCACAATTTGTAATAGCTAAAACATGGAAGCAATCCAGGTGCCCAACAACAGATGAATGGCTAAGAAAGCTGTGGTACATATACACAATGGAATATTCCACAGCTATTAACAATGAACCCACCTTCTCTGACCCATCTTGGATGAAGCCTGAAGGAACTATATTAAGTGAGCTAAGTCTCAAAGACAAAGACGAGTATGGGATGATCCCACTCATAAACAGAAGTTGAGAAAGAAGAACAGAAAGGGAGACTCAAAGCAGGGTTTGACTGAGTTTGGAGTTAGGCATCAAAGTAAAAATCTCTGGGTTGAGGGTGAGGGTGGATGTTCACCTCACTGGGAAGAGGGGGAGGACTGTGAAGGTCGATGTTCTGCTTCACTGGGGGGGGGGGGGGACAGAATGGGACATAGTCTTTTGCTGGTGGGAATGGTGTTTATGTACACTCCTATTAACTTGTAGCCATATAAATCACTATTTAATTAATATGAGAGGGGGAAAATTGATTGACTGTCTCAAACTTTTTAATGCACAGACCATAGGCTGAGTCTTTGAAATGCTGACTCTCTTGAAAGTTTAGACCAGGGAGAACAGAAGAAACCAGTGGCATTACTCTATAAGACACAGCTATAGGAGGCAGAGCCAAGATGGTGACTTGGAGGCAGCTGCTGGCATAAGTTCCAACAACAACTGCTAGAAAGGGTAGGGTACCTGGCCGTCAGCAGGATGGAGAATAAGGGGTCCTAAGTGTGAAACCAAGGAGGTGACTATAGCTCAATTTGGGTTAGAAAAGAGAAAAAAGAAAGGAAATTTTCTGACTATTTCTGAAGCGCACCCCTCTCCCCCACGCTATAACCAGACTCCAGGGGCTGGAGAGCTGCTACTAGCAGGGGTGTGATTCCAATCCTTTTCCTTTCTGATTCTCTTTGATATTTTTTTTTTCTTTTAAAGCTCAATTGGAGTGACATTATATTTGACCAGTCAGAGCCTCACCCTGCCTGGGAAAGACTACCTGGAGGGTTTTTTTGCTTTTAACAATTGGCTGTCTTTGCTCAGGCTGCCGTCCAAGCTGCAGACTGACTGTTAGCGTTTTTACTCTGTTCTATTTTTATTACTATTATATATATGTGTGTCCCTTTATTATTACTATTATATATATACGAGTGTCCCCCCTCCTTCAAGTTGACCAAAATTAACTTTTAGTGTATTTTCCATTGCTAGGTGATTGGGTGTCCTATCCACTGTGAGAGGAACTTGTTTCACTCTACCTACTTCCTCTATCCATTCTCCCCCTTCTCCCTCCTTCGAATTAAAAAAAAAAAAAACCCTCTTTCCTTTCACTGCTCTTTTTTTTTCCTTTTTTTCTTTCTTTATTTCTCACTCTTCTCTTTTCTTCCTTCCTCCTTCTTTTGCTTTCTGAATTCACTGATACTTGTTTGTGAATTATTTGGGAGAAGAAATCTGACTCAGAGTGGACTCCTTTTGTGTCTCTTCTCTACTTCCCTTTCTCCTCTTGCTACCCCTAGAATTTACAGTGGACAGTAGATTTGCATAATTGTCTGTTCTTGCTATCCCTGTTTTCCGTTCTCTTTCTTTTTCATTTGGATTCGGTTGCTATTTTTTCTTGGACGGGAGGCATTGTTTTGCTAACTGGTATTGGTTAAACTGCTTCAATCCTTGCTTCAGTTACTATTGTAATTTCCGAGGTTGGTGACTGCATTTGTCATAAGGGTATTTAGTATAACATGGCTTGTACTCAAAAGACAAAAACTGAAGAACAACAGAACATAAAAATAAAAAACACATCAATAAAAAAAAATGGCTAAACCGAGAGCAAATAAAATTGCTACTGCAATAAATGAAGGCAAGAGCCCAGAAGAAACTACAAATCAGTCAGAAGTAACCATAGATAAGAAAATTATGCAAGCAGTAGTAAACTTAATAATCATAGAAATGAAGACAACTATATAAGAAAGGGCTAGGCAGAATTAGGGAAACAACAGATGAGACCCTCAAGGAAAATACTGGCTACCTCGAGGTAATTAGAGAACTGAAAGCTTAAATAGCTGAATTGAAGAAAGAAGATGAGGGAAGGGAAAGCAGACTAACAAAAAAAAGGGGAAAAAGCAGAAAACAGAATTAGCCAGATAGAGGATGAGCTAGGGAAAACTAAGAAAGAGGTGAAAGAGGTAAAAGAACTCAAAAAGAGATTGAGAGACACTGAAAACAAAAAGAGACATATGGGATGATGTCAAAAGAAGTAACATTCATATAACTGGCCTGCCAGAGGAAGAAAGAGAGGAAGGAGAAGTAAACACTCTAGAGGAATAGAAGAAAACTTCCCAAACCTGAACAACGGAAAGGACATTAAGATTCAAGAGGCCCAGAGAGTCCCAAACAGAATCAACCCAGACCTGAAGACACCAAGACACATCATAGTTACAATGAAAAGAAGTAAGGATAAAGAAAGGATCCTAAAGGCTGCAAGAAAAAAACGAAAAAAGTCACATATGGGGAAAACCCATAAGACTATGAGCAGACTTCTCCACTCAAACTCTAGAAGCTAAACGAGAATGGCAAGATATCTATTGACCCCTGAATGAAAAAGGGTTTCAACCAAGGATAATATATCCTGCTAGACTTTCATTCAAACTAGATGCAGGGATCAAAAACTTCTCAGACAGACAACAGTTAAAGGAGGCAACCATCCCCAAGACTGCCCTGAAAGAGGTTCTAAAAGACCTCTTATAAACAAGAACATCACTATAAAACTTGCAGTATATCAGAGCAAATAAAAACTTGTTGGATAATGGCATTACAATACATTAAATCATAATATCAGTAAATGTCAATGCTTAAATTCACCCATCAAAATGCACAAAGTGGGAGGATGGATCAGAAAACATAACCAAACCACATGCTGCTTGCAAGAATCCCATCTGACCCAACAAGATAAACACAGACGTAAAGTGAAAGGATGGAAAACTATCATACAGGCTAATGGACCACAAAAAAGGGCAGAAACAGCCATTCTCATCTCTGACATTATAGGTTTTAAATTAAATTAAATAATAAAAGATAAGGAAGGCCATTACATAATGATCTGAGGATCAATAAGCCAAGAAGACCTAACAATCATTAACATCTATGCACCCAATGAGGGACCATCTAAATACATCAAACACCTAAAAAATACATCAGTAGTAATACAATAATAATGGGAGACCCCACTCTCACATTTAGATCAACAAAGCAGAGAATCAACAAAAAACAGGAGAATTAAATGAAGAGCTGGACAGACTAGACCTCCTGGACATTTTCAGAGTTTTTCACCACAAAAAAAAATCGGAATACACATTATTTTCAAATCCACACAACACATACTCAAGGATAGACCACATGTTAGGTCACATAGACAACATCAAGAAATTCAAAGCATTGAAATCATCCCAAGTATCTTCTCAGACCACAGTGGAGTAAAGCTAACATTTAATAATCAGAAAATTACCAAAAGACTCAGAATTTGGAAACTAAACAACATACTGCTTGAGAGCCACTGGGTCAGAGAGACACTCAAGCAAGAAATTCAAGTGTTCCTGGAAACAAATGAAAATGAAGACACAAGCTATCAAAATATTTGGGACACAGCTAAAGCAGTATTGAGAGGGAAACCTATAGCCATACAACTGCATACTAAAGAACAAGAAACAACTCAAATAAACGACCTTCCTGCATACCTTAAGGACATAGAGGAAGAGGAACAAAGGAACCCTAAAGCAACCAAAGGACAGAAATCACTAAAATTAGAGCAGAAATAAACAACATTGAAAATAAGAGCAACATATAAAACATCAATGAAGCCAAATACTGGTTCTTTGAAAAATTAAAAAAGACTGACAAAGCCCTAGCCAGTCTCACTAAAAAAGAGGGGGGGGGACACTCAAATTAATAGAATCGTAAATGATAGAGGAGATATCACAACTAACACCACAGAAATCCAGAAAATCATGTGAATCTTCTATAAAGAACTATACGCCACCAAGTTAGAAAATCTGGAATGGAAGAATTCCTGGAAACATAGACCCTTCCAAAATTGAATCAAGAAGAACTACAAAACCTAAATACACCAATCACAGACAAAGAAATCGAAACATTTATTAAGAATTTCCCCAACAACAAAGTCCTGGACCGGATAGCTTCTCAAACAAATTCTACAAAACCTTCAGGAAACAGTTAATACCCATACTTCTAAAACTTTTCCACAAGATCGAAGAAACAGGAACACTCCCTTCCACTTTTTATGAAGCCAACATCACCCTGATACCAAAAGTAGATAGGGACACAACAAAAAAGGAAAACTACAGACCAATATCTCCGATGAATATAGATGACAAAATATTAAACAAGATCCTGGTCAACCAGATACAGCAGTATATCAAAAAGATTGCTCATCACGACCAAGTGGGATTTATCCCAGAAATGCAAGGCTGGTTGAACATACATAAGTCAATCAATGTAATTCACCACATTAATAAAAGCAAAGCCAAAAAACACATGATTATCTCAATAGATGCAGAGAAAGCCTTTGATAAAATCCCAACACCCATCCATGCTCAAAACACTACAAAAAATGGGAATAGATGGGAAATTACTCAAGACAGTGGAATCCATATATAGCAAACCTACAGCCAATATCATACTCAATGGACAGAAGCTGAAAGCATTCCCCCTCAGATTGGGGACTAGACAGGGCTGTCCACTATCACCATTACTCTTCAACATCGTATTGGAAGTTCTTGCCATAGCAATTAGGCAAGAGAAAGAAATCAAAGGAATACAGATTAGAAAAGAAGATGGCAAGCTCTATTTGCAGATGATATGATAGTATACATAGAAAAACCTAAAGAATCCAGCAGAAAGCTACTGGAAGTTATTAGGCAATATAGCAAGGTGTAAGGCTACAAAATCACTGTACAAAATCAGTGGCATTTCTCTATGCAAATACTAAAACTGAAAAAGACATCCAGAAATCACTCCCATTCACTGTTGCATCAAAATCAATAAAATACCTAGGAATAATGCTGACCAAAGAAGTGAAAGACTTGTATACTAAAAACTATGAGTCACTATTCAAGGAAATAGAAACTGATACCAAGAAATGGAAAGACATTCCATGCTCATGGATTGGAAGAATAAATATCATCAAAATGAATATTCTCCCCAGAGCCATATACAAAATTAATGTGATACCCATCAAAGTTCCACCAAGCTTCTTTAAGAGAATAGAACAAAAACTACAATCATTTATCTGGAACCAGAAAACACCTAGAATTGCCAAAACCATCTTGAGGAAAAGAAACAGAAATGGAGGCATCACACTCCCAGACCTCAAACTATATTATAAAGCCATCATAATCAAAACAGCCTGGTACTGGAACAAAAATAGGCACACAGACCAGTGGAACAGAATTGAAAGCCCAGAAATAAACCCCCACACCCATGGTCATCTAATCTTTGATAAAGGGGCCCAAAGTATTAAATGGAAGAAGGAGGCTCTCTTCAGTAAATGGTGCTGGGAAAACTGTTGAAACATGCAGAAGAATGAAACTGAACCACTTTATCTCACCAGAAACAAAAATCAACTCCAAATGGATTAAAGACCTGGATGTTAGACCAAAAACAATCAAATCCTTAGAGGAAAACATTGGTGGAACACTTTCCCACCTACACCTCAAGGACATCTTTGATGAAACAAACCCAACTGCAAGGAAGACTAAAGCAGAAACAAAAAAATGGGACTATATCAAATTGAAAAGCTTCTGCACAGCCAAAGAAACTATCACACAAACAAACAGAGCCCTCACAGAATGGGAGAAGATCTTCACATGCCATACATCAGACAAGAGACTAATAACCAAAATATACACAGAACTCAGCAAACTTAGCACCAAAAAAGCAAATGACCCCATCCATAAATGGGCAGAGGATATGAACAAAACATTCACCTCAGAGGAGATCCAAAAGGCTAACAAACATATGAAAAACTGCTCCAGGTCACTGATTGTCAGAGAAATGCAAATAAAGACAACATTGAGAAATCACCTCACTCCTGTGAGAATGGCATACATCAAAAAGGACAGCAGCAACAAATGCTGGAGAGGCTGTGGGGACAGAGGAACCCTTCTGTACTACTGGTGGGAATGTAAATTGGTCCAGCCTCTGTGGAGAGCAGTCTGGAAAACTCTCAGAAGGCTAGACATGGACCTTCCATATGACCCAGTAATTCCTCTCCTGGAGATATAGCCCAAAGACTCCATAACACCCAGCCGAAAAGATATGTGTACACCTATGTTCATAGCAGCACAATTCATAATAGCTAAAACCTGGAAGCAACCCAGGTGCCCAACACCAGATGAGTGGCTGAGAAAGCTGTGGTATATATATACACAATGAAATACTACGAAGCTATTAAGAAGAATGAACCCACTTTCTCTGATTCATGTTGGACAGAACAAGAAGGAATTATGTTAAGTGAGTTAATTCAGAGAGATAAAGATGAGTATGGGATGATCTCACTCATCAACAGAAGTTGAGAAAGAAGAACATAAAGGGAAACTAAAAGCAGGATTTGACTAAATCTGGAATAGGGCACGGAAGTAAAAACCCTGGGTTGAGGGTAAGAGTGGACATTTGGCTTCCCGGAGTGGTGTGGGAGGGGGGTGGAGGTGGGGGGTGGGGTGGGACACAGTCTTTTGGTGGTGGGAATGGTGTTTATGTACACTCCTATTAATTTGTAGTCATATAAATCACTTTAATTAATATGAGAGGTGAAAATTGTATGTCTCAAACTTTTTAAAGCACAGACTGAGTCTTTTTAATGCATAGGCTGAGTCTTTGATATGTCAACTCTCTAAAAAGACTAGACCAGGGAGAAAGCAGCAACTGGTGGCACAGCTATATACAAGATGTTCTGTATTATACAGCAAATCCTAACAAAGGGACTTTTCAAAGTTAACCCAATTACCAAATAATGTGATGATAACAATAACTATCCATTATCTTCTTGAACCCTAAGACAGCAGGAACCTCACATTTCCACTATAGAGCCTATATTTACCCCAGTCCTGGAATCTTAGGGTGGGATGCACTTTTCTGCACGCTTCTTTCAATTCATATCAAATAATATTGCATCCACCGATCACAATCTAATCAACGCAACAAGTGCCACCTCAGCATGCTTTGCTTCAAACTGTATCCAGAGACTTCAGGTGTGGAATGACAACCCTTCAAGCTTCATTACTTGGGTGAGACCTTTCCTTTCATAGTATTCTCTAATTCCATTCCAGGTGGTTCACTTCCTAACAAAAGTCCCAAAACTTAAGATATATACCAGGTGCCCTAAGATAGAGCATATGTTCACACGTATCCATAAATTAGGGCAAAATATATTCCTGAAAGCAAAAGTACACAATAGTCTGAGTGAGTACCCCCCAAAACTTCATCTGCACTATTCCAGCCTTTAGGTTCATGATTGTTCAACAGTTTGTTTGGCTTTGTACGTTAACTCTCTTTTCAGTCACCAGGTTCCAGATGCCAGCATGATGCCGACCAGACTTCCTTGGACAGACGACCCCACCAATGTGTCCTGGAGCTCCATTTCCCCAGAGACCCACCCTTCTAGGGAAAGAGAGAGGCAGACTGGGAGTATGGACTGACCAGTCAACACACATGTTCAGCAGGGAAGCAATTACAGAAGCCAGACCTTCTACCTTCTGCAACCCACAAAGACCCTGGGTCCATGCTCCCAGAGGGATAAAGAATGGGAAAGCTATCAGGGGAGGGGATGGGATATAGAGATCTGGTGGTGGGAATTGTATGGAGTTGTACTCCTCCTATCCTACGGTTCTGTTAATGTCTCCCTTTTTAAAAAAAAAAAAAAGAATGAAATAAAGGTAAAAAAAAAAAAGAGAGACAGCTATATACAAATAATGTCAAAGGACATAAATTATGGTGATGTTGTGTATGACACAGCAAATTCTAACAAAGGGATTTTCAAAGTTAACCCAATTGCCAAATAATGTGATTACAGCAATAACTATCTCTTGCCTTCTTAAACCCTAAAACTGCAGGAACCTCCCGCTTCCGCTATAGAGTCTATATTTCCCCTCAGTCCTGGAACCTCTAGGGTGGGGCTTTCTCCTGCATGCTTGTCTCAACTCATACCAAATGATATTGCATCTGCCGATCCCAACCTAATTAATGCAATGAGTACCACCTCAGCATGCTTCACATCAGACTGCGCCCAGAGACATCAGGTGTAGAATGTCAACCCTTCAGCCTCATTACTCAGGTGAGGCATTTCCTTTCATAGGATTCTCTAGTTCCATTTCAGGTGGTTCACTTCCTAAGGAAGTCCCAAAACCTAGATAAAGACCAGGTCCCATGATATAGGGCATATGGTCGGTCACATGTACCCATAAATTAGGGCAAAATATATACCTGAAAGCATACAGCAAGTAGAAAAACCTAAAAAGATACCATAAAGTTACTAATGAAATAGTGTCTACTTAGACTTAGATACCCTTCTCACCTACTTCCTACTACACTTCCCTCACTCACTCCAAAGCTAACCTTATTAAAAGCAAGGACTGCAAAAGCTGAATAAGGGCAAGAGACTGGCATACTTTAATGATGACTCTTTAGTCACTATAAGGCCACCCCATCAGCTGGGGCCCTAATTGGAGATCCCTGAGATTCCCAAATAGACATGATGGGCAAATAGATCCCTCTCTCCATTGTTACTGGTCATCTCTATCAGGAACAACACAACAGACCCCTTTGTGGGCCCCCATAGGACGTTGCCCTCAACTTGGATCAACCATGGTAGTGAATGTTCCATCCTCTGAAAGGAGGCTGGACAACATACTCTATGTTCCACCTGAGAAAGATGGGTCCTGAAATTGGGGCAGCTTGGAACATTCCTACTCATGACCACAGAATGTGAGCTCAGATCTACAGGGATACAGAGGTCACATAGGCTCCTAAGCTGAATATGGACCCCAGATTGCATCAAATCAATGCGGTTTACAGTCAACAATATATACCTTTCCCATATTTGGGAGCTACTCTCTTCCCTGATCCAGCTTTCTGGTCCTTTTCCCAGCCCTGACACCATCTCCCCCAGAAAATAACTTGGATCCACCTGCATATCAGATGTCAGCTTAAGAGAAAAATAAAAACTTTTTTTTTCTATCTCCTCCCTTGCTGTCATCTGCCATTTCTTGCTACTCATGTACCTGACAACCAAGTGCCTTCTAATTTGGTTATTTAATTGGCATCAGAGAAACCTGGTGGTATAGACAGGCCAGAGTAGTGACCAGCTCTGGTACGTGTGGAGCTGGGAATCAAACTGGAAAATTCATGCATACAAGTCTTTTACATTACTGTTCAGTTACCTCCTAGGTCTATATATAATTCTTAAATGCTTGTTAAAGATCAATAAACTCAAAAATACAAGTCAAAAGATTTATTCATATGGTAAAGAAAGGGAAAGTGGTATATGAGTGTACAGATGCTTTAATGATATCATTTCATTTAATCTTCTTGACAACACTTTAACATGAGAATCATTATGTCCAGTTTATAAATAAGAAAGTAAGGCAGAAATTAAGTAACTTTCCTGAGGTTACAATCTAATTAAATGGCACTGACAGAAATCCAAAGGCTTTCTGGTGCTATGTGCCAATTTAAGTACTACTACACCTTGTGATAGGAATTTCAATAGCTCAGGGACCAGCTGGGGAGTTTTCCAAAAAGCTGAGTTGCTCCAAGTCTGATGTTCAAATAAAGTTCCTCCTGCACTTTCATTTGGAACATAGTATCTTTCCATAATTAACACCACAATGAAGCCTGTATTCCTTCTTAGCATACTAGTTATGTATGCACAAATACATATATAAATAACACATCATCTGATCTTCAAGTTTGAAAGCAAATAATTAAGAATTTCACATGTTAAACTCAATTTTTTGTGAAACATGCTTACAGAAATATTCAATTGCCACTCTTGCCTTCATGAATGCAGCCATCTATTTTGGTGAGATGAGAAATTGTACCCATGTGCCAATTGTACTGTAAACCATTAACCTCCAATTAAAAAAATAATACTGTTCAAAATTCAAGGGAATTTGGAATACACTTTTTTCATAAGGTACAATGCAATACAAATACCTTTACACATTCCATATATGATTTTAAAAACGTTTTTACCTAAAAAGTAGAAAATAACCAACTTAAAAACCCCTGAGTTACTATCCTGGTTAGATTACATTAAAATAAGTGTTTTGATTTAACCTTCAGTTTTACAGTTAGTCCTGTAATTAATACATTTTAATACATTCTGTGTCTCCTCTGCCACAACCCCTAGAAAGAAACTTTATTCCCTTTTTTTAACTATTAGTTTTATGGAGTCCCAACATAAATTCTAAGAAAAAATGCCCAAAAAAGAATGTGGCTTAAAACAATTTTGTTTTAGTAAAAGGACATCAAGATTGATTTTACCAATGGTCACAAACCTTTGATAAAGGCTAAGGAGTGTGTGTGTGTGTGTGTGTGTGTGTGTGTGTGTGTGTGTGTGTGTGTGTGTGTGTGTATTTTAGCAATTTAACTTTCACAGCATATAACCAACATGTAAAACACAGATTTAAATCCAAATGAATTCATGATATTTATAAATCTTACATAAGATAAATATCATTTCATCTAACAGTCTTAAAAGGACAGGTAAGTAAAATAAAATAGGGACTATAACTGGAGGCCATTAACAACCTTTCACATGCTAAATGAGAAAGCACATTTGTATGTGATAGGCATACACACCCACCCACACGTCTCATATCTGAAAACTACATACACTAGAAATTAGTTTTTGCTATTATCCTGCTGTATTCTCAAACATCCTACATATCCATTTTCAAAAAAAGAAAGGAAGGCAGGGAGGGAGGGAGGAAAGGAAGCAAAGAAGGAAGGAAAAAGAACAGGAAATATGGTGAGGTTTGACATATACATTTAGGAGTTTAAGAAAAGGCAATTGACATACTGATTCGAAGTAGAAAGAATTTATTTAACTTTTACCATATCAGGACAACAAAGCAAACCTTTTATGTTATCACTCATCAAAAGGGCATTACAAAACATTAACATAATGTAGTAAGTAGCCCATGTTTTCTTCAGGCACTTTCAAAGGGCATCACAGACCCACAATATCTTCTACTGAGTAAGAAAACAGAGCTGTAAAACAACTAGTAAGGCAAAATACTAATGACTCCAATTTATTTGACCATTAATCTTCCATATTTTGGAGACATTCTGAATTTAACATTTGCAGTATTTGTTAGGAGTTAGCATGTTATCAGTAATGTTGAATTTAATAGCTACTGTTAAGCAATTGATTTCAAATGCATACAACATAGCTTAATTATATATCTAAAGGATGGCCTGATTTTCTGCCCTCAAATGCACAAAAAGAATCTCTATTTACCCCCACAAAACAGTCTTTGGCAATGTTGAATAGTTATAAAGCTGTTATTTTACTGGGAAGCAAAATAAGCCTTCAAGTGTCCCTTACTTGGTCTTAGAAGGTCAAATTCTCTGTCCAACAGTTCCTCTTCTGTTAACTTGGAAAAATTATCCTCTCCAAATGGATTCCACCCTGACATATCAGGTGGATTACTGATACTCTTCTGATTTGTAATATTTGCAACTGTGTCTTTATCGGCAGCAGATCTACGGTTATAAATAAGAAAGAAAAAATAAGGAAAAAATATCATATTATCATTGAAGAAATAAAAGTGCCTTAATTCACATTTTACAAGTACTTAGATAAGCAAATCATTTTATTAGGTAGAGATAGCTGACAAGAGCATGGAATGAGAAGAAGACTACCTGTAGTTTCTATAACGTTAACAGCTGTGTACTTTGGGGCAAGTTCCTTTATTTGCCTGTATCTGAGTCCTCATCTTAAGCCATTTTCCACTTATACATATTTATTATTATTCATATACCCTAATGCTTGCTTTAGGAACATGCAGTTAAAAAATTAATTTGTTTTCACCTTTCTACTCTCAATTACTCTCCCCTGCTTCAAGTCCAGTCTACACACACACACTCACTCACTCACTCACTCACTCACTCACACAAAGGTATGCTAAAGCAAACAGCACAATTTAACCCTTTTTTGAGATGTTCATTGAACAAATGTGTCATAACGGTACTGTTTCTCATGCATTACTCAACATCTGTAGACAACTTTTCCAGCTACTATTTCATAACATGAAATACTATCACATGAAAACTTTTTAGTACTCCAGTAACTGCAGCTCTTAAAACTACTTACTCTTATATACCTGGAAATACTTAGCAGTTATCATTATGGTCAGTAGACCTCTACTTACAAAAATTCTACAGTGCTCCCTTTAATGAACCTGTTTGAAAAATTATATCACACTTTACTTTTACTATAATATTTTCAATATGAATTGGCCATGAGCAGTGACTAATATGTTTGAATAATCCAAATATTGTTTCCTAACTATGCTATGTAAGTAATAAACCTGCTATCATATCATCTTTACAAAGAACCACATAATGCATTAAAATTGTTTAAATTGAATCAAAATTTTTATGATTATTGTAAAAAGTAATTAAAATAATTAAGTAGAAAGGGCTGGGCAGTGATGTACTTGGTTAAGTGCACATTTTACCATGCACAAGGACCCAGATTCAAACCCTGGTCCCCACCAGTAGAAAGAAAGCCTCACAAATGGTGAAACAGGTCTGCAGGTATCTCTCCCTCCCTCTCTGTCTCTGCCCTCTCCTCTCAATTTCTATCTTATCAAATAAAAAAAACTAAACTAAACTAAAAAATCCACCAGAAGCAGTGGATTTGTCATGCAGGCACCATGTCCCGGCATGGTGTCAATAAAGAAAAAAAAATAGAAAAACTAGTTAGTTTGTCTATACGTATTATTTTTAAATTACTATGTGGTTTCATAGGGTTTTATTTTTAAATTACAAAGAATGTCACTAACATATAAGTCAATCATTTATTAGTCTTTAAAGCTGTTATATGTTGCTTAGTGTTATCTGCAAATAACAGAAGAATTAGCTGATGGAAATGGAAGAAAGGATGGGAATGTACAGGGGCCAGAAGAGAAAATAAGTAAGGGGAAAAGAAGGACTTAACAGAGAAACAGAGCGTACAGTAATTCCAGTCACTTAGGGACTGCACTCCATAATTACAACCATCTCCACAAAGTTTCTTCTGCATCTACTAGAAAAATACTTGCCTATTGGCACTATAAGAGGAGTCCATTATGGTTCCAACCTGAGATGGAAGTGATGAAGTGTAGGAAACCAAGGCTGGTGAGAACTCTTGAGGGGAGCGGGAGCTAAGATATTCAGGTGATGCCTGCTGCTGAGACTGCTGATGTTGAGCTAGCATTTGCTGCTGCAAGAAAGACTGCTGATACTGCTGCATCTGAAATAAGAAATGTCATTACACACAACAGTACCTGTCACTAAAAGCACTGCTAACATCACACCTATCCTATCTGTCCCTTCCTTTTCAGACTGAGGACATAACCAGAAACTGGAAAAACAGTATCTGGAAGGAGCATATTGAAAACTATAGCAAAATGAAGTGTGTCTACTTAAGAAGTTGTAATGGAAGGCCTACGTACAGAATGCACAAATTCTTGGAAAAACACGGCCAGGAAACTGAACTGGAGGATGAGGGTAGATAGCACAGTGGTTATGCAAAGAGATTCCCATGCCTGAGGCTCCGAAGTCCCAGGTTCAAGCCTCCACACCAATATAAACCAGAGCTGTTCAGTGCTCTGGTTTGAAAAGAAAAAGAAAAAAAAAAAAAGTAACTCAACTGATAGGGTGCAAAACTCTCATGTCTGAGACTTCCAGCTCAAGTCTTGTAATCACATGATCTGGGGATGGTGCTCTGACTTCTCATTCTCATTCTCTGACTTCTCTCCCTCACTTTCTTTTTTCTTTTTTTTTTTTAAGATTTTATTTATTTATTAATGAGAAACATAGGAGGAGTGAAAAAGCCAGACATCACTCTGGTACATGTGCTGCCGGGGAATGAACTCAGGACCTCATGCTTGAGAGAATGATGCTTTATCCACTGCACCACCTCCTGGACCACCTCTCCCTCACTTTCTTTCTCTCTCTCTCTCTCTCCCTCCCTCCCTCTCTCTCAACACTTTAATATCCAATAAATGAAGATATTCTAAGAAAAAGATAACAGTTTAACATCATTAACATGAAACTAATTTGCTAATCAGTCATTTTTAAAATGTCAATTTTATGAAGCAAATGCAATTTTCCTTTGTGTTTCATTTTTATAAGGCAAGGCTAAAGTTCATGATAAATTTCCCTTAACCTATATGACCCTTCGATTCCTTCCCTGAGGATATATCCTAAGGAACAAAACATACCCATCCAAAAATATTTGTGTATACCTATGTTCATAGTAGCGCAATCTATAACAGCCAAAACCTGTAGGCAACCCAGGTATCCAACAACAAATGAGTGGCTGAGTAAGTTGTAGTCTATATACACAATGGAATACTACTAAGCTATAAAAAAAAAATGGTGAATTCATCTTCTTCACCTCATCTTGGATGGAGCTTTAAGATATCATGTTAAGTGAGATAAGTCAGAAACAGAAAGGTGAGTGTGGGATGATGTTATTCGTAGACAGAAGTTGAAAAACAAGATCAGAAGTGAAAATACAAAGCAGAACTTGGACTGGAGTTGGTGTATTGCACCAAAGTAAAAGACTCTGCGGTGTGGGAGGATGGTTTAGGTCCTGGAACATGATGGCAGAGGAGGGCCTAATGGGGGCTGAACTGTTATGTGGAAAACTGGGAAATGTTACACATGTACAAACTACTGTATTTTACTGTCAACTATAAACCATTAATTCCCCAATAAAGAAATAAAATAAATAAAATAAAATTCCCTTAACTTGCAAGGTAAGAGAAAGTCTTATCAATTATGATGTGTCAAATTTAGGCACTATAGTTCAACCTTAAAGCTGCTTGAGATGATATGACTGACTGATAGAAAATCCATGTCAACTGATTTTCATTATTAAACTCTAAATAATACCATTTATATTGTCAATTTGATACTCTACTGTAGAAATGATATGATACTTACCATTGCAGAATAATGTGATGCAGAAGACTGTGGCTGATAGACAGAAGGCATTAAAAACTGTTGTTGAAGTAACCGCTGTTGTTGAATTGCATGTTGATACTACAATAAGAAAAGCAAATGCATCGATTATTACTCATATTTTATGTTCTTTCTTTAAGTACTGATAGCACCTTACTATTGCAATGATATGGGAACTCAACAGCCCAAATACTACTGTGAAATAGTGATACAATCAGTAAATGACCGTGGGTCACATGTTTTTTAATAATTTAAATGTATTTTTCCAACTTTTCATTAGTGACCTAACAGTTTTACAAAATCTGTAAATTATATACATTTATATAACTATGGCTTAAAAGCTCATATATGGACAGGGGTAGACAAACTAATGGTTATGCAAAGAGACTCTCATGCCTGAGGCTTCAAAGTTGTAGGTTCAATCCCCTGCACCACCATACCCCAGAGCTGAGCAGTGCTCTGGTTTAAAAAAAAATCATCTATAACTTTATAACATATGTTTATACTGAAATTATTGTCTAAATTATCAGTGAAATATAATAGATTCAATTAAACCTAAACCTATTTACTATTTGGTGAATATCCCTAAAATGACTGTCTAGGGACTCCTCATAGTATGCTGTCAAACTCTTCTTATCTCCTACCTCCTTCTGGAATCAGAATCTTCTGGCCATCAAATGGCACTGTCTGCCAAGGTCCTCTCAGCTAAGTCTAAAGGTGAGAGACACTCATGAAGTGTCATGGGTATAACTGAGTAAAAAAAATTTCAGGAAAAATAATGGAGGATATCTCATAGTGATACTCAATTACATCTAAAGTATAACTAGAAATGTATAGGTTTTCATGAGGTAAAGAGAGTAGAACTTAAGCTGTTTTTTTTTTGTTGTTGTTGTTCTATGCTCCCCCCAACTCTCAATGTAATCCTTCATACACACATTTCAACCTAGGTACAATAAAACCAAACAAACAAAAAAAAATCTACATTAAAAGTCTAATATCATCTTTACAGGAAAATGCTATTATTAGAGCCAGCAAGATTGCTTTTTTTTCCCTCAAGTATAACCCCACCATATTGAAGATAACTTTGATGCTGTCTTTCTGTTTGTCTTCACACCTGTTTCTGTATATGAGGGCAAAAAAAAAAATGGCCTAAAGCACTGAAGTCCCAGTGGATAGTAAGAAAAAATACCATTAGTCTGTGTAGCTCAAGCCAGAATGCAAACAAAAAGAAACTGATACTATCATAAATAACACAGGGTCAAATAATGAGATGAACAACTTCCTAAAAGCATGCTACAATCCATCTCAGCAGTTTTCACAACTAAGCACAATCTAAATAAAGCACATACTACTCACTAGTCAGAAAACTCAGTAGAATGTTTACTTGTATCTGGAAATCTAGGTACTCATGATACAAAAATGGAAAATTCACTGATAGTCAATTAATCATTTACTTTATCCTACTCCTTTCACAGCTGAAGAAACAAAAGAATTACCTGCGGCATATAAACATCCTGAAGCTGCTGCTGCTGCTGCTGCTGCTGCTGCTGCTGCTGCTGCTGCTGCTGCTGCTGCTGCTGCTGCTGCTGCTGCTGCTGCTGCTGCTGCTGGTGAGAATGTCTGGGCTGTAAATGAAGCTGCTGCAACCTCCAATCCCCCTGCTGGAGTTGCTGGAGTACTCTATGCTGTTGTGGTGTCTGCTGAGCGGGTGCTTGACCCAGTACAAGCTCAGGGTCATTTCCAGGCCTCAGTGCTCCTACAAAAAGATTTCCACTGTCTTTTATTAACATGTCATCTGTCCTTTAGCAAATAAAAATTCTTAGGTGCATATAGTGTAAATAGTATAAGTACTATAAGTAGCCATGAAAGATAGTTTTATCAACTAGATCTCTAAGAATGTCTTCTTCCAACAGCTACAATTCTTATTCTTTAAGGTTCACCTCAAGTCTCTCCTGCTTCTTTTGTTGCTGTATCTTAACACTCCATTGCTACCAATAATACACACACACACACACACACACACACACACACACATATATATTGCCCTGCACATACTGTTTATAGGTATTTCTTAACTAAGGTGCCTGAAGAATAAGGTGATGATTTACCTGCTACATTTAAAAACAAAAAGCAAGCAAACAAATATTCTACAATGTGACACAAGAAGTGCTACTGCAGTGAATCTATTCACATTTTTATTTATTTATTTATTTATTCCCTTTTTGCTGCCCAGGTTGTTTTATTGCTGTAGTTATTATTGTTGTCTCTCTTTGTTGTTGGACAGAACAGAGAGAAATGGAGAGAGGAGGGGAAGACAGAGAGGGAGAGAGAAAGACAGACACCTGCAAACCTGCTTCACTGCCTGTTGTTGTTAAAATTCGGAGGCTCTAGCTGGCCGGGCTAGCTTCACGGGCGGGTAACAGAGACGACCAGAGACATACGGCTGGGCAGGGAAGCTGTATTTCTTTATTCAGGAACAACGATTCATAAACTAAGACAAACTAATCACCAAACAGAACTCTGCTGCCTCTTTCCCCCGCGGCGCCAAGCACTCTCTAACTCTGCAACTCTCCAACTCCCCAACTCTGGAACTCTGGAACTCTGGAACCCTCTCGGGGTTCCTTGGGGTGGGGCCAAGCGGGCCCGCGAAATTAGCAGGACTGATCCAATTTTCTTGGCGGGGGGAGAGCTAGAACAACCCAATGTAAAGCATACAACAGCCTGTGAAGCGGCTACCCTGCATGTGGGAAGTCGGGGACTCGAACTGGGATCCTTACACCGGTCCTTGCGCTTTGCACCACCCGTGCTTAACCCGCTGCACTACTACCCAACTCCCCATACTACTTTCTAAGTGATTACATGCAATTCTATAAATTTACTTTTTATATTAATTTAAAAGATATATATAACACCACAAACAAGAAATATAATACAATTTGATTTCTACATGATGACTTACAATATTTATGAAGAACTATCTAATTCTCAAGGAGAAAAAGAATATGCTTTTTCACGGCTAATAGTTGATGAAAGAAGAAATGTTAAAAGATACATTTATGGGGAAAAATATGATAGGATATCTTCTCGATTAGAGAAATAATTTTCTTCAAAATAAGATAAAGAAAATTTCTGGGGCCAGGTGGTGGTGCACCTAGTTGAGTGCATGTGTCACAATGCACAAGAACCCAGATTCAAGCCCTTGGTCCCCATCTTCACAACTGGTGAAGCAGTGCTGCAGGTGTCTCTCTGCCTCTCTCCTTCTCTATCCCCCCGCCTTCCCTCTCAATTTCTGGCTATCTCTATTAAATAAATAAAGATTACCAAAAAAATTTTTTTAACTTAGTTAAAAAAAAAGAAAACTTCTATGCTGTAGTGTCCACATACTTCTAAACAAACCCCTTTGCCAAGGCTATAGATTCAGTGTAGAGACATAAAATATTGAGTGGCTAGAGTTTCAACTTCCTTTTCCCAATAATATAGAAGAGTCTGCACTTTGGATATCCATTATAAATTTCACATCCTACTAGTTGATGACCCAAGGGATATTATGAGCTTTTTGTATCAAATTAATGAGCTCTTTATACCGTATCTTCACGCTTTATCCTTGCCTATAACTTTAGAAAAATAATAAATTGATTTTATTTGATATCAGTGGAAAGGTCCATATGGAATTATGTTATTGCTGTACAGTATTAACTCTGTGAGTAATCTCTACCCTAGGAAATGAAGTCATAGTTTATTTAATGTAACTATAAAGGGGATGAGGCTGGCAGGACTGTTATTACCTTTTGGTCTGTGGTTACCAAATTCACCTAGAGCAGGAACTTTAACAGGTGTTGCTGAACTCTGAATGGTCAGCACAGTGGATGCAGTAGTAGTAGAGTTGGCCTTTGGTCTTTGTCTTGGTGCAATTGAGGTTTCTGTTGGTCCAATGGTATCTGTTATTCTACAAAAGAAGAACAGATTTCACTCCGAATATTCTAATTATTTCTAGCTTACCATTTGTTCTATAAAGTACCTATTTCAGAAGATGTATCTCAAGTGCCATGTATAAGCATGTTAGTCCTCCTGGCATCTACCTAAGTCTCATTCTCAAATAGAAAATATCTACTTCAGACAGGAGAAGTAAAGTGTTAAATTTTTTTCCCTTAAACCAGTGTGATATCATCCTTAATTTGTGGATAAAGCAGGCAGAAAGAATACAGGATTGCTCTTAAAATAAATTAAAGACAAATAGAAATCTCATAAGCGGGAGTCAGGTGGTAGTGCAGCCGGTAAAGCGCAGGTGGCACAAAGTGCAAGGACAACATAAGGATCCCAGTTCGAGGCCCCCGGCTCCCCACCTGCAGGGGTTCGCTTCACAAGCAGTGAAGCAGGTCTGCAGGTGTCTATCTTTCTCTCCCCCTCTGTCTTCCCCACCTCTCTCCATTTCTCTCTTTCCTATCAATGATATCAATAACAATAATAACTACAACAATAAAACAACAAGGGTAACAAAAGGGAATAAATAAATTTTTTAAAAAAAGAAATCTCATAAGCTTTTTGATAAAATAAAGGGCCACGTTTCTGAGTCAGAGAAGTAAAAAGAAAAGACTAATAGCAATGTCCCTTAGACTCTATACCTGAGGGGGAAAAAGACAAGTGCATATAAAACTAAAAAGGCCAAGGGTCCAGGCAGTAGCATATCTGGTTAAGTGCACTTATTATCATGCAGAAGGACCCAAAGTTCAAGCCTTTCCTCTCCCTACCTGGAAAGGGGGAGCTTCACTAGAAGTACAGCAAGTCTGCAGGTGTCTATCTTTCTCCCTCTCTTATCTCCTCTCCTCTCTCAATTCCTTTCTCTCTGATCAAGTATAATTGAAAGGAAATTGGAAAAAAAATGGCCACTGGGAGTGGCGGGTTTGTAATTTGGGCACAAGCACTAGCAATAACCTTGCTGGCAATCAAAAAAGAAAGGAAAAAAAAAGGCCAAAACCCTTAACAGAAATTGAGAGGAGGAGGAGAAGATAGGTAGAGAAATGCCTGCACACTTGCTTCACCACTTATGAAGCATCCCCCACTGCAGGTGGGGAGAGGGAGACCCAGGTCCTAATGCACAGTACTATGTGCACTTAACCAGGTGCACCACTGCCCAGCCCCTCACTTGTACTTCTTAAACTGTGCTTTACTTAAAACACTGAGTAGAAATTGATAGATGTATAAATCAATCCACTGGGACTTAGTTTTCAAATGTTCAGCAAAGTTCTGAAAATATAAGAACCTACTATTTGAGAAAACACAAAAATTTGCTTTCACAAAAGTGCAGGAAGAGTCTAACATACGTATCTATCTGATAGTACAATACAATACAAAAATTCTCAAACACACACACACACACACACACACACACATTTTTTTGTTGTCATCATCAAAGGCTTATCACTCTAAGCCAACATTTTTCAAATAAAAGGAGGTGGAGGAAAAGATACCACAAACATTCGTCTTCTTCCAGTGTGGTGGAGGGTGGACTCAAACCTAGGTCATGTGCATGCTAAAGCAGGCATATTATCCACATAAACTACCTTGCCTGCTTAGTTATTTCCACTTAGTAACATAATTACATAATTACTACAAATCTATCAATTTCCATTAGCACATTTTCAAATAAACACATAACTTAAAATTTATCACGATTTAAGCACAGCAAAACATCTGATGCATTTGAAGACAGTACTGTTCACTGACAAATCTCTAGTTCTGTCCAGTGGCTGTAAGTACCACAAGAGGGAGCCCTATTCACAAGTAAGAAAGGAAGTGAAATTCTAACAAAAGCTTTTAGAAAATCATAGAAAAACACTGTATTATGTGGTTCTTTAAAAAATAAATAAATAAATTGTTACTAAGTGTGTGAATGGCAAGAATCATATGAAAACTGACCCCAAAAAAAGTCAGTAAATGGTAATGAATGTATATACTTACATCTCATTTTTTTATGATAAGTACTGAGTTAAGCTTAATGATAGACATGGCACTAAAAATCAATGTACATTTTCTAAGCTCGAATAATTTAAAGAAAATAAAATTATGTGGTCCACTTCCCGAAGTGGCGCACTGGATAAGGCATTGGACTCTCAAGCACGAGGTCCCGAGTTCAATCCCCAACAGCACATGTACTAGAATGATATCTGGTTCTTTCTCTCTCTCCTGTCATTTCTCATAAATAAATAAAATCTTTTTAAAAATAAATAAAATTATAATCACTATAGTTAGTTATTATAAATTCTACATAGTAATAGACACGCCAAATATGCACTAGAATACCTAAGAGTTTATCAATTTAGCATACTTTAATACTTGCCGATAATAGGCATAAACAAAAAATTATACTAGCAATAAAGGCAAAACATTAAATTTTATAACTAGAGTTGCCATGTGATAAAGATATGAAAATTCTTCCCCTTCCTAAATACAGACCCAATGTAACAACCAATTACAAAATTACTACAATTACTACTTCCTGATTACTGATTGAGGACTCAACTGAAATTAATGTCCAATTCTTAGCACAAAAAAGATTTTGTACTTATTACTGAAACTCCACACCATATTACAATTAAAAGTAAGAATATTCTTTAAAATGCCTTTTCATAAATAGTGAATGACTACTGGATGGTTTCATTCATATATAGTATATTAATAACAAAAACAGAAAAACATACGACAATAATATCAAAATGACTCTGAGGCTAGTTTCTATTAAAGTATAGTGTTGGTGATTATCAGACAGAATGAGGAGAAGCGGGGGGGGGGAAGGTAGCATGGTGATGGCACTGGATCTCTGCTGGCAAGCGTAATTAGTAGCATATACATATATGGGTTTGAAATTATACTTCTCAACTCTTAAAATATTGGTTTACAGTATCATATTGTACTCGGTTTCAAGGATGATGGGATACTGGACCATGGTATAGTACCACTTTAGAGGTGAAGAACTATAGTTTCAAAACATCTACAGCCTTGTAAACCAAGGTTACCTCAAAAACAAATTTTTTTTTTACAATTTCTTTTATTTTTTTTTATTCATAAAAAGGAAACATTGACAAAACCATAGGATAAGAGGGGTACAACACCACACAATTCCCACTACAAGAAGTGCATATTCTATCCCCTCCCCATAGCTTTCCTATTCTTTAACCCTCTGGGAGTATGGACCCAGGGTCATTGTGGGATGCAGAATGTGGAAGGTCTGGCTTCTGTAATTATTTCCCTGCTGAACATGGGCAATGAAGAGGTCAATCCTTACTCCCAGCCTGCCTCTCTCTTTCCCTGGTGGGGCGGGGCTCTAAGGAAGCCATCCTTCAGGACACATTGGTGGGGTTATCTGTCCAGGGAATAGATTCAAAAATATAAAAAACAGGTTCAAACTTCAAAAACTTACCTGGCTTTTATTTGGCTTTTCCTAGCAGCTGCTTTACTAGCAGTCATGGGTTCAGGAAGAGTTGAAGGAATAGAAGAATTCTTGAAAGAAAAAAAAAAAAAAGACAAAATCTCATTTTAGTTTTTATTTTAGCTGCAGGAAGATTTATTTAAAATACTACAGACATATATATATATATGTGTGTGTGTGTGTGTGTGTGTGTGTGTGTGTGTGTGTGTGTGTGTGTGTGTGTGTGTGTGTATATATATATATTTTTTTTCCTCCAGGGTTATTGCCGGGCTCGGTGCCTGCACCATGAAACCACCACTCCTGGAGGCGATTTTTCCCCCTTTTGTTGCCCTTGTTGTTGTAGCCTCGTTGTGGTTATTATTATTACTATTGTTGATGTTGTTCGTTGTTGGATAGGACAGAGAGAAATGGAGAGAGGAGGGGAAGACAGAGAGGGGGAGAAAAAGATAGACACCTGCAGACCTGTCTCACCGCCTGTGAAGCAACTCCCCTGCAAGTGGGGAGCCGGGGACAGGAACCGGGATCCTTACGCCAGTCCTTGCACTTTATGCCACGTGCGCTCAACCCACTGTGCCACCGCCCGACCCCCTACAGATATATTCTTAAACTTAGGAATTACAGTCTGCCTGTAAGATGCCATTAGTTTCACAACAGATACCCTCAAATTATTCAAACAAATTTGCCAGATTTAATCTACAAATATCACTGTTATACAAATGTCACTTTAATATTACTATTCCACAGAAACCTTTGAAAAATAAGCAGAACCATTTCACATCTACTTAACAAGTAGGAAAACCTTGGTAAAAAGCTAAATTGCAGGGGGCCAGGCAGTGGCATATTGGGTTAAGTGCATATGGTACAAAGTGCAAGGACCTGCACAAGGATCTCAGTTTGAGCTCCCAGTTCCCCACCTGGGGGGGGGGGGGAGGCTTCACAAGCAGTGAAACAGGTCTGCAAGTCTCTCTCTTTCTCTCTCCCTATCTTCCCCTCTCCTGTCAATTTCTCTCTGTCCTATCCAATAAAAAATGGGGGGAAAGGCAGTCAGGAGCAGTGGATTCATAGTGCAGGCACTGAGTATGTGCACTTAACTGGGTGCATCACTGCCCAGCCCCAATGCAAATAATTTTAATGATACTGCTTGTAAAATCAAGAAAAAGTCAAGAGTAGAGGCTCAAATCATTTATCCGTATTCTATACTGTTTGGTTTATAGCAGGTGCTCAACAAATGCTAGCTAAATAAAAATATTAAAATCTAGTCAAGTGTCAGAAAGGTTGCTTTCATTAATAGAATGTTAGAATTGTATGATATCACCAAAGTAATAACCCTGAGGTAAGGGGTAGACATGCAGCTTCCTGGGACAGTGGGGGGTGGGAGTGGGTGGGAGGGACGGGTCACAGTCTTTTGGTGGTGGGAATGGTGTTTATGTACACTCCTAGCAAAATGTAGACATATACATCACTAGTTAATTAATATGAGAGGGGGAAAATTAATTGTATGTCTCGAAGTTTTTCAAAACACAAACTGAATCTTTTCTCAATATATGCAGTGTAATTGATATGCAGACTCTCTCAAAAGCCTAGACCAAGTAGATCAGAAGCAACCAATAGCACAGCTATATACAAGATACTGAGTACTGTACAGCAAACCCTAACAAAAGGACTTTTCAAAGTTAACCCAATTACCAAATAATGTGATGATAACATTAACTATCGATTGTCTTTTTGAACCCTAAGACAGCAGGAACCTCACATCTCCACTATAGAGCCTCTACTTCCCCCAGTCCTGGAACCATTGGATAGGGCCAACTTTCCCATATGCCTCTCCCAATCCATATCAAATAATATTGCATCTGCCGATCACAACCTAACCAACACAACGATTGCCACCTCAACATGCTTCACTTCAGACTGTGTCCAGAGACTTCACGTGTGGAATGACAACCCTTCAGCTTCATTACTCGGGTGAGACCTTTCCTTTCATAGTATACTCTAATTCCATCCCAGGTGGTTCACTTTCTAACAAAGTCCCAAAACCTAGATATACACCAGTTTCTGTGAGAGAGAGCATATGTTCACACGTATCCGTAAACTACTACAAAATATATACCTGAAAGCAGAAGTACACTAGAGTTTGCAGTGAGTATTCCCCTAACACTACCTCTCCACTATTCCAAGCTTTGGGTCCAGGATTGCTCAACAACTTGTTTGGCTTCGTATGTTAACTCTCTTTTCAGTCACCAGGTTCCAGATGTCATCAGGATGCCGGCCAGGCTTCCCTGGACTGAAGACCCCACCAATGTGTCCTGGAGCTCAGCTTCCCCAGAGACACACCTTACTAGGGAAAGAGAGAGGCAGACTGGGAGTATGGACCGACCAGTCAACGTTCATGTTCAGCGGGGAAGCAATTACAGAAGCCAGACCTTCTACCTTCTGCAACCCACAATGACCCTGGGTCCATGCTCCCAGAGGGACAGAGAATGGGAAAGCTATCAGGGGAGGGGGTGGGATATGGAGATTGGGTGGTGGGAATTGTGTGGAGTTGTACCCCTCCTACCCTATGGCTTTGTTAATTAATACTTTCTTAAATTAAATAAATAAATAAATAAATAAATAAATAATAAATAAATAAATAAATAATAAAAAGAATTGTATGATATTCAGCTTCAACGGTGAATGTACTTTATTGACATAGGGCTTCAAAAAAAACAAAAGGAAAAGATGCAAATTTCCATTTTTTTCTCTTGGGATAGGGGAGAGGATTAAGGTATCCACAAAGGAAAATTTATTAAGAACAAGATAAGTCAGAATGATCTTGACAAAATGAGAGTTTTGTACAACAGGTGATGATTCCAGAAATGTATTAAAATTAACATAGATTTGCTATATGGAGTTCACCTAATATGTAGTTAAATACAGCCATGAAGTCAACAAAATGCAAGCCTAGGGCCAGAAGGTGGTGCACCTGGTACACACTACAGTGCACAAGGATCCAAGTTCAAGCCCCTGGTACCCATCTGCAGGGGGAAAGCTTCAAGAGTGTTAAAACTGCAGGTGACTCTCTGTTTCTCTCCCTCCCTCTTTACCTCCCCCTTCCCTCTCAATATCTGTGTCTATCCAATCACAAACAAATAAATAAATAAAATTTAAAAAGAAATGCAAAGCCTTTGAGCCAAATAAACTATTACCGATTCAACACCTTCCATAAACTTAGTACTAGGATTTTCATGTTATTTGTAACCTTCATAATGGTTATTATTTTCTTTACATGAAAATACAGGATATTGCAGCAACAAATGCTGGAGAGGCTGTGGAGACAAAGGAACCCTTCTGCACTGCAGGTGGGAATGTAAATTGGTCCAACCAATTACATTACTGTTCTGTGGAGAACAGTCTGGAGAACTCTCAGAAGGCTAGAAATGGACCTACCCTATGATCCTGCAATTCCTCTCCTAGGGATGTAGCCCAAGGACTCCATAAAACCCAACCAAAAAGATATGTGAACTCCTATATTCACAGCAGCACAATTCGTAATAGCTAAAACCTGGAAGCAACCCAGGTGCTCAACAACAGATGAGTGGCTGAGAAACCCGTGGCATATATACACAATGGAATACTACGCAGCTATTAAGAACCCACCTTTTATGACCCATCTTGGATGGAGCAAGAAGGAATTATGTTAAGTGAGCTACATCTCAAAGATAAAGATGAGTATGGGATGATCCCACTCATAAACAGAAGTTGTGAAAGAAGAACAGAAAGAGAAACTCAAAGCAGGATTTGATGGAGTTTGGAGTTGGGCACCAAAGTAAAAATCTCTGGTTTGAGGGTGGATGTTTGACCTCACTGTGTGTGTGTGTGTGTGGGGGGGGGGGGGGGGGAGACACTTTGAAAGTGGATGTTCTGCTTCACTGGGGGTTGGGGGGATGGAATGGGAAACAGTCTTTTAGTGGTGGGAATAGTGTTTATGTACTATTATGTACTATTAACTTGTAGCCATATAAATCACTAATTAATATGAGAGGGGGAAAATTGATTAACTGTCTCAAACTTTTTAATGCACAGACCATAGGTTGAGTCTTTGAAATGCTGACTCTCTTAAAAGCTTAGACCAGGGAGAACAGAAGCAACCAGTGGCATTACTCTGTAAGACACAAATATATACAAATGTCAAAGGGCATAAATTATGGTGATGTCACGTATGATACAGCAAATCCTAACAAAAGGATTTTCAAAATTAACCCAACTGCCAAATAACTTGATTACAGCAATAACTATCTCTTGCCTTCTTAATCCCTAAGACAACAGGAACTTCCTGCTTCCTCTAGAGTCTTTATTTCCCCCAGTCCTGGAACCTCTAGGGTGGGACTCACTCTTCTGCATGGCTGTCTCAGTTCATACCAAATGATATTGCAGCTGCTGATATCCCAACCTACTCAACGCAATGAATACCACCTCAGCATGCTTCACTTCAGACTGTGTCCAGAAACATCAGGTGTAGAATGTCAACCCTTCAGCCTCTTTACTTAGGTGAGACCTTTCCTTTCATAGGATTCTCTAATTCCATTTCAGGTGGTTCACTTCCTAGCAAAGTCCCAAAACCTAGATATAGACCAGGTCCCATGATATAGGGCATATATATGTTCAAATGTATCCATAAATTAGGGCAAAATATATACCCGAAAGCAAAAGTGCGAAATGGTCTGCTCTGAGTCAATATATGCAGCAAGCAAGTAGAAAGACCTAAAAAGACACCATAAAGTTCCTAATGAAATAGTGTCTACTTAGACTTAGATACCCCCCTCACCTACTTCCTATTATACTTCCCTCACTCACTCACTCCAAAGCTAACCTTATCAAAGTAAGGGCTGCAAAAGCTGAATAAGGGCAAGAAACTGGCATACTTTAACCATGATTCTTTAGTCACTATCAGGCCTTCCCATCAGCTTGGGCCCTAGTTGAGGAGTTCTGAGATTCCCAAACAGACATGATGGGCTTATACCTCAAATAGATCCCTCTCTCGATTGTTACTGGTCATCTCTATCAGGAACAACACAATAGACCCCTTTGTGGGCCCCCATAGGACCATGCCCTCAACTTGGATCAACAGTGGTAGAGAATGGGAGGCTGGACAACAAACTCTATGTTCCACCTGAGGAAGATGGGTCCTGAAAATGGGGCAGCTTGGAACATTCCTACTCATGACCACAGAATGTGAGCTCAGATCTACAGGGATACAGAGGTCACGTGACATAGGCTCCTAAGCTGAATATGGGCCCCAGATCAGGTCAAATCGATGGGGTTTAAAGTCAACAATATTTATACACCTTTCCCATATTTGGGAGCTACTCTCTTCCCTGATGCAGCTTTCTGGTCCTTTTCCCAGCCATGACATCATCTCCCCAGACAAAAACTTGGATCCAAAGCATATCAGATGTCAGGCTCAGGAAAGAAAAAAAAAAAGAAAAGAAAAGAAAGAAAAAACTAATACAGTCATGGGCCCTTTGGAATATAACTAAAATAGGCCTACTAACTATCTACAAAATGAAGACCCCCCCAACTCTTCATTTGAATTATTCCAGCCTTTAGGTTCATGATTAGTCAACAATTTGTTTGGCTTTAGATGTTAACTCTTTTTTTCAGCCACCAGGTTCCAGATGCTACCATGATGCCAACTGGACTTCCCTGGGCAGATAGCCCCACCAATGTATCCTGGAGCCTCACTACCCCAGAACCCCGCCCCCACTAGGTAAAGAGAGAGACAGGCTGGAAGTAAGGATCGACCTGTAAATGCCCATGTTGAGCGGGGAAGCAATTATAGGAGCTAGACCTTCCACCTTCTACACCCCATAATGAACCTGGGTCCATACTCCCAGAAGATTAAAGAATAGGAAAGCTATGGGGGGGGGGGGGATACGGAGTTCTGGTGGTGGGAATTGTGTGAAGTTGTACCCCTCTTATCCTATGGTTTTTGTCAGTGTTTCCTTTTTATAAATAAAAATTAAAAAAAAAAAAACAGAGGAAACTTCCCAAACAGATGGAAAAAGCAACTGATAATAGAAAATTAAATCCAGATCTTTCCATAAAGAATATCTGTGCTCAAAGTATGAAGCGCAAGGATCCCAGTTCAAGCCTTCAGCTCCCTGCCTGCAGAGGGGTCGCTTCACAAGCAGTGAAGCAGGTTTGCAGGTGTCTTATCTCTCTCTCTCTCTCTCTCTCTCTCCCTCTTTATCTACCCCCCTCTCAATTTTTCTGTCCTATTCAAAAAAGAAAAAATGGCTGTAGGCACTGAGCCCAGCGATAACCCTAGAGGTTAAAAAAGAATGTCTGTGCTCTTTATCTCAACAAAATCTCTCAGTATAGAGTGCTCAGTATCTCAGTTCTTTATAACATCCCAAGTTACTAACATCCACCCACCATCTAGCAATCATTTTTAAAAACATTATATTTATTTCACAAGACACAGGAGACAATCACATGAAGAATGAGACTTCAGAGCCCCACTCCGGCACAAGAGCAAGTAACTTCAGCAAATGTGCAAGTCCTAAGATCTTCCAATACAACTATTTCCTAGCTACTGTAGCAATAATTTTAAAATAATTAGGCAAAATGAGTTCATTAATTTGTGCAGTTCAGGGAAATGAAAATACAGTGACTACAATGAAAGCACAATGAAGAATAGCCTGCACTGCCATACAATTTATAAAAGATACCCTGGACACCTTGGTGTAAAGTATAGGAAATATGGTTTCATATCAAAATACTACTCATATGCACACTATTAGTCTTCCTGTCATGAAACAAGTACCTACGAAAGTGGATGTGTGCATGTATAGTGAGTGTACTTATATGTACACATATATATACACACACACACATATATATACATATACACACATAATAAAGTAAATCAACAATTTATATCCTACTTACATTGATGTTGGAAACCGGGCAATCCTTTTTGGCAAATTTAAATGCAAAATATGAAACTTGAAAGATATCAGGTCTGTGCTCTGGATCAAGCTCAAGCATGAATCCTGTAAGAATATTTCAAAATTTCAACAAGTTTCATGAACAACTATTACATATGGAAATAGTAAAAACACAATAGAATTATTTCTGTTCTAAGTGATGATACTAAGAAACTCTGTTAATGTTTATAGAAAATAAGGAAACTTCTTTTACATAGAAATTCAAGTCGGGGAGGGCAGTAGAGCAGTAGGTTAAGCGCACATGCTGCAAAGCGCAAGAACCCGCTCAGGGATACAGTTCGAGCCCCTCAGCCCCCACCTGCTGGGGAAGTCACTTCATAGGCAGTGAAGCAGGTCTGTAGATGTCTGTCTTTTTCTCTCCTTCATTGTCTTCCCCTCCTCTCTCAATTTCTCTCTGTCCTATCCAACAACAACGACAGCATCAAAAATAAAAACAACGACGATGATAAAACAGCATGGCAACAAAGGGGGGAAAATGGCCTCCAGGAGCAGTGGATTCGTAGTGCAGGCACTGAGCCCCAGCAATAACCCTAGAGGTAAAAATAAAAATAAAAAAAGGAAAAAAAATAAAAATTCAAGTGGGGCCAAGCGGTGGTGCACCAAGTTAAGAGAGCATACATTACGGTCAGGTGGTAGCACAGTGGGTAAAGCGCAGGTGGCGCAAAGTGCAAGGACCACGTAAGGATCCCAGTTCGAGCCCCGGTACCCCAGCTGCAGGGGGTCGCTTCACAAGTGGTGAAGCAGGTCTGCAGATGTCTGTCTTTCTCTCCCCCTGTTTTCCCCTCCTCTCTCCATTTCTCTCTGTCCGGTCCAGCAATGACGACATCAATAATAACCACAACAACAAAGACAACAAAAGGGAATAAATAAATAAATATTTTTAAAATGTATATTAAAAAATGGGGAGTTGGGCGGTAGCACAGCGGGTTATGGGCACGTGGTGCAAAGCGCAAGGACCGGTGTAAGGATCCCTGCTCAAGCACCTGGCTCCCCACCTGCAGGGGAGTCACTTCACAAGCGGTGAAGCAGGTCTGCAGGTGTCTATCTGTCTCTTCCCCTCCTGTCTTCCCCTCCATTTCTCTCTGTCCTATCCAACAACGACAACAATTAAAAAAGCAAGGGCAACGAAAGGGAATAAGTAAATAAATAAATACTAAAAAAAAGAACAAAAATTTATTTTAAAAACCACACATTACAGTGCACAAGGATGCAAGTTAAAGCCCCTGTTCCCCACCTGCAGGGGGGGTAGCTTCATAAGTGGTGAAGTAGGACTGCAGCTGTCTCTGTCTCTCTCTTCTTGTCTCCCTCTCCCCTCTCAAATTTCTGTCTCTACTCAATAATAAATAAATTATTTTTAAAAGAAATAAATTCAAAGAGACCAACAAAAAGTCACAAAACAGCTCTGTGAGAAGTATAAATTACAATATAAAAATATTCTTCTGGGATCCTGGTGGTGGCACATTTGGTTGAGTGCACACATTACAGTGTGCAAAGACCTGGGTTTAAGCCCCTGGTTCCCACCTGGAGGGGGGAAGCTTCACACGTGGTGAAGTAGGGCTGCAGGTGTCTCTCTGTTTCTTTCCCTATCTCTTCTCCTCCTCTCTCAATTTCTGTCTCTATACAATAATAAATAAAATTTAAAAATTTAAAAATATTCTTCTGAAAAAAGTGAAGCAAACAAAAAGTTAGTCTAGTGAACACTGGAGAATTAGCCAAAAAACTCAATCATAGTAGGAATTTTTATTATCATCTCTGTCCAAAATAACTATTTTTTTAAATATTTATTTATTCCCTTTTGTTGCCCTTGTTGTTTTATTGTTGTAGTTACTGTTGGATAAGACAGAGAGAAATGGAGACAGGAGAGGAGACAGAGAGGAGGAAAGAAAGATAGACACCTGCAGACCTGCTTCACCGCTTGTGATCCCCTACAGGTGGGAAGCCAGGGGCTCGAACCGGGATCCTTATGCCGGTCCTTGCGCTTTACACCACCTGAGCTTAACTCACTGCGCTACCTCCTGACTCCCACCTCTACCAATTTTTAAAGGATCCTGAATCAATGGGAAAAGACTAATTTGTATACATTAAAATCTACACAGACAAGTGGGACAAAATTGACATGTTATTTCCATACTTTCTCCCTTTGCTGATGAAAACTATATTCAACGTAGTTTTGAATTTCACACCCATGTCACATTCAGACATAAGAGCAGGCTCTTATGGTGCTACTAAGAGAAAAATTCACACCAACATTAACAGCATTGCATAAAAACTCTGTTTAATCAAAATGACAACTACAATGTGTCTTTCATTGGATAACATAGAAATTTACAATTTTACAAGAAAGCTGACATTTCCAAATCTAAAAACTAAAAAGGTTTATATTTGGTTAAGACGTGTTCATGCTCTGTTTCACTGATTAATCCTGGGTTCTAATAATTATAAAATCTTTGTGAAACTTACAGTATTAGAGAATATTCTGGTTTGTTCATGAAATTATATAGAGAATAAAATACATAAAATTATAAAGTAAAATGAGTTAAACATTCCTTTTCAATTTAAGTAATATTTGAATAAACAACATTTAATACATCTATATTATATACCATATTATTTATAAATATGTGGGGGGGGTTTTGCTAAAAAAATTAAGTTGGTTGACAAGGACATTAACAACTAACATAAACTTAACAAATCTACATGGGGAACTTAGTTGGAAAAAACTACATGTAACTTAATTTTACATATCCTTAAAGGATAATATGTATCATTTATTAATTTGATTTTTACTATTTCACTGCCATGATAGATGAGAGTTTAATTCTAGTATTTATGTGTTTGCATTCAACAGCACTCAGGAAAATTCAAGTATTATCATCCAAAATGATTTTTATCCTAATATCAACAGGTAGTAAATGTTTTTAAAATAATAACAGTACATGAAATGAGGATAAATCTAGACTTAACTGTAAAATCTTACTCATATATTTCTTTTTTTAATTTTTATTTAGTTATTATTGGATAGACAAGAGAGAAATTGAGAGGGGAGGGAGAGAGAGTGGGAGTAGAGGAGACAGACAGACACCTACAGCCCTGCTTCACCACTTATTAGTGGTGAATGTAGGACAAGATTTAGCTCTCAGCATCTTGCTGTCAACATAAATAGGGCAACATAATCTATTACATAAATCACAGCATCTTTAACACAAAAACAAAACCAGGTGCTAAGGAAAAAGCACTATTCCTGACACTAATAGCAAATTCTCCTTTGAGACTTTCTAAAAATAGCTCAGGAAACTGCGATGTCTTTATAGAACGGCAAAAAAATGCCACAGGGTCATGCTTATTCCAGATAGATCAGTGATCTATCACTTGAATTCAGATTGGCAGAAGGAAATCTGAGGGGTAGAAGTCAAGAATATACTTCTCCCTTAGACACAAAGGTGATGCAATGATCTTAGCACATTCCTTGTGTGTGAACAACAGCATTTGATCCCAGGCCAATATAAGATAGTGAGCTTTTCCACAGGCTAGAAGTACTTTTCATAATTCATTTAAATTTCATAGTAATCCCATGAGGTAGCTACTTTTATTAAGCCCATTGTAGAAAAATGATTGAGATAAATGGAAGTGCTCAGTGTTTTGTACCAAGTAAGCGCTGTAAGCCAAGTCCCTCTGAATCCAAAGGCCTTGGCTGTTAATATCCACAATGAACTTTCTACTACTTTACAACACAGAAGCTGAGAGAAAGCCCAAGGAGTACCTTTCTGCTCACTAATCATGTTAACTATGCTTGTCATTCTCCTCTAAATATTCTCAGCTCTAAGATCCAGAAATGAAAAGAATTTCCCTATCTCCTAATCCACTAGCATTGCTTGTCCATTGAAAAACTGAACAAAAGCTGAGAAGTGAAATTCCAAATCACTGACTCTGCTGCCTCTAAGGAAAAAGTGTACAGAAAAAAGAGAAAAATAATTGAACTGGGCTTTAAAATAGGTAACAGTAACTAACCTTGATCAAATTAATGAGAATCAAAAATTTATTCAAACAAGTGTTATATATATATATAACCACACTAGTGTTAACAAAAATTTGGCATGGCAATTTCTTTGTCAAAAATCCTACGTTATAGAAAGTAGGTGTATGGGGCCAGGCAATGGTGAACCTGGCTGAGCGCACACATTATCATGCACTTCATGAGTGATGAAGCAGTGCTCCAAGTGTCTCTCTCTCTTCCTTCTTTATCTTACCTCCCCCTGAATTTCTCTTTTTTTTTTCAGCTTTGTTTCTTTTATTCTATTTGTCTTATTAAAATAAAATATAGGATTAAAAAGACTTATTTAAAAAAAAAAAGAAAATAGATATACTAGTAAAACTATTAACACTGATAAATTTTTTCTATCCTTTACCTCAGAGTAACAAGTGGAAGCATATTATATTGCAAGAATATATAATTAACAATAAAAAGCTATATTATGAAATAACTATAAGTACAGACAAATCCTGAGGTTATCTGAATGCAAAATTTATCAGAAAACAGTATTATTAATTAAGCATTATTAAAGCAAATAGCAATACTGACATAGAATACTGAAAAAACAGGTAAAATCACATAAACATGCAAGTAAAACAAGTCAAAAAATATAAACATATAGTAGATTAAGTTTTTTGTTGCTGTTTATTTGTTTTTAATCTTTACTTTGAGGGGCCAGAAAGACAGTTCAACTAGCTGGGCATGTGCCTTGCCTTGTCATGAACAAGGTCTAAGTCCCATCCATGGCAATACACAAGGAGGTACAAGGAGAGCAGTCACTCCTAGTGCTGTGCTATGTTACTCAAGCTCTCTCTCCTATCTCAGCCTTCTACCTGCCTATCTAGATGGAAAAGAGAGCCAGAGTGGTGAAACTGTACATGCATGAAGCTGTGGTTTTACAGCCAAAAAAAAAAAAAAAAAAACTACTTTGCTAAATTTACTATTGAAATGTATATTTTAAAGATAAAGTGCATAAGAAAACATTAATAGGAGATAAAATATATAAAATTGAAACTTGGCCATTTTTACTTTACTCGGTCTTTTTTTCATTTCTGTCTAGTTCTCAGGAATAAGTTCAAAAACATTACTAATAAAAGGACCAAATTTGTACTAACACTGATAAGAACTAAAATCTGTACATGTATAGACATATTAACAAAGAAAGCATACAATGCACAGTAGGAAAAAATGTAGAAACACAAAGTAGAACTTAGACTGGGTATGGCATATTGCACCAAAGTAAAGGACTTTGGGGAGGGCAGGGGGCTTTCAGGTCCTGGTGTCCCATACTGGATGTTGACCTATGCTGGTGGTGAGAGTGTTCTGCACAAAACAGAAATTTTACATACACACCAATAACTGTATTAACTGTGAATCATTAGTCCCCATAATAAAAATTAAAAAATATTAAAAGAAAAATGTAGAGGCTAAAATCAACAATGTTTAGCTTTTCCATCTTCTCATGACACACAATACACATGCACACATAAACACAGAGAAGACATGCAAATAAGAGTTGGAACCAAGCAACCATACAAGAAAATAAGATTATATTACTTTAAGTAAATTATATCATTAGTCAGGGTATGTCCAGTCTCTCAGGCAGTATAATCCAATGAAAACATTCAGAGTCTTTAAGACACTGCAAAATGCCTCCCCAAATCCTCCATTCAATTGCAATTATACTATATTTAACAACAAAATACTACCAGTCAAATAATTGTTAAGGGTTTTGACAAAAGGTTAAACTTTGCCACAAGTAATAGCCAAAGTAAATCCCTCAATCTATTCTTTCAGCATTCCAATTAGTGAGTGTTCTTCCACACTTTGGATGCCCTCATTTCTGAACAATACAAAGGGAAAATAGGGTGGGCAGTGGCATACTCAGCTGAGCACATTACCACGCTCAACAACCCAGTTCAAGACCCAGTCCCCACCAGGACGGGAGAACCTTCAGGAGTGGTAAAGCAGGTCTGCAGCCCTCTCTCTCTCCCCATCCCTCACCCCCTCTCAACTTCTCTGTCCTGTCAAATAAATAAAACAAATAATAAAAAGGGGAAACAACTGCATAAGACAGAGTGGACTACAGATCTAATATTTATTTAAATACATCCTAAAGATTTGCTTTCATACCAATTGATACTGCATCTGCTAATCTCAACCTAATCAATGCAACTAGTTCCACCTAGGCATGTTTGACTTCAAACTATGTCCAGAGACATCAGGTGTGGAATGTCAACCCTTCAGCTTCATTATTCTTCATTATTCATAATCCTAACTCATAGGACTCTAACTCCAGTTCAGGTGGTGCACTTCCTAACAAAACCTCAAAACATAGATATAGACCAGGCCCATGAGACAGCGTATATGTACACATGTATCCATAAGTTAGGGGAAAATATATACCTTAAAGCAAAAGTGCACAGTAGTTAACAGTGAGTGACTCAATAAATACAAGTAGAAAGTCCTAAAAAAGACATCATAAAGTACCTAATGAAATAGTCATACTCAGGAGTTCCAGTGATAACCCAAGTGGCAAAATAAAAAAATAAAATCCAAAAAAAAAAAAAAAAAGAAATAGTCATACTCAGACCTAGATGCCCTCCTTACCTAACCTACTTTCTGTTGGTATGCTTCTAAAAACCCCTTCTGTTTCATTAGTTTAATACCCCCTGCTTAACACTGTATTCTACTTACATAACTACTGTATTCTATTTACAAAACCACTGCAGGACATTGGTTCAATCCCCACTGGTTCATGATATGTTTTTGCTCTGCCCCTCTCCTTGTCACACTCTGATTTTCACCAGTCACTTTTCTCTCCACCCTCTCTATGTCACATCCTGTTCACACCCTACTTGGGAAGTATATATAAAGACAACATTGTTCGTTTTAGTTTAGTTTAGCTTAGCTCGGCTTGGATTGTGCTGCGTCCTGCATGAATAAAGAGATACTGCGTACAACCCAGCCATGAGTCCCGGGTCGTCTGTTACCCACCCGTGAAGCCAGGCCGGCGAAAACAACAACTTTCGATTTCACTTCCCTCAATTTCTCCAAGGCTAACCTTGTCAGACAAAGTAAAGACTACAAAAGCTGAATAAGGGCAAGAGACCAGCATACTTTAATGATGGCTCTTTGGTCACTACCAGGTCACCCCATCACCCAGGGCCCTAGTCAGAGAATCCTGACATTCCCACATAGACATGATGGGCTTAGACCTCTTAACAGACTCATTTCCACTGTCACTGCCATCTCCATCAGGAACAACATAATGGACCTCTTTGTAGGCCCCTACAGGACCTTTCCCTCAATGTGAATCAACAATGGTAGGGACTACCCCATTCTCTAAAGGGAGGTTGGGCAACGTATCTACCACTCAAGGAAGATGGATCCTGAAATTAGTGCAGCCTAGAATGTCCCTAGCCATGACCACAGAATTTGAGATCAGACCTGCAGGGATGCAGAGGTTACACAGGCTCCTGCTACAAGTATGGGCCACAGATCAAATCGATGGGGTTTACAGTTAACAATATTTATATACCTTTCCCATATTTGGGAGCTACTTTCTTCTCTGATCCAGCTTTCTAGTCCTTTTTCCAACTCTGACACCATCTCTCCAGATAGTACCTTTGGTCCACCTGCATATTAGATGTCAAACTCAGGCAAAAACTAGTTAAGTCATGGGCCCCTTGGAATATACCTAAAATAGACCTACTAGGTTTTTCCAAAATAGAAACCCCAAATCTCACTTTCTATATTCTTGCCTTTAGATTCCTGATTATTTAACAATTTGTTCTGCTTCATATCTTAATGTTTTTTTCAGCCACCAAATTGTAGATGCTACTATGACACCAGCCTGATTTCCTGGAAAGACAACCTCACCAATGTGTCCTGAAACCCTATCTCTCCAGAGACCCGCCCCATTAGGGAAAAAGAGAGACATGCTGGGAGTATGGATCAACTGCCAACACCCATGTCTAGCTAAGAAGTAGTTACAGAAGCCAAACCTCCCACCTTCTGCACCCCATAATGTCCTGGGTCCATGCTCCCAGAGAGATAACAAATAGGAAAGCTATTAAGGGAGGGGATGGGATATGGAGTTCAGGAGGTAGGAATTGTATGGAATTGTACCCGTCTTATCCTATGGTCATGTCAATATTTCCATTTTATAAATAAAAATTATAAAAATTTAAAAAAAGAACAGAAATGCTTTCAAGGGAAGGAATGGGTAACAGAATTCTGGTGGTAGGAACTGTGTGCAATTGTACCCCTCTTATCCAATGGTCTTGTCAATATTTCCATTTTATTAATAAATTTAAAAATGCAAAAAGAAAAAAGATTTGTTTTGTTCACAATCAGCAAAGTGGAATTAAAAAGATAATAGGGCTAGTGGGAGCTATCAGGGCAGGAAGAGAACCAGTGGTAGTGAACAGGACTTGTATGTAAGTTCCAATTGCAGCACCACCAATAGTTTAGAACTTAAGTGGTACTCTATCTAAAAGAAGGGGGGTGGTTTTTTGTTTTTTAACTAATAATTGACTTTGGGAATAGGCGAGATAGCATAATGGTTATGCAAAAGGACTTCATGCCTGAGGCCCCCAATGTTCCATGTTCAATCCCTACTATCAATATATGCCAGAACTGATAAATGCTCTGGTTATAAAAATACTAAAGTCAGTGTAAATAAATATTTTACTATTTATTTTTACAAAAGAGAGAGACTAGAGCACTGCTCAGCTCTGGCTTACGGTGGTTGTCAGGAACTGAATTTGGGCCTTTAGACATACAAATCTGGTTCTCAGATTCCTAGATGTATCTCCCTAGTGCAATAATAATAAAAAAATGGCTAATACAAAAAAACAGAGTTGGGACAGACTCTGAAAAACTATACAACTCTGCCACCAGAGCACTGGAAAAAAAAAAAAAATTAATAGTTATCCAGAAAGTTAACCTGGACTGACTTGGCAGATAGATAGAGGGTACCACAAAAATAGAAAAACACACTAAGGGGGCCAGGTGGGGTACGTCTGGTTGAGTACACATGTTATTATGCATAAGGATCTGGTTTCAAGACCCTGGTTCCACCTGCAGGGGGAAAGCTTCACAAGCAGTGAAGCTGTGCTATAGATGTCTATCTGCCCCCCCATCCCTGGCAATTTCTGTCTCTATCCAATAAACAATTATTTTTTTAAAAGAAAAACACAACTCAATAAGAGGGGAAGGTACTCAATGGGGGGAGGTGTGGGAGGAGGGTGAAACGCTGAGCCAGTGACCTTATTCAGTGTTCCCGTTAGAAAGAATCACACAAGAAGGATTCAGAGGACCTAGTGGGGGTTGTATTGTTATATGGGAATCTGGGGAATGTTATGCATGTACAAACTATTGTACTTACTGTTGAGTGTAAAACTTTAATTCCCTAATAAAAAAAAATAGTACTAAAAAAAAAAAAGTCACACAACACTGAGTAGACCTCTTTGGAGAGAAAAGCCCAGTTACAAGCACTAATAATCAATGTTGTATAAGAGCGGAAAGACTTAATGCTGGCCATGAACAGCCAAACTCAGGGCTATTTTCAACCCCCTGCAAGTGCTAATACCACTTTATACTATCCATTACTCTGGCTCCCCTTGCCTAAGAAAAACATTCCACATGAAGCAATGTAATTTTTGTGCTAAACTAACAATTTTCAACATGTATGAGTAAACCCACATTTTAAGATATAGTGTACTTAAATCACCAAAATGAAACTAGAGATATTTTTTAATATTCCATTTTCTTTTGAGCATTTTTCATTTGGAGTACTTGTACTTTTCTGTTTTATTTTGAATTTAATGTTAACAAATTCATCTTCAGAGTTCCTGAGATGAATGTCTAATTTAGATTACCCATTCTAGTGTTACAAGTAAAATCACTTGTTTTCAACAAGTACATCATTTAAGTCTTTAATTTCTCTCAAATGCTTGCTTAAGGTTTGATGTCGAGACTTACTCTAACTTATTTTGTTCACACATGGTCAATGCAGTTTATATATCCATCACTTTTCCCACTGAGCTACAGTGCTATCTTCATCATATAAACATCAGATACATTTAAGTTGACCTTTTTATGGCTGAGGCTGAAGCCCATGATGGGAATATTAAAAATGGGGGGGGGGGGTAGAAATACTAGTAATACTCAAACATTAAAAGATGGTTTTTAAATACTGAAGTTTTCTGATATTTTGAATTTCTGGTTGTTTCTCCAACACTAATTTCTTTATAGTGCACAAAGAATCAAGTGATGGTATCTATCAAGAGAAAATAGACTGGTAGACAGCTCATCTAATACAGCACATACTTTACCATGTGCAAGAATCAGGGATCAAGACATTACATACAAGCACCACCATTCACAGCACCAAAAAGAAGCTCCAGGAATGGTAAAGCAGTGTTGTGGTATCTCTCCAGATGTCTTTCTGTCTATATGTGAAATACCAAGAAAAAACAGTACAACTAAAGCAGTGGAATTACAGAGGCCCCAGCAAGGAAGGGAGGGGGGAGGAAGAGGGAGAGGGAGAGAGAGAGGGAGAGAGAGAGGGAGAGAGAGGGAGAGAGAGGGAGGGAGAGGGAGAGGGAGAGGGAGAGGGAGAGGGAGAGGGAGAGGGAGAGGGAGAGGGAGAGGGAGAGGGAGAGGGAGAGGGAGTGGGAGAGGGAGAGGAATTTCACAAGAAGCTGAAAAGAAAACTCAGGAATTCTTTATAAGACAGGGTCCCAGAGTATAACATTTGATTTTATATAGCAGTTGTCTTCCAACAGCTTTTGTATCATCAATAAAGAAGTCTTCCCCCCCCAAAAAATGGAAGATTAGCATTACTTTGATTCAAAGAGGTAACATGAATATTTAAACTTCAAAAACAAGAGATTAAATAATTCTATCTTGTAAGCTTCTCCAGAAAAAAAAACTTCCTTAATTACATACTATCTGAGTGCTATTACAACTATTTAGTAGATTAAAAATATCCATGAACTAGGGAGTCAGGCTATAGTGCAGCGGGCTAAGCACAGGTGGCGCAAAGCACAAGGACCGGCATAAGGATCCTGGTTCGAGCTCCCGGCTCCCCACCTGCAGGGGAGTCGCTTCACAAGCGGTGAAGCAGGTCTGCAGGTGTCTATCTTTCTCTCCCCCTCTCTGTCTCCGTCTTCTCTCTCCATTTCTTTCTGTCCTATCCAACAACGACAACAACAATAACTAAAACAATAAAGCAACAAGGGCAACAAAAAGGGAATAAATAAATATTAAAAAATATATATCCATGAACTAAACAGTAATTACATTAATCTCATTCTTGGAAAAGTCTTTATATGAACATCTTTTCAAAATGTTATTTCTTTACTAAAGATATAAAAAATTGTAAGACATGAAATTAAAAGGCTAGGTTTAGATAAAGGGATAAAAATAAAAGACCCTAAGTACAATCTTATATTTTTTCAAGTACTTACTTATTAAGCAATGTAAGTTGTGGGAGTAACGAGAGTTATCTGGGATAGTGAAGTTGCCATCACAGATAGCAACCTGACTCTCGCCAAAAGGAAGAGTAAAGAAACAAAGTTTATACAGCAAACATCCCAGTGCCTGTAAAACAAAAAAGTATGAATAGCATCAGAACACAAGTAATCAACCACGAGACATAAAAATTAGCCAAAACCAATCGAAATTTTAATGGGGGCAGAGGTTCACTAACAACTCAGTGCACAAACTCAGTCAGTCATTCACAAACTGTTTAAACAAATCAACATGCTTAATTCCTGAAAATTTTAAGTATCTCATTTCTGAATTCTTCTATCACACCTGTGGCCAGGTGACTGAGTTAATGCTACCACAAAACTTGACATGTATAATAATTAAAATTAGAAGTGACTGGCTCTTTTAGAAAAACACTACTATTTCTCCTACAAGGGAAAAATTGATTTAGTTCATAACTAACACATAACTAAATAAGTAAAGGGCTCCTTCTAGCAGTATGTTGTAAAAGATTCACTGTGAAATGTATTTTAAAACCCTTGGATTCCAAGTATAAGTCAGACAGTATAAATGTGAAATAAACTTACTGGACAACCATCAATACATTTTTTTGTTGTTATAATTATTGTTTTTATTGATGTCGTCATTGATGGATAGGACAGAGAGAAATGGAGAGAGGAGAGGAAGACAGAGAAGGGGAAAGAAAAGATAGACACCTGCAGACCTGCTTCACCACCTGTGAAGAGACTCCCCTGCAGGTAAGGGATCGAACCAGGATCCTTATGCAGGTCCTTGCAATTTGCGCCAGATACATTTTTATTGATTATTCATTAATCATGCTATTTCACAGTCCTATAATTTGAATTCTATATGATGTCACAATTGAACCTAAGTAATTCATATTAAAATTAAAATTCTAGAAGTGTTCCATCTGGTTCACTTGAATGGCTTTATGGACATCACTGCACCAACTATCTAGCAGTAGGTAAGCACTAATAAGTAAAAGCTGAAAACATCCAGATGCTGGCAATGTGGTCTTACAAGTTCTATCTGGCAAAGAATTGGAAGTTTCTAGCTAATATGCTATCAGCTTAAGCCTGTGAATGAGTAGTAAGATGTAATTAAAAAAAAAAAAAAGTTGTAAGTCATAGGGTAGAGCCTAGGAAATGGCTCATCCAGTAAAGTGCCCATCTCACCATGAAAGGACCCAGGTTCCAAACCCGAACAAAGGAGTGCACTATGCAAAAGGAGAAACAGTACTATATCTACCCTCTCTGTTTTCTTCTTCCTCTCTACCTTTCACCTTCCATTTGGAAGAGCAAAACAAAACAAAAATACAGTCTGCTAGGGACAGAGGAATCATGCAGGCATGAAATCCTAGCGAAGTCCTGCCGGGGGGGAGGGGGGAAGAGTCACATATCTTAAGAGTAAAGGACCATTTTTAACTCTAAACATACTATACAAAACTATCCAGCCCATAGTACACAATTACATCAGCAATACAAGCATCTGACCTTTTAATCTAAAAAATTAGCATATCAACTTGGACTCTTTCCAGTTACCAACTTAGCAAACCCAACTAATAAATTCAGAACTTTTTTATTATAAAGATCAAGTTCAACAATATTAAATGATAAAATATTATTTTCAATAATTCCTAATAAAAAGGGTCTAGTGGCTCTAGAAATTCAGTAACATTACTGAGTTGCTATTATATGGCTGAGAAAACAGTAAAGAATCTAAGGAATAGAAATAAGCAGTTTGAAGTGATTTTTTCTTTATGGAAGATATTTTCAGTATTTATGCAGTATTTATTAAAACTTTTATGATTTTTTCTATATGGAAGATATTTTCAGTATTTATGCAGCAAATTAAGCATGAGACTGCCTTAAAAGCACTATAAAATGACTTATAGTGAAAAACCTGCATTAATTTAAAATTTCTACTATCCAGGCAGAAGAGAATCACATTGTAGCCAATTTAACATTAACAAATCTTTTCCCTTTTTTTTGGTTCCATAATAAAAGTAAATGTTGTGGACAAAACGATGCAGCAGCTCCCATATCCCAGGTTCAATCCCTACACCATCATAAACCAAAGCTGAGCAGTGCTCTGGCAAAAAAAAAAAAAAAAAAGAATGATGCAGCAAAAACAGATTTCACTTCCAGTTCTAAAAATACTAGCCTTCTAACATAAAAATTCAATTACTTATCAGTCATCTGTATCAATAATTCAATCCAGATATATGGACTAAATGATAAAGAAGTTAACCAATATGATATAGAAGTTAACCAATGACTATACCTGGAAGAAAAAAAAGTCTTACTTATGCTATTTTTCATTAAAATTATCCTAAAATAGGGATAGAGGGCAGAAGGCAGTGGTAGAGTGCATGCTTAAGCATGCAGGTGACCATGGGTTCAATTCCTGGCACAAGGGGGGGATCATAAAACAAGCACAGAAAATTGTCTAAATAATTACATAACTCTTCATCTGCACTATTCCAACCTTTAGGTCCATGATAGTTCAACAATTTGTTTGGCTTTGTATGTTAACTCTCTTTTCAGCCACCAGATTCCAGATGCTAGCAGGATGTGACCAGACTTCCCTGGACAGACAACCCCACCAATGTGTCCTGGAGCTCCACTTCCCCAGAGCCCTTTCCCACTAGGGATAGAGAGAGGCAGACTGGGAGTATGGATCGACCAGTCAACACCCGTGTTTAGTGGGGAAGCATTACAGGAGCCAGACCTTCCACCTTCTGCATCCCACAATGACCTGAGGTGCATACTCCCAGAGGGTTAAAGAATAGGAAAACTTGGGGGTCAGGCGGTAGCACAGGGGGCTAAGTGCAAGTGGCACAAAGCACAAGGACCAACATAAGAATAGGAAAGCTATCAGGGGAGGGGATGGGATATGGAGTTCTGGTAGTGGAAATTATGTGAAGCTGTACCCCACTTATCCTATGGTTTAGTCAATGTTTCCTTTTTATAAATAAAAAAATTTAAAAAATTAAATTTTAAAAATAAATAATTACATTGCATGTGTCTACAGCTTTTCTATACTATCAGTATGATAACAAACACCTCATCACAGACCCCTGCAAACGTCAACCCGGCTTTGACCTAGCACATTATGATTGGGCTCTCCTCAATAGCTATCAAACAGGCCATGGCCGGTGCACCGCTATGTTCCACCGCTGGGGAGCCAGAGACGACCTGAACTGCCCCTGCAGCTACAGACAGACTATGACCCACATAGTCAACTACTGCCACCTCTCCAGATTCAAAGGAGATCTCAAAACTTTACATCAGGCTCAACCTGACGCTGTTAACTGGCTACGGAAGAAGGGCAAACGCTAGAAGAAGTATGATAAAATTAACTACAGGGAGTCAGGTGGTAGAACAGCGGGTTAAGCACAGGTGGCAGGAAGCACAAGGACCGGCTGAAGGATCCTGGTTCAAGCCCCCAGCTCCCACCTGGAGAGGAGTCGCTTCGCAGGCGGTGAAACAGGTCTGCAGGTGTCTATCTTTCTCTCCTCCTCTCTGTCTTCCCCTCCTCTCTCCATTTCTCTGTCCTATCTAACAATGATGACATCAATAACAACAATAATAACTACAACAACAATAAAAAAACAAGGGCAAAAAAGGGGGAAATAATTATAAATAAAATTATTTTTTAATTAGCTAAAAATAACCACTCATATAAACTAAATTAAAGGAGGGGGTGGCGGGAATACCATGATAAAAGGTAAAAATGCTGAATTATATGGAAGTCTCTATTTGGTTTTTTAACACCTAAACTTTCCGGGAGTCGGGCTGTAGTGCAGCGGGTTAAGCGCAGGTGGCGCAAAGCACAAGGACGGGCATAAGGATCCTGGTTCGAACCTTGGCTCCCCACCTGCAGGGGAGTCGCTTCACAGGCGGTGAAGCAGGTCTGCAGGTGTCTATCTTTCTCTCCTCCTCTCTGTCTTCCCCTCCTCTCTCCATTTCTCTCTGTCCTATCCAACAACAACAACAACAATAATAACTACAACAATAAAACAACAAAGGCAACAAAAGGGAATAAATAAAATAAATATTAAAAAAAAAAAACACCTAAACTTTCCATCTCATCAAGATAAAAATGTTCTAATTTTCCTTTCCTGGTTAAGAAGCTCAACTAAACAACACTTTTGTTCCTATCAGAGAATATCTTTGGGAGCAAATAATTAACTGAACTTGGTTTTTTAAGATTTGACCACAGGGTCAGCAAAACAGTTCACTTAGAGTACTGCTTTGTCATGTATGTGACCCAAGTTCAAGCCTAGGCCCCACTGCACTGAAGGAAACTTCCATGTTGTGGTCTACTTCACTTTCTCTAACTAAAAACAGTAATAACAGACAGGCGGGTAAACAGATATAGTTAGGGAAAATGTCAGTCTTTCTTAGACTCACCCAGATATCAGCCTTCGTGGTGATGGGTTTCCCTCCATAGAGGTTGATCATTTCAGGAGCTCTGTATGACAGAGTTGTATACCTGGCAGAAAATAAGTGAAATATAGTGAAGATAGAAAAACTAAGAGACAAGTACTACATGGTTTGTACAGAAAATACAAGAAACTTTTAGTTTCAATAAAACTATCTGGAAATACTGTTTTTTAAAGCTTATTTAAAATTCATCAAGTATTAAACAATATAAAACATCTATACACATTCTGATCCAACAAAACTTAATTTTAACAGAAAAATCTTAAAGATAGTATATGCAAGTAACTTAAATTATTTTCTAAATACAAATTGACTATATTTAATGTCTTATTTTATTAACTTATAATTAGTAGATGATATTTATATTAGGAAAAACAAAGTATACTCTCAAAATTTAATGTATGTTTATAAGATATGATAGGCCTCTCAAAATTGATCTATTAAATTTAATTTACATTTTTGTTAAGGAGCTTTTTTAAAAAAACTCCAATAGGGTTGCACATGCATGGAAGTAAATCACCACGTTTACTGTGATGACTGGTATTTTTAAAAGTGTAACTACTTCGAACTCTACTAGCATACATATAATACTGATTGTAACTGTAATGTATTTGGAATTAAAAAACAAAGTGAATAAATATTTACCAATATAAAATCTTAAATTTATTATGGACAAAATAATTTAGTAAGGCACTGCTCAATTTTATGACAGAAAGTATTGAAATATGGAAGTATTTTCTATGTTATAGCATAATTCAAAGTTCATTTTGAATATCTGCATTTTATTTTACAAGAAATATCCTACAGTGCAGTCTACCATCTTTTTCTAAACTGCCTTGATCAGTGAGTTTTATGAATGATATCACTACAGAGGAAAAATCTAAGAAGCCAGAATATAAACTGCATGAGAACAAAAGAAGACTTTTGTTCACTGTGTACTACAACACCAAGAAGAGTGTACAAAACATTGCATATCCTGAGTGAGTCACCTGGTAACTAAGATAAATTCTTAGGTCATTAGCTCTGAACTGAATAATAATAACAACAACAACAACACACTTAAGCATACACACACACACACACACACACACACACACACATCCCTCATGAGTTAGAGCTATCTCAAAGGAAAAATTCCACCAAACACTTTACATCAGATCTCAACATAAAGTAAAATTTTTAACGAGTCAGACTCTTGAACAGTCACTATCTATCAAAATCCACACAAGTATTTTTATTTGTTCTTTTATTTGTAGAGCCAGGAAGTTAAGCATGTGCAATTTCACCTCTTCTGGGCTTTTTTTTTTTTTTTTAATTTTTATTTATAAAAAGGAAACACTGACAAAAGCCACAGGATAAGATGGGTACAACTCCACACAATTCCCACCACCAGAACTCTGTATCCCCTCCGCTCTCCTGATAGCCTTCCTATTCTTTATCCCTCTGAAGTATGGAACCAGGGTCATTATGGGGTGCAGAAGGTGGATGGTCTGGTTTTTGTAATTGCTTCCCTGCTTAACATGGGCATTGACAGGTTGATCCATACTCCCAATGGGGCTGACTTTTTCATTCAGATAGAGACCCAAAGAGAGAAACCACAATGAGACCGTATAAGGGCTTCCCCTGGTAACATGATGCTCCCACGTAGTGCCCAGGAGCCAAGCTAAGACACATGCAAGGCAAAGCATATGCCCTACCTGTTGAGCTATCTTCCAGACCTCAATACTTTCTTTTTATATAATTTATCAGAATTACATTTTTAATGGGGAGTGTCTAATGGTTTGCAGTACAGGTTTTAACAAGCACAACTTCCTTTCATCTTCCTTTGATAGATAGGTAAGAGAAACAATAGGACCCTTATGTCCCTTCATCCCATCCCTTTCTGTCCTTCCCTAGAGTTCTTTGCTTTGGTGCAATAGGCCATCCCAATCTGAGTTTCACCTTGTTCTCCCGTACTGTGCTTAACTCCTACGTTCCATCTATAGGGGAGATCATTAAGCATTGGTATTTCTCCTTCTGACATGTCTCACTCAACATAATACCTTCAAGTTCTAACAAAGATATTGCAAATGTGATGATCTCATCATTAAGAAATTATAGTTAGACATTTATCTCCAAGAAGTCAATACTTATTCTTGCTTCCTTTAGGACATTTATGATGGCTACAGTGTTTTCTTTTTAATGTAATCATCAATATGCCAAGATTCTTTGTCCATGAATAAACATGCATGCACTAGAAATTCCTCTTGTTATACAAATGGGCCAGAGCAATATAATTTGACTTAAGCAATTTCAAAATACATACTACATTTCAAATTATAACCCCCACCCCCAGACCATCTTAAACAACTGGGAATTTCTGAGGGAATAAAGAAAGATAGCTTAGAAAACACAACAATTTACACACTCCTACTCTACAATGATTTTCTGTATCCCTCATTAAGGTAATCTAAGATTTACAAATAACAATAATTCTAAAAGCAATCAGAAAAGGTGCTTACAGATACTCTAACAACCATGGCAAATACAAGATTTTTACGAAAGCATATACTAGTGTGGCATATTTCTGCTGACAGTTCTCCAATACATTTCAAAAATAAAAGACATTCTAGGTTTTTTTTTTATCTTAATTTATTTATTGGATAAAGACAGCCACAAATCGAGAGGAAAGGGGGTAACAGAGAAAGAGAGACAGAGAGACTCCTGCAACACTGCTTCACCATTCGCAGAGCTTTCCCCCCTGCAGACGGGTCCAGTGGCTCAAACCCTGGTCCTTGCACATTGTGATGTGTGTTCAACCAGGTGTGCCACCACCCAGACCCAAGATTTTCTATTTTTCAATGCATACAGAAGTTAATCCTCTTAATAATGAATATTAATATAAGTAAAAGCTTTAATGTTTTTAATTCCCTAACAACACATTCTCATAAATATTAGTAAAACCAAAGACATTCACCTGAATTTAACTTTAAAGTAGTCCCATTAATGATTGTACTATTTACTATAGCTTATTTAAGAAATTTCTTGATAAAGTTGTTTACAATGTAGTGAAAAACTTGTATCCAAGTTAAATGTTATTTCCTATAAAGTGAGACCACATATAAATTATTCAGTAGCCATGGTACAGATACATTTTAAAGAAAACTATAAATGAAATATCTGAAATATGTTATTAGCAGACTGGTCACAGATTCAAGTTAGCAAGAATCACCAGAAGAAAATGTACAGTAAAGAAGCACACTTACTTTTTAATTTCTTCTTCAACCATATTAACTCCATCTTTTTGTGGGTTATGAAACTTATTAGTGGCACTGCCAAAGTCACAAAGTACATAGTTTCCACTATCACTTAACAGAATATTTTCTACCTTAAGGGAGAGAAAAAAAAAAAATCAAAAATTAGCAGTATTTTTAAAATGGAAATTATTTTACTATCATGTTTTTCTATAATAAACACTGAAGAGCTTGTACCAGATAAGTATGTTGAAACAAAGACAGGAGATATGTCAAATTATGAGGAGGCAAATGAAACACACATACATACATACACTTTACTATGCCTTAAGTCCTCTGTAAAAGTGTTTCTATAAAAAACAAGAATTAATAGCAGTAAAAGTCTATAGTATACTTCCATTTTTCTCCTGTTCTGACATTTGGAAATCTATATAGACAATCTATATAGTGAAAACCTTGATTGACTCCTAATACCATTTTCATCTAAAATACTACATTGACAAACACAGATTTGACATTATGCCTTAACTCTCAGACCAAAGTTGTAATAGATTCTTAAACAGAAGATTGTGGGTTCATAGCCTACCTATGCGATTTGTAAGTATTTGTACCCTTGAACAATTTGCTTAACTATTCTAGAGCTTTAGTTTCCTAATTATATAATAAAAAAGATAATTCTATGAAATCTGAGATGGGGAGACAGCATAATGGTTATGCAAATGACTTTCATGCCTAAGGCTCTTGAACTCCCAGGTTCAATCCCTAGCACTACCATAAACCAGAGATAAGCAGTGCTCAGGTAAAATAAAAATAAAATGAACAAAAAACAAGGAAGAAATCTTAGCAAATATAATTAATTTATAACATGTAAATTACTTAGAAAAGTGACTAGATATGGTAAATACTCAATGACACTATTGTTTTTACTCTTGGAGTGAATAATTCAATTTCCCTCCACTCTACAAGATAAAAATATATTTCATTTCCTTTTATTTAAAATTTTCTTCTGTATTTCACTTTAGTCTACTTTTTTTTTATTTATTTTATTTATTTATTCCCTTTTGTTGCCCTTGTTGTTTTATTGTTGTAGTTATTATTGTTGTTGTCATTGTTGGATAGGACAGAGAAATGGAGAGAAGGAGGGAAAGACAGAGAGGAGGAGAGAAAGATAGACACTTGCAGACCTGCTTCACCGCCTGTGAAGCGACTCCCCTGCAGGTGGGGAGCCAGGGTTAGAACCGGGACCCTTATGCTGGTCCTTGTGCTTTGCGCGCCACCTGCGCTTAGCCCGCTGCACTACAGCCCGACTCCCTTTAGTCTACATTTTATATATATATATATTTAAATCTTTATTTATTTATTGGGTAGCAATAGCCAGAAATTGAGAGGAAGGGGGAGATAGAGAGGCAGAGAGACAGAGAGACACCTGCAGCCCTGCTTCACCACTTGTGAAGCTTTCCCTCTGCAGGTGGGGGCCGGGGACTTGAACCTGGATCCTTGTGCATTGCAACATGTGCACTCAGCCAGGTGCACCACCACCCAGTCCCTAGTCTACTTTTTAAGGGAACTATAAATCTACTTAGCCAGTGGTCTGCATAAACCTAAATATATTAAGAGAATTAAGTATATGAAATATACTCTATATAAAATTGCATAGTTCAATATCTTTTCTGAGTTAAAGATCTGCTAAAAAAAAAAAAAAAGATAAGCTGAGAACAAACTTGATATAAAAAAGACTCTCATGCTCTGGTTAAAAAAAAAAACTAATGAATTAAGGTCTGGTAAAGTTACGTGTGTTAGCATGTGCAAGGACCCAAGTTCAAGGCCCTGGTCTCCAGCTGCAGGGGAAATGCTTCATAAGTAATCAAACAGTGCTGTAGGAGTCTCTGATTCTCTCTCCATTTCTAGTCCCCTTCCTCCTCAATTTTTCTCTGTCCTATGAAAGAGAGGGGGGTGACAGGAGGGAGGAGGGAGAAACTTAAATTTTTTTTAAAAAGTTAATGAACCATAAATACACACAAAAAATCACAAGTATATTAGGAAAAAATGTAAGATTTGAATATTCAGAAGAACTACACTGGTTATCCAACTTAAGGGATGGAGGCTCACAGTAAAATATTTCTATCTTAACTTGTATTCTTTTACTACAGGCTTCCACAGAGATACTCTCTGATATTCTAAGTGGCATCTTCTTTCTATTTTCTTGCATTTCAAGAACATGTTATAATAATCTTTCACTAAGTTTGTATCATCAGATTTTTTCCTAAAGATTTATTTTATTTATTACCTATGAGAAAGAAAATTTCACGGAGAGCAACATGCTGGATACATGGGATGCCAGGGACTGACCTAGGAATTCCAGAGAGGAAAATCTGATGTTTTACCAGTGAATTCCCTCAGACACTGACATCTCTTTATTATTCTTTTATTTTTTAAATTTTTTTATTGGGGAATTAATGTTTTACAGTCGACAGTAAATACAAGTTTGTACATGCATACCATTTCTCAGTTTTCTACATGACAATACAATCCCCACTTGGTCCTCTGTCATCCTTTTCCAGGACCTGTACTCTCTCCCCCTCAGCACCCATTCCAGAGTCTTTTTACTTTGGTGCAATACACCATCTCCAGGATCTACTTGTGTTCTCTTCTGATCTTGTTTTTCAACTTCTCCCTGAGAGTGAGATCATCCCATATTCATCCTTCTGTTTCTGACTTATTTCACTTAAGAGGATTTGAAGCTCCATCCAAGGAGAAAAATGGTGAAATCACTATTTTTAATAGCTGAGTATTATTCCATTGTGTATATATACCATAACTTGGTCAGCTACCCATCTGTTGTTGGATACCTGGATTGATTCCAGGTTTGGGCTATTACAAATTGTGCTGCCAAGAACATATGTGTATGTACACAGATCTTTTTGGATTTTGTCAAAGGCTTTCTCTGCATCTATTAATAATCATGTGGTTTTTGGTCTTGCTTTTGTTGACGTGGTGGATCACGTTGACTGATTTACGTATATTAAACCAACCTTGCATGCCTGGGATATACCCCACTTGGTCATGATGAACAATCCTTTTAATATACTGCTGTATCCGGTTGGCTAGAATTTTGTTCAATATTTTCACATCTATGTTTATCAGAGATATTGGTCTGTAGTTTTCTTTTTTGGTTGTGTTCCTGTCTGCTTTTGGTATCAGAGTGATGTTGGCTTCATAGAAGCTGGAAGGGAGTATTCCTTTGTTTTTAATCTTTTGGAAGAGTTTTAAAAATAGAGGTATTAACTCATCCTTCAAGGTTTTGTAGACTGTATCATCAGCTGTAATTGAGATTCACTCAAGAAATATTTATTAAGAACCTGCTATGCACCACGCAGTATTCTAAATGCGTGGGTGTATGACTCACTACACAAGAAAAAAATCTCAGTTCTACATAACAACTTATATAGTATCTTAGAAAGTGGCAAATACTAATAAAAAGTGTAGCTGCTAGAAAACAAGATACATAGGTTATACTTATAATGGGTGATTCAAAATAGGACTGATTGAGAAAGTGAGTCTGAGCTGACTACAAGTATGGGAAAATTAATTATGGGATAACTGGACATAAAAATCTTTCAGTAAGTGGAATTTTTTTAATCCTAGTATTTGTGGGCATCAAGGAAGATATCTATACCATGGTTCTAAATACCTGGTGTAACAATATCTTTAGTGATATAATACCAAGAATATCCAATGTTCTTTCAAAACTTTTTCCAATGTAATAAGGAGATACTACATACAACAGCTAAAATAAATTGACTGTACAGAGAATCACCACCAAATGATAGAAATCTGTAAATTATAAATAAATCAGTGAAGAGACCCAATTGTAACCACTGCCAGTTATCTCTGAAAAAGTTGCCTGATACTTAGAATGGATCACAGATAGTAGGAAGAGTGGTGGACTAGGAAAAAGTAATGTGGAGAGAAAGTTGTGGGCTCCCATTTCCATTCAAATAGGAGCTTTTAAAAGATGACTACTATGTAAAACAGACTTGGCATAGTAGAGTTCACTTACTAACCTTCAAGGTCACAGAAAACACAGTATCAACTCTACAGTCTTTAGATGACCTCAGAAAATGTAGCAGGAGAAAAACCAACCTTGCTGCTGGCAATAAAAACTGGTGTAGTTGAATAGAGTGAAAAGAACATTTTTTTAATCTTTCTTTTTAAATTTACTTATTCTCCTTGTTTTACTGTTGTAGTTATTATTGTTGTTATTGATGTCATAGTTGTTGGATAGGACAGAGAGAAATGGAGAGAGGAGGTGTAGACAGAGAGGGGGAGAGAAAGACACCTGCAGACCTCTGCTACACCACAGATGAAGGGACTCCCCTCCAAGTGGGGAGCTGGGAGCCTGAGCCAGGATCCTTATGATGATCCTTGCGCTTTGCACCACCTGTACTTAACCCGCTGAACTACCACCCGACTCCCGAAAGAACATTTTGACTGCAAATTTTAAAATGTTTTAATCCACAAGTAGTCCAAAGTTCCTACCTTTAGATCCCGATGAATAATTGGAGTCTTGCACTGATGCAACCTTGCAACAGCTTCACAGGTATCACAAAATATCTGTAATACTTCTGGTTCCGTAAAGCCTGTCTGTAGCTTCTTATTCATCTGATTCACTACCTGTCCAGCTAACCAAAAAAAGTACTTTTAAGGGGAATACATTTTTAACTAACAAATGTCACTGCAAAAGACATTTTTAAAATTACAGCCTCAGGTAATGGGAATATGGCATTTTTCATAATTCTCAAGTAAGGATGAGTATTATACCAAATTAATTGCATACACTCGGTAACATATTTTTCCATATTTTACATCTGTGAGATGAGAATAATTAAAGATGGATGACAACCTGTTAATGTTGCTGGCTAATTTTTTTAAAAAAACATTTTAACATCTCTGATATCAGGGTTACTTAAAATTGATGAAATCACTGAATTGAAGAATTAGTTATTAAATTGGTAAACAGTAGTGAACAAAATTAAGTTCCTATTATCATGGAGTTATAGTCTAAAGATAATTACATAGGGGGAGTCCAGCAGTAGCGCAGCAGGTTAAGCGAAGGTGGCGCAAACCGCAAGGACCGGCATAAGGATCCCGGTTCAAGCCCCAGCTCCCCACCTGCAGGAGTCCCTTCACAGGCAGTGAAACAGGTCTGCAAGTGTCTATCTTTCTCTCCCCCTCTGTCTTCCCCTCCTCTCTCCATTTCTCTCTGTCCTATCCAACAACGACATCAATAACAACAATAATAATAAAGAAACAATGGCAACAAAAGGGAATAAATAAATATTAAAAAATTTAAAAAAATAATAACAATTACATAGGAAAATGTTTCATGGTTATGTACAATAAGAATATATACAAGAAACTTAAAAGTGAAATTGGTAAAAGATAGGTAGGAGAGAGCATCAGATAAACCTAATAAAAGTGATATTTACGCTGAGAATGAAGGGTAATTAGGAATTAACCAGGTCAAGAGATGGGAGGCAAACATGCTGGCCACAGTAACCAGCATAAGGAAAAGCCTCCAGTTTAGAAAAGAACTTAATGATGGGGTGATTTAAAGAAAACAAATAGAGATATGGCCTAAGAGACAGAAAAGAAAGAAAACATGAGACTGACAAGGTAGACAGGAGTCAAATTTTTATTTTTATCTTGAGAACCAAAGACTTTATTAAGTCTTTGGTTAAAGTCAAACCATTCTGACTTTATTAAGTTCACCTTGGCTGGGGGATAGGGAAGTCACACAAGCAGAAGTGTAGAGAGCAATTGAGAGGCTAATCTTTAAACCAGAGATAGGGAAACTTTTTTCTGCTAAGGGTCATCTAGATAAATATATAACATCATATGCAGGCCTTATAAAATTACCAACTTAAAAATTAGCACTTAGGGGCCAGGTAGTGGCACACCTAGTTAAACACAAACATTATGGTGCTCAAGGACCCAAGTTCAAGACCACACTCTCCACCTGGAAGGAAGATGCTTTATGAGTGGTGAAATGGATCTGCAAGTGTCTAGCTTTCTCTTTCCCTCTCTATTTCCCCTCCCCTCTCAATTTCTCTGTCCTATCAAATAAAAGAGAAAAATTAAAATAAAAAAATTTTTAAATGTCCATATGAAAAAATAAAAAAGCAGTTAATATAGCTATGAAAAAAAGCTATGCTTGTCTTGGCAGGGCCAGACCAAATGAATTCTTGGATCATATACGGGCCATAAGGCAAAAGTTCCTCAGACTTGCTGTAAATCAGTAAGAAATAATAGACAGAGCAATTTAATAAAAATAAACAGTTATACATATATGACTGAGGCCTAAGAGGATTATTAAATTCCAATATACTACCAAAACTGACAGTCTACACTAATGGTTCTTATCAAGAAAAGAACCATTAATTCTCTCAAAAAGCATTCTAATAAAAAATCATATTTGGAGATTTAAAAAAGCAAGCTTACAAAAACTTGGAACTTCCTTAAATAATATTAGACAAATGAATATCTATTACTTTAACATCTGTAAGAAGGTACTTGAATATTTGTCCCTTTTATTATTATAAATCAAACAGCATTTCATATCTTTTCTGAAATTCTTTTTTTCCTTATAATTTTAGAGAAGAAAGAACATCAAACTTTACTTATCAGTCCTCACCTTTCAGGAATCCCAGATCTATCTGGCTATGATTTGTTCAAGGTCTCAAAAGACTGAGAGGTACCTAGACAGTAGAAAGTAATTTCCTCCATTTTCTTATTTATTAACCTATTCACTTTAACCAAAAATTCAACAGTATGAAAAGTGCTATCACAGTGCTCATTATCACTCACATATCATTTCACAGCTAAGGAAGTCATAACGTTACATTCATTCTCCTTCTTCTAAAGTTGCAAAGTTTAAGACATGTATATACTAATATTTACATTATCCTGTTTACATACTGTCCAATGTATAAGCAGAATAAATTTTAAGCAACTGCTCATTTTTCAGTTAAGAAAGCTGTGACTTAGAAAGTCTGAGTCACAAAGTTCAGGTTCTCAGATTACCAAAAAGCTTATTTAGTTGTTTTTCACATGTGGAAAAAAAAATGTCCTGGTTAAAAATCAAAATCTTCTAAAAGTTAAGCTACGGTCATTTTAATGAAAAATAAGTTTAAAAATCAATTTCCAGTGGCCCAGGAGGTGGTGCAGTAGATATAGCACTGGACTCTCAAGCATGAGGTCCTGAGTTTGATCCCCAACAGCACATGTATCAGAGTGATGTCTGGTTCTTTCTCTCCCTCTTTCTCTCCCTATCTTTCTCATTAATAAATAATTATTTTTTAATTAGTTTCCAGCGGCAGGAGAGGTATTTCAGCAGATGAAACGCAGAAATTGCAGGCCTGAGGCTGCTAGCACCGCATATGTCAGATCTTCTTCTACCTGCAGGCTGATAATCCTTTGAAAGTATCACATTGGTTCTTCACAACATAGTTTTCTACTTTTGATTATTTACATAAAATCTCAAAGACCACATAAAACAAGTTTATAAAAATTAAAGGTCAAAGTGCATCTTGTAAATTACTGCAGTCACTATGTTGAAATGTAACTTGGCAGAGGACATGAGGGGAGAATTAATTATACTGATACTGACATTATGCTATTTATTAAGCTACAAACAACTGTATAAGGAACATTAAATGTAACTGTTCTTTACCTGATAAGATTTCAGTGTTAAATCTCAACAGATTTTTCTTCCCAATTCTTCTTTTACATGCTCATGTCAACACTGCAGCAACTAAGAATAGGCTTAAAATAATTTTAACAGTAATTTCTAAATTGGATAATTAAAGCTAAGATTCCAGTAAGCATCTAAGGGTAAAACGACAGTTTCTCTGAGAAAAACCAAAGCACCTAGTAATCCATTTTAAGAACTTTTTTTTTTACGTAATAGAAAACAGAAAGATATTTACCTCGACAATATTCCATTAAGATAAGCACTTCCCAAACATTATCACTAATTGAATTAACAGCGCAGTCCAAATAGCCCACAATATTTTTGTGACCAGACAGCTCTTTCTGTAAAAATTAAAAAAGAAAAAAATCAAACTGAAAGCATACCTTAAATTTTTTTTAATTTTTTTAATATTTATTTTATTTATTGATTCCCTTTTGTTGCCCTTGTTATTTTATTGTTGTAGTTATTATTGTTGTTGTCGTTGTTGGATAGGACAGAGAGAAATGGAGAGAGGGAGGGGAAGACAGAGAGGAGGAGAGAAAGATAGACACCTGCAGACCTGCTTCACCGCCTGTGAAGTGACTCCCCTGCAGGTGGGGAGCCGGGGTTCGAACAGGGATCCTTATGCCGGTCCTTGTGCTTTGCACCACCTGCGCTTAGCCCGCTGCACTACAGCCCGACTCCCCGTATACCTTAAATTTTAATGTTTAACAGAGTCTTACAGTATAAACTCACAAACTTAAAAGACTTCAAAATGTAAGAATTAGGCATGAGAATAGAACCTAATTCAAAAAAGGTTCTATGGTTCAAATGGAAAGTATACTTACATATAACCATCATATTCTAATAAGCAAACATTCAATGAATACATATCCTTAAATTCAGTTAGCAAGAGATTGTTCATTCAAAAGTAACAGTCCGCAAAAGGGATATGTAGTGAAAAATAGCCTTTTAGAAGCCAAGAATAAAATATTCAAACTAGTACTTTTTTATCTTTAAAAAAAGACATCAAGTTCTAATATTTATAAATTAACATATGTGCTCACCTGCTTTGCCTGCAACATACTGCAAATCATGTGTGCCCAGTTATATTTTATAAATATATATGTGAAGATCTACATATTTTCATCTAAGTAACCTAAATATAAAGTTGTTGAAAAGATTTCTATAAAAATAAACATATAGGTACAAATAAGAAAATGACAAATCCAAAGTATTTGAATCCTAGAATAATTACCATCATACAATGAAGTTAAAAGTAATAATAAACTAACTGTTATATCTGTAAATTAAAAAGCTACTAAGAATGTCTAAAATGTCTTCACTATCAATAATAAACCTAGTTTTAACTATGAAATGTAAACAGACACTGATTAATGATAGTTGAATAAATGAGTAATTTCTTAATGTATGTATGTAATGGGTGTGATCAAAAAAATCAAATGCCATTTTCTATGCAAAAATGCAATGTGATTTTCTGACAAGTCAATAAAGAGAAAACGTAAGGATAAATTACCTAAAACCTCATCAAATTATAGCTGAGGCTTATAAAGAAACTAACTTACACACAAGTGGGTGAAGGCATCTGGCCAAAAGGCAGAAAAGTAATGAGAGAGAAATTCTTAAGATAGAAGTTGTATGCCAGAAACCAGTGCCACCTTAAAGGTAGCTATGCACAAGGTAAGCTACAAGAAGGCTGGGAATTTATCAGGGAAAAACCTGGCTAAAAACTAGAGCTATATGGTATGCCCAGGTTGTGGCAGAGGCTTCCAGGATAGAAGCCAGAGTACAGACTGACACAAGAAAGCAAGAGCCTATTTTGTCATCGCAAGCACTAAAGCAGCCAGGTGACATGCAATAGAATCTCCCTATCCCTACCTCCCCCTATAACACACTATGTAAACAATATAACCACACCACCACCTGCTGGCTAAAAAACAGAAATCACATTAACTATCCAAGCTCAAAAGCAACCAAGCTATAGCATAAAATAAAAATGACAAAATACAGAAGGATCTGGGGGTAAGGGGGATGTCAGAGATATAATTCAGAAAACTCATTATGAAAGCAATTCAAGAATCTAAAATTAACATACAGACACAAACTTGAGAATTCAGAGTTCATTTCACTAAAGAGTAAAAAAAAAAAAACTGAACAGAGCTACAGGATATGAAGGAAATTTTGTATAGTTTAGCCTCATACAGCAGGCCTAGGAAGTAGACTCAGTATGAGAAAATTAAGGCTAGAAGATACAACCAAATATAGACAAATAGTTATAGAAATAATAGTCAACCCATATCTATGATCTTGGGAAAACTACTGCAGTTTTCAATGGAGGGAATAGGGGGACACAGAACTCTGGTGGTGAGAAAGGTGTGGAATTATACCTCTGTTATCTTATAATTTCATAAATCAACATTAAATCACTAATGAAAATATTTTAAGAAGTTGATGTTGGAGATGGACTCAAAATATTTGCATCCATTTTCTGGGAAAACTGGACAGCTACATGAAAAAAAAAAATGAAACTAGGCCACCAATTAGCACCATGCACCAAAATCAGATCAAAATGGATCAAACAGCTGAATATTAAACAGGAAACTCTAAAACATATAGAAGAAAACATTCCCTATATTTACCCCATCTTGGATGGAGCTTAAAGGAATTGTTGGGCAGGATGAGTCAAAAAGAGGGATAAATACCAGATGATCTCACTGAACTTAAGAGACAGAGATAGGACAAAAAGGAACACACAGAGTAAAACTTGGACTGGGGTTGGTATACTACACCAGAGCAAGACTTTGGGGAGGGAGGGGAAGAGGTCTTTGGGTCCTAAACTGAGGGATGAAAGTGGCTTTACAGACACCTATCACAGGGAAATGGGAAACTATGGCCCTGTGTCAACAACTGTACTGTAAACAACTACCCCACCACCACCAATAAAATGAAAAGAAAAAAAAAGTTCAACAACAAATGAATCAATTGTGGTATATACTTATTATGGATGAACTTTGATAGCATGCTAAATTAAAGAAGTGAGACCTAGAAGCCTACACAGTGCATGGCTCCATTTATATGAGATACCCAGAGCAGGTAAATGCACAGACACATATTGAGTTGTCAGGAAAGTCATGATGCATTTTTGCATTGAAAACCACATCATAACTTTTCCGACCCCAATATAGAAGAACATAGATGGATGGTTGACAGGGGCTTATAAAAGGGGGCAGTGAGGAACAACTACTTAATAGGCAAGGTTTTGTTTCTGGAATGGTTAAGAGAGAAACAGAAAGTGGTGCAGTTTGCATAATACAGTGAAAGTACTAAATTCTACTTATTTGTCCAATTAAATTGGTTAATTTTAAATCTTACAAAGTCAACCTCAAAGCAAAGTTTTCAAATATGTACACTGGTACTTTATAAAGAGTACATAAGGGAGTCAGAAAGGAAAAAAAAGCAAAGAAGAGATGGGGAGAAGAGTAAGATAAGTGGACAACCATTCAGAGCACTGAGAATAAGCAACCTGGGGGTAGGGAGATTTGATTTCATAACTGTTTTATCTGTTTAGCTAACTGAATAAGGAAATTTTCTTTAACTGCCTACTAAGATATTTAATTTTCCTGGTGTTTAAAAAGAAGTTCACCTGAGGGGGCTGGACAGCAGTGCAGTGGATTATGCGCAGGTGGCGCAAAGCTTAAGGACCAGCTTAAGGTTCCCGGCTCCCTACCTGCAGGGGAGTAGCTTCACAGGCAGTGAAGCGGGTCTGCAGGTGTCTGTCTTTCTCTCCCCCCCTTTGTCTTCCCTACTCTATTTTTCTCTGTCCTATGTAACAACGACGACATCAATAACAACAATAACTACAACAACAATAAAAAGGGCAACAAAAGGGAAAATAAATATATATATATATATAATTTTTTTTAAAAAGAAGTTCACCTTTGCCAAAGAATATACTTGCATTTTGTAGAGTGTATACACACACAGAGGCTTCACAAGATGATTTTAAAACCAGGGCAAAAGTAGTTGTGTTAACATACACATGTAATGAATGTATTAAGCTGCATGAGAATGGTAAATGCCAAACTTAGGACAGGGGGGTTTTCCTTAGATAATAAGGCATTACAGAGATACAGTTGCAGAGGAACATATAACTGTACCAATATGGTTTTAATGTTCCCACTGGGTAATACATAAACTGGTATTCATTAAATAATTTCTAGATTTTTCTATCCTTAAAAGACTCCATAGTTAAGATGTATTTTTTTTAATTTTCTTTATTTTCCCTTTTGTTGCTCTTTTATTGTTGTTGTTGTAGTTATTATTGTTGCTGATGATGTCATCTTTTTAGAAGAGAGAGAAATGGAGAGAGGATAGGAAGACAGAGAGGGGAAGAGAAAGATAACACACCTGCAGACCTGTTTCACCGCCTATGAAGCAACTTCCCTGCAGGTGAGGAGCCAAAGACCGGAACCGGATCCTTATGATGGTCTTTGTGCTTTGTGCCACCTGCACTTAACCCACTGCACTACCGCCCGCCTCCCTTAAGAAATATTAATAAAATTTTAAAAATATTTTTAAAATATTAAGAAATATTTTAAAAAGAAGGCATGGTAGCTTGCTCATTGAACTGCAGGAGGAAAAGGAGCTGGTTGTGTTTAGCCCTAAATATGGCTATAAGGAATGTACTACAAATTCACGGCTAATTTTCCAAGTTAATTTAATGATCTTCAAAGATTTTCAAGATGTACATAAATTAGTAAGAAGTCTAAAAGCTGGTAAACATTACATAGCAAAAAAGAAGACATTGAATTATTTCAGTGAAATGATTTTCACTTACCATAATAGTAATTTCTCTTTTACAAATGTTGAGGTCAGGCATGTTGTTGACATACATTCGCTTCAATGCATGACGAGCGCCACCATGAGTCCGCACCAGAAAAACTGTGGAGAAGCCACCTAGAAAAACAAGTACCAATTAATTTAAATCTCAGGAAATAATGGCAGAATCATGAGGAGCTTAATCTCAGAGAAAAATAAACTGACATACCCAAGATAAAAACAAAAGCCGTACATTAATATTAAGTTAAAATTGTATCATAATTAAATTATAAATCAAATCATATAAATAATGTATTAAATCAACAATATATTAATTTAAATGCCAATCATAAAGTAGCACATACAGGTTAACAAACAGGCTTCTCAAATTAACATACTTAATCTTGTAAATGGTAAAACACCACAATTTCATTTTGCATAGGAATACCTCTTCTGTAATTTGCAAGAAATGTCCCAATTGCATTACTAGAGTTTGGAATATAACTGTGGTTGTCTCTTTCAGCCTCCCCCTCTCCTGTGATGACAAAATACTGCTGTTATTTAGTATGAACCATCAATGGGGACAGATGGGTAACTCCCTCCTCCATTTATAGGGAATGAACAGTGGCACTAACAGGAATAGCATTTCCTCCTGTCCCTCTGACTTAAACTATATAACCAGTTTTCCAAGAGGGACACTAGGGAAACTTTGCTAGTGGTTGAGGGAGAGATTTTCCATACAGAAGAGGAAGGTGTGTAAGGAGGGGGTAAGAAGAGACAGCAGTGCTGACTGATGCTTTTCCTTCCAGCTTTTATACTTTATAATGATACCATGTTTATTAGACCTATGGGGTGTCACTTGTGGATACCATGGGGGGAAAAAAATAGCCAGAGATAAAATGACCCAGAACACTGACATAGTTAGACTACTGAATTAAACAATTCTAAAACCACCTTCCCTTCTAGAATCATTATGAGATGATAATAAGCGCTCTAATTATTTGCACTATAGTTATTGGGATGACCCGCTAACTACATCTCAGAAAAGCATTGTATCTAAAACATGTAGTTAGGTAAATTAAAGGACAATTACTTATATCACAACTAACATTTCTACCTGAAATTTTTCCACCTCTACCACCTATGTAGGATATGTGTCCATAGTTAGGCTACGGGTTTTGTGCTCTTTGTCAATGAACCCAGACAGGTGTAGTGTACACTGAGGAGCTTCTACCCGAAGTTTCTGAAACACATCTGGTATTTACTCTGTAGCTTAGTCAAACTTTAAAACTTTAGTTCATAATTCTAAAATTAATAGTTTTGGACCAGCAAGAGTTCACTTGGATAGTGCGCTGCTTTGCCATGTATGAGACCCAGGTTCTAGCCCCGGGCCTCCCTCCACTGAAGGGAGCTTTGGTGCTGTGGTCTCTTTCCTGTCTCTATCTAAAAACAAATAAATATTTATGTAAGTAAATAAAAATAAAGCTGTAGGGGGTCAGGCAGTAGTGCAGCGGGTTAAGCGCACATGGCAGGAAGCACAAGGTCCAGCATAAGGATCCCAGTTCTAGCCGCTGAATCCACCTGCGGGAGGTGGGGAAGGGTCACTTTGCAAGCAGTGAAACAGCTCTGCAGTTATCTATCTTTCTCTCCCTCTCTGTCTTCCTCTCCTCTCTTGATTTCTCTGTGTCCTATCCAACGACGACGACAGCAACAGTGGTAATAATAACCACAACGATAAACAACAAGGGCAACAAGGGGGGGGGAGGAAAGCCTCCAAGAGCAGTGGGTTCGTAGTGCAGGCACCAACCCCCAGTAATAACCCTGGAGGCAAAAATTAATTAATTATTTAATTAATTAATTAAAGCTGTAGTTTAAAAGACATGCCAACAACACGCGTGCTGTTCCAACTGAAGAGCCCTGCAACTCTGGTTCATGTTCAAGTAATAAAAGGAAAAAATGTCTTCCTAAAATTCCTGTTTCTAAAAGTAAAAACATACAGATACCCTCTAGCCCTAAAATTGACAGAAACTTGGCCAAAACTTAACTTTTCTTTTTTTTTAATATTTATTTCATTTATTTATTTATTCCCTTTTGTAGCCCTTGTTGTTTTATTGTTGTAGTTATTATTGTTGTTCTCACTGTTGGATAGGACAGAGAGAAATGGAGAGAGGAGGGGAAGACAGGGAAGGGGAGAGAAAGATAGACACCTGCAGACCTGCTTCACCGCCTGTGAAGTGACTCCCCTGCAGGTGGGGAGCTGGGTTTGAACCGGGATCCTTATGCCGGTCCTTGTGCTTTGCGCCACCTGCGCTTAACCCGCTGCGCTACAGCCCGACTCCCCACTTTTCTAAATTGAGGCTAAATGTTCCTCAAATATGATTTGTATCCAAATAGGATGAGAGCACCAATAGTCCTAGCTTGAGAATGGAATAACTATTTCTCCAGATACTTTGCTTACAGAATTCTCTGATTAGGTATTAATTATGTAGTATCATTTGTTAAAAGGATGCTTTTTATAGGAACTAAGTAAGACATTACAGCAATTCAGAGGTGTGCTCATGTGCATGCCATTAATCTACAGCTACCAACCACTTCAGCATATTTTCCCTCAGAGAAATCTTTCATGATCAACCCAACTGATGCTCACAGTGCCTTCAGGTGCCTAGACCTAGACTTCAGATAAGCAACAACTCTCATTCAAAAGATAACTGGCAAAAACCACAAATTCTACTTATCTACTTCTGTGTCCATTTCAATATACAATTCAGCCCAATTTAAGTCACTATCAATGCTAAATTTATAAATCCAAAAGAGCTAACTACTACCCTTTAATTTTGCTGTATATTTTTCACAGTATGGATAGAAGGAAAAGATCAAGAGGGGGCTGGGCAGTATCCAATAACAACAGCAATGACAATAATAATAATAAGGGCAACAAAAGGGGAAAAATTAGCCTCCAGGAGCAGTGGATTCCTAGTGCAGGCACTGAGCACCAGCGATAACCCTGGAGGCAAGGAAAGAAAAAAAAGAAAAAGATCAAGAAGCAGCAAGAGTAATTTTCCTAGTAATCCCTTTTTTCTTTGCTACCCAACAAACCCAGCACCACAGAGAATTACTATTTTACAAGAAAGATGTGCTTGCTGTTGTTTTACCTAGACTCACAACTTCCCCAAAGGCACTGTAAGACTCTTGCCACAATGTTTATGGCATCCTAGATACTTTAGTTCCAACATCCCAATAAACACAAACATTTCACGTTTATGAAGGACTGGGTTTTAGCAATATTCACCCCATCAAGTTTATTTTCCTAGGAAACTGAAGAAAAGAAATGGGGAAAAAAAAAGGAGTAAATTGCACATGGCTTTTCTGAATTGTGTATATCTCACAACCAGCAAAGCAACAAGGAAGAGGAAAATACCAAGCTGTCAGGAACTTCTGGCTTCCACCACTACTAAAGAAAACAATATCATTTGAAAACCGCCTCCAAGATAAGTGGAACAAGCACTTGCTTGCCTGTGGGATTCAAGCCAGAGGAAAGATCCTCCCACCCAATGGCCTGAGACAGATCAGTCATTACTTTAGGTTAGGGTAGTAACCTTAGGAGCTCCTTTTGAAAGTGAAACCACCCCTAAAGAGAACTTAAATGTGTGCCAAAGTGACTGTATCAGTACTATCTAGTACAGGATGAGTCCAGTAGATTTGATTGGGCAGTGAATAGAGAGACAGGAGGTGGAGCAAGAAGAAAAATCAAAGAGTACAACATTCAAACAGTTCTAATGATCTACAAAGCATTTCTAAATATATTAGCATATTTCCTATGGTATCCCAAGGTATTTTGACTGTAATAATCATAGAGGAATTCCCACTCTACAAAAACTAAAAACTAGGAAAGAAGGTAAACAGCTAATCCAATAACACACAGCTGGTAAGATGAGGCCAGAGGTCCTATCTTCCCCCCCCCCACCAACCTGTTCTTGCTAGGTTATCCACAAGACGAGGTATGAAATTACAAATACCAAGTTCTGGGGATAATGTGAAAATTCAGAAGGAACAAATAAAAAAATGAGATAATTGAAAACCATGCCCACCCCTCCACCCACCAAGTTGTGTTTTTTTGTTTGTTTGTTTGTTTTTATTGCCACCAGGGTCATTTCTGGTGTTCACAGTGCTCATAGTACTAATACACCACCCCCCACAGCCACCACCACCCCCCCCCGCCCTTTGCCTCTTCCTATTTTGACAGGACAGGGGGAAATTGAGAGGGGCAGGGGAGACAGAGAAGGAGAGAAAGAGATAAGACACCTGCAGACCTATTTCACCATTCATGAAGCATCTCCCCTGCGGGGGGGTGGGGGGGGCCCTTGAAACTGGATCTTTTGCCATGGTAATAATCTATACACCTGATCAGGTTTGCCATCCCTAAGTTTTCTTCATGAAACTATTTAATAGGTAGTATTCCCTTTACAGAAGAGGTCTGCAGGTCAAAGCCATGTTTTATTTGGACTGCATAAAGCCTTTGAAGACTGACATTTCAGATGGACATCTAGATATTTTAGCTTTTCCTGAAAAACTTGGAAATAAGGAATCAGTGGGTCTTCGTGTCTGTATTATTAGTCAGATGGTGCTGTCAGCAGCTGGACTCTACACAGGGCATGTGTTTTGTGGTTCATCACAGCTCTCTCTCTGCTCTTCACTGTTTCAATGCACTCACCAACCCAGCCCACTTTCACATTGCCAGCCTAGCCTGAGTAGTTGCCTGTGTTTACAACCCCTACAATGAAAACATCAAAGTTTTGTCTGTGAAAATGCTTGTCTGTTATATTTATTCAATACCTCTCTCCCCAGCATGTTTGCAAGCTGCATAAAGACAGACTGCAGACCTTTATCACAGCATCATCAATGCCTAGCACCTTGAGTGGCACTCAAATATTTGTTGACTTGGCAGTAATAATCTGGTTCTGCTGGAAGGAGTTATAATACATAAACTACAGTAATTGCACTGATTGTCTGAGAATAAAAAAATAAAATCTCAGCTCGTTTTTTTCCCTTAGTGTTGTCTGTATTTTTATGCACAGTAGGAAATCTGAAAACACTTTTACTTTTAATAATTATAAAAATAATAATAATTATTATTATTTTGCCTCCAGGGTTATCACTGGGGCTGGGTGCCTGCACTATGAATCCACTACTCCTGGAGGCCATTTTTTCCATTTTGTTGCCCTTGTTATCTTTGTTGTTATTATTACTGTTGTTGTTGGATATGACAGAGAGACTAGAGAAAGGAGACGAAAACAGAGTGGGGAAGAGAAAGACAGATACCTGCAGGCCTTCTTCACTGATTGCAAAGGGAACTCCCACCCCTGTAGGTGAAGAGTCAGGAGCTTGAACTGAGATCCTTATGCTGGTCTTTGTGGTTCACACCATGTGTGCTTAACTCATTATGCTACTTGCCCGGTCCCCAAGCCCCCAAATTATTATGGTGCCACAATCTCTGAATTTATAATGGAGCAAAAACAATCCAAAAGAAAACATAATTCACATTTTGCACTTCATCAATCCCGTGTCCATCTATCTCTGTCTCTCTCTGCCTCTCTCTCTCTCTCTCTCTCTCTTTCTCTCTCTCTCTCTCTATGCCAGGCAGTAGCAGAGAAGGGGAGCTCCCAGTCAATGCAAAAATTGACAACTGATACTCTACTATGTGCTAAGTTGCCAGTATTTTCAATTTAACAATATTTTCTATTCGTAGGGCTACCAGGAAATATCCCCCTTATATGTCAAGGAAGATCTGAGTAACACAATGAAAGAACCCTCCTTGTCCTCTATAAGTTTACACTCTACACTGGTGGAAAAAGATGAGCAAGTAGTATATAAACTACAACGGTATGTTCTGAAGAGAAAAAAACTAAAGAGAAGATGAATGGTAAACTGAAAACATGTGCTGAACCCAGGGTTAAGGCTGAAATGCTTAAATGTTTAAGCCTAGATATACAGGTAAAGCCTGGGAGACTCTGGTAGAGATGGAAAGGTAAGCAAGGGTCACACAGATATTAGGGCAAATGCATTCCCGGTAGAGAAGACAGAATATATAATGGCCCTAAGGCAGGAGTGCAACTGATGAGGTTAGAAGAATAGTAAAGGGACCAGAAAGTTTGGAGCTAAAAGAACAAAGGGCAGAATAACAGGACAAGTCAGAACTAAAAGGTCATCAGATAGAGTTCATACACTGAGGAAAAAGGCTTTGCCTTTTACTACAATCAATGCAGAAACCAGAAACCAATGCAGGGCAATGTGATCAGATTCAAGTAGAGCAAAGGTGGACAAGAATAGAAGCAGTGAAATAAATTAGTGAGATATCACAAGAAGTCTCTTGGAAAATGACAATAGCTTTGACCAGGGCACTGGAAATAGTGAAAAATTAAAATACTACATATTTTTAAGGGAGAGCTGAAAGGATCTGACCTAAGAAAAGATTGTGGAAGAAAGAAATAGCTTAGGGGGCTGAGCGGTAGCAGCGGGTTAAGCGCACATGGTGCAAGCTCAAGGGCAGGCATAGGGATCCAGGTTTGAGCCCCCAGCTCCCCACCTGCAGGGGGGGTCATCTCACAAGTGGTGAAGCAGGTCTGCAGGTGTCTTCCCCTCCTCTCTCAATTTCTCTCTGTCCTATCCAACAACAGCTATAACAATAATACAACTACAACAAGGGCAACAACAAGTGCAACAAAATGGGAAAAATAGCTTCCAGGAGCAATGGATTTGTAGTGCAGGCACCAAGCCCCCCCAACAATAACCCTAGAGACAAAAAAAAAAAGTTTAAAATGCCTTCAAAGTTTTTAGACTGAAAAAAGTGAGTGATGACACCACAACAGACTGAGATGGAAAAGACTGTGCCAGAAGAAAATTTAGCGCAGTGTCTCATATTCATCATATCTTATGATCAGAAGCCATGACTACCTTCATTCTGAATTACCTCTTCTTTTTCTATAGCTATCTAACCTTTATTTTATTTTACGTTAAAGAAAAGAGGGGAGGGGAGGGGATGGGGAGGGGGGAGGGAGGGGCAGGGGAGGGGAGGGGAGGGGAGGGGAAGGGAGGGGAGGGGAGGGGAGGGGAAGGGAGGGAAGGGGAAGGGAGGGGAGGGGAGGGGAGGAGAGGGAAGGGAGAGTGCACATACAAGATCATGTTCCCCACCCCCAGCACTGTTCAGATCTGGTTTATGGTGGTACTGGGGATTTAATCTGGGATTTAGAAGCCTCAGGCATGAAAGTCTTTTCATAACCACAATGCTGTCTCCTCAGCCCCAGAATTATCATTTCAAGACTGCTTGCATAGTAATCAGCCTTCAGAAGACAGTAATTTTTTTTAACAAAATAATGTTTTAACTAATTAGAGAAGGGTTTCTTTTGTTGGCAGCTAAGGAAAACCAAACCAAACATGAAGTACATTAGCCTGTCACTGGTAATCCTATTTCCATAGGATTACAAATATGCACTTCTCATTCACTATGTCTACACACAGAATTGTGTATGCAAAATGTTTCCAACATAGAAGCTTAAAAATAAGTGATTTGGTGTGTGATATATTAGCTAACAAAGAAAAAGTTCCCAGTATTATGGAGTAGGTTTCCTCTACTGCTCAGTACCACTTTAAGATTCAATTTACACTAAACAATATAAAAGGGCAGAGTTTTGTCATGGATATGGCCCAGGTGTGAGCCCCAGCTCCACATGGGATGTGCGCCAGCAGAAGCTCTAATCAATGCTGTGGTGACTGTCTCTGTATGCCCCTCTGTGTCTCTATCCAAATGCAAAAGTAGTGAAATTGCATACAGGAAAAACTAAACACTAAAAAAAAAAAATCAGGGATGATAAAAGAGAAGTCTCAATTATGTTTAATTAGTCTCATTAGTCCTGGGAGTCAGGCAGTAGCTTAGTGGGTTAAGTGCTGGTGGGTTAAGGACCAGCATAAGGATCCCGGTTTGAGCCCCGGCTCCCCATCTGCAGGGGAGTTGCTTCACAGGCAGTGAAGCAGGTCTGCAAGTGTCTATCTTTCTCTGCCCCTGTCTTCCTCTCCTCTCTCCATTTCTCTCTGTCCTATCTAACAATGACAACATCAATAACAACAACTACAACAATAATAAAAAACAAGGGCAACAAAAAAAAGGAGAAATAAATAAATATTAACTAGTCCTGCATCTACAATCTTTGAACCTTATTTCATGTATGTTTCCACTTGCACATATTTAGAAATACATATAACCAAAGTATTATGATTACATGTGATATCAAATGTATAATGATGGTGTACTTGTAGTACAAAACTAATAGAAAGTAAGCATTAAAAACACACCTGTCGAAATGGACCTACCCTATAATCCTACAATTCCTCTCCTGGGGATATATCCTAAGGAACTCAGCACACCCATCCAAAAAGATCTGTGTACACATATGTTCTTAGCAGCACAATTTGTAATAGCCAAAACCTGGAAGCAACCCAGGTGTCCAACAACAGATGAGTGGCTGAGCAAGTTGTGGTCTATATACACAATGGAATACTACTCAGCTGTAAAGAATGGTGACTTCACCGTTTTCAGCTGATCTTGGGTGGACTTTGAAAAATTCATACTAAGTGAAATAAGTCAGAAATATAAGGATGAATATGGGATGATCTCACTCAGAGACAGAAGTTGAAAAGCAATCTCAGAAGAGAAAACACAAGTAGAACCTGAACTGGAATTGACATGTTGCACCAAAGTAAAAGACTCTGGGGTGGGTGGGTGTGGGGTGGAGGGAGAATACAGGTCCAAAAAGGATGACAGAGGATCTAGTGGGGGTTGTATTGTTATATGGGAAACTGAGAAATGTTACGCATGTCCAAACTATTGTATTTACTGTCAAATGTAAAACATTAATTCCCCAACAAAGAAATTAAAAAAAAAAAAAAAAAACACCTGCCACAAATCCTTCACCAATTATTTTAAGCTTATTCCCTCTACACCTCAGTTTGTAAAATTATATTAACTACAGAGAACATCCTGGAATTCTTAGAGATAAAAAATAAGCTCAAGGGGGTTGGGCAGTAGCACAGTGGGCTAAGAGCACATGGCGCAACGTGCAAGGACTGGCATAAGGATAACGGTTTGAGCCCCTGACTCCCCACCTGCGGGGGGGGGGGGGTGTCGCTTCACAAGCAATGAAGCAGGTCTGCAGGTGTCTATCTTTCTCTGCCTATGTCTCCCCTCTTCTCTAGATTTCTCTCTGTCCTATCCAACAACAATATCAGTGGCAACAATAACAATATGACTACAAGGGCAATAAAATGGGGGAAAATGGCCTCCAGGAGCAGTGGATTCGTGATGCAAACATTGAGCTCCAGCAATAACCCTGGAGGCAAAAATATAAATAAATAAATAAATAAATAAATAAATAAATAAATAAATAACCTCTAATATTCACATCTAGTAGGAGGTAAAAGAAACAATAAGTGAACTAAAAAGCTGTGTTGAAGACATATGGAAACAAAAAGAGTACCAATTTTCATTCAGAAAAGAGATCCCTAAAGAAATAACATATGTAGCATGTTTCCAAGGTTGATAGCTGGTCGTAGGCAATTGCATGCAAGAATAACCTGGAAAGACTTTGACAGCACAGGTCAGCATAATACCTGTAGCTGCCAATCAACTTTCCTATATTTCAGAACATGGGTTTTGACGCCTTTCTCTTGAATTTTCACCAGTTTCAGTTAGAATGAGTATAAGAAATTTTAACTTATTCAGCATGTTTCCTGGCAGTGTCAGATACTGAAGACTGTAACAGAGAGCAGTTCTGGAGTTTTGCTCATCTGCTCCTAGGATGTAATCAGCAATATAGAGAAGGAGAATAAAAAGGAAACAAGCTGAGACCAGGAGAGGTGTGACAGGGGCTACAATGACCATAGTCTTGAGGTTTGAAGATTGATCCCAAGCATCCATCTTTCTCTGGTATTGATAAAAACATTTTTAAAGTTAAGAAAAATAATAATAACATATGAACTGAATCTTGAAAGAATATGGTTTTCCAAAGACATGAGGGGAAACAAGGGAAAATAAAAGTGCCACTGGTGGGGTACTTCTAAACATCCGAGAATCTGTTCCTCCAGAAAAGCACTGAGAACACAAAGGGGGGGGGGGGGGGGGTCGAAAGGGCTGGGAAAGGGGCTCAAAATAATTATTTTTACATCTCTAAAAATTTTCCTAAGGCTTGTACCAACACAAAAAGCTTTAACTCAAGAAAAAAAAAAGACAGAATCTAACAGGGAAAAAAAAGTTGTGTGGCATTTTAACTTGTACCTTTTCCAACATTCTCCAGCTCCCTGGTAGTGTTGAAAAGATAAGAGCTCTGGGGAGTCAGGCAGTTAAGTGCAGCGAGTTAAGCGCATGTGGTGCAAAGCGCTAGGACCAGTTAGGATCCCGGTTCAAGCCCCCAGCTCCCTACCCGCAGGGGAGTCACTTCACAGGTGGTGAAGCAGGTCTGCAGGTGTCTCTCTATCTCTCTTCCTCTCTATCTCCCCTTTCTCTCTCAATTTCTCTCTGTCTCTATCCAATAACAAAAAATAAAATAAAATAAAGAGCTCTAAGTGTTGGGCTGGCAGAATAGCTCACGTGGTCAGTGTGCAGTGTGCTGCACTGCCATGTGTACAGCCCAGGATGGAGCACAGCCTCCACTACACTTAAGGAAGCTTCTGTGTTATGATCTCTTTCACTCTCTGCCTGTCTCTACCAATAAACAAATAAATAAACAAATAAACTCACAGCCACAGTAGAGATGTGATGTATTAGCCTAACAGACACTGCAAGAAACAAAACAAGGCTGGATTCAACAAAAGCCCAAATGCTATTCACGATTACACTTGTCAGGCAACTCCCCTGGAAACACTCCATTCTCAGAGTTTATCTTCATATGACCTATTTCAGAACTCATACTGAAAGAAAATAAAAAATCTACCAGACTGTTAAAAACAAACAGCATTGCAGCTGTCTTGGGTAATAAAACAAGATGAGATAATAAAACAAAGACTTACATTGTAATTTGAGAATGAGATTGTCTAGAGAGTAGACTCAAATCTCTGGTGCATCCCTAAGCATCTAGAAGGGCTACATAAAGAGCAAAATGCAGGCCCAAGAAGATCTGAGAAGACCCTAGTCTCTCACCTCTGGCTGACTTTGAGACTCTACAAAGGGATAAGTGAAGGCTATGGTAAAATTGTAAAATTCATCACAGCACTGAATGTATGTTCCCTTCACACGCACACACACTTTTATTAAATTTACTGGGGGATTAATGTTTTACAGTAGACAGTAAAATGCAATACTTTGTACGTGCATAACATTTCCACATAACAATACAACCCCCACTAGGTCCTCCTTTGCCATCATGTTCCAGGACCTGAACCCTCCCGCCGACCCCAGTCTTTCATTTTGGTGCAATACACCAACTCTAGTCCAAGTTCTGCTTAGTGTTTTTCCTTCTGATCTTGTTTTTCAACTTCTGTCTGCGAGCAAGATCATCCTATACTCATCCTTGTTTCTGACTTATCTCACTTAACGTATCTTCAAATTCCATCCAAGATGGGGTAAAGAAGGTGAATTCAACATTTTTAATAGCTGAGTAGTATGCCACTGTGTATACATACAACTTGGTCACCTACCCATCTGTTGTTGGACACCTGGGTTGCTTCCAGGTTTTGGCTATTACAAATTGTGCTGCTATGAACATAGGTATACACAGATCTTTTTGGATAGCTGTGTTTGGTTCCTTAGGATATATCCCCAGGAGAGGAATTGCAGGGTCACAGGGTAGGTCCATTTCTAGCCTTCTGAGGGTTCTCCAGACTGCTCTCCACAGGAGTTGAACCAATTTACATTCCCACCAGCAGTGCAGGAGAGTTCCTTTGTCCCCACAACCTCTCCAGTATCTGTTACTGCTACCTTTTCTGATGTATGACATTCTCACAGGAGTGAAGTGGTATCTCATTGTTGTCTTTATTTGCATTTCTCTGGCAAACAATGACTTGAAGCATTTTTTCATATGACTACTGGCCTTTTGGATTTCTTCTATGAAGACTATTCTGTTTATATCCCCTCCCCATTTTTGGATAGGGTCATTTGTTTTCTTGTTGATGAGTTTGGTGAGCTCTTTATATATTTTAATTATTAGCCTCCTGTCTGATGTGTGGCATGTAAAGATCTTCTGAACCCATTCTGTGAAGGGTCTTTTTGGGTAGTGGTTTCTTTTGCTGTGCAGTTTTTTAATTTGATGTAGTCCCATTGGTTTTTGATTTAGTCTTCTTTGTAATTGATTCATTTCATTGAAGATGTCTTTAAAATTTATACAGAAAAGAGTTCTGCCAATATTTTCCTCTACATGTTTCAACCCAATATTTCCAACACCATTTGTTGAAGAGACTTTCCTTTCCCCATTTAATAGTCTGGGCCCCTTTGTCAAAGATTAGATGTCCATAGGTGTGGGAGCTTACTTCTGAGTTCTCAATTCTATTGCACTGTTCACTGACACACATTCCTTGAGAAAAGTTGCAAAACTAATTCCAGATTAAGGAAAAATTGATCCTATCATTAGAACTGACATCTAACCTAACTAATAAGCAGAGTCATCAGCAACTCAGTAAAGAGTCAGACTTTACAGAATCCATTCAGAAAGTCATTAGGCAAACAGCAACAACTAATTCTGGGAAGTAGGAGAATCTGCATTACAAAGCTGTGACATTAAATTGTTTTAAATGTCCAGTTTTCCACAAGAAAGCATTAGTTATGCAAAGAAATAGTTCATTGTGGCCCACACTCTGAGGTAGTACAAGGAATTATCTTTACCCCCTAACACAGACATAAATTTGATGTCTTAAAGAAATATGAAAAAGTTATAAAGAAAAATGTATATATATATATATATATATGTATATATGAGTGAGATATAGAGTAGTTCTTTAGTTATAAAACCCTCAATTCAAGAAAATTAAAACATATGTTTACCATGTTAACATTTAAATTATAATCTTTCTTTAAGTGCTTTATTTTTTTAAATTATCTTTATTTATTTATTGGATAGACAGCCAGAAATTGAGAGGGGCAGGGGGTGATAGAGAGGGAGAGAGTCAGAGAGACACCTACAGCCCTGCTTCATCACTTGCAAAGCTTTCCCCCTGCAGGCAGGGATCAGGGGCTTGAACCTGGGTCCTTGTACATTGTAACACGAGCATTCAACCAGATATGCCACCACCCCGACCCTACAATTTTCACTTCTAGTCTAGCAACTGGATAGACTAGATTCAAAAAATTCTTTCTCAGTACAATAGTTCTTAAAATGCTATTAAGATCATGGAAGTTGATGAAGTTTAACTCCATGGTGATAACAAGAAAATATGAAAAAGCTCCACTTGAACAAAGAGCAAGACAGAAGGCTGAGTGGGTGCTCCGGAATCATCACACAGGCCTGGACTTACGAAAAAACTTTACCATCAATGTAAAGTAGAAGCCCTAGATATGAAATTAAAAGGATACATACTTTGCCTTGTCCTTGGCCCTGGATACAGTAGAAGGGTCTCTTAATTTAAACTTTCCAGGCATGATCCTAATGCTCAAAGACTTGAAATTCATCTACTTGTCACTTACTAGGGGGAGAAAAAAAAAAATCTACCCAACATTTTTTATTACTATTATTAAAATAAGTTTATTGGAGGAATGATTTGCAAGGCTGCCGTTGTCACATGTACAATTTCACATCCCCATGATAGGTGCCAATACAGCACACTCAACACAAACTACAACTTCCTACACCATAGTGCACTTCCCAGCCCCCCTCATGCTTCACCCTCTTTAATGTCCTTAAGACTCTACAACAGAGCACAGTCTGTTCTAAGTTTCACATTGCATTTTTCTCTGTTGTTTCTCAAAGGCCACCTATGAGTAAGATAATGTGGTGTCTGTCCTTCTCACTAGATTATTTCATTTAGCATGATTTCATCACTTCTTACAGTTGAATAGTATCCTGCTGCACATACATAACACAACTTCCTTACACTAATCTGTTAAACATTAGGTTTGTTTGCACATGTTGGTTATTACAAATAGTGCTGCCATAAACATAGGCTTGGAGAAGTCTCTTCATGTAAGTGTGTTTTCTGGGTAGATACCCAAGAAAAGAATTGTCAGACATTTTTAATATTTTGAGAAATCTCTAGACCATTTTCCATAGGGGCTAGAACAATTTACATTTCCACCAAAAGTATAGAAGGTTCCTTTTTTCCCCACATTCTTGCCAGCATTTGTTTCTGTCCTTTTTAGCATGGCATCCCCACAGCTCTGAAGTGTTTTTAATTCGTTGTCTTGATTTACGGTGTTTTTTTTTTTTTACATCTAGACCATACAGCATACATCTAGATCATAGAGGATTTGTTTTACATCTAGACCAACAATTTAAAGATGTCTCAAGTGGTGACTTCCCTGGGCAGACAACCTCACCAATGTGTCCTGGAATCTCACCTCTCCAGAGCCCTACCCCATTAGGGAAAGAGCAAAACAGACAGGTGGGGGGGTGGGGGGGATCGACCTGTCAACACATATGTCCAGTGGAAAAGTAATTACAGAAGCTAGGACTACAACCTTCTGCACCCCAAAAGAGTTTTGGTCCATACTCCCAGTGGGGGAGAAATGGTAGGAGGAAGATGATCAAAGGGCTCCAAACTCCAGTTCCATCAGATCCCAAGAAAGAGGAAAAGGGAGGGATATTTGGATGTAGTAATAGGTGGTGTATATGTGACTTAGAAAGGAAGAGAAGATGGGACAACAGAAAAAAATGGACAGAGAGTTACAGAAATAATATTAGCCCATATCTGCAATATTAGAATGGCTGCAGCTTACAATGGAGGGAATGGAGATACAGAACTCTGGTGGTAGGAACAGTACAGAGTTGTACCCCTGTTATCTTGTAATTTTGTAAATCAACACTAAATCACTAATAAAAAAATTTAAAGAAAAAAAAAAATGGTGTCCCAGGTGGCTATACCCAAAAGTCCAGTACATATAAACTTCCAGACTTCTCTACAGGAAGGCAATGTGTCCTAGAGCCCTGCTTCCCCAAAATCCTACCCCACTAGGGAAAGAGAAAGATAGGCTGGGAGTATGGATCGGCCTGTCAATGCGCATTGTTCAGCGAGGAAGCAATTACAGAAGCCAGACCTTCCACCTTCTACACCCCATCATGTCCCTGGGTCCATACTCCCAGAGGGTTAAGAATAGGAAAGCTATCAGGGGAAGGGATGGGATATGGAGTTCTGGTGGTGGGAATTATGTGGAGTTGTACCCTTCTTATTCTATGGTTTTTGTCAGTGTTTCCTTTTTATAAATAAAAATTTAAAAACAAATTCAAAAATGTCCAACTGATAAAATAACTATAAAATATAAGCACATGTTAAACTTTGATAAGGAAGGAGACACAAAATATTTAAGAAACTAGCCACCATTTGGTTCAAGTAATCCAAGTACAATTTAACTTGGAAAGACTGAAAATATTGTAATTGCCAGACACAAAACAAAAAACTGTGTCCTATATGTTAAAGACTAGAAAGCAGTGAGAAAAATAACTAGAGGATATTAAAACTGATACGATAAAAATGGTCAGGCAATTTTATACAATGAATTAAGCTTCTAGTATAAAAATATAACTGAAAAGGGTATACAGCAGAAGAAGCACACCTAAGTGAGATTATAAATACATATCTGGTTACAGAAGAATACTGATATATACCGAAAAGCTGCACAAAGATAGAAATTGGAAAGAAGGGAGTCATGCAGTAGTACAGCGGGTTAAGTGCATGTGGCGCAAGGCGCAAAGTGCAAGGACCAGCATAAGGATCCCGGTTCCAGCCCCCTACTCCCCATCTGCAGGGGAGTCGCTTCACAGGCAGTGAAGCAGGTCTGCAAGTGTCTATCTTTCTCTCCCCCTTTCTGACTTACCCTCCTCTCTCAATTTCTCTCTGTCCTACCTAACGACAACATCAATAACAATAATAACTACAACAACAATCAAAAACAAGGGCAATTAAAGGGAAAATAGATAAAATAAATAAATTTTAAAAAAGAAATCGGAAATATGGTGAAAATAGTCACTGTACATCCATCACCTAATAGAACTGGGAAGAGGTATTATGAGTAAATAAAAAGACTGTGAGATGATGTATTCAAACTTATGAAATAAATGTGAGCCTATAGTTGTAGATCAAGAAAAACTCTTCCTAGAGTAAAGAAAAAAAATAAAGAGTTTTGGGATGAAAAAATGAAGGTCAGTAAAAGAACATTAAAGAAAGATGTTAGAGTGAAGGAATTAAACTTAGATGAAAGGTAAGATGAGAGAATGATGAACAAAAATGACAGCTATTAAATAATGACAAAAAATTATAAGCATCATGACTAATTTGTAGATTAAAGTGAAGATTACTGTAAAATTTTGAGTAATATAACTCAAGAGAAGAGAATGGTGGTGATAGGGATCATGTATTTGTAAAGGATATTAACTTTAATCTTATTATATTATTCAACAACCACTAAAAGAAGAGTTGGAAAATAGCAGAGGAGCAGTCCACAGGACTAGAATGTGAGAGGCTCTGGGTTTGATCCCTGGTAACATCAATAGTCAGATGAGCAGTGTTCCAGTAGAAAACAAGGAGAAATGTCTCAAAGGGCAGGGGAAAAAAGTATACAACTTCCAATCAACATAGAAAGGCAAGTTAAAAAGAGAACCTTGTGGTCCGGGAGGTGGCACAGTGGTTAAGTTTGGACTTTCAAGCATGAGGTCCAGAGTTCGATCCCCAGCAGCACATGTGCCAGTGATGTCTGGTTCTTTCTCTCTCCTCCTATCTTTCTCATAAATAAATAAATAAATAAATAAATAAATAAATAAATAAATAAATAAATAAAATCTTAAAGAGAGAGACAGAGACAGAGAGAACTTTAACCAGTCTCTAACAAGAGAATGGAATTTTTCAAAGATAATTATAAAGCGTGGTCTGGCAGATGGCACAGTGGATAAAGCACTGGACTCTCAAGCATGAGGTCTTGAGTTCAATCCCTGGCAGCACATGTACCAAAGTGATGTCTGGCTCTTTCTCTCTTGTCTATCTTTCTCATTAATAAATAGAATATTTTTTAAAGTAATAATTATGATAAAAGCACTGTTTGAAGAGAAAGAAATGGAGTCAAGAATAGAAGGAGGAGCTAAACAAGAAAAATATTTCAGGGAGTCAAGCGTAGTGCAGCGGGTTAAGCGCAGGTGGCGCAAAGCGCAAGGACCGGCGTAAGGATCCCGGTTCGAGCCCCCAGCTCCCCACCTGAAAGGGAGTCGCTTCACAAGCGGTGAAGCAGGTCTGTAGGTATCTATTTTTCTCTCCCCCTCTGTCTTCCGCTCCTCTCTCCATTTCTCTCTGTCCTATCCAACAACGATGACATCAATAACCACAACAATAAAAAAAAGGCAACAAAAAAAGGAAATAAAAAAGGTATTTCATCGCAGTGGAGTCAGGCGGCAGTGCAGCGAGTTAAATGTACATGATGCGAAGCACAAGGACAGAAGTAAGGATCTTGGTTCAAGCCCCTGGCTCCCCATCTTCAGGGGGGTCGCTTCACAAGCAGTGAAGCAGGTCTGCAGGTGTCTATCTATCTCTCCCCCTCTGTCTTCCCCTCCTCTCTCCATTTCTCTCTGTCCTATCCAACAATGTCAACAATAATAACTACAACAATAATAAAACAAGGGCAACAAAAGGGAAAATAAAAATAAAAAACTAAAAAAACCCTTTAAGAAAGGTATTTCAGTATAAAGTAAGGATTCTCAAAGGACATATAAAAACCATTAATAATAGGGAATGGAACAACACACAGATAAAGAACCTCTACCTCACCTGCACTATGGCATTATTTTTACATTGTGTAGAGGGCCTCTACCTATCTATAGTGATAAGATTCGTATTTTATAATGGAAAGTTATTTATCACTTGTTACATTAGCACACATAGAGTTACTTCAATAGTCTAGACAATAGATTAAATAAAGGCATTCACAGAAGGAAGATGACAGGTGAATCTCTAGTACTTATATGCTCTATGTTCATCCCAGGCCTTCTGTGAACCTTTAAAGCATACAACTGAGCAGACAAAGTCTACAACTGAGGCAATGAAGTCTGGACTAAGCAAAAGAGTGAGAAAGTGTGATTATGGACAATTCCACAGAGAAACTAGAGGGGAGTAAGGGCAGTTAAGATACCAACACTAGGCAAAGGAAGACAAGCTTGTTTAGCACTATGGATGCTCTAACTGCATCTTAAGATATTTTTGAATGATTGAAACTAGAAAAACTCACTAAAAGAAAAATCTTGGCCAGAGTTAAGGCTCAATATTAGAGCACAAGACTTGTAAGCACAAGGTTCCAAGCTGTATCTCCATCACTGCATATGCCAGTGTGATATTCTGGGGGGGGGGGGGATCTTTCTCCCTCCCTCTCTTGAAAAATCTTTTACAAATGTTAATGATTTTAAAATACAATGAAACTTTCCCTAAGTTTATAAAACAGTCTCCAAAAACAAAATCTATAACTTTGTGTCCCATTTAGATACTTTCTGTATATTAACAAGGCAAGTCAACCTAAAATCCATTAGCAAATGAGTTATTCATAATATTCTATTTAGAAATTCTCATTACAAGTTTTATTATTACTCAATAAAATAGCCCTGTTTCAAAGTGGGAGATAGCTGCTGTTCAAACCATTCCAATTTAAAATATTAAACATCACCAGAGTACTACCAAGAGCAAGGACTTGGGTTCAAACTCCCAGTTCTCACCTGTAGGAAACCTTCAGGAGTGAAACAGTGATACAGGTGGCCCCCACCTATCCCACTTCCTTCCTCTTCTCTCAGTTTCTCTCTATCCTATCAAATAAAAATAAATAAAACACTTTTTTATTTTTTTTATTGATTTAATAATTATTGACAAAACCACAGAATAAGAGGAGTACAATTCCACCCAATTCCCACCACTACCAGACTTCTGCATCCCACCCCCTCCATTGGAAGCTTTCCTATTCAATAAAAACACTTTTAATATTATCAGAGAAAGTAAAATCTATTTTCAAAATATTTGAAGCTTAAGCTATCTTGACTTACACAATTTGCACACATAATTAAATTCTGATATTCAATTCATTAAAGCAGACCATTAAATGTAAATCACACACAACAAGCAGTACTTTTTTAAATGTACTACTGAGTATGCATGACAAAGTTAGGAAGCATGGCAATTTCACATTAATGACAGATTTTTTTTTCTTTCTAATATATTTTATTAGTGATTTAATATTTAATATTTATTTACTTAATATTTAATATTTCTTTATAATTTATTGTTTATTTAATATTTAATATTTAATTTAATATTTAATATTTACATCAATGACCTTCCAGAAACTTCTTCAAGGAAGTTCATCTACGCCAATGACATCTGCTGTGCATCTCAGGCATCCAAGTTTGACATCCTCGAGGAAAACACTCACGAAAGACATGTCTCTGATATCTGATTACTGTAAAAAATGGCAACTTATCCCTAGCACTGCAAAAACGGTATCATCTGTTTTCCATCTACACCATGCCTCGGCCTCGCGTGAGCTTAATGTGCAGCTTGACGATACGAGAATCCGGCATGAAGCCCAGCCAGTCTATCTTGGCGTTACTCTCGATCGCACTCTGTCATTTCACGAACATCTCATAAAAACTGCAGAAAAGGTGGGCGCGAGGAATAACATCATTGCAAGACTGGCCAGCTCCTCATGGGGCGCGAGCGCTTCCACACTACGATCATCATCTCTGGCATTATGCTATTCCACTGCAGAATACTGTGCCCCAGTATGGTTCTGTAGCCCCCATGTCCACTTGGTCGATTCCAAATTATATTCCTCCATGAGGATAATTTCTGGAACCTTCCATTCCACCCCGGTTCCATGGCTGCCAGTTCTTAGCAACATCGCCCCGCCAGATATTCGTCGGGATGCAGCATCATCTAAGTTCATTTCCCACATCTACGCTTGACAGGACCTGCCAATATACGCGGATATCTTCGCCCACCCTGTCCAACGCTTGACGTCTCGTCACCCAATCTGGTCCCCTACGCCTACACTGAACTTCTCTGTTCCAGACTCTTGGAAACAGAGTTGGCAGTCAGCTGAGGTAAAGAACAAACACCTCATCACAGTCCCCTGCAAGCATCAACCCGGCTTTGACCTAGCACGTTATGATTGGGCCCTCCTCAATCGCTATCGAACAGGCCATGGCCGGTGCGCCGCTATGTTCCATCGCTGGGGAGCCAGAGACGACCCGAACTGCCCCTGCGGCTACAGACAGACTATGACCCACATAGTCAACGACTGCCACCTCTCCAGATTCAAAGGAGGTCTCGAAACTTTACATCAGGCTCAACCTGACGCTGTTGACTGGCTACGGAAGAAGGGCAAACGCTAGAAGAAGAAGAAGTGATTTAATAATGGTTTACAAGATTACAAGGTTACAAGGATATAGTTCCATATGATACTGACCACCAAAGTTTTATTACACCCAACCACCATAGTTCCCATGAAGTCTGAGAAACAGTTTGGTCACTTCTTGTTTTATGCTTGTGGGTTGTGTTTTTGTTTGTTGTTTTTTTTGTGGGGGGGGGGCACAGGAATTTATACAAACCATACAAACCATGCAAAACCATCCCATAGTAGTCTTTTACTGTCTTACTTCGCTAAAACAAATTCTTTTTAAATTGCAAAGACATACAGCATACTAACTATGCAGGATATGTTAACTCTTCCTGGCACTACACTTGCCCTAACACGTTGATGCTCACGCATGCACTCTGTATAGCAATCTCAAGTGTACCAAGTAAACACAGTGCATTCTGTAATTACTTCAGAAGGGGGAGAGATCCTAGCATGCAGCCAAAGTATCAGCAAAAAGCCAGTATCTATTACTTCAAGGCCTGATACAAAAAAGTGGCTCAAAAAAGAGATACATATTTAACCATTCTGTGTAAACCTTAGAAAACTACACTCTACAGTGTTTCAGAGCAGTTTATCTAGATGCCACTAAACACAAACAAGGCTCAAACTGAAAGAATAGCTTTTTGTGTAATTCTTCCTTTTCCAACACAGGTCAAATTTATTTCCTGATTTTAACAGATGTGAGAATATACCATATCCTTCTAAAACTTCACCACTCTCAGGCTTACTACTAATAGCCTGTTGACCAAACCTACATCTATCCTACTAATGGAAAAGCATTCACTTATTATTACCTAACTCCATGCTTTCCAACCAACATGGCCCACCCCATGAGTAAAAGAATGGGATCTACTTTCAGCCTGAGTTAACAACAGCAACCTCCAACAAAATAAAGCCACTTTGGAAACTAAGCGGCAATTATCCTGGCACACCCATAGCTCATACTGTCTATGCACTGTCTATTCTGCATGGTTATGTGTATATGTAAATTATACCTATTAACATTATCATCTTATCTCCTCAGAAAAAGCCTTGACGTAATGGTGAACTGTCAAGTTCAATTTAATGGTAGCTACAAGTTTTCTAAAATCTTAACTTTTAAGATTTTAAAAGTGTAAAACTTTTAAAAGTGTAAAATTATCATTAATAATGCCTTCATTGTTTACCTTCAAGTGTAAAGCTCATCTTATCATTTGAAAAAATATCTGCCAAATACCTAAATCTAAATGATAAACCAGGATCTGTCACTTTAAAATAAAAATGATGTTCTATGAGAAAAGCAGCTAGTTTTCAGGACACAATTCAATCTCACACTTTTCTCCAGTGACACTGTATTCCATTGTGCAGCAACTGCTTCTCTGCATCCTTCCCATTTATTTACATATATTAAAAGGTGGATATTGACAAATGGCCAACATAACTTGTCTTTAGGATAATGTCCATCAAAACCACAGTGACATACCACTTCACAACCACTGAGATGTCTACTTTTTTTTTTTTAAGATAGACTTAGGGGAGTTTAGAGCACCACTCTGGCACACACAATGCTGGGAACTAAACTTCCAATATAAAACCAGAGAGTCCACATTTAATCTACCATAACTCCTCCTAGGCCACTGTAAAATTTTTCTGTAGAAGAGGACATACAAAATGCTGGTGAGGATGTAGTAAACTGGCACCCTTGTGCACTGCTGATGGAATTTAAAATGGTGTAGAAAATGGAATGGTAGCTCCTCAAAAAATTAAAGAAGTTATCATATGATCCAGCACTGACACTTCCGAATATATAACAAAAAGAAATGAAAGTAGGAACCTGTGCAGACTTTTTTTATACATTTGTATTGACAGAGTTGTTCATAATGGACAAATATGTAAAAGCAACCCAAATAATGTCATTGCAAATGAAAAAATGTAATGTGAAATGTGATGTGGTGTGGTAACTCATACATACCATGTATGGGTACTAAGATTTACCCTGAAATAATTTTATAAAAGCACTATTAAATCACTAATAATAAAAAAAATAAAATGTGATATATATTCACACACACAAATATTATTTACACTTACAGAAAAATTCTAGGCTGTGGAGATGAAATCACCTGTAATGCAGCAGACATTCATGCAAAGGAACCAAGTTTTCCAAATTCAATACTGAGCACCACCACAAGCCAGAGATAAGTAATGCTCTGGTAAAAACAGAAGGAAATTCTGATATATATTACAACATGGATAAACCTTGAAAACATTATACCAAGTGAAATTAGCCTGTCATAATGGGAAAAATAGTATATGGCTTCACTTTGATGTACCTTGAACAGTCAAAAACATAGAGAACAATAAACAGAAAAGAGGTTACCAGAGGGTGGGAAACTAGTAGTTAATGGACACAGTTTCAAATTTACAAGATAATGAAGTTCTCAGGGAGTGGGGCAGTAGCGCAGCAGGTTAAGCCCACGCAGCACACAGTGCAAGGTCCAGCATAAGGATCCCAGTTCCACACCCCAGCTCCCCACCTGCAGGGGAGTCGCTAAACAAGCAGTGGAGCAGGTCTGCAGGTATCTATCTTTCTTTCCCCCTCTGTCTTCTCCTCTCTCCATTTCTCTGTCCTATCCAACAATGACAACATTAATAACAACAATAATATTAACCACAACAATAGTAAAAAAAAAAAAAAAAAAAAAAAAAGGGCAACAAAAGGGAATAAATTAAAAAAAAAACCTTTAAAAAGAAGTTCTCAAGAGGGATAGTAGTGTTGATTTCACAGTGATTTGAATGTACTTAATGCCAGTGAATTATAAAATTAAAATATTGGTTAAAACAGTATTTCATATTATTTCATATATTAAAATAGTATTTCATATTGTTCTACCACACACAAACACAAAAAGACATGTACTCGATTTAAAAAAAAAAAAAAAACCAAAAAACCTTTTACTGCCTTGTCAAGAACATTCTTAGTGGAAACTGGTCTTTTTTTTTAAGCTGAATGAATATGATAAAGAACAAAATGAATACTAACACAGGCTGTTACCAAGTATCTTACTTTTGTGTTAAGTATTAGCATTTTTAACCACCAACACAACTACCTTTGAATCATCAGTGCAAGTGTCAGCATATAAAAGGCAATTATGTCTTTGAAAACAAATTTGAGCTAATAGATGCCCTCGATTTTGGAAACCTTAGGACCTCAGCCTCACTTTGAGAACCATTACTGAAGCCCATCCTTTCAGGAAAAAAAAAATGAATGAAAAAGTCAAGAATCCTTCCATCTTTGCCTGTTTTGTCTTTTAAAAGGAAACAAACAGAATTATATGCTGAGTAAGAGTTAAATATATTGAGTATCAAGAAATACGTAAAAATAGAAGAAACTTCAAATAACTGATGGAGAACAGAGTGGGAGGAAAAAGAAAAATCAGAGCCACAGTCTCTCAGTTTGGAAGTGAAGCAGAGACAGATATTAGAGATAGATGGGGGGAGGGGAGGTTCCACTTTGACTTACAAGAAAGTTCTTTAAACCCTAGGAATATTATATATAAATTGGTGACTAGGGTTGATAATACTGTATTGTTAACCATAAGTTGTTAAGTAACTTTTGTTCTCATCACAAGAAAAAGAAAAAAGTAGCCATGTGCTCACTAGATCTGTGGGGGTCATTTTGCAAGATATATAAGTATTGAACCATTATGTTGCACATATGAAACTAACAGGTTATATGTGAATCACAATACTGTAAAAAAAAAAAAAAAAAAAAGTTCTCTACATAGAAAACTCCAGACACTGGACAAATGTTTCTTGGTAATAATGGTGATAATTCTTTAAAATAACAGAAGCTATTAAGAAATCTATCCTTGTAATTTATTCTTATTGCCACCAAGATCAGGGCTCAAAGCCAGATCAGTACTGCTTCCAGCGGTAATTTTTCCTTTCTATTATTATTATTTCCTTTCTTCCTTTCTTTCCTTTCTTTCTTTTCTTCTTTCTATTTTATTTTATTTCACAGGACACAGAGAAATTGAGAGAGGAAGGGAGGTAGAGAATGACAGAATAAGATACCTGCAGACCTGCTTCACACCACTTGTGAAGCGCCCTCCCCTGCAAGTGGGGAGTGAGGGCTTGAACCTGGGCCCTTAAGCATGGTAATATGTGTAACACTGGCCAACTCCCTTTTAAATTTTTAAATCATAGATCAAGCAGCCTTCTATTTAACCTTCTATATGTATGTTGTTTAAAATATGCCAAATGTATCACAGAAGTAATAAGTAACTTTTAAGAAAGCATGTTTTATGATTCCTGGGCATCTATTTCATTGCAAAGATTCTAAAGCTCAGCATTACAGGTTTAGTTCACATATATTTGTGCTATGATCTAATGAAAATGAGAAAGAACCATAAATCTGTTAAAATGCAAATAAGCAGTCTGATGTTATAGCACAGACTCAAAACCTTGATATTCTCATATTAAAGAGGGAGAAAAGAGCTCACCTATTTCTCATCTTCCTTTTCTTCTTTTAAACACGGTTCCTAGATACTAATATGCAACATTCAACTAAAGAACCACAAATAATGCAATTTTACAATAATTTACAAAAACATTTCATTTGGGGCTGGACCTCTCTGGAGTGAGACAACTAATTCGCAGAGAGCAAAGCTGCAATGAAAAACTTTTTAGTATTAATCCTGACATCTAAAGTAACTGTAGTGCATGATCTGAAGTCCATAGGCAAGAGCAAAGTAGGAAAGCTCTAACATGTCTGGGACTGCTTCTCCCCCTTCAGACTCCTCAGGCTCATTAGTACTCTAGCTGCCTCCAGAATATTAAAAGTCTCCTAGTCCCTTAAGCCTGTTTGAAGTTCCCATTCTAATCAAAGGCCAATGTCTGTATGTGCCCAGTAGTGAATTAATTAAGAAGGTCACACATAGTGGGAGGGGGTATTAGAGTCAGGAAACCTAAATTCTGTCCTCCACAGCCAACACTAACAGTTTACTTTGGAGTCATCTTTTGCTTTCTCATAGCTAAATGAGGACATTAAAATTGGATAACTGCTATAATGGTGGGAGACTCAATAGCATGCTAACATTAAAAAATAAATAACATGCCATACATCAGATAAGAGTTTAATAACCAACATATATAAGGAGCTTACCAGACTCAACAACAAGACAACAAATAACCCCATCCAAAAATGGGGGGAGGAATTGGACAGAATATTCACCACAGAAGAGATCCAAAAGGCCGAGAAACACATGAAAAAATGCTCCAAGTCTCTGATTGTCAGAGAAATGCAAATCAAGACAACAATGAGATATCACTTCACTCCTGTGAGAATGTCACACATCAGAAAAGGTAACAGCAGCAAATGCTGGAGAGGATGTGGGGTCAAAGGAACCCTCCTGCACTGCTGGTGGGAATGTCAATTGGTCCAACCTCTGTGGAGAACAGTCTGGAGAACTCTCAGAAGGCTAGAAATGGACCTACCCTATGACCCTGCAATTCCCCTCCTGGGGATATATCCTAAGGAACCCAACACATCCATCCAAAAAGATCTGTGTACACATATGTTCTTGGCAGCACAATTTGTAACAGCCAAAACCTGGAAGCAACCCAGGTGTCCAACAACAGATGAGTGGCTGAGCAAGTTGTGGTATATATATACAATGGAATACTACTCAGCTGTAAAAAATGGTGACTTCACCGTTTTCAGCCGATCTTGGATGGACCTTGAAAAAATCATGTTGAGTGAAATAAGTCAGAAACAGAAGGATGAATATGGGATGATCTCACTCTCAGGCCGAAGTTGAAAAACAAGATTAGAAAAGAAAACACAAGTCGAACCTGAAATGGAATTGGAGTATTACACCAAAGTAAAAGACTCTGGGGTGGATGGGTGGGTGGGGAGAATACAGGTCCATGAAAAATGATGAATGAAATAGTGGGGGTTGTATTGCTAAATGGGAATCTGGGAAATGTTATGCATGTAAAAAAAAAAAAAGAAGAAGTAAAAACGCAAAGCAGAAAAAAAAAAAAAAAAAAAAAAGAATCCCAGTTCGAGCCCTGGCTTCCTACCTGCAGGGGAGTCGCTTCACAGGCAGTGAAGCAGGTCTGCAGGTGTCTTTCTCTCCCCCTCTCTGTCTTCCCCTCCCCTCTCCATTTCTCTCTGTCCTATCCAAAAAAAATAATAATAATAATAATAATAATAAATAAATAAATAAAACCCATTAGTCTATACAAACTCCAGTTAAAATAACATTGGGGATATTTTCTAGAGGAAGCTGAGACAGCTTTACTCTCTCTTAATTCATATTCCTTTTCGCCCCTTTTCCCTTTTGGTGCAGCCAGAGTCCCCAGCATGCTTGACTTCACTGCCACAAGAGTTTCAGTGCTGTGAGCTGACTTTTTCATTCAGAGACACCAAGGCATGGGGCCTCCTCCAGTGCTATGGTAGCACTCTGGTGTGGTATCAGGACAGGAACCTGGGTCACATGCATAATGACTTATTTCTCCAACCCTAAGTTTAGATTCTTATCCACTACCTCACATTTCTACATTTAGCCTTCCCAAAATCCAAAACAGAACTGACTTCCCAACACCCAGTATGTCCTTTATTAGGGCAAACACTATTCTAAATGGAGAATCTGAAACTTGAATTGTAAACAGGTACATCTCATGCTAGAAATGTATAGGACATACATATATCTAATTTTGAACTCTATGTATCCATATAACACCTTGCAAACTCGCAACACTCTTTCACAGGTAAGGCACTATATACAACATATTACTTTTAAGATTTATTCATTCAAGGGGAATCGGGCGGTAGCGAAACGGGTTAAGTGCACGTGGCGCAAAGCGCAGGAACCAGCAGAGGGATCCGGGTTCGAGCCCCCAGCTCCCCACCTGCAAGGGAGTCACTTCACAGGTGGTGAAGCAGGTCTGTAGGTGTCTTTCTCTCCCCCTCTCTGTCTTCCCTCCCCTCTCCATTTCTCTCTGTCCTATACAACAACGACATCAATAACAACAACAATAGTAACTACAACAAGGGCAACAAAAGGGAATAAATAAATGTTTTTTAAAAAAGACTTATTCATTAACACAGGAAAAAGAAACAGCATCACTCTGGCACATGGAATGCCAGGACTGAACTTAGAATCTCATGCTTAAGTTCAGTGCTCTAATCACTGCAGTGCCTTCTGGGATATATATATATATATATATATATAGTTTAGTCCAAAGATTTGCAGCATTTCTTTAATTCTCACTTCAGTGAACTCAAAAAAGGAAATCCCTAACAACTAGTTGCATTGCTTTTTTTTTTTTAATTAACTTAGACTGAGATCCTCAGGATGTCTCCAGAGATAAATATATTTTACTAAAGGATGAAAAACAAAAACTTGACAACCCAGTTAACTATTCACTAGGACCTGAACTAGGATGGTTAGCATAACACAAAAACCTTTGTTAAATCCTCATTACTGCATTTAACACCAATTAACTATGATACAAACTTCTAATATTAATCACAGAAGAGGAGACTGAAAGCCCATCACTACTGAGCACATACACATCCCTCTTCTGGGAAAATAACTTGACACACATGTCCTACAGATCATGAAGCAGTAGCATTTTTTTTTTAATACAAGGACTAGGCCATTAACATTCAGTAAGAGGGTTGTTATTCAGGCAAGAGAATGAGAAAGTGGGTCACAGTCAGCGATGCATAGTCCCACTCCCTAGAAAAATACTAATGTTTATTAAGTAAAATATTTCACTGTCTTATGTCTTAAGTCATATTAGTACTAGTATCTTAATGACTCCATAATGACTAGTAAAATCTAGACTAGCCACTGATAATTTCATTCAAAAGAGAATATAGAAGTACACAAAAGGCATCAGTCAGCCCTAACAATGACTCAGTCACAGAAAAGTAAGGAAAATTCTTACATTCAGCATTTAGGCAGAAAGGTGATAGGCTGAAAACTTCTCATCCATTAAACCAAAGAAGGAAAAGAATATTGTTGAGTATGCTAATGATTAGACATCAGCAACAGCATAACAACTTAGTTTGCTTCACTCTAATCTATTATGTTAAACTTACAAATTCCCTAATATAAAAGTCAATAGTGCATCTACCTAGAAATGAAATAGTCCTACTCAAACACTAATTAGAAAGGACATATGCACCCCTATGTTCACAGCTCTTTGTTCACAATAGCCAAGGAGTGGAATCAGCCTAAATGCTCATCATCAGGTGACTGGCTAAAAGAATTTATAAGATATGTATTCCATGGAATACTACTCTGTTACCAAAAATGATGATATTGTGTCCTTTGGAACAAAAATGGATGGAACTGGAGGTGACAGTACTTAGCAAGATAAGTAAAAAGATGTAAGACAACTACAGATGGTTTCACTCATAAGTGGAATCTAGAGATTGGATTTATATGAACTTGCCAAAAAAAAAAAAAAAAGGCAAACAAAACAGAAGCAAGCACACTGTTAAGACTTGTGAGAACTGGGAGTCGGGTGGTGGTGCAGCAGGTTAAGTGTACGTGATGCAAAGTGCAAGGACCGTCGTAAGGATCCCGGTTCGAGCCCCCGGCTCCCCACCTGCAGGGGAGTGGCTTCACAGGCTGTGAAGCAGGTCTGCAGGTGTCTATCTTTCTCTCCCCCTCCCTGTCTTCCCCTCCTCTCTCCATTTCTCTCAGTCCTATCCAACAACAATGACATCAATAACCACAACAATGTTAAACAGGGCAGCAAAAGGGAAAATAAATAAATAAATATAAAACAATTTTAAAAAATAAATAAAAATTAAAAAGAGACTTGTGAGAACTATGGTGGTTATTTTTGGGAGGTGGGAGGGTGGGGATACAGAATTCTGGTGGAAAGTGTGGTGTGGAACCTTATGTTGTAATCTTATAATCTTGTAACATACTATTATTAAAAAATAAAAAAATATTAAAAGGAAGGAAGGAACAGGGACAGAGAGGAAAATGACAGAGCAAAACTTGGGTCTGGGTATGGTATCAAAGCAAAGGACCCTAGAAGATGAGAGGGTGGAGGAACCTTGAGTTCCTGTGATATACAGGAGATGAGAAACTGTACCTATGTGTCAACAACTGCACCATAAACCATTAACCACCCAATAAAAAGAAAAAATGAAAGAAAGGAAAGAAAGGAAGAAAGAAAGAAAGGAAAGAAAGGAAGAAAGAAAGAAAGAAAGAGAAAGGAGGAAGGAAAGAAAAAAAAAGAGATAACCCTGTATCACACAGACTAGTTAGAGGATCAATGATCATGTTGTCTTCACCCAGAGCATTCATTCCTAATCTCTCATTATCTTAGACACTGGTTGTCCTGTAATCTAACTACAGCAATTTTCAAAATTATTGTTGTCTTAAGATTTAGGTACTCAAAGCACATACTTTTAGACCTGATGAGCTTGATTTCAAGTAATGCAAATTTACTTATTTTTTAGTATCATATACCTTTTAAGAGCAACATAGTACCCTCAAAATATTCACAGAAATGAGACAGATCAAGAATTCAAAAATATGTCTGTTGTAATTTTTCTTTCAGCAAGATATCATAGCTACATTATCATCAGGTATATCTATTTACTTATCTGTTTTTCTAGAAAGGGACATAGCTTGAAAAACTCGGTCAACTTATTCCTATATATCAACTGAACAGTTGTCTATGTCAAATATGATTGCTATCAAATTGTTTTATAGGAAGTTTGTATATGCCTTCTGGTTATTTTCAATTCAAATGCTCAATCTCTTACAACTGCACTAAAAAATCTATCATTAGTATAGCACAGCGAGAGATTTAAAAAAAAAAATGAGTATAAGTCAGACCTTAAAGGAACTTTCAATCCTGCAGCAAAAGAAATCTTTCATCAGTCGTTATATTAGTTAAACAAAATTGTAACATAAGTACAAAATAAGCAACAGCTCTATACATGTTATTAAAGGAAGGCATAATTATACTCATTTGATAGAAAAAAAAGGTTTCAGTTAAAAAAAACAGAAATGCTAGAAAGAAAAGTCATTTTTATCTATTTCATTTTCTTAAAAACAGAAGTCAAAATATTACAATCTGAATTAGCAACAGAAGTGGGATTAACAACTGGCTAGACTCCAAGTGTTGCATATATATCATTTTTTTTAATTCTTTATTTCAATGAGAGGGAAAGATACGGACGGAAAGACAGAGATAGAGAAAGAGAGCTATAATTTTTTTTTAATGACAAAAAGAAAAAGACCAGAGCACTGCTCAATTCTGACGTATGGTGGTGCTAGGCACCGAGCCTTGGGACCTCAGAGCCTCAGGCATCAAAGTCTTTTGCATGACCATTTTGCTGCCTCCCCAACCCTCCCTTTATTTATTTATTTATTTATTTATTTATTTATTTATTTATTATTACTGCCATCAGGGTCATTGCTGGGGCTCACTGCCAACACTATGAATCCAGTTCCTGGTGGTCATTTCTCCTTTTTTTTTTTTCTTTTTTCTATTTTATTGGATAAGACAGAGAGAAATTGAGAAAGGAAAGGAAAAGGAAAGGAAGATAGATAGGGAGAAAGATGGGACACCTGCAGATCTGCTTCCCCACTTACGAAGCATCCCCCCTGCAGGTATGGAGCAGGGGCTCGAACCCAGATCTCTGCACATGGCAATACATGCACTTAACCAAGTGTGCCACCACCCACCTGCCCTACTCCCACCTTTATTTTTTTAATTGTTGCCTCCAAGAAAGCATTTCAAAGATTTAATAAAATAGGAAAGCTAGCATTAACAACCATTGCAAAATGCATAAGGCTACCTGCCTCCCAAACTAGGCCCTTAATGTAAGTGGAATTCCACAAGCTTGTGACAAACCAATAATTTCCCAGTCTTTCTATGGAAAGTACAGACAACCACTATGCTGCAGTCTTCCAACTGTTAGTAGAAATTTTATTTGTAAAGATAATTTGTGCATATACAGAGAGAGAATCTCCAAATTAACAAAGTGCCCAACTATTTAAAACAACTCAGTTATTAAGTACTCCATTTCCCAACTCATATCCTAAAAATAGCAAACTTGTGGGTAAATGAATGGTTCACCAGACAGATACAGGAAAAATCCAAGGAATAAAAGCAGTCTCAACCCCTTGGAGATGAAACCTTATACAGCTTTGAAATGAATTCCAAAATTCCAAGCCTAGGTAGTCATTTTGATAGCTAGCAAATGTGTTCTATTTCAGTTTTGGGCTTAAAAAAAAAAAAAAAATAGAAGGGGTGAAGGAGAACCAAGATAATACATGAGTAAAGAATACTAACAATCCTGAACCAATGTAAGGACAAGTATCAATTCCAGCTTCTAGTAGGTTTCTAAATATTAACAACACTGAGCAACTTTTCTATTTTGCCTCCGGCAGACCACGGAAGAAAAATATAAATGTTAACAATAAATTCTAAATAACAAAGATAGGGCTGGGGAGATAGCATACTGGTTATGCAAAAGACTTTCATGCCTGAGGCTCTGAAGTCCCAGGTTCAATCTCCAACACCATCATAAATGAGAGCTGGTCTTTCCTTTCTCTCTCTCTCTGTGTCTCTCTCATTAAACTAAAATACTAAAATAAAAAACAATGATATAACCTTCCCGATCTGCTCAGATAATAACATGTTAACCATATAAAATATACTTATTTAAAAACAAAGAAATTTGGTGTTAGTGCAATTTAGAGACTTTAATGGCAAACACTAGAAGAAGAAGAAGAGACTTTAATGGGAAAAAATGTATAGTTCCCACTACACTTTTTGAAGTACTGAAAATCAGGATTGTTTGGGGTTTAATATCTTGTCCTTAAATAAACTAGTACCTCTCAAGAAACTACTAATAGGCAATCATTACCTCCAAGGAGCTTTCCCTATAGCCTAGGAGATTAGAAAAGTCTGATCAAAAGATTAATAAGTCTATGTAAATATGCTGTACTACAAATTATTTCCACTTTATCTTGAAAGTATATACTGCTATCAAGGTCAAAATTCAGCATAATTAATTAAAACTTCAAATGTTTATATGATTGAATGCCATATAATGGCTGCCTAATAAAAACAATTCAGATATTCAATAAACATAAACGCAGTTAATACAGGATAAATGTAATACCTAATTTAAGAGCGAGTTACTACAATTATCAAATCAGATTTTACCGAAAGCTTATAACTAAATCTAAACCTAAAATTGACCATATCTAGAGAACTGTCATGCACTCTTTATATATGTTGATATATTACTTTTTATTTTAAATATATGTTAACTCCACATTACATCATATAGCAGAATGTTTCCCAGAAGCTTAATTAAAAAAAAAAAAAAGAAAAAAGAAATGCTGAATACAAGATGAGGACACAAAGACAAGTAAGATCCTATCAAATTCACTATGCACAAATTTCATCAAAGTCACTGGACAGGGAACCAGAAGACCGTGCACCCGGTAGAACATGTGCTTGCCCGGGGCTCATGCCTTGGAAGCACCATGGATGGCACCAAGAAAGCTCTATATATAGCTGGTGGAGCAGGACTATGAGATCGATCGATCTATCTATCTATCTATCTATCTATCTGCAATAGCATACCCATACAGCACACACTGCAACATTCAAGGACCCAGGGTTAAGGCCCTGGTTCCCACCTGCAGGGGAGAAGCTTCATCAATGGTGAAGCAGAGCTGCACCTGTCTATCTCCCCGTCCCTGTCAATTTCTCCATCTCTATAAGTGAATAAATAAGGATGAAAAGTAGCCCCAGGGGGTTGCACTGAGCATGCCAGCAGTCCTGTGTTCCCTTCTAGCACTGCACTGAATTTTTTTAATATTAAATATAGATGTGTAAACCTAGAATGGGAGACAGCTTAGTGTTTAAGTAAAAAGGCTTTCATGGCTGAGGCTAAGAGGTCTAGGTTTAGTGGTCAGTACCACCACAAGCCAGAGCTGAACAGTGCTCTGAGAATTTAAATAGATATACACAATTTCCTAACGGCATGTGATTGTGTATGAATCTTCTTCAGCCACTTCTGTTAAGAAGCATGTCACAGAGAAGATGGAGGAACATCCAAGTTACTCTTTCTTTGCCGCTTCAAGTAATCTAAATGAAATTAACACTTTGCCATAAACAAACTCTGTCTTCAAAACTGTCTTCATCAAAGCAGAAAACTCAAGGTTCCCTGGCAGAAGTGAAGACCTCTGGTAGGACAAAAGAGCTAGAGACCTACTGGTCCTTTCATCTGACAAACTTAGTCTTAAATTCTATTGAAGAACTCCATCTGATTTCAGAAATCCACTTCCTATGAAAAGCATTCGAATGCCCATGATATGTCAAGGCAATCTGGATGACACAACAGTAATTACCACAAAGTCTTTCTAGCCTCAAGAATTTTATTACTGCCAGGGCAGATGAGAAAGAATTAGCCACCTTAGTGTTTCTGAGTGCTTACATAACTGAATCTCAAGACAAAAGAACCAAAGTGATAAAAGGGGGAGAATGTCCCCAAGAAGAGCAGAGCTGGAACAGGCAAAGGTAGAGTGACAAGCAAATGCAAGATTCAGTCACACAACAACAGAGATGCAATGCAGCACACCATGGCTGGAGGAAAGCATGACTAGGAAACCACCAGAGGGGAACATTTAAAGGTAAAGGACTGAGCATACATGCTCAGCTAAAGTGTGTCAACTATCTGATGTTTCAGCCACACAACTATACACTCCACTTCTTGGGGAAAAAAATGCAGCTTTAAACCTCAATTCTCCTGATATTCTTCACACCAATCTTGAATTTCTTTATCAATCTTTGCCTGTTCTATCTAAATCAGTGGTTCTGCAGGTATGGTTCCTGGTGCAACACATTCAGCATCAGTGAAGTGCAATTATGGGCTCTGGTCACACAAACAGGGTTGCGAAACAGAATAGAGGGTCAGGCCATCTATTCTGTCAAGCCCTCCAAGTAGGTCTAATGAGCACTAACATTTCAGACCACTGTTAGACAGGAATCCTTCAGAGACAATCCCTATCTCACTCTACATTTTCTCCTGACATCCGTTCACTTCCGGGGCTTTCCATAAAAGTTAAAATACTAATGACAAGTCTCTGAGTCCAGACGTCCTTGCTGGATGTCAGACTACTCAGTTCACCATCTTGACATTTACTCCCAAATTCCAACTAAACATCTCTAGTGTTATTACTGGATATCCTAACTCCTCCTCTACCACCCTTCCCAAAGAAACCCATTTTTTTTCTCTACTCTTTGCCCATGTCAGTAAATGGGACCTACAACCAAGAGCTGCATAAGCAAATCATCCACACTTCCTACAACATCCTCCCATCTAATCCACCACCCAATCTTCCCACTTGTGCACTGTAAGGTACCCCACAACCTCCATTATGACTGCCACCACTAGACTAGCCATGTAATATGTGCATCTCTCAACTATTCTCTACTCAGCAATCACCATGATTTTCTAAAAACACAAATCAGAGCATACCATTGGTCCTAAGTTTAAATTACTCAGTAGCTCCCAACCGCATTTTCAAAATAATAATAATAATAATAATAATAATAATAATAATACCAACGTGGTGTACAAAAGCCCTGGGCCCTGGCCACCTCTCCAACGTTATCTCAGGTCTTCTTCGTGGGAATCCATTATAGTCCACAGCTCTGAACACACTTCTTTTCCTCAAACTCTTCCCCATAGTGGGACTTCTCTCTTCACTACATACTCCACACACGATTTCCGTGTCTCTGTCTTTTCTGATTCTTCATATTTCTACTACAAGAGTCCACTGAAAGGTCTTCTCTCATACTCTAATTGAAACTGTTATTTTCTCATATAACCCTGTGCTTTCTTCCAATGACAATTATTTAAAATATGAGCTACAATAGCTTGATTTTTGTTTTAATATTTATCTTACACCAAACTAAGTTTTACAACCAAAAAAAAAAAAAAAAAAAATACTACGCTTACTGGGTAGATACAGATGATTTACATGAAATGATATATTAAATTCATTTTCCTACTGCAAATGGCAGTATATACAACAAAGTGAGGTTACTTCACTATTTTTTCTATGAAATTACAAGTGAAAAGTGGTTAATGGGGCTGGGCAGTAGCATACCCAGTTAAGTGCACATAGTACAAAGCACAAGGATCCCAGTTTGAGCTCCAGGCTCCCCATCTGCAAGGAAGTCGGTTTACAAGCAGTGAGGCAGGTCTGCAGGTGTCTCTCTCCCTTTCTTATCTCCCCTTCCCTCTCAATTTTTCTCTGTCCTATCCAATAAAGGGGGGGGGGGGAGAAATGGCCACCAGAAGCAGTAGATTCATAATATAGGCCAAGACCCAGTGATAACCTTGAAGGCAAAAAAAAAAAAAAAGTGGTTAACATTTAGCTTAAATTCATCCACTTTAAACAGCTCAGTGAGAGTTGCTGAGTGACTTTTACTTTTTACACAATTCTGTAATAAATCCCTGGCCACCAAATACTTACAGTACCAGCAGCCACTACGTCCATGTCAAGAAGCCTCAACCTACTTCAACCTACAATCTTACTCAAAAAATACCATCATTATCCAGTACCCATAAACTAAAAAGTGGATTATCACAATAAACTGCTGGTGGTGTCTCTAGTCCCATTATTTAAGTCTACTTTGTATCCATTATCAATCAATATTACATTCCTCTGGGGGGAAAAAAAAATGTGTATTAGATAACTTTCATTTATGTATGTGACAATACTGCTGACCACTAGGTTCAATGTTAAGAGTCAAAAACAAACATATATGTAAGCATGCATATATATATGTGTATATATATACAATACATATTAAATAAGGTGTCTGTAAACAGAAACACATAAAACAAAATTATATGCTAATTTGTACATAATGTTGTGAACATAGGCTTGCAGTGCCCTATCTCTATTACTTCTCCTAGAAGCAATAGTTCAGAATGGAGAGGAAGGGGAGGGAATCAAAGGTATAGAGTCTCAAAGACAATGCAGAGGTCAATCTCAATCAGTGGCCTGCAGGCAGCAGCATGGGGAAGGGGAAGAAGAACATAAGGAAGGGAAAGGAAAGAGAGAAAGGGAGGGAGGGATAAAGGGAAGGGAGTGAAAAGGAAAGGGAAAAAAAGGAAAGCGAGTAAAGGAAGGGGAGAGAAAGGGAAGGGAGGAAAAGAGGAAGGATGGAGCTGCTTCAGGGCACAGCAAGTAACAACACTGATCAAAGGTGTCAGGCACTTGAAACTTCAATGTCTTTTCACAAGCATTTGCTCTAGTGTTAAAAATCACACAAATCTGTCAATTACTAATCATTTTTTAATGTAAACCAGACTTGTGCTTAAGTGTCACATTTTAATTGTGGCATTACTTCTTTGGAATGGAGAAAGGATAATAAGGATCAGAAATGGGAATAAACTGATGGTGAAAAAAAGCTAAAAAGGGGGTCAGGCTGTAACGCAGCAGGTTAAGTGAAACTCAAGGATGCGGGTTCCAGCCCTCAACTCCCAACCTACAGGGAAGTCGCTTCACAAGTCATGAGACATGTCTGCAGGTGTCTCCCTCTCTGTCTTCCCCTCCCTCTCCATTTCTCTGTCCTATCCAGCAACAACGACATCAATAACAACAATAATAATAGCCACAACAATGATTTTTTTTTTAAAAAAAGGGCAACAAAAAGGAAAATAAATAAAATATTTTGAAAAAACTAAAAAAAAATCTATAATTTTTGTTGTGTGTGCATGCTGGGGAGAAATGTTTGAGGAAACAAAGTCTAGAGTCTGCAAGGAAAGTTAATAAAAGTCCGGTCCAAAGAACTGGGATGTTAGGTGACGGAAATCCCATCTCCCAAAGCGATGTTTGCAGTCCTTGCTTCTTTCTTGCATTTGATTACAAATTATTCTAAGAGAAAAAGACAGATTTATGGCAAAAGTTAGTGTAACACTCTGGTAGTGACATTACATGAAAAGTTCATGTGTGGCTTGGTGAGGACTCTCCAATTCATTTTTATTTTCACTTTCCAGTATACTTTTTCACCAAAAATCATTTGCTTAGGACGACAGGATACACTTACAGCAACAAGAGAAGCTATAAATCAAAAATTTAGTTAATAAATTGTAAATTCAAGTAGACACTGAGGACGGCATACTACTGAAAACACTGCAGTATGTCTAACAGTTAACCACAACTACTCAAGGACACAAATACAGAACATTAATGAGCATATCTGTTTCAAACCTACTGCTCACTCTCAATCAATTCTTGAAAAAAAATGTGTATAATAAAAAGCTAGGAAGTTTCATAGCAGCAAAGCTATCAAAACCAACCTCCATGTTTTCTCTTGAGAAGCTAAGCATCCTCCTTTCCTCTCTAGAACGTTCAACCAGAATGGTTAGGCAAAGGCTTACAAAATGAGGAGCAATAGTAATAACTAAAGATCATTTGCAAGCAAAAACCTTCGGATTTTCCTCTTGCACTGTTGGTAATTTGCTATATTGTTTGCAGCATCTCAAGACACAAATGGAATCTCAGTCCACTGTTTTCAAACCACAGCAGCGGTTAACAGAGAACAAAATGGCACACTACCCTATACCTTTTACCTTGGAAGTCAAACAGGTGTTTACAACAAATTACAAAACGGCTGAAATTTTAAGCTGTTTAGAATGACCATTCTGCAGCGTGCAGGAGGCGAAAGTATTACCTACAAAGCGTTTACACAAGAAATCCATCGCTAGTGCAGGGCCTTTTTTTTTTTTTTTTCCCTTTTTTCCCTCCTAAGAAGGGTAAAACTTTATTTTGTAAGCACACCTGCAAATGCTGACATAACCTGGTGAAGATGATGAGGGGGAGCTAGCAAAACTTCGCCCAAAGGGAACCTGCTCTCGCACGTTCCTTTCAAGTACCGGCAGAGACACACTCAAAGAGGTGCAAATATCACCTTGTCTGACGGAGGTTTCTGAGTAACAAAAGACAAACCGGCAGCAAGTTGACCGCCCCCCCCGCACCCCCCCGCCCAAAGCAACCCACAAACTGCACTGGGGGTGGGAGGTGAGGGGTGGGGGCGGCACCTCGGAAGCGCGCCGGCACAGAAATGCACAGGGATTTGCAAAGGTGGGCGAGCAGGGGCGCAGCCCGGGGGATGGGGAGGGTCCCCGCGGCAGACCCGGCGCCGAGGCCGGTGCTGCCCCGCTGCCCCGCAGCCCCGCTGCCCCGCAGCCCCGCTGCCCCGCAGCCCCGCTGCCCCGCAGCCCCGCTGCCCCGCAGCCCCGCTGCCCCGCAGCCCCGCTGCCCCGCAGCCCCGCTGCCCCGCAGCCCCGCAGCCCCGCAGCCCCGCAGCCCCGCAGCCCCGCAGCCCCGCAGCCCCGCAGCCCCGCAGCCCCGCAGCCCCGCAGCCCCGCTCCTGAGTCGCCGGCCCCATCACGAGCGCTCGCTGGGACCTTTCCTGCCTCTCCGCTCGCGTCCAGGACCGGAGACGATTCAAACTCGCCGCGAGAGCACAGGGCGCCGCCGGCCCCGCCGCGGAGAGGAGCGCAGAAGCCGCCGCCTCCCCCGCTACCCCGGCCCGCCCTCACCTGCCGGCCCCGCCGCCCCGGACGCCCGTACCTTCGGCCAGAGACTCCTCCAGCGTCACCTGGTAGCGGCCGACTGCGAACACCCGGACCCCGACCGACGAGCTCCCGGAGCCGGAGCCGACCCCGACGGCCCCGCCGCCCGCCGCCCCGCCGCCGCCGCCGCCGCCGCCGCCGCCGCCCTCGGACTTGGGCATTCGAGAGAACTTCTTCATGGTCCCGCCGGCGCGCGCGCGAGGGCCCGGCTGCCACCCGGCGTCCGCGACGGCCCGCCGCCCTTCGCCCGTGCGAGCGTCCGTGCGCGCTGCGGCCGGCCGAGCCTCACATTCCGCGCGCCCCGAGCGCCCGGCCCCGGCGCCCGCTCCGCGGCTCCCAAGCAGCTGCCGGGCTCCCGCAGAGGGCGGCGGGGAGGGCGGGGACGGGGCGGAGCGAGAGGGGGCGGGCTCGAGTGCGGGGGCGCTGCGGCCGCCTGTGCCAGTGCCCCGGCCCCCTCGCCTCCTCCCAGAGCGCCCGGAGCGCCAGCCCGGGGGGAGGGCTGCGAGGAGGGAGACGGGGAAGGGGCGGGGCGGCCAGCCCCCAGCGGAGTGGGTTGGGCCTCGAGGGCCGCAAACCCGCCGCAGCCCGCCGCGCCGCCCGCCACTCGCGGCCGTTGGCACAGCGGCGCCGCCGCTAACCGTTCGCTTGGGCCCGGCGCCGGGCGCCCAGCGCAGGCGCGCTGCCTCACCACCGGAAGTGACGCTTCCGGCTCTTGTCACGTGGGAGTGAGGGGGGTGGGCTTAGGGCTGGGGGGCGAACGCGAGCCCCAGGGTCTCGAGTCTGTGGTCCCGGCCCGGAGGCTTCTGATCGGGCCTGTGGAGCCCGGGGCTCCGGCAGCGAGGTGACCCGGGGGCCACTTGACGCGAGAGCCTCGCAGCGGCGTTTCCCCATCCCCGCTAGAAGTCGGTATGTCAGCCCGGGGACGCGAGGACGCCGCCAGCAACTTTATCCCCAGCGTGGCGGCGTCCGGCTGCATTTCCAGCCCGCGTCCCGCAGCCTCCGCCCGGGGCCTGCGTGTGGGAGGACGGAGCCGCGCGGAACTAGGATGGATTCCCGTAACCTGCCTTGTTTAGTCACCGTGTCGCGCTCTGTAACAGAAAGCTGTGTGGAGAGTGTTTTGCGGTTTGTGAGTTACTGGGAAGTACTTTCAAGTGGACGGCGCGACAGCCCTGCGGTGGAGTCTGAACAGGTGCAAGTCCTCTTGCAGCTCACCCATCACCCTTGGCTAAGACTTAACAGAGTCCACCCCAAGGTCGGGAATACAAGCTGGGAATACAGGACTCGTCCTTTGATTCCGGGCTTTTAGCCATTATAAAAAAAACAATCATATACATATATAGTCGATCATTGAAAAGCTGGAAGACTGGAAGCAAAGCCAGTCTTTGATTCCCCCACACTCTGTCCTTTTAACAAAGAGACTTGTTTATAAATAACAGTGCATCCATTTCAGAACCTGCTGGAATCCTAGTGCTTGGAGGTGCAGCATGTAAAAAGGACAAGGGTCTGCAGCGGTGGAGAGTGTTAAGGAATGACAATTAGCAGGGCTGCGAATTCTCAGCTCTAGCTTGTGTCTTCCACCGAAAAGAATACAGGTCCACCACAACCAGAGATTCTTTTTTCTTGTGAAGACACATACCTGGTTCTACTTTTCTTTCTTTTTCTCTAGTATGGCATTTGCTCACATTTTTAAATGTAGATCAAACGAATTGTACTTACTGAACACTATTATCCCCAGCCCTAATTCTTTATCCAGCATTTTACCCAGATACAGGCAGAAAACACTTAAAAATGTAGTTAAGCAACATCTGCCAGCACTAGAACATTTCTCTAGATCTAGGCATTTTATTGGATAACACACTAAGCAAAGATTCTTCATCCGGAGACCTGACCTTTCAAGTACATTCCAGCTCAATGGAAGTCAGATTATATGTCAAATGATGTGCTGTGACAAGTGGGATTTCCATTTAAAAATGAGCTGGCTATTTTCCTAACTGGAGAGATTCTCTAAGGAGTCTCATTCATACATTTAAGTTTAGTTTTTTTTTTTTTTTAACACTTTGTTTTATTTACTTTGGATAGAGACAGAGATACTGAGGGAAGGGGGAGATAAAAAGACAGCTGCCACGTTTTTCGGCAAGTTGGATGCCGCCACCCCCCATAGGACCAGAGGCCTGAATCCAGGTCCTTATATTGTAACACATGTGTTCTATCAAAGGCACCACCAACCACCCCTTGAGTTAAATCCTTTGAGCAGAATAGTAGAGAAATACAGCCATTTCATATATACCAAAACTAGAACCACACAAAAGCTCTGTAAAAAATATGGACGATGTAAATTCTAACCATCTAAAACACTAGCATTGAGATGCCTTGTAATAAGGGCACAGATAGAGGATAGTTTAGTAAAGGTCAAAGAAATTGCAATTCCATTGCTTTGTTTTAGTACATAACTCAGTCACTGTTTATAACTTTACTGCTATAAAAAAAATAGTTGGGAACTAGCCATATAATGAACTAAGCACTTTCTTTTTAGACAGATTACTTCACTTTGCAAGACTTCATTACAGTATTCTGATAATGTTGACAGATCATTGTAGCTTACAGATCCTAAAACAGGAAGTTTTTTTTGTTTGTTTTGTTTTTTACATTGGAGGGATATGGATCATAGCAGTATTTTTGTCTTCTAGTGGAAAACTGATTATCTTTTCACTAAGATGGCTCTCAAAGACACATGTGAATGAAAGAAAAATACAAGTCAAATAAAATGTGCTTATCTCAGAAAAGCTTATTTAACCAATACTAATTTAATTACCTTTATAATTCTATTCTTCCAGTTCCTGGTTAATCATTTTCCTCACAAATCACTGTTTTATTTTGATGGTATGTTTAGCATTGTAAGCCTCATTATGTATTATTATGAATAATTATAAGTACTTCACTAATGTCAATATTTAATCCTGTTAAAACAACTCAACATGACTATACCTTGTGTACACACACACACACACACATCTAAGTAAAATGAATCTACTAGTATAGTTTAAAATACAGCCTTGATGTCTACAGCCATAGCACCCTGAACACAGCAGATCTGATCTCGTAAGCTAAAACTACCAACTTGCTTGCAAATAATCAAATCTTTTGGAGATGGGGAAGCCTCACATGTCCATAATTTCACCATCCTCATGTCATTTTTCACTCAAAAAAAAAACCAGGGAGAGACACTACAGCACCAGAGTGTCCTCTGGTGTCACAGCACTCTCTGTGTGCTAGTACATGACTCAGCCTGATTGAATCCACATCCATATACGCATCAGATGGGCAAAGTGGCCCACCCATCCCCTGACCACTTTGCCCATCTGATGCAAAAATTGGTAAAACCCCAGGAACATGCAATAAGTGAAACTCTTTAAACTTGTATTAACTGGTATATGTTTTTTAATTTAACAAATATTTGCTGAACATCTAAAATGGATAAAGCATTGTTCACTTAGGGGTAACAAGGAAAGAAAGTTGAATTACACAAATCAAAGAATTTAGGTTCTTAGGTCAGCAAAATAGCTCACTTGGATATTGTTTTTGCCATATTGCACCCAGGTTCAAGCCTAACCCCCACTACACTGAAAGAACATTGGTGGTATGCTCTCGCTCTCTCTCCCCCTTCCCTTCCCCCTCTTCTTCTGTGTAACAGTCTAAAAGTAAAAAATTAGGTTCTTGGTGGGAGCAGTGGAATTAAGGGATGCAGTTATGTACACAAACATTACAGTTAGAGGAAGTTGAAATGGAAACAGAGCTGGTTCCAAGCTATGTCCAGAAGTGATGAACTCTTAACATTCAAATCTCCACCTTTCAATATGGCTGATGTTGGGGTCTCAGACATTTCTAGGAACAGAAATGCAGCTCTGCTGGACTTAAACCCAGGTGAACAATTCCCATGGGAAAATAGTAAAACTTGTCACATTGTGTTGAAATGATGCTGAATCTCTACTTCCACAATACTACATATACACAAGCAAAAGTCTATTCAAGTTACTGCAGAGGGACAAAGACAAATATTTAAAGCTGGATTTAGCTTTTGCCTCTTTGATTTTATCAATTTCACATTTGTTTTACTCAAACTTCTGCCATCTGTATTAGTGGTCATTTACTGGAAATCATGATGCACCAGCTGGTGTGTGAATAAACACACAGTAAGAACTCATACAGTAGGGGTTGGATGGTGGCACACATGGTTGAGTGCACATGTTACAATGTGCAAGTACCCAGGTTCAAGCCCCCAGCCCCCAACTGGGAGAAAGCTTCATGAGTGGTGAAGCAGTGCTGCAGGTATCTGTCTGCCTCTACCTCTCTATCTCTCAACTTCTGGTTGGTCTCTATCCAATAAGTAAATAAAGATAATAAAAAAGAACTCATACAGTATAAGAATCATACAGCTGGGAGAGAGCATAATGGTTATGCAAAGAGACCTGCATACTTTCCAGTGTGTTCTATGAGTACTAGATAATAATTGATGCCAATAACACACAGTGTTGGACACATGTAGCTTTATTTCTTCTTTTTTTTTCCACCAGGGTTATTGCTGAGGCTCAGTGCCTACATGGAAAATACACCACTCTGGGCAGCTATTTTTACCCTTTCACACACCCCCCCCATTCTATTTTTTACTTGAAAAAACAGAAATTGAGTGGGGTGGGAAGATGGGGGGGGGGGACATCTGCAGACCTGCTTCACTACTCATGAAACATATCCTCTTCAGGCAGGGTGAGCGGGTACTCAAACCTGGGTCCTTGCACCTGGTGATATGTTTGCTTAACCAAGTGAGAAACTGCCTGGCCCCCAGTTCATTTCAATTATACATTTCACATATTAGTGCTTTATAAACATATGTAGAACTCAAGTTCATCAGTCAAATTAAACCTGGGTTACATTTTGGTCTTTGGGAGTGCAGTCTTTTTTTTTTTTTTTTTTTGCCTCCAGGGTTATCACTGGGGCTCGGTAGCTGCACTACAAATCCACTGCTCCTGGAGGCTGTTTTTTCCCTTCTGTTGCCTTTGTTGTTTATCATCGTTGTTATTGTTATTGTTGTCATTGCTGTCCTTGGCGGGGGTGGGGGGGGCACGGGTGGTAGCGCAGCGAGTCAAACATACATGGTGCAAAGGGCACGGACCAGCGCAAGTATCCCGGTTCAAGGCCCTGGCTCCCCACCTGCAGTGGGGTCGCTTCACAGGCGGTGAAGCAGGTCTGCAGGTGTCTTACCTTTCTCTCTGCCTCTCTGTCTTCCCCTCCTCTCTCAATTTCTCTCTGTCCTATCCAACAACAAGAACAGCAATGGGGTGCAGTCTTAATAGAAGAGCTGCAGTTGACTGAATAAACCAGAAAAATGGGAAGCTTCTCAGTTTAAGGAACTACAGTGAGCATTCTGAATTTCTCAAAACAGATTCCTGTAATTAGTTGGTACATGACTACATAAAAAAGGATACTTTGATTCTGTCAGGGTGAGCTTAAGCAAAGGAGGCTGGAGTATCCTGGCCTGCAGCTCAAAGAAGACTGGACCTGAAATGAGTGCAGCCTGCAGTGTTCCCAGCAGTGACCATGAGCTGCGAGCTCAGACCAACAGAGACTTAGAGATTACACAGGTTCTTGTGCTAAATATAAAGCTATATATGGGCCCTGGGTTGCCGGTCCCTGTTCAGGGCGCCATATGCTGGGCTGGGCTAGCTTCACGTGCGGTAGAGAGACAACCAGGGACTCATGGCTGAGCTGGGAAGCAGTATCTCATTTATTAATCAGATACATCGCCTTTTATGCATCTCTTCACCAGAAGTGGCAAGCGAAAGGAAATGATTAGGAGAGGGGGCGGGGCAAAAAAAAGCTCGTGTGCGAACAGAATATAGAAAGCTTCCATCGAACCAGTGGGGATTAAACCAATACCCTGCAGGCAGGGCGGGACCCAGGTAAAACAGTGATTATGTAAATAGACCACATTGTAAGTAATACAAGCGAACCTAATGTGATGATCAAAACAGAAGGTCTTATTTAGAAGCATACCAACACTGGGTCAGGTGGATAGAGGTAAAATAGTTAATTTTATTCATAGAATTTTTTCAAGAATGAGAGCTACTCTGCCCTAATCCAACTTCTAGCCCTTTACTCTAACACCATTTTCTCAGACAATATCCAACTTCATATTAGCTTTCAAACTCAAGCAAAAACTACCAAAGTATGCCAACACCCATGTCCAGCAGAGAAGCAATTACAGAAGCCAGACCTACCACCTTCTGTATTCCATAATGATCCTGGGTCCATCCTCCCAGAGAGATAAAGAACAGGAAAGCTTCCAATGAAGGGAATAAGATAAGGAACTCAGTGGTGGAAATTGTATGGAACTGTACCCCTCCCATCCTATGGTCTTGTCGATCATTATTAAATCAATGCAAAAATAAAAATTAAAAAAAAAATACTATAGTTATGGGCCCCTAGAGACATGCCTAAAATGGACTACTAGCTTGCTTTCTCCCTAAGATCCCTAATCTTATCTGTTCTGTTCCTACTTTCTAGTTCCTGTTCATTAACTATTTTGTCTTGATTTATATCCTGCCACCTTTCAGATACCAAATTACAGATGCTATCATGATTCCATCCTGACTTCTCTGGGCAGATGATCTCATCAACATGTCTTGGAATCTCACCACTTCAGAGCTCTGCCCCACTGGGGAAAAATACAAACAGGCTAGGGGTGTGGATCAATCTGCCCATACCCAGTGGAGAAGCAATTACAAAAGCCAGACCTCCCACCTTCTGTACCCCATAAAGTACTTTGGTCCATACACACAGACTGACAAGGACTTGGAGGTTACACAGGCTCCTGAGCTACTTGGGCCTTGGTTCAGATTGCTGTGGTGAACAGTCAACTGTACTTATATATTTTCTTCAAGTTTGGGAGCTACTCTCTGCCCTAATCCAGATTTCTAGCCCTATTCTCAACTCTGACACCATCTTCCCAGATAATATTTTCAGCCCACCTCCATGTTAACTATCAAGCTCAGGCAAAAATCATGGGCCCCAAGCAGCATACCTAAAGTGGACTTCATAGCTTCTTACCACCTTAAAATCCCTTTTCTCACCTCCTCTATTCCTACTTTCTGGTTCCTATTTATTAAACAATTTATCCTGCCTCATAACATACTGCCTTTTAGATACCAACTTGCAGATGCTACTATGATCCCATCCTGAATTCCATGGACAAAACTCACCAATGTGTCCTGGAACCTCACCTCTCCAGAACTCTACCACACTAGGGAAAGATAGAAACAGACTAGGGGGATGGATTGACCTTCCAATGCCCAGGTTCAATGGAGAAGCAATTACAGAAGCCATAACTCCTACTTTCTATACCCCAAAAACAATTTGGATCCATTCTCTCAGTGGGGGAGAAGTGATAGGAAGAAGAGGATATCTGAAGTCCAGCTCTATAGGGACCCGGAGAGAGAAAAGGAAGAAGGGAGGGAAATTGGGATATAGTAATAGGGTTGTGTGTGGCTTGGCAGAGAAGATGAGACCTAGAAGAAAAAGGGGGCAATTACGTATAAATGTAGGGAGATAGTTGTAGAGATGACAGTTAACACTCGTCTGTAACCTTTGAACTGTGGTGGTGTCTTGCAATGGAGGGGTCAGGGATTCAGAACTCTGGTGATGGGAATGGTGTGGAATTATACCTCTGTTGACATGTGGTTTTGTAAATCGCTATTAAATCACTAATACAATTTTAAAAAGTACGATCAGCACAGCATGGCTAAGAGAATGAAATAAATAACATGAATGGGACAAACCCAAGGTAAGAAGTGAGAAGCTCTGAAACTCGAAATAAATTTGAAAGGAAGTAAAGCCTGAAGGTATAATGAAATTCTGCTCCTAACCACTCAAAACACTAATCTGCTCTAAAAAAAAGAGTTTAGTTCTCACAGGCTAAAATATTTCATGTTTCATTTTTTTTTTTTGCATTTACTGCTTCCTATTCCTGAACTAGTTTCCCTCTCTTCTTTAATCACTCTCACAAAAACACTACTTACCCAACTTATCTCTTCCAGGAAGTTTTTCCCCCAACTTTCCCATCTCACAGACACACACCATTTCTCTGAGCCCCACCATAGCAATTATGTTGTCATGCAAAACTGAGCAAACTGCTCATTAATTGATCGGCGTGTATAAATCTTATCATCAAAATGCAGAATATGGTTTTCCTTTTTAAGTAAATTCATTCCATACATAACCCAATACTAGGAACATTGTAGATGGTAAATACTTTTGGATTTAAACAGTATATTTCTCTGTTTATCTCCTTGTTGTATACTTCGCATGCTGTTCTAAAAATGAGATTCCAGGGAATGACTGTTTAAAGATAGGAATGCTTAAATTTTTAATGCTCTTGCTTTTTCATACTTCACCATTACACCGTGTTTCTTCCTCTTATCTGCTGACAGCAGTGAGTCTACTTAAATGGATAGATAAAAGCAGGTTTTTTTCCATTTACCGTGACAACACCCAGCTAAAGTTTACTGATAAACTAGTAGCAAGTCAGAGCATCTGCAACACATAAGAGGAATTCATACCTCGATAGAATTTTAATTCTGAAGAGAAAGAAATTGAGGAGCTGAAAGATAATCATGTATTGTTAACATTTTATTAAAATGCTTATATTTGGGAGTCGGGCAGTAGAGCAGTGGGTTGAAGGTGGCGCAAAGCGCAAGGACCAGCATAAGGATCCCGGTTCAAGCCCTCGGCTCCCCACCTACAGGAAAGTCGCTTCACAGGAGGTGAAGCAGGTCTGCAGGTGTCTGTCTTTCTCTCCCCCTTTCTGTTTTTCCCTCTCTATTTCTCTGTCCTATCCAACAATGACGGCAACAATAATAACTACAACAATAAAAAACGAGCAACAAAAGGAAATAAATATTTTTTTAAAAAGTCATCCTTAAAAAAATGCTTACATTTTTGTATAAGTGAAATATCTTTTGTAGAGTGCCTGTGTTGTGTACATATAATAGAGAAACGATCATAATAACCTCTAAATTATACACTTAACATGTAGTCTTGTTGATGTGTACTTAAGCAGCTATGAACTAAAATGTTCATTCTGTATTGATAGCCACCAAATTCAAATATCTCACACATATGCAGACATTTGGCCTTTGAAAATGTGTTTAACAGTATATTTTAGCCAAGGCAGTTATGACAGGCACTAGCCAATTATAGATTTGGCACACTCAAGCTTTCAGTTTTCTTATGATAGCATGACAATAATAGATGAAGGCCTTAAAAAAATTACTTCAGGTAGTTCGGGAGGTGGCACAGTGGTAAAGTTTTGGACTCTCAAGCATGAGGTCCCGAGTTTGATCCCCAGCAGCACATATGCCAGAGTGATGTCTGGTTCTTTCTCTCTCCCCCTATCTTTCTCATAAATAAATAAAATCTTAAGAAAAAAAATTACTTCAGGGGGCCAGGCAGTGCACAGCGGGTCAAGAGCACATGACAGGAAGCACAAGGACCAGTATAAGGATAATGGTTAGAGCCCCCGGCTCCCCACTTGAAGTGGGGTCACTTCATGTTGTTAAAATTCGGAGGCTCTAGCTGGCCGGGCTAGCTTCACGGGCGGGTAACAGAGATGACCAGACACACGGCTGGGCAGGGAAGCTGTATTTCTTTATTCAGGAACAACGATTCATAAACTAAAACTAATCACCAAACAGAACTCTGCTGCCTCTTTCCCCCGCGGCGCCAAGCACTCTCTAACTCTGGAACTCTCCAACTCTCGAACTCTGGAACTCTGGAACTCTGGAACCCTCTCGGGGTTCCTTGGGGCGGGGCCAAGCGTGCCCGCAAAACTAGCAGGACTGATCCAATTTTCTTGGCGGGGGAGAGCTAGAACAACCCAATTCGCGGGGGAAAGAGGCAACAGAGTTTTGTTTGGTGATTAGTTTGGTTTAGTTTATGAATAGTTGTTCCTGAATAAAGAAATACAGCTTCCCTGCCCAGCCGTGTGTCTGGTCGTCTCTGTTACCCGCCCGTGAAGCTAGCCCAGCCAGCTAAAGCCTCCGAATTTTGACAACAAACAGCGCCCACGTGGACCTGACCTGCGCATCTCTCAGATAAGTGAAGACAATCTGGCTACCTATGCACGATGGCCTTCTCTTCTGCTTGTGAAGAGATCTCCAAAGGCCTCTGCTCTTTCTTCACGAGACTGTTTTGCTGTTTCTGGAACATTTATCTCTGGACCACTCTGTGGTTTCCACTCGCTCGGGCGAACTCAGAACAGCCAGCGAGAATAGCCAGTGGATGGGAGGCGAGGCGCGGAGCTGCCTTTTCCACCTGGTGGAACAGCCAGCCAGTCGGCTGCGCCCAGACAACCCCGCGCACTGAGCCCGCAGCCCCACAGCCCGCAGGAGGCTAACGCCAGCCCGCAGGAGCCCAATGCCAGCACACAGGAGCTCAATGCCAGCACGGAGGCCAGCCCACAGGAGCCAGCTCTCCACCGCGTGGCACAGGGCACTGGACGCGTGATCCCTCCACGCTGCTCGGCCACTGCGAACAGGGCAGCAGACATGGCAGGGCCATGGGGCAGGGCCGAGGCGGCTTATCATGGCCGCCACCCCTGGGCACCTCGGCCCGCACCTTCTACAAGGCTGGCCCGCCCGCCCTCGTGCTATGAATTCTGGAATGATCCCGGACCTCCCGGACCCCCGGGCTCCCTGCCGAAACTGGGCACACGAGATCTCCAGCTGCCGGTCCGGTCTGAAGGCAGACAAGCTGGAGTACGCAGAGATTTGTACAGAGATCGCAACCTGCAATTCCTAGAAGTGAAGCTGCCCAAGAGACCACCACTGGACAATGCACCCCCTCAACAACTAAGACAGTACATATCTAAATTCGTGTTTGAAATGACATGTCTTCGTAACAAAGGTTTCTCTCCTTGTGTATTAATGACCATGTTTATGTGTGTGTTTAAAGTTTGGTAAACAGTAACTTTAAGGCTAAATTCTTACTAGACAAAGTTAAATGAAAAAGGTTTTCAACGTAATTCTCATATGAGATAAAATTAACTTACATTTAAAGTCTGAGGTAAAAATTAGTTAACAATCAATATATTTTAACTAAGCTGGTCTAAAGACCTGTGCACTCCTAGGGTGTGCCTCCATCTTGAATGGATATAACAAAAGGTTAAATAGACTTGTTGATATGTAAAACTCTCGATTACCTTCTCTATTAGAAATGGTAGATCACACAATGGCTATACTAATTATTCTCATGCCTGAGGTTTCCTTTCCTGCACACACCTAGGTTACATCTCCATCTTAAATGGGTGTAACAAAAGGTTAAAAAGACGTTGTTGATATGTAAAAGTCTCAAATTCCTTCTCTATTAGAAACGTTAGATTGCACTATGGTTATGCTAATAAGTTTTGTTTCATAGTAAGTATTGCAGCCAGCTGCCTTTGGGACTCTAGGCCGTTCCCCACCCCCATGCAAATGCCTGTCGAGGCAAGTACGCCCCCCAGAGGCAAGAAATGTTTTTTTTTAAGCTGATAAAGTTTTGCCCACAGAGGCAAAACATGGCCCCCTCAGGCCTTCCCTTGGCAGCACACTGGTTCTTGTTACTTGCTTACATGTTTCTCCATGTTTGTGCCAGTTTCTTTTTTTAAAAATGCCTGTACGATATAGGTTTCTGTGCACCCCACACCCTTGATACTGTAGTCATTTAGTTAAAAAGAAAAGGGGGAATTTTTGTATGCTTTACATTGGGTTGTTCTAGCTCTCCCCCACCAAGAAAATTGGATCAGTCCTGCTAGTTTCACGGGCCCACTTGGCCCCGCCCCAAGGAACCCCGAGAGGGTTCCAGAGTTCCAGAGTTGCAGAGTTAGAGAGTGCTTGGCACCGTCGCGGGGGAAAGAGGCAGCAGAGTTCTGTTTGGTGATTAGTTTGGGTTAGTTTATGAATCGTTGTTCCTGAATAAAGAAATACAGCTTCCCTGCCCAGCCATATGTCTCTGGTCATCTCTGTTACCCGCCTGTGAAGCTAGCATGGCCAGCTAGAGCCTCCGAATTTTAACAACTTCACAGGTGGTGGAGCAGGTCTGCAGGTGTCTTTCCCTGCCTCCCTTCCCCTCCTCTCACAATTTTTCTCTGTCCTGTCCAACAACAACAGCAATGGCAACAATAATAACAAAAGGGCAACAAAATGGGGAAAATGGCCTCCAGGAGCAGTAGATTCATAGGGCAGGTGTGAGCCCCAGTGATAACTCTGGAGGCAAAAAACAAAAAACAAAAAAAAACTTCAACCAATGAAAATTGTCTCATTCATAGAATACTTTTAAATTTTGCTGAAAGTATCCTTGCTGGGGTTATGCTTACACACAGATTCAAAAGGCAGAGTAAGACAAGCAACATGGCTGACTCTGTGTAAGTCATTAAGTAGGCAAATACTAAGCAGACTGGTGTACACAGTGGGGGTGATAGAAAGACTGTAGCTCTAAGTCAAACAAACTGAAACTAGAGCTGTAACATGTTTTCTCACCCTGTACTTTCTTTACATTCATTCTCCTTCTGACCAGCACATTTTCTTTTCCTCCCACTATTACCTTCCTCAAATATAACAATGACTTTCCTATACAAATTATCAAGAGTAATATGTTTCTCTTTTTAAATTTTATTTTTAATTTATTATTGGATAGAGACAGCTAGAAATCAAGAGGCTAGGGGGAGATAGAGAAGGAGAGAGGCAGAGACACCTGCAGCCCTACTTCACCACTCCTGAAACTTTCCCCTGCAGGTGGGGCCTGGAGGGGTGGTGTTGAACCCGGTCCTTGCACATTATAACATGTGCACTCAACCAGGTGCACAACCACCCAGTCCCCCTATTTATCAGTGAGAACAACAATGGCTTTCCCCTAGAGCAATTCCCTTCATTTCCTGAGATCAAATATAACTGAATTGTATGATATTGGTGTGTTTTGGATTAAAAAAAAAAAAAACCTTATGGGCAGGGTAGATAGCATAATGGTTATGCAAATAGACTCTCTTGCCTGAGGCTCCAAAGTTCAATCCCCTACACCACCAAAAACCAGAATTGAGCAGTGCTCTGGTAAAATTATAATAATAATTACCTTTAAGAAAACATAAATGTTAGTGTGCTGCACCAATGTAAATGACTCTGGGGCAGCTGGAAGTGTTCAGGTCCTAGAACATGATGGTGGAGAAGGATCTAGGTGGGGAGTTAGAGTACTATGTGGAAAACTGAGAAATATTACATATGTACAATTATTGTATTTTCCTGTTGATTGTAAACAATCCCCCCAATAAAGTAAAAAATAATGGAAAAGTAAAAAGAGAAAGAAAACAAAATGTTTCCATTTAAATAAAAACACTAACAGTACAAATAGATTCCCTTATTTTACTTTTTTTATTTAAGAAAGGATTAATTAACAAAACCATAGGGTAGGAGGGGTACAACTCCACACAATTCCCACCACCCAATCTCCATATCCCACCCCCTCCCCTGATAGCTTTCCCATTCTCTATCCCTCTGGGAGCATGGACCCAGGGTCATTGAGGGTTGCAGAAGGTGGAAGGTCTGGCTTCTGTAATTGCTTCCCTGCTGAACATGGGCATTGACTGGTCGGTCCATACTCCCAGTCTGCCTCTCTCTTTCCCTAGTAGGGTGGGTCTCTGGGGAAGCTGAGCTCCAGGACACATTGGTGGGGTCTTCAATCCAGGGAAGCCTGGCCAGCATCCTGATGACATCTGGAACCTGGTGACTGAAAAGAGAGTTAACATACAAAGCCAAACAAATTGTTGAGCAATCATGGACCCAAAGCTTGGAATAGTGGAGAGGAAGTGTTAGGGAGGTACTCACTGCAAACTCTAGTGTACTTCTGCTTTCAGGTATATATTTTGCAGCAGTTTATGGATACGTGTGAACATATGCTCTCTCTCACAGAAACTGGTGTATATCTAGGTTTTGGGACTTTGTTAGAAAGTGAACCACCTGAGATGAAATTAGAGTATACTATGAAAGGAAAGGTCTCACCCGAGTAATGAAGCTGAAGGGTTGTCATTCCAAACGTGAAGTCTCTGGACACAGTCTGAAGTGAAGCATGTTGAGGTGGCAATCATTGCGTTGGTTAGGTTGTGATCGGTGGATGCAATATTATTTGATATGGATTGGGAGAGGCATGCGGGAAAGTGGGTCCTATCCAAGGGTTCCAGGACTGGGGGAAGTAGGGGCTCTATAGTGGAGATGTGAGGTTCCTGCTGTCTTAGGGTTCAAAAAGACAATCGACAGTTAATGTTATCATCACATTATTTGGTAATTGGGTTAACTTTGAAAAGTCCTTTTGTTATGGTTTGCTGTACAGTACCAGATTCCCTTATTTCTAAAGAGGGCTGTTATAAATTCTTCATCAGAAAAATGTATCATTAGCAATTGCAATAGGACATTCATTAATATTTCATGTTGTCACGTTTCTATTAAAAAAAGCAACACTAATCACTAATTCAACTAACTCAATCTATCTGAATTACTAAGAATTTATAAACACTTTCTGATTATGTACTAAATCTCTAAATTCTAAAACTGATTTGTTAAAAAGAATATACAGAAACATCGTGTAATTTTAGCTGTCTCACAGTTTAAAGGAAGCCATTAAGATATTCACACCTACCCATTAGGATACCTACAGAATGTGTAATCAAACCAATTTCATAGCTATGCTTTATTCAGTACTCATGAATGTAGTCAATATTGTTTATAACAGCACTTTCATGATGGTATGTTGTTATGTTGTAGGAAATATAATTTATTAACTGCAAGTTCTGCTGGTTCTCTCCAGACAAAGCAGTATTCTGTTTGTGAGAGAGAAGCATGTAACTTAATGATTTTTGTGTTTTCATTCATCATCAAGAAAAATATTGACAATTTCACATAAATCCTCTTTTCTCACATGAAAGCATGATGTTTTTTTGTTTTGTTTTTTTTAATATTTATTTTATTTATTTATTCCCTTTTGTTGCCCTTGTTGTTTTATTGTTGTAGTTATTATTGTTGTTGTTGTTGGATAGGACAGAGAGAAATGGAGAGAGGAGGGGAAGACAGAGAGGAGGAGAGAAAGATAGACACCTGCAGACCTGCTTCACCGACTGTGAAGCGACTCCCCCTGCAGGTGGGGAGCCGGGGTTCGAACCGGGATCCTTATGCCGGTCCTTGTGCTTTGCGCCACCTGCGCTTAACCCGCTGTGCTACAGCCCGACTCCCGAAAGCATGATGTTATATAAAGTTAACAGTGTTAGTTAAAATGCCTACATTCTTAAAACAGTTATCGGGGTTCAAACCCCCAGCTCCCCACCTACTAGGGAGTCACTTCACAGGCAGTGAGGCAGGTCTGCAGGTGTCTGTCTTTCTCTCCCCCTCTGTCTTCCCCTCCTCTCTCCATTTCTTTCTGTCCTATCCAACAACAATAATAATAACTACAACGATAAAACAACAAGGGCAACAAGAGGGAATAAACAAATTTTTATTTATTTATTTATTTTATTTATTCCCTTTTGTTGCCCTTGTTGTTTTATTGTTGTGGTTATTATTGTTGTTGTCGTTGTTTGATAGTACAGAGAGAAATGGAGAGAGGAGGGGAAGACAGAGAGGAGGAGAGAAAGATAGACACCTGCAGACCTGCTTCACCGCCTGTGAAGCGACTCCCCCTGCAGGTGGGGAGACGGGGTTCGAACCAGGATCCTTATGCCAGTCCTTGTGCTTTGCGCCACCTGCGCTTAACCCACTGCGCTACAGCCCGACTCCCCTTAAACAAATATTTTTAATTAAAAAAAGTTATCGGCTGTAAGAATAATGCATGACAACTGTAAGAACAAATTTAAGTTCTTGATGTTGCTACTATTGTGCCCAATGAGTTGGACCCATAATAAATGTTTCCTTCAAAAGAAATTTAGTTCAAGTAGAAAAATCAAAGCTCCTGTCAACAAAGCATTTACTAGCATTCCATTCCTGTAAGTGTTAGTACAACAGAACGAAGTAAATGTGATCAGAGAATAGGCACCCAGTATGTACATGCTGGTTTTGTTTTTTTCTTTCTTTCTTTTTTTTTTTTGGCCTCCAGGGTTATCGCTGGGGTTTGGTGCCTGCACCACAAATCCACTGCTCCTGGAGGCTATTTTTTTCCCTTTTGTTTCCCTTCTTATCATTGTTGTTATTATTATTGTTATTGTTATTGCTGTCACTGTTGTTGGATAGGACAGAAAGAAATAAAGAGAGGAGGGATGACAGAGAAGGGGGAGAGAAAGATAGGCACCTGCAGACCTGCTTCACCACTTGTGAAGCGACCCCCTGTAGGTGGGGAGCGGGGGACTGGAACCGGGATCCTAACTCTGGCCCTTGCGCTTTGCACCATGCGCGCTTAACCCGCTGTGCTACCGCCTCGTCTCTCAATCCATGTTTAATTTAGGATTTGTATTTAACAAGCACTTATTAGGCCGATCTTTATATGTGACCCTGCAGTGGATAAAATAATTACTAAGACACATTACCTTGGGGGCTGGGCCATGGCACACCTGGTTAAGGACACACATTGCCATGTGCAAAGACCTGAGTTTGAGTCCACATTCCCCACCTTTAGGGTGGTAAAGCAAGTCTGCAGGTATCTCTCTTTCTCTCTTCCTCTTCTATCCCCCCCTCCTCTGGCAATTTCTTTCTGTCCTATCAAAGAAAAAGGTGAAAAAAAATTTTAAGGCCCCCAGGAGTAGTAGATTTGCAGTGTAGACACTGAGCCCCAGTGGCAATAAAAAATAAAATTATAATGCTAATATAATACAATAACAAAATAAAAATAAATTGTATTGCTTAGTGACAATAGTAAATAAATAAGTAGACATAGTAACTTATATTTTTTGAGGTAATGTTATTCTATAAGACTGTTGTTGTTGTGGGGCTAGGGGACAGTCTCACATCTCCCCCAAAATAAGTGCACACACCACCCGCCAAGTTTTTATCTCCTTTCACAGTTGGACACTGAATCCCTAACCTCTTTCCATACCCTCCTCTCAATTGCCCTCTTTTGACTCCTTGGGTCTGCTGACAAAGTTGACAGATTATTTATTTATTTTAAGATTTTTTTTATTTAAAAAAAGAGGAAGAAAAAACCAGACATCACTATGATACATATGCTACTGGGGACTGAACTCAGGACCTCATGCTTGAGAGTCTAATGCTTTACCCACTGTGCCACCTCCTGAACCGTAACAGTTTATTTTTTAAATGTTTATAAAATAATTTCTCTATTTATTAACATGAGAACCATAGCATCACTCATGTATTGTCTGACTTTATCAAATACTGGATATCTATTTGTTCAATATTATATTTATAGGGGGATAAATCTACTTTTCACCTTTTTGTATTTTATTGATTTTCTACCTTCTGCAACCCTCAATGACCCTGGGTCCATGCTCCCAGAGGGATAGAGAATGGGAAAGCTATCAGGGGAGGGGGTGGGATATGGAGATTGGGTGGTGGGAATTGTGTGGAGTTGTACCCCTCCTACCCTATGGTTTTGTTAATTAATCCTTTCTTAAATAAAAAAAATTTTAAAAAAATATTTTTTTAAAAAGAGGGTGAAAAGATTCAAATATTTCTTCAAGTTATTATGCAAAAGATTTTCATGCTCTTGGCTCTGAGCTCCCAGATTCAATCCTCAGTACTACCATGAACTCAAAAATCCAATGACTTTTCCATCATCATCAATATGATTTGACCAAAGTCACACAGCAACAAGGTCATTGTCACCACATAGGCAATAAAGTCACTGCTGAAAAATTTCAGAGAAGATTATCTATTATCTCTTTCCCCATAGGATACATCGAAATGTTTGCAGCACCATTATGACTGTACTACTGCAACATGAGACCCTGGCCCTAGCCCCCAATTTTTATTAGTAAAACAAAAAGCAAACAAAAAATCAACAGGGCTGAAGAGGTGACTCACTGAGTAGGATGGGTACCTTCATGGGTAGCTCAGCTTCAAAAGTTGACACCACATGTGGGTGTCACAGTACTGGGAAAACATTTGGTGCTGTGGGGTCATTCCCTCTCTGTGTCTCTCTGAGTGACTAAGCCAGTCAGGGGAGGTTCTAGGCAGTAGTGTATCTGGTTAAGTGTACTTAGTACTATGTGCAAGGACCTGGGTTCGAACCTCTGGCTCCCTACCTGCAGAGGGGACACTCCACAAGCAGTGAAGCAGGTCTTCAGGTGTCTTTCTCTCTCCCTCTCTGTCTCCCTCTACCCTCTAAATTTCTCTCTGAAATTGAGAATGAAAAAAAAAAAAAAAAGGAAAAAATGGCCACAGGGAGCAATGGGTTTATAGTGCCACAGTGCTGGCACCAAGCCCCAATGATAAGCCTGCAGGCAAAAATAATAATCATAATCCAGTCTGGGAACAGTGAAATTGTGCATGCAAGAGGCCCTGATTTTGCAATAATAATAACAATAATAATAATAATAACAACAACAACAACAAAACAGCAACTGTTAGTCTAAATAGAAAGGAAGAGAAATCTAGTTTCTTTCTTTGTTCCTTCCTCTTTCTTCCTTTCTCTTCCTTTTCTTTCTTATATTTTCCCAAATCCTAGATTATGGTGGTGCTCGGAATAGTACCTAGAAACTTTGATGCCTCAGGCATAAATGTCTTTTTTGCATAACCATTATGTTGTGTCCTCAGTCCAACAAATTTCTTCAAGAGAGTTGCTCTGTGAGGCAACCATTTCTACATTATTCATTCAGTCAACAAGTATTTACAAGTACCTACTATGCACCAGATACTGTTCTAGAGGCTGGAAAATAGTAGAGAAAAAGACAAATATTTCAATCCTCATTGAGGTTTTGTTTTTTTTTTTTTTTTTTACCAGAGCACTATTCAGCTCTGGCCTATGGAGATGCAGGAGATTGAACCTGGGACTTTGTGGCCTCAAGCATGAGAGTCTCTTTGCATAACCATTATGCTATCTACCTCTGCCCTGAGTATTTTCTAGAAGAGAGACATAAACATAATCACAATCTGTTGTATAATGTCAGATGCAGGTAAGTGCTTTGGAGAAAAAAGGACTAGGAAATGTAGCTGGCTTTATGCATCATTAAATAGTGTCACTGGGGAAACCCCTGTCTCCTGTTTTCTCCCTTTCTTTCCTTCTTCCTTCCTCCCTTCCTTTCATTCTCTCCCTCTCCCCCCCCCCCTATTTCCCTCCAGGGTTATCACTGGGACTCATTGCCTGCACTATGAATCCACTGCTCCTGGAGGCTATTTTTTCCTTTTGTTGCCCTTGTTGTTTATCGATGTTGTTGGATAGGACAGATAGAAATCGAGAAAGGAGGGGAAGACAGAAAGGGGGAGAGAAAAATAGACGCCTGCAGACCTGCTTCACCGCTTGTGAAGCCACCTCCCTAAGCCAGGGGCTCGAACCAGAATCCTTACGTTGGTTCATATACTTCACCCATGTGTGCTTAGCCCGCTGCGCCACCGCCCAGCAACCTTCTGTCTTATTTCTAACAATGATTATTCAGGCTACAGCATGCTTAAGTGTAAATTTTTCTGTGGTGATTATAATTCACAGTAAGAGACTGTAACTAGGACAAGAATTTGTAATCTTTTTTTCCAGTGACACAAGTGACTGACAACATTCAAATATCTTGTTCATCCCCATTAGAGGATCAATGGCCAGTGAGGTTTCTTGTATGCTGGGTGTAATTCTTCTAGTACCTGGTTATAATTCCACCTTGTTCACTCTAAAAAAAATAATAAAACAAAAAGTCTTCTCAAATGATGAGTGGAAAAAAAATGATAATGACTAAGATGAGAATGAATAAAAATATATGTTGATGTGATAGCCTTGAATCTGCATATGCATTTATTTATTTATTTGTTTACTTTTATTGAGTATTTGGTATACAACTGATTGCAAGCTATCTGCATAGTGACTCATTGGCCTTGATATTTAAATTTTTTTTTAATATTTATTTTCCCTTTTGTTGCCCTTGTTGTTTTTCATTGTTGTTGTAGTTATTGTTGTTGTTACTGATAACATCTTTGTTAGATAGGACAGAGAGAAATCGAGAGAGGAGGGGAAGACAGAGGGGGAGAGAAAGACAGACAACTGCAGACCACCTTCACCGCCTGTGAAGCAACTCCTCTGCAGGTGGAGAGCTGGAGGCTCCAACCGGGATCTTTAAGCCGGTCCTTGTGCTTTGTGCCACGTGCACTTAACCCGCTGTGTGTGCTACCGCCAGACTCTCTCATTGGCCTTGATATTAAAGGGAGCGGCTGAGAACTTAGGTGGTGTTTGCTGTGTGGAACTATAACACTGTAATCTTCTAAACCATTATTAAGACACTAATAAAATTATATTTTACAAAAGAGAGTAATAGTAACTTCCTGTGTATATTGATATCTAACTGGTAGCTCCTATCTTTGACCTATTAGAAAAGAAAAGGCAATTACAACTTTGAATTTACAAAAAGGAAAGTCAAGGCAACAGACATAATTATAGAGTCAATAGTTTTGGAATAGTTTCAGTTGGATAGTCTTAATGAATACATTCATAGAACCAAAAATGTTGGCATCAAAATAAGCAAATACTCGGTAGACTGGATGACTGAACTTTGCTACCTGAGTGGGCACATTTTCTTGATATAAAGTGAAATCAATCATTCTACTCCTACTTTGTACTACTATTCACTGATTCAAAACAAATTCACAAGAGAAAATGTCAAGTAAATAATTAGACCCAGACAAACGAAGCCCAAAGAAAAACTTCTGTTCCTTACCATAGGAATGTTTTCCAATTTAACAAATAATCATGAAATGCCCACTATGAGGTAAGTACTATTCTATGCACTGGAGGGAAATAATAATAATAAATAAGACCAAATGGTTGGGTTTTTTTTAATTGGATTAGAATAGATCTGATTTTTACTGATTAATATGCATTTAACAGTGTTTATGTAATATTTTGATATTTGCTATTTGGTAAATCTATTCTGAGACTGCACAATTGAAATTTGGCTTGGAAATTTCCAGGGGCCAGCAAAAGAGCTCACTTGAATTCACTGTTTTGCCACGTACACACATGGTACCCAGGACCAAGCACGTTCATACCCACACTGGAAGAAGTTTCGGTGTGGTGGTTTCTTTCCCTTTCTCTGAAAATAAATAAATAGTAAGTATTTGAGGGAAGAAAAACTTCTGATGAAGTGAGTGATAATACAACTTCAGTCGCTTCTATTTGAGGAATGAGTGAAATCTGAGACAGATATTAAATGAGGAATCCCTTTGTTCCGTATCTGGGGGGTCTGAGGAGCTAGGTGGTCATCCCTAATTATCCCAAGTCCTAGTTTCACTTCTTTTTTTTGTTTGTTTGTTTTTTGTTTTTTATTTTTTAAATTTGTATTTTATTTATTTATTCCCTTTTGTTGCCCTTGTTGTTTTATTGTTGTAGCTATAATTGTTGTTGTCGTTGTTGGATAGGACAGAGAGAAATGGAGAGAGGAGGGGAAGACAGAGAGGAGGAGAGAAAGACAGACACCTGCAGACCTGCTTCACCGCCTGTGAAGCGACTCCCCTGCAGGTGGGGAGCCGGGGTTCGAACCAGGATCCTTATGCCGGTCCTTGTGCTTTGCGCCACCTGCGCTTAACCCGCTGCGCTACAGCCCGACTCCCCCTAGTTTCACTTCTTTTAGAAAATCTTTTTCACTGGCCCTGGCGGTGGTGCATCCAGTTAAGCGCACACAGTACTATGCTTTGGAACCGTATGGAGTCCCTGCTCCCCACCTGTTGCAGGGCACTTCACAAGTGGTAAAGCAGGTCTACAGGGGTCTTTCTCCCTCTCTGTTTCCCCCTCCCCTCTCAATTTTTCTCTGTCCTATCAAATAAGAAAAAAGAAAGAGGGGTCAGGCGGTAACGCAGTAGGTTAAGTGCACATAGCGCCAAGCGCAAGGGTCGGCATAAGTATACCGGTTTGAGCCCCTGGCTCCCCACCTGCATGGGAGTCGCATCACAGATGGTGAAGCAGGTCTGCAACTGTCTTTCTCTCCCTCTCACTGTCTTCCCTTCCTTTCTCCATTCTCTTTGCCCTATCCAACTACGATGACATCAATAACAACAACAATAATAACTACAACAACAACAAAAAAAAAAAGAAGAAGGGCAACAAAAGGGGTGGAAGCAAAAAAAGAAAAGAAACAAGAAAGGAAGGGAGGGAGGAAGGAAAGGAGGAAAGAAAACCTCTTTTAAACTGCCAGTCCTCATCCTTTCTCACATAACAAAGTAGGTGCTTAAGATATTTTTACTGGGGGCCAGACAGTGGCGCACCTGGTTGAGTGCACATATTACAATGCACAAGGACCCAGGTTCGAGTCCCTGGGCCCCACCTGCAGGGGGAGCTTCCCAAGTGGTGAAGCAGGGTTGCAGGTGTCTCTATTTCCCTCTCCATCTCTTCCTCCTCTCTCACTTTCTCTCTGTCTCTGTCCAATAATAAATAAATAAAAATATTTTTTAAAAAGATATTTTTACTAAAGGAGTGAATCCGATAACCCAGGAGGTAAATATCTCTCCAAAATGCTATGATCCAAGTTCAAAATCTGCCTGGTGCTTTCACTGCCAGGATGTTCTTAAATGGGTCCAGACACTATGCAGAACTACAACATGAGCTACATGTTGCGGCTTGTGGTCCTCAGTGGTGGCACACCACTTGTTCACAGAGCTCAGGAAATCCCCATTTCAGAAGATGAACCGTGAGGCTTGTGAGCTTGAGAACCACCACAACATCTGCAGATAATTTAGCTGTTTGGCAGAGGTCTGGCCACCATTAAAAGGGCATGTTCATATAGGATGAAAATAAAGGAAAAACTTGAACCCATTTCTTTCATCTCCTTGAGGCCTGGAGGCTAAATATTTTGAATGAAATGGCTTCAGAGAACTAGTCATCTTGAGCGTTGTCATGAGGACTTTCAACTACTTCCATGAGTAAGGGCAGTTGGACCTGATCTTGGTTCCATAATTAATTAAGAAACATCTTGGAAATTGCCTGTCCCTTATATCCACTGTCAATAATACAATTAAACTTAACCAAGTTTTCTCATGCAAGTCCAAGTCACAATGGGAAACTCAATGAACACAGATGTTGAGTTCTCACTGTCTAGGTCATATTTTGCTTGCTCTATAGGACAGATAAGGAATTCTCTAGGGTTCTCACCTCAATGTCTACCTTTCAAGAGCATTAAGTGGATCTCCTTCACACTTCGGTTTAGAGACTCACTTTTTCTGAAGTTTAGAATTGAGACCACAGAGTAACATTCTGTTTCTGTTCTCCATCCACCACCACCACCCCCAAGTAATTTAATGGACTGTTCATCCCATTCCTTTTACATAACAGGAGATGACTAGGGATACACAGGACTTGAAAAATGCTGAGTATATCTTTTCGTCTGTATTCTAATTCTTGTTATTCCAGAGCAAACACAGAAAGCTACCTGCCAAGCTTGCTGTGGCAGATGAGAACTCCTCTTCCCTGTCTAAAAAGAATCATATGTCTAACTTAGGTGCCCTGGTCACAGAGACCTTCAGAATATAAAATTTTAAGGGAGGCTGAGCGGTGGCCCACTGGGTTAAGTGCACATAGTACAAAGCACAAAGACATGCATGAGGATCCAGGTTCAAGCCCCCAGCTCCCTCCCTACCTGCAGCATGGTCACTAACAAGTAGTGAAGCAGCTGCAGGTGTCTCTCTGTCTCTAGCTCCCTCTCCCCTCTCAATTTCTCTCTGTCCTACCCAATTAAAAAAAGGGGGCACCAAGAGCAATGGGATTCATAATGCGGGCACCCAATTGCTTCAAGAACCTGGATATATATATATCAAACTTTTCCAAATGTAGAGAATCTGGGAATCTGTCAGATAAATGGTACTCATTTTTAACACTGTTTCATGACCCATATTACATCTAAACCAACATCTTTGTGTATTTTAATTTCACATTGAGTTGATTAATGTGGAGCTTTGTAAGAATTATTTCATAAATTGATATATTCACAGGCCATCAGTGTTTATTTCAAGGGCAAAAAAAAGATGCATGTTGCTGATGATGAACAATATAAAATTAGAAATTAGTTCATCTTATTAATAACTGATGATTTGTTTAGTGCTTTATACACTAAATATATATATATATGTATATATATATATATGTAGTTTACTATATACACATATTGAATTGAAATGAACTGTATTTTGGAGAGGTTTTCCCCCCCAATTTTCTGTTCTTCATTTGTCATGGATAGTGGAATTAACTTCACTGTAGCTTACATACTGATTTGATATTGTTCTGATTCGATCAGACTGCATTTCCCTTTGTCTGTTTTGTTTTTCTACAATACCAGTAATGGATATGTTATGTCTTTTGCTTTACACAAACATGTCTGAGTGCTAGTGATGTGCAAATATTTAGAATTTTATTCTAGATACTTCCTCTTAGTTTCTTCATTTATTAAAACGAGATGGGCTTGGGTGTTTGGTAGGGGTGGACCTAGCTGAGTCCACACATTAGTCTACACGAGGACCTAAGTTTAAGCCTCCAGTCCCCACCTGCAAGGAGGAAGCTTCACAAATGGTGAAGCAGTGTTTCAGGTATCTCTCCTACTCCCTATCTCTCTTTTTCAATTTCTTTCTCTTAAATACTTTATTTACTTTAATGAGAGAGATGCAGGAAGAGGGGAGAGAAAGAGTAACAGGGAGAGTGCAGAGCACTGCTCCTCCGCTCTGGGTTATGGTCATGCAGGAGATTGAACCTGAGCTCAGAGCCTCAGACAGGAAAGTCTTTTTTGCATAACCATTATGCTGGCTCTCCAGCCCTCCCATCTCAACTTCTCTCTGTCCCATAAAAAGTAAGAATGATTCATTATGCAGGTACTGAGCTCCAGTGATAACTCTAGTGGAGAATGGGAGATCTTTACATGCCATACATCAGACAAAAGGCTAATAACCAAAATATATAAAGAGCTTGCCAAATTCAACAAAACAAATGACCCCATCCAATAATAGGGAGAGGACATAAACAGAATATTCACCATAGAAGAGATCCAAAAGGCCAAGAAACACATGAAAAAAAGCTCCAAGTCAGGTGGTAGCGCAGTGGGTTAAGTGCACGTGGCGCGAAGTACAAGGACCTGCATAAGGAACCTGGCTCAAGCCCCCAGGATCCCCACCTGCAGAGGAGTTGCTTCACAGGTGGTAAAGCAGGTCTGCAGGTGTCTATCTTTCTCTCCCCCTCTGTCTTCCCCTCCTCTTTCCATTTCTTTCTGTCCTATCTAACAACGATTACATCAATAATAACTACAATAAAAAAAAAGTGCAGCAAAAGGGAAAACAAATAAAGAAAAAAATGCTCCAAGTCACTGATTGTCAGATAAATGCAAATAGACAACAATGAGATACCACTCCTGTGAGAATGTTATACATTAGAAAAGATAGCAGCAATAAATGCTGGAAAAGTTGTAGGGACAACGAAACCCTCCTGCATTGCTGGTGGGAATGCCAGTTGGTCCAACTCCTGTAGAGAGCAGTCTGGAGAACTCTCAAATGGCTAGAAATGGACCTACCCTGTAACCCTACAATTTCTCTCCTAGGGATATATTCTAAGGAACCCAATACACCCATCCAAAAAGATTTGTATATCCCTATGTTCATAGCACAATCTGTAATAGCCAAAACTGGAAGCAACCCAGATGTCCACCAACAGATGAGTGGCTGAGCAAGTTGTGGTATATATACACAATGGAATACTACTCAGCTATTAAAAATAGTGATTTAAGCATTTTCAGCCCATCTTGCATGGAGTTTGAAGAAATTATGTTAAGTGAGATTAAGTCAGAAACAGAAGGCTGAATGTGGGGGGATCTCACTCATAGGCAGTACTTGCAAAACAAGATAAGAAGAGAAAATTTGGAGCAGAACTTGGACAGGCATTGGTGTATTGCACCAAAGTAAAAAGACTCTGGGGTTTAGGGGAGGGTTCATGTCCTGGAACATGATGGTAGAGGACCTAGTGGGGGTTGTGTTGTTATGTGGAAAACTGGGAAATGTTATGCATGTACAAACTATTGTATTTACTGTTGACTGTAAAACATTAATACCCCAATAAAGAAATGGAAAAGTTAAAATAAGATAAAAGCTTAAAGACTTTTTCCTTATCTTTCCAGGATTTTATGATGTTAATTGATAACTGGTGGCAACAAGGGAAGTATTTTTTGCAATGCCCTGGATAGACTTTGTTAAAATTAAGTGAATGGAGAGTATCTTTTAAAAAAAAATTTTTTATGGTTTACAGTCAACAGTAAAATAAAAGTTTGTCCATGTATAACATTTCCACATAACAATTCAACCCCCACTAGGTCCTCTGCTATCATGTTCCAGGACCTGAACTCTCCCACCCACCCCAGAGTCTTTTACTTTGGTGCAATACACCAACTCCAGTCCAGGTTCTCCTTTTCCATCAGAATTCACCTACCACAATTTCATTCCCTTACAACTCAGTCTCCTTTCTAAAATTAGTTCACTGGTTTATAGTGAATGGTGAAGGAGAAATGTATTTGCCTTTTCAAGAACCTAACAAATAGTGTTTCATCCAAATATGTGATAGAAGTAGTAAAATTCCTGACTAGTTTGCATCTCTGAGGGCAAATGATCTGGGTGCTGATCCTTTTATCAGCACCTGACTTGCCTACCTGTTGTTAAAATTTTCAGAGGCTCTTGCCGGGCCGGCCAGCTTCACATCGGGTAACAGAGACCAGACACACGGCTGGACAGGGAAGCTGTATTTCTTTATTCAGGAACAACGATTTACCAACATGAAGCATGTATGTAACAGACCCTGAATCCCATCTTCCTTAAGTTTAGAGTAGAAGAGATACCTCAGCAGATAGGGCTCACACCTTGCCATACTAGTGGCCCAGTTTCAAGCCCAGGCATTGCATGGGTGTGCCATGGCCCCAGGAAAGACTCTCATACTTTGGTACCTCTCCCTACACCTCACTTCCCACCCTCTACCTTTTCTCTATCTAAATGATTAAAAAAAAAAAAAAGAGCCAGGCCAGGAGAAGTGAAGTTGTGTATTGTGAGACCACAATACTGAAGAAAGAAAGGAGGAAAGAGAGAGAGAGCAAGAAAGAAAAGAAAAGAAATGTAGGCCTTCCACATAAGCTGAATCTTTGAATGAAACACATTAATTTAATTTAATTTTTGGATATAGAAAGAGAGAAATTGACAGAGAAAGAGGAGAAAAAGAAAGAGAGATACCTGCAGCACTGTTTGATTGCTGCAAGTGGGGACTGGAGCTTGTACCTGGGTCCTTGCACACTGTCACATGTACACTCTACTCCACTGCCAGCCTTATCACACTCAACTTTTGTTAAAATTTGTGTTAATACTAGGTTAAAAGACTGTACGATTACAGTGTACAGTTCCACACCACACCCACCACCAACGTCCTGTATCCCCACCCTCCCACCTCCCAAAGATAAACGCCATAGTTCTCACATGTCACATGTTTGCTTGCTTCTTTTTCAAGTTCATATGTATCATGGTTTCACATATGAGTTAAACCATCTGGTAGTTGTCCTTCATCTCTTTAATTATTTTGCTAAGCACAATCACCTTCAGTTCTATCCATTTTGTCCTAAAGGACACAATATCATCTTTACACTTAACTTTTAAGTATTTGTAAATGAAACAACAGTCAGCAAGTCTTCCTGAATATGATTTAATATAGTCCATGTCTCCAGATTAAAGCCTATCTATCTCATTCTTTTTTTTCCTTTTTTTTTATTTATAAAAAGGAAACATTGACTAAATCATAGACTAAGAGGGATACAACTTCACACAATTCCCACCACCAGAACTCCCACCCACTCCCCTAGCTCTTATCTATCTCATTCTTAATAGATCTTTGAACTGTCATGACATGGATGGAAAACAGTTTGAGGAGTAAGTTTACTCTAAGAATTCTCATAAAGGAGGCACATAATGGGCCCCGCATGCTGGTCCACAGACAGTTGGCCTTTACTGTGGTGAGCTGTTGGCTTCTCCCAGGATAGTGGCAGCAATGCTCAGGTAGAAAGACTGCATTTTGGGGTAGTGGCACACTTGGTTAAACAAATACTTTATAGTGTACAGAGGTCCAGGTTCAAGTCCCTGTCCCCTACCTATAGGGGGAAAGCTTCACAAATAGGGAAGTAGTACTGCAAGTGTCTCTCATTCACTCTACCTATTTATCTCCCCCTTCCTTCTCGATTTCTATCTCTTGTCAATACATAATAATAGTAATAAAACTGTGTTCCATTCCAAATGTCTCCAGGGTAAATGGAAAGAAGCAAAGTACTATACATAGTGGAGGACAGTGCAGTGGTGAAGGGAAGTGGGTATGGGGACCTGGGGTAAGAAGACATCGGTTCAAACCTTAGATTAAGCACTTTTCAGCTGTAGAAAGTAGTAAGTTGAGTCTGGATGGGAGGGGGGACAATCTGGTAAAGCACAAACAGTACTGTCCTCGACCTGCAGGAGGGAAGTTTCACAAGTAGTGAAGCAGTGCTACAGGTCTCTCTCCCACTTTACTTCCCCGTCACCTCTCAATTTCTCTCTATCTCTATTGAAAAAGAAAAAAGAAAGGGGGGGGGGAAATGGCTACCAGTACTGGTGGATTCATCATGTAGGCACTGAGCCCCAGCAATAACCCTGGTGGAAAAAAAAAAGAAAGACAGGAAGACAGACAGAAAGCAAGTAGTTAACCTTTCTAAATTTCAGTTTCCTGAAAATGGGGTTAAGAATAGCACCTGCATTGCTGGCTTGTTGTGAGGATGAAATCATGTGAAACATCCTAGCACAGTGCCTGCACAGGGTAAGCACTTGGTTAATATTAGCTTTGCTGTTGTTCTGTGTGCTGTAGCAGGATGTGCCCACTTTACTGATAGCTTCACTAACCACTTACACTAAGTATATTTGTTGTTTTAGTCAGAAAACTCTGAAGTCACAAAAATATGCAAACTCAGGTTCAGATCTGGCCCAAAGCTAGACATATCTTGGAGTTTCCCTTTTCACCAGTTCCACACAAATATCCCAGCCTTTACTGAACTTTATTTTACTTCCCCTAATCACCTTTCACTTCTCTTTTGTTGCTAATGTCAGTCTTGTTTCACTCAGATTGCTTCTTCACTTCTGGCTTGAGGGTATTGTGATGGCTAGCACATTCTTTCACAGTGAGCAAACACAACTTGGGGTTGTCTAGTGGGCAGAACATCTCAATTCACATTGGTTCTAAAGTATGATGCTCAACAGATTTGTCTTGAGGTTGTCAGATTTCGTAATTGCAGTCAATTTTCAATTGTGTACATAAATTTTTAAAAAAGGCCCAGGTACAGATAACAGAAAATTACAGATTCTAAAATTGTGGTTAACCATGTGCAGAGCTGGCTTCTATATATATATCCAGTGGCAATGCCAAGTGGGTTAAAGGAATTTAGCCTCCCTATAATCTTTGTGAAACCCTATTTTTTGATATGGCTATTTGACATTCTCTCAATTTTATGTAACATGCTAAGAAATTACAGCCTCAAGTCTTGTCTTCCAATGAGATTGAGTCTCTTATTCCTGTAAAACACAAATTCAGAGCTGACTCTGTCTGGGCCTGCCTTCTGCAGATGACCAAGCCATAGTGCTTACACTTAACCTCCAAGATACACAATTCAGACAGTGATAACTACATACTTGCCCTACTTCATATCCTTAAAAGTTAGCTTCAGTACATAAACAAGGTTTGGAAAGTAGAAACCTGAGACAGTCCATTTCAACAGTGGAATGCTGAGATGATTAGCCATGTTTTTGTCACATAACCCATTCTAGCTTTTGCCACTAGTTATTATCTCTGAGGCTTATACCTAACAAATTCTAGTTTTTGAATATTTGAAGAAAACTATTATGTCCTGCCTGATATTACCACTATGAAATGTGTGAGCATGGTTAAACTCTTTCATTTCTCTCAGTTTATATATTTTACTCAAGGAAAGGAAGGAATTGGGCTAAGTGAACAATAACAGATCCTTTCATTTTAATATTAACTCATTCCATGAAAAAGCTCTTTTGACACTAGTGTAAAATAGCTTACTAACTCTACAAAATATCCTATACTGCACAGTGTACTTATCAAACATATTAATTTAAATCTTCATAAATTTCTATGGGGGAGCATTTCTTTTTCTTTTCTTTTCTTTTCTTTCTTTCTTCCTTCCTTCCTTTCTTCCTTTCTTTCTTTCTTTCTTTCTTTCTTATTTTTTAATTTACAAGGGAAAAGACATAATCTAAGAGGTTTAGTAAGCCATATTCCAAGTTTCTGGTACTAGTTCTCTTTAAGGTAACTTTCATTTCCATCATATATTTTCATGAGAAAATGACTTTAAGATTCCTGGACTTCGTTGTTCAAGTGTAAAATAGGTTTTTTTAGAAAACCAAGTTGACCTTCGATTCAGCTGATTATGAAAGTGTGACACACACCCCCCCCCCGCAAGAATAAGACTGTCTGGCATGTCCCATCATACCACCTGCCTCCTAGGGAGAGAAAGTGAGCTAAAATTGATAAACTTGATTTAACATTAATGGTAATTGTCAATGCTTTGCCAGCTGCTGATATGCTAAAACTAGAGTTGGAAAATGAAACACACACACACAGAGACACACACAGACACACACACACAATTCCAGCTCCTTGCCTTTAAAAAAAATAATGCTGAGCGAGAGTCAGGCGGTAGGGCAGTGGTTAAGCACATGTGGCGCAAAGTGCAAGGACTGGAGTAAGGATCCCAGTTCAAGCCCCCAGCTCCCCACCTGCAGGGTAGTCGCTTCACAGGCTGCAAAGCAGGTCTGCAAGTGTCTATCTTTCTCTCCCCCTCTCTGTCTTCCCCTCCTCTCTCTATTTCTCTCTGTCCTATCCAACATCATCAACAACAATAAAAAAAAAACAAGGGCAACAAAAGGGAAAATAAATAAATATAATAAAAAAATTTTTTTTAATGCAGAGCAATTCAAAACCCACTATATGCTTTGTTCTTGCAGGAAGTTTAAGGAGGGGCCATCCTGATCCAGAAAGCCCTGAGCCACAAAGCAGGAAGATCTGAAGGCCTTGAATTTCTCCCCTATTTGTCTCTGAACATATCTCTTTATATTACATCCATCCACCTCCCTTTCCCTGTAAAAATGGACTCCACCAATGTGTCCTGGAGCCTCATTTCCCCAGAGCCCTGCCCCACTAGGGAAAGAGAGAGACAGGCTGGGAGTATGAATCGAATTGCCAACATCCCTGTTCAGCGGGGAAGCAATTACAGAAGCCAGACCTTCAGCCTTCTGTACTCCATAATGACCCTGGGTCCATATTCCCAGAGGGATAAAGAATAGGAAAGCTATGAGGGGATGGGATGGGATATGAAGTTCTGGTGGTGGGAATTGTATCCCTCTTAGCCTATGGTTTTGTCAGTGTTTCCTTTTTATAATTTTTTTTTTTTAATGATGAAGCTAAAAAAAATATTCCCTGAAGTCAAAGGGGAAAAGAAGTTGATTTGAGCATCATTCGGGCCTCTATCTTAGATCTGAGGGGGAAATAAGGAGGTCTTTTCCCCAATTTGCAAAAGCTGGTGTGACAGTGTCTAGCATTCAGTGACTGGGCGGAGGGACACAGTTGTCTTCAACTCCATAGTATGTTCTGCCTGTGGTCAGTTATGAAGTGATAGGAGTCCATTGTTGAAGAACAAAAGTAGGGTACCTGTCTGGAAGCTGATTAAAAAAAAATCAGCTTCCAAGGGCCAAGTAGTTATGCACTCAGTTTAATGTACATCATGGGCAAGGATCAAGGTTCAAACTCCTGGTCCCCACCTTCAGGGAGAAAGCTTCATTAGTGGTGAAGCTGGTGCCACTCTTTTTCTCTCCCTCTCTCCCTACCTCTCCTTCTCAATTTCTCACTGTCCTATCCATGCCCCAGTGATAACTGTAGTACCAATAAGAAAATTAGCATTAAAATTCATTAGCATGTGAATCTCTCACCAGAATCTTAAAAACATAATACATAACTCTGAAGTAGTGCAGTGGGGAGAGTGCTGAAGCACAATGAAGCCCTAGTGCTCTCTCTCTCTCTCTCTCTCTCATTAGCAAATATATAAACAAATCTTTAAAAACTGAAAAAATCAAACAAAAAAGGTCCCAATAAATATACATATATGATAATTCTGCAAAATTGTGTCTGTTCTATGCTAGACATTAATAGGTTTTACTTAAAATTTTTCATTTGCTGCTCGTAAGAACTCTGTGTGATATTAGATAATAGTGTGTGTACTATTATCCATGGTTTACATAAATGAGATTGATGCTAATAGTGGATAAGTGACCTGCCCAGTCAATAAGCAGAGGATCAAGATTATAACAAAAGCTTCTGGGCTCTAAGTTCCAGGCTTCCTACACTCTTATCATAAATATCTCCTAACATATATTTCACTTCATAGTCACCCCCAAAGTGCTTTTTTAAAAAGTGACGGCACAGTTCAGTATGTTTGACTTAGTCATACAGTGGGAGCCTCTTAGAGCTTCTTAAGAGTTCAGCACGTCTATGTTCCCCAGAAGATTCTGAAAAGGAGACATCTAAGAATTTCCTTTCTAAATTTTTCTAATCTTATTTGCAAAGGTATGCTTTATTCTAATGAACTAGTGAATCAATAACTAGCGAAATTGAATGTTACTCAGACAAACTTTAGATATATTGTGGGAGTGGTTCAAGAACACCAAGTAAAGTATTACAGTAGAGTCAGTCATATGAGTTTTGGGGGTTGCCAGTGCATATAGAAATTATGTTTATACTTTACTAGGGTCTACTAATTGTGCAACAGCATTATGTCTAAACAGCAATTTTAAGAATTTAAGGAAAAAATTGTATTGCTATAGAATGTTAACCATCGTCTAAGTTTCAGAAAGTCTAAATCGCTTTGCCATAAGTCCTCGATTTATAAAAAAACTCAGCATCTGTGAATTGCAAATCGAGCAGAGTGCAATAAAAACAGGTATGATTGTGTAACTTTTTATGCAATGCCGTACCATACCAGGAACAGTTTGACATTAATTCCTAAAGAAAAAGATTATCTTTATAATTTGTTTTGTTAGAAAGTAATTTCTGTAGGAAAAAGGCTGTCATTTTCCCTCTGTGTTAACAGATATATTTTCCTGTGAGCAGATCTCATGAGAGCAGATAGCATGTGGTTATAAGTACTTAACTAATTTCCTGACTCTTACATGAGAGAATAAAATGTTGTTATGGAATTACATACACATGAGAATACCAGGTGGGAATACCAAGAAAGTATATAAACAAGTATTATTCATCCTCACTGTATATAATCTACATTCTAGAAGAGCTTGCTTATTTATGCATGGGAAGCACCATTCACTCCTACTTACATTCCTGCTGCTGGACAAGCTATAAAGAAGTGTTTTGAGATATTTGGAATTTGTTGATTGTTTGGATCCATTAATAACATCAGGCATATTTAAAATTAGAACTGGCAATCATTGAATAAATCAGTGATAATGTGTTTGGGCATTGAATTAATTACTGAATTCAACTTTTGGTCCATTGTTTATTTTTAATACCTGTCTCCCAATTCATACTGAGTCTGTACCTGACTTTAAAAATCTTTCCACATAAATTTTATTTGCTTACCTAATGGAAAAGAGGAAGCCTAACAAGAGAACATCATTGCAGCATGTGCTGTGCCAAGAATTAAACTTGGGACCTTAACCATATAGAGCCTGAAACATATCGCTGAGATTTTAACTACTTAAAAAAAAAATGAAACATAATTTTTAAAATCGGTAATCATAGCAATAAGAATCTTGAAATTTCTTAGTGAATTTTACCACTTAAGAAGCAAAATACCATGTTTAAGATGACCACGTCCACAGACTAGCAAAAACTGAAGATGTGTATATTGTTGAAACAAAAAATAAAATTATTAAAAGTGTACATAAATATCTCTTTCTCTTTCTCACTTAGTGTGCTGTTCAAGTTATTTAATGTCATATTGTAAACCACACCCAAATTTGGTAGATTTAAGTTGAAAACAAATCTTTCATTATATCTCACAATTTTGTAAGTCAGGAATTTGGAAAAGTTTTGACTGAGTGAGTCTTCTGCTCAACTGAGCTGATTTTGACGTCCCAAGGTGACTTTACTTACATGCCTGTTTTGAAAAGATGGCTGGAGGGCTTAATTTAATGGGGTCCCTATTCCCTGTCCCTCTTTTGTAGTGTCAGAGTCCCTCTGTGTTTCCTCTCTAGCAGAGTAACTTGGACTTCTTGCTCCACAACTCAGGTCTGTAAGGGTAAGTGTTACAAGAAATAGAAAATAAAAATGACTGAACTCTTAAGGCCTCAGCCTTGAAACTTGCACAATGTCATTTCCAAAGCATTCTAGAGCATCAGAGAGAGTGCAGAACACAGCTCTCAGCAAGAGTGTCAAATGGCTTATGGTCATGAATAACATACAATGGGCTAAACTTCAACAAAAGATCTCTGTCAGGAAGGGAAAAAAAATAAAAGCACTGGGTAGGGGAGAAAGCATAATAAAGAGTGTAACAGTTGTGCAAAAAAAAAAAAAAAAAGGCCTTTCAAGACTCTTGAGGTTAAGTTCTAGGTTTAATTCTCAGCACCATCATAAGACAGAGCTGAGCAGTTCTCTGGTAAAATAAATAAATAAATAAACAAATAAATAAATTCAAAGCTGAAATAAACATAAGATATCTCTTAAAAAATAAAAACTCTAAATTTTAACAGGACATCCCTTTGATATATAATATCTTACCCATACAGCCAAAAGCAACCCTATAAAATATGCACGAGGTGGTAGCGCAACATGATGGGCACATGATGAAAAGAGCAAGGACCAGAGCAAGAATTCGGGTTCTAGCCCCGGGCTCCCGACCTGCATGGGGGTCTCTTCATGAGCAGGGAAGCAGGTCTGTAGGTGTCTATCTTTCTCTCCCCCTCTCTGTCTTCCCCTCCTCTCCTGATTTCTCTCTGTGCAGTCCAACAACAGCAGCAGCAATGGCAACAATAAGAATAAGGCAACAAAATGGGAAAAAAGGCTTCCAGGAGCAGTGGACTCATAGTGCAGGGACTGAGTCCCAGCGATAACCTTGGAGGCAAAAAAAAAAAAAAAAAAAGTACACAATATGACTCATCTAAACAAAGTTGTTTTAGTTTTTCAAAAATTAAGTTTCACAAGAAAGAGAGGAGAGAGAGAGAGAGAGAGAGAGAGAGAGAGAGAGAGAGAGAATGGGTCTAGAGTGCTATTCAGAAACCTGGTGCAGCAGGTACGTAATGTGCTTTAACACAAGAATATCTTATCCTCTGTTCCAAAGTTGTTTTATCAAAGAACTGCACTAACTTTCCATCTGAACATTTCTTTTTTTTTTTCTTTATTTTTTTTTTAAAGATTTTATTTATTTATTAATGAGAAAGTTAGGAGGAAAGAGAGAGAGAGAGAGAGAGGAACCAGACATCACTCTGGTACATATGAACATTTCTTTTGTAAATTTATGTTTCCTGTAATCTCACTTTTGATTTTTTTTTTTTTTTTTTTGCTCTTACTAGCTGTAACAGCTAATGTCTGAAAGAATCTTCTCCAAGATAAGCACCAAAATAAGCAGTAAAGGTACAAGCCTGCCAATACAGTGATCAAGATGATTGTGAGCAGTCTTCATTATCTAATGTGGTGTGGCCATGGGCTTTAATTCTATGTTTACTAAGAATTAGTAAATATATTGAGATGGAATCTATTCTAGATAGTTTTCCTATGTGTACACGTCTTTTTTTCTTCAGATAAAATAGAAATCATTTCCACAGCTAAAAAAAAAGAGCACATCATTCAATTTCTAAATAAGAATTTATAATTTCATATGTTTATTATATTTAATGTCTCATAACATCTTTATGAAAAAGCACAATTTAAGAAAAAATCTGTAAAGATTAAAGACCCGAGACTAACCATTCTAACTTTAGCATTCATTTCTCTGAAGAATAATGTTTACAAAATAAGGTGCCACAACCAGCACTAGCCTAATTTGTGAGATTCAAGTCAGGTTCAGTACAGTTTAGTATAGCTGAGTCCTTTGCTCCCTGACTTTACAGCCGATGCTGCCAGAAGAGAGAGGGCTAGGGATGCAGCTGTTAGGGGCCAACAGCCTGATTTCTGTAACTTTTACCAACATACATTTATATCTTGGAAACTATGGAGCAGCCCTGGGATATACAATACATGGCCCATGCCAGTGGCAATATAGAAGCTGAATATTCTGTTTGCCCCATTTGGGTCATTTTGACTCCCTTTATCCCTGCTGATCAGGTTGTTGAGAGCTTAAGCAAATATTTTCTACTAATCTAAGTGCAAAATTGATTTCCTTCTAATGAAGGAAGCTGTGGAAAATAAAAATGTAAACAGAGTAATCTAGCAACTGTGAAAGACAACAGAATGTTTTCAACAACAGGTGGTAAAGCAGATTGCATTACCGGAAGTACTAAAGCTCATTAGGAAAGGGTCAGAAAGGTAACCAGGAACATGGTGCAAAAGTGCAAAGTTGTCTGTACTCCCACTCTTGTTAGAAGTGCAATCAAAACATACAGACTTTATAGTAGAACTTGTCCAAAACTAAGAGAATCTCAAAGTCTGGGTTATATGATTTACTTTAACTAAAGTCCTTTATTCATTTGCACTGAGAACAGTAAGGCAGTAACTATCCAGAGTTTGGGCGTTAACTAATTGCATTGTGTAATCCTCTTGCTGTGAAGAGGGAGAAATTATGATTGCACAAGCCATAGTTTCTGGATGTATGTCTATCATTTCAATTTACAGAAGACTTTTTTGATAATTTCATCTTCTAATGCAGATATATAGAAAATTCAAAATGTATTTATATACTAAATGTGGCTATATGAATGCTCTAATTTAAGTAGATATTCTTTAACCTGAAGAATCATTTGGAATTTCTATTTTATTTTAATTTGTTTAATCAGTTTGTAGTTTTTAGATTTAAAATTTTTAGATCAGTTTGTAGTTTTAAAGATTTTATTTTATTCATTTTGTGAGAGGAGAGGACAGAGCAGTCATCTGGCATAATTTGGCACCGGGGACTGAACCAGGGACCTCATGTTTAGAAATCCAAAGCTCTACCACTATACCAGCTCCCTGGTCACCAGTTTTCAGTTTGTTTGTTTTTTAAAGATTTTGGAGGTAACTTTGCAAATCACCTTAACAGTGATTAACTAATTTACTGCCCCCCACCAAATCATCAAGCAATTTTTCAGTTTGTTTCTTCTGTATTTTTAATTTTTAAAAAAGTTTTTAACTTCAACATGTGAAAAACTACCTTCTTGAAAAGATGAAATAATACTTTTCTTTCAATTGTGAAGTTCGAAAATGATTTTTCCTTCTGTCACTTTATAAGACTTCCAGAGCTAACAGCAATATTACTTTGGTTTAGAAGATTATAAGCTTACAGGGTATATAGTTCCACTGTATTACTTTGTAGCTATAAAAAGTATTCTGTTTTCCTCTGAAGAACAAGAAATGAATCTAGAGTAGTAAACAAAGAGTGAGGAAGAGAGGAATACTTTTTTTTTTTTTAGTGAAAAAAAAAGTGGTAAAATACAATGAATAACCTATTTTTTTCTTCCTCCAAACTGTACAATCTTATCATTTAGGACTTCTAGCCTAGAGGCATCTAGGCTGCATATTCTATTGTAATAAAAAAAAATAGAGAAAGAGAAAGAGAGAGAGAGGAGAAAAGAAACAGCTCTGGGTAAGTTGTTGTCAATCTTGACTCAGAGCTCTTATATTAGTTTTCCCTCACTCTCTTGGTCAGTCTATGTATGAGTAGCAGCACCAGCTTGTGCAATTCAGGGATAATTGAATACAGCATTCTAGAATAAGTGTTGGGAAGAGATAATAAGACCAAAATTTGAGATATTATACTTCTGGGTATAATAACAGAAATTCTCATCTGATATGATTTAAATTATGATACATATATTTTCATATAACAAGGACCTAAATGGAAGATGAGAATGTTTTCCAGACACCTATCACTGTGAGATGAGACATTTTACCCATGTGTCAACACCTATATTACAAACCATTAACCCTCAATGAAGTGATTTTTAAAGATTAATGAAATGAATAAAAACATCCACATTAAAACAAAACACCTAAGCAATATAACCAAGAAAATGATCATGGAAGAGCTGGGAATTGTATATGATCTGCCAAACAGCCCTGCTTCTGTCTCATTGTAGCCAGCTTCATTGTAAGATAAAAGTAGTGTTACACATTTTGAAAAGGATGTGACTGTGAAAACTCCTAGAGAGAAAAGTAAAGCAGTTCCTAAGAAAATGCCAGAATTTGAAGTGGAAGCCACTGTTCCTGGAGATATATATATATATATATATATATATATATATATATATATATATATATATATATATATATATATAGGATAAGACAGAGAAATTGAGAGGGGAGGAGGAGTTAGGGAGAGAGAAAAATACCTGCAGACCTGCTTCACCACTTGTGAAGTGATCCCCCTGCAGGTGGGGAGCCAGGGACTGAATCAGTATGTTTGCGTGAGTCCTTGCACTTTATACTAAGTGCGCTTAACCCAGTGCAGGTTAAGCATCATCAAGTACCAAAAATACTGTGGAGAGTAGTGCATTTTGAGTGTTTGCCGACTAAAAAAAAAAAAAGGAGTCAATTCCTGAAAGAACAGGATCATCTGGTCGAAGAGTTTGCCAGAGCAGTTTTATCAGATTCACCACAACCCTCTGAAGGAAAAGAAGTAAATTTAGAGGTGCTTATTGACTCTTTAGTTTCTAACCCCTTCTTAACAAGGAGTCAAATTCCTCAAACTCCTGGAAACTTGATAGATGAAATCAGGAGTTGATGGAGAAAGCTGTTGAAACAGATAATCGAAATACAGAACCAATTCAAATAGATACTGAACATGAAGTATTACCAGAATCCTTACCTGTGTTGCACAAACAAGGAGAATTTGAAATGGAAAAACCAGCAGATAGGGAGTGAAAGGTGGAGGGGAAACCCCTAAGGTTTATGTCTGACTGCCCACTCCTGAATTCCTATAGGTTGAGAGGGAATTTGCCTGGCTGTGGTGCACTTCCACTCTCACATTCCCATGCCCTTGATTGTTCCTGTCCATGCCCTAAAGTTCCTGCCGCTTTAGCTTCTATCCAGTGTACTTGCACTGAATCCTGAATTTCACGAATGGGGGCATAATAAATTGTACTCCTTGACCTCCATGTGGTTCTCCATCTAGTTTTTGACCCAACTGGAGCTGTAACATTTTAAAGGCTTTAGCAAGATCTGAACACCACGGCCCCATTTGGACCAGACCAGAGCCCTGAGGGACTCAGAGGGAGTAGGTCTCTCTCAGGAGGTGTGTACCTGATGAGTATTCCATAGGCTCAGACAATGGACCAGCCTTTGTGGCCCAAGTAGTCAAACAAATAGCAAGACTACTAGGAAGTAAATGGCATCTTCATACTGCATACCACCCACAGAGCTCCAGGAGGGTAGAAAGGATAAATAGGAAATTAAAAAATTTCTTGAACAAGTTTTGCCAGGAGACCAGACTGCCCTGGCCCCAGCTTCTCCTACTGGCTCTCCTATGAAAGAGATGGACCCCAGGATGAATTGGATTTCACCATTCGAGATAGTCTTTGAAAGTCTTCAAGGGAGACTTCCAGAGGCAGGGCTACAGAGCAGCAGCAGCTCTGTTTCTCTCCTCTCCTCTCCCCAGTCAACTAAGAATATCAAAGGAGAATACCTGGGACTTCAACAAGACAGGACTGGAGCGACTTCAGGAACCCACCAAATCACCAGTTGGTGAATGCAAACACGTGTGGCTCAAGGACAGAGAGGAGCCTAGGGAGAGATTAAGTGCCTGGTAACAGTCCGGCAGTTTACCAGTTGAGACAACACCTCCAGTCTGTTTCACCATCAAAAATATGGCTGAAGGGAGGAGAGGACTCCCCCGAGACTAACCAAATGCAACTGTGTATGTGCCCCATTGCTACTGCCCTCAGAATATGGAGCAGCAGCAGGGAGGCCCTGTGCTGACACCAGGGGACAGAGAACTAACCAGGAAACTCAGGAGAAGATCTATACCTCTGTGGCCTACGTGGGGCTGTGAGAGTCTCTTTGCATAACACTGGATTATTTCTGCCCCATCCTGCTTTATCTCTTGTTCAGGAGTCAGTGATTAAGCTAAGAGGCCTACTTATAGTTTAAAAGCCCTCAGGCTCCAATAGCCCACAGGGAAGAAAAAGCACAAAAGAGGCTTTTAAGCCACTGAGCTCCAACTCAGGGATTAAAATACTATTGAAACAACTGTTAACTTCCACCACTGTGAACCCTTTAATTACCTTACTTAGACACAAGTCAATCCAGGCAATAGTGATGAGTAATTTGAAAAGTATTGAGAGAGGGACCTCATAACATACTATATAGAATGGTTAAATCAACAAGAAGAAATATTGGAGAAATGAACCAGGACAAGAGTCCAGCTAAAAGCCCCCCAAAGGGTAGGTGAAGCACAAAATAATGAGGTCAACATCCAAACACTAGTTAAGGAAATAATCACAGGAGTGAGTAAAGAATTTGAAGGAATTGTCATCAGAAATGCAGAAACAACAAATGAGACTCTGGAAGAAAACACTAATTATCTCAAGGTTATTAGAAACTCTTGAAGGGTGACATCACCCATTAGGAGAACAAGGATTAAGAAAACAGATGATTAACTGGGAAGAATTATGAATTATACAGTGACAGTGGCTGAGGAGAGAACAACTGCTGCATAAATAATCCTATCTACAGCGTCTCCTCCAGAAACTGGGTTTAGGTGAAAATATGAGGAAAAAAGCCTTTAGAAGCTATGTGGAATGGGCCTTACTAAGTGACCTTAACCACTTCCACAGCTCATGTTACAGTGAGCAAGGACCCAGGTTCAAGCCTCCAGCCCCCACTTGCAGGGAGAAAGCTTCACATGTGGTGAAGCAGTGCTGCAGTTATCTCTGTCTCTCTGTCCCTCTCTATCTCCCCCTTTCTCCTCAATTTCTGGCTGTTTCTATCCAAAAAATAAAGATAATAGGAAAAAAAATTTTTTTTTAAGTTGCAGGTCAGAAGGCTTGGAGCCACTACACTAGAGTGGAGTCAGCCCATCAGCAGGAATCAACACAACAGTAGGAGTGGGTGAACCACCCCAACCCAGCAAATCCCTTGAACCTGAAAATCTTGAGGAATGACAGAATGCTTCTGCCTGCATGATCCTGGCTCCAGGCTCCAGCACAGACCCCCCACTTCTGTTTATTTGCCTGTTTTCTGGGAGGATTGCTACTTCTGATGACTTTGGTTATTGCCCTATCTTTTGGTCTGGGAACTGTCTCTCCAGAGAGGACAAGGAAAAAGGTTGGATTTGGACCGCTGTATTTGCTTGGCTGTGCAGTCTTAACTGTTCATCAGGTGCATGCTGTATGTAGACTACACCTTCATCCTGAGGTAATGTCAGGTTGGTTCCAGCAACTGAGGCCTTATGAATTACAGGAGCCCCACTGGTATACCTGCCCATTGATGCTTATAAAGTGGTAGACAGTATGACTGGCACCTGGGAAGTCACAGGACCCCACCAAACATGTGCTGGATGGCATTCCTATTACCACAATTCCCTTAAGATATTTAGTTGTGAAGAAGTGAAATGTCAAAACCAGGATCACCATGCTGGTTCATGATTGTTCAGTCAGGGTGAGAAGAAGGGAGCTGACTATGCCCATCAGGTTGCTTGGAGCACAGGTTGAGAGAGCTGTGCCAATTTTAGCCAAGGCACTCAGGGAAGTGATACCCAAGTAATCTGCCTAGGTTTGGGAGATGATCAGAGAGTAAGACCAGGAGTAAACTACAAAAATAATGAGTGTGTCCCAGTCACCCTCCAAATCAAGACCTGATCTGACTCCAAGTAGGACATGAGGCAAAAAGTTGGTAACTGAAAAGTTAAAGTGAGGAGAAATCATTCTTGGTGGCCTGATTATCTTTCAATGATTGCCCCAGCCTAAGCCCAGGCCACTTTGGCTAATGACTGGACCCAACCTAATAGGCAAGACTGGAACCCAGAATCAATTCAAGCCCTGGAATCTGTATCCCCCTTAGACTGGCTGATATCAGCCTGGTAGAGGATTGTTGGATGTGCATTGCCCCAGGACCAATTCAATACTTAGTGGTCCCTGCTCCTGTGCTGAACTCCAACAATCAGGCACAATGTCACAAAAACTGGGTTATTCATTCCCCTGTAAAATCTTGAGGAATCTGCTCATGCTTAGAAGGAAATAGAGACTCAGGAATTGAGGCAGAATGTTACAATACCACTATTATGACTGGGAATGCAGTTGCAGTTTCCTCAGGGAGTTTCTTGGTATGTCCAAAAGGGATCTTCCAGTGTGTAGACCAGGGAACAGTGGGAACTTGCACTAAAGTGGCCCTCATGCCAGACCTAACCCTTCTTACTCCCTCTGGAGCAAAGAGAATATACCAGATAAAGCAAGGGCACCATAGCCACTGAGTCCAATTGGCTATATACCATTAATAGTGTTATTAGGAGGGGCTGGTGCCACCGCAGTGACAGCAGGAGCTTCCCTTAGTGAGAAGTACTATGACATCCTTAGTGGCAAATAGAATAGGACTTCAAAGATTTGGCTAATACAGTAATCTTAGTACAAGACCAAATAGATTTCCTTGCAGAAGTAGTTCTGTAGAATCAGAGAGGGTTAGACCTGCTAACACAAGCTTATGGCAGTCTGTGTATCTTTCTGGGGCAGCTATGTTATTAGGCCAATAAATCAGGATTCGTTAGTGGTACTATAGAACAGCTACAAGGAAGATTAGAAACAAGGTAGAAGATAATGGCTGGGATGGGATGGTGGAACCAGGTCACAAACTAGGCTCTAGCTGGCTCACTTATTGGGGCCCTTTATTATGGCTTTAACATTTGGTCCATGTGTTGTCAACCTGTTGACCAAATTTGTGACTTACCAATTAGAGGCAGTGGAGCTGCTGTGTAGAGAATATTAACAAGTCTGCTTCTTTGGTTTCACTTTCTTTGGAGAAAATTCTCCAGGTACCAGAAGAGAAGGGAATGAGATGGGAAAACCAGCAGACAGGGAATGAAAGGGGGAGAGGAAACTGTCATGGTTTGCGGTGGCCTCCTATAGGCCGAATTCCTATAGGCTGAGAAGGAACTGCCCTTGTTTGTGGTGGGCTCCCATTCTCACATTCCCACAGCCTTGCCTATTCTTGCCTGTGCCCTAGTTTAAAGTTTCTGCTGCTTTTGCTTCTGTCCAGTCCACTTGCACTACGAATCCTGAATGCTACGTCCGCTTGGCGAAGTGAATAAATAGCCTAAGCCCACCAACTGGTTTGTTCAGACTTGAGTTGGGCATGAACCCACCGAACCTGCCTACTGTAATAAAGTGTACTCCTTGCCCTTCACATGGTTCTCAGTCATTTTTGGGCCCAGCTGAAGCTGTAACAACATGAACATTTTTTTCTCAGCAACCACTGTATCTAGCCAATCTCATTTGCCTGCAAAGGAATTTATTACAGATTGCCTTGAGAGTGTGCCTCAACAACATGCCAGTTACATGGATAAATCAGTACCTCAAAACCGGTTCGATTTGTTAAGAAAATAACTTACAAGCAAGAGTTGGAATGTACAACATTACAGAACTAGCTTTTAGAAACCAGCCACATTTTGTAGGGGATAGAAATACCACCCCAATGCATTGCCTCCCCTCTACCCCACTTACTCTGCTTGGTCCCCTGAACTAACTTAAACACTGTGTCTCCCTGAATTATACAAGTAAGGAAAAAGTAAGACAAGGTCAGAGAAATAGTCTAGAGAAAGCTTCAGAGAGGAGGTGGCACTTCAATAGATAGTGTATAATCTAGAATGAGAAAAGAACAAGTGCTAAAGTACTTTGTTTATATGGCTCTTAGTAAGGGATGAGAGGTCAAGGTGGGCAATTGTTGGTATGCATGAGACCCCTTCTATTTCATTTGGTTTAAATCCCCCCTGCTTAACACTATTCTATTTACATAATCACTGTTAACAAGTTCCACCCTCCCTCCAGGGCATTGTGGTTCAGTGATAGGATTCTCTCCTGCTCTGCCCCTTCTTTGTCACACTCTGATTTTCACCAGTCACTTTTCTCTCCACCCTCTCTATGTCACATCCTGTTTCCACCCTACTTGGGAAGTATATATAAAGACAGCATTGTGAGTTTTAGAGTACTTTACCTTTAGTTTAGCTCAGCTCGGCTTAGATTGTGCTGCGTCCTGCATGAATAAAGAGATACTGCCTACAGCTCAACTATGAGTCCCTGGTCGTCTGTTACCCGCCCGTGAAGCCAGCCCGGAGAAAACAACCTAACCCGTCGAAAACGACATATGGCGCCCACAACATGGGACTAGACCTGCGTAACTCCCAGATAAGTGAAGACTTTGCCTACCTATGCACTATGGTCTTCTCTTTTACTTATGAAGAGGTTTGCCAAAGCCTCTACTGTTTCATTATGAGACAGTTTCTCTGTCTCTGGAACATTTTACTCTGGGCCACACTTCGGTTCCCTCACCGGGAACTTTGGTTTCTTATGACCGGGATCATAGAGCTTGGGAGATGCACGGAGATTTCTCCTTGGACTTTCTGGATTCCCTCTCCCATGTTTTCTGAGGAAAAGGACTACATTTTGCTCCAGGCCACAATTTGGTTCTTTATGACCATAATCATAGACCTTGGGATATGCATGGGGATTTCCACTGGGACTTTCTGGACTTCTTCTTGAATGTTCCCCATGGAGAAGGACTACTCTAATTTGAAGAGCATTCTCCAGTACCCCGGCAGTTCCCAAGTATGGAGACACGTGGTTAGTTCTACTCTCCTGATTGGATTCTTTCTTCGATGGGAAGACACTTTTAAAAATGGGTGCCTGAAGCAATCCAGCAGAAACAGTCAGAAACACCCTAAATGGAATTTCGAGGAGCTTTTTGGACTAGGTCGCCCTCCGGGGATTCTTAATCCTACATGGTGAGATCTTGATAATCTGGTTCAAGTTGTGTTTCATAAGAGAATGATTTGAATGACTGAATTTTTGTTTGACATTGACTTAAAAAAAATGCTGGACGCAGCCATGATTTCTAGAGACATCCAGAAACAATCCAAAAAATTGTTTTTTCCCTCCTTTGATTTCTCTTTTACATCTTGACATGAATCTGAAACGTTTAATCCTGAAAACTGTATGAGTTATGGGTGGGGCAGATAGTGCAATGATTATGTTAATTATTCTCATGCCTGAGGCTTTTAACCATGGTTCTTCTGTTTACCTTTCCACATTTTATTGAGTTTAAACTGTTTAAACAACCTTAAAATCATACTAGAAAGGACTTCCAATTATAATGGAGTTATCAATTATAGTAAACTTCTAATCTGCTACAAGTTTTGTTCAACAAGTAAGTGAATTTCAGCTGTCAAAGTCTTCACATGAAAAAGCATCTACTCAAATGGAATTCCTGGAAATCCATTTGGATCCGGTTCTCTGACATCGCCCCTGGAAACCAATGATGAGACCTGGCACGACCTGAAGAAACAGATTCACAGAGTCCAAAGATCACTCTCTACAGAAAAGCAGAATTCAGGTGGCCGACATTCCCCATCGAGACAGACATACAGCGTTTCATCCCTTGGCATTTTCTTCTGTGGTCAGCTACTTTGGACTGACACCTCCATCGGACTTACTGGTACACACTGCTGTGTTTCTCAAAGACTAACTTCAGCCAGTTGCCTTGAAACTTTATAGACCATGTCCCCTCGCCTGCAGGTTCTGTCCCAGAGGCAGAAAGCTCCCCCTCCTTATTAGGTTATGCCCACAGAGGCATGAAGCGCCCCAAGAGTCAAGAGATGCCCACAGAGGCAGGAAACGCCCTTTGAGGCAAAAGATGCCCCCAGAGGCATGAAGCACTCCCAGAGGCAAGAAATGCCCTTTCGCCTGCTAGGCCTTGCCCTTTGAGGCAAGAAAAGCTCCACTTGGCATCACACTGGTTATTGCTGCTCGCCTATTTTGTTTTCCATGTTATATGCCAGTTCTTTTGAAAACGCCTGTACGATATACGTTTCTGTTCACCCCATAATGGCCATTAGTTAAAAAGAAAGGGGGAATTGTTGGTATGCATGAGACCCCTTCTATTTCATTTGGTTTAAATCCCCCCTGCTTAACACTATTCTATTTACATAATCACTGTTAACAAGTTCCACCCTCCCTCCAGGGCATTGTGGTTCAGTGATAGGATTCTCTCCTGCTCTGCCCCTTCTTTGTCACACTCTGATTTTCACCAGTCACTTTTCTCTCCACCCTCTCTATGTCACATCCTGTTTCCACCCTACTTGGGAAGTATATATAAAGACAGCATTGTGAGTTTTAGAGTACTGTACTTTGAGTTTAACTTAGCTCGTCTTAGATTATGCTGCGTCCTGCATGAATAAAGAGATACTGCCTACAACCCAGCCATGAGTCCCGGGTCATCTGTTACCCGCCCGTGAAGCCAGCCCGGAGAAAACAACCTAACCCGTCGAAAACGACAGGCAATAGCTGTAGAGACAGTGTCTGGCAGGGTGGTTCTAAGTCTATGCATGTCCTTATTATTTCTAAGTTAATTGGATTGGGATGTAGCTTTAGCTTAGATGCTTTGTAAAAGTCCTCCAGATGATTGTAATGTGTAAAGGAACTGAGAACCAATACTCTAAGGAGACATTGAAGAATTTGAAGGGTAACGACGAAAATTCTGTTTGGATGGGGTAATCTCAAGAGAACTGTTTAGAAGGGGAGGGGCCCCTTGAGAAGTGGCATGAGAGTTGGAAGGCAGCTGTGCTGGGAACTGAAGAAAGAAGAAATGGCCACCAATGTCAAATTTACTATAAATACCAAGGATTTCAAGAGATACCTGAATTTCTTTTCTGATTAGTATTATTTACAGTAGTCACTTCAAATAAAAGAGTCCATAGAAGGTAAGGGAGAGAAGAAGTTGGTTGTGAAGACATGATCACTGTAGGAAACCTGGGAACTCTGGCAATCTAGCATAGAAATGACTTGAGACATCTCCATGTTGAGAGGAATTAGTCTGTATTACTAATAGTGGATATGAGAGTGGCATATATATTTTTCTATTCCTATATGAGTGAATTCTGTGACATAGTCTCTACCATAGTGTGTCCATGGTGAGAGTAGACCAGCACTCCCAGATCTGTAGTGCGGACACACCCTGATTATAACAAGTAATAGTGCTCATTGTATGCAGATAAGATAGTGTCAGGCACACCCAGAGAATTCTATTCCTTTTAGGTGTCATTCTTTTATATCTTTTAGAAGGTTTACAAAAAATCTGGGCTGTTCCAGAGATGAGTGGCCAAAATATTAGAGGGCATCAAAAACTAAGTCATGATTGAAGAAAAAAAGCCCTGGGATTATTTATTTTTATTATTTATTATTTTTTTACTTTAGGGATTATTTTGTCTGAAGAAAAATTACTCAGAAAAAAAAGGATTTGAGAAGATGTAGTGCTTTTTTTTTTTTTTTTTTTTCTCCAAGGTTATTGCTGGAGCTTGCTACCTGCACCATGAATCCACTGCTCCTAGAGGCCAGTTTTTCCCATTTTGTTGCCCTTGTTTTCATTATTGTTATTGTTGCCATTGGTGTTGCTGTTGTTGGATAGGACAGAGAGAAATCGAGAGAGGATGGAAGACAGAAAGGGGGAGAGAAAAATAGACACCTGCAGACCTGCTTCACCGCTTGTGAAGCGACCCCCCTGCAGGTGGGGAGCAGGGGGCTCGAACCAGGATCCTTAAGCTAGTCCTTGTGCTTAACCCGCTGTGCTACTGCCTAACCCCCGAGGTAGTGCTTTCTATGCTTGTAGGTCATATGCTGAGGACAATGAAAGAGGCAGTCTACAAAATACTTGGAGAAGTATGGGGTGGAGGGAGGCTGGAAAAAACGAAAAGCTTTTTTTTCCCAGGCCCAAATTGGAATGACTTACTGGAATAGAGGGGTAGATGCCTCCTTGAGAGAAGTCAAATTACATGGTTCAAGTCAGTAGGGGCTAAGTATGTATGAAAGGAGAGAAACAGAGTCCAGCGACCAAGGGAGTAGAAAGTAGGTCAAAACAAAGTATCTCCTTTAAGCTTGAAACAACTTAAATATAAAATACAATACAAATCACAGAGGACATAAGTATGATGATACTAGTTAAAAACTCTGAAAATAAATATTTTTATGACACCATACTTCTATATCTAGAAACATCTATGTAACCAGATTCAAGACATGTTCACTATAAAAAATAATAATAATAAACAATACTTAAGCATAAAAAACAAAAAGTCATTGTTTTTACATTTGGGGACTTTGAAGGGATGATACTTGTTACTCATCCAGTGTCAGAACCAGTAAGAAATAACAAGTCTGTCCATTGCTTCTAGAACAGGTTGGGAGGCATCAGTGGGCCTTGTCAATTCTAAACTCCCAGGGAGCACTTTTTTGCCTTAGGGATTGAGAATGTCAGCACACCTCCCCTGCTGCTCCCCCCAATAAAATGTAAACATCATGGAAGGGAAGAGGACTTGTCTGAGTTCAAACAAATGGAAAAGACAGTGCAGCGGAGTCACATCTGCCCACATCTACAAATTTACTGATCTCTTCCAGGCAGGAGTAGCATTTCTCTGTCTGTTGCCTCCCTGCAAACTGGAGCTGTGAGAATGAACATTCCTTACCAGAATACCTAGAAACCTCCACGGAATGGAATGAAGAATATGAGTCAAGAGGTTAGAAGTGGAAAGGAAACTCCCCACAGTGGAAACAGTTTAACTGGGAGTAACTTCTCCACTGCCCTCCCCACAGGGAGCTACTGTTAACAGAATTGTTTGGAACTTACCCTTCAAAAAAAAAAAAATCTGTCTTTTGGTGTTTCTGGTGTCTTACATGTGGATGATTTCATTGCTACGTGCTAACATTTTTATTCAAATAGAGAGGGAAAGACAGATGAGAGGGCTTCCCATTGCAGCACACCCCATGTGTTGGCAGGGCTCAAACTGGGCCCATGCAGGTGGCAAGACATGCACCCTACCTAATGATCTATTTCTCCAGTCCTACACATTGTTTTAAAAGAATGGATGCAAATTAATACTTGTATACAAAGCCAGAATTAAGGTATGTAAATCATTTTGCAATCTCCTTTCTTTACTTAACCAATAGCGTGGAGACTTTTCCTTTCCCAGAATAGCTGCATACAGATCCAATTTGCTTTTTTAAATGATACTTAGGATTTCATTGAATTATGTTTGTGTGCTAAAAAATATTTTAATTCTGCCTTTTATTACTAATGAAGACACTGATGCTATGGACACCATTATTTTTGCAGAGACAGACTTGTGTAGTGGTGTTGCAGGCAGAATGAATGAACTGTCCACTGCAGCCAGTGTTTGCATAGGAAGATGACATGCTGGCAGGTGTCATCAGAGACACAGGGAGCTGCAGATGAGCAGTTAAAGTAGATGCTGTTTGTGAGCTGCACTGAAACAAGACTCTGGCAAGTAGAGGAACTGCCTACTATTTACTGTGAAAGTCTGTCCAGCCTTTACAGGTTAGAATCACCTTGCAGGGGGTTGGGCAGTAACGCAGCAAGTTAAGCACACATGGTACAAAGAGCAAGGACCTGCGTAAGTATCCCCACCTACAGGGGGGTCAGTTCACAAGCGGTGAAGCAGGTCTGCAGGTGTCTGTCTTTCTCTCCCCTTCTCTGTCTTCCCTTCCTTTCTCAACTTCTCTCTGTCCTATCTAACAACAATGACAGCAATAACAACAACAACAACAGCAACAACGATAAACAACAAGGGCAACAAAAAAAGAAGAAATAGCCTCCAGGAGCAGTGAATTCATTGTGCATGCACCAAGCCCCAGTAACAACCCTGGAGGCAAAGTAAATAAATAAATAAAAGAAGCACCTTGCACCTATTTATTCATGTTGCTGGCAGGTTTGCCTTTGGTTTGTGAACAGCTCTTCTTCTTAATATATTTATGTCGTCTCAACTCACTAACTCTGCTAGAGATACCCTGGCCAAAGTCTTCAGAAAACCTAAGGAAGAAATTACAGAAGTTTATGATCATTGACTTCAACATTGCAAATGTTTTGCCATTTTCTTTCTTTCTTTCTTTCTTTCTTTCTTTCTTTCTTTCTTTCTTTCTTTCTTTCTTTCTTCTTCTTCTTTTTTAATGGTGTTGGGGTGGGGGGTGAAGGTGGGGCAGGTTGGACCTGAACACTGATCAGGTCTGGTTTAGGGTGATGCTGGGGACTGAAACTGGGAACCAAGAGTCTCAGGCATAATAGTCTTTTGCAGAACCATTATGCTCTCTCCTCAGCCCTATGTTGCCATTTTCTAAAGATTTTTTTCCGCGATTCTATCTGCACACCAGGTCATTAGCATCATGGAAAGGCCAGCCAAGTTTTTGTAAGTCAGTAGCTAACATTACCTTTTGTTTTCAAGTGGGGGAAAGTGTGACTGTTTTAATCATTTCCGAGTGAATGTTTCCTCTTTTTCTCAGCGATCCCTAATGTGGGACCTTTGAGAATATTCATTTGTTGGCATCTCTGGAAAATTTTTTTTTCTAGGTAGGTAGGAAGAAGAGGCTTCTGGCCTCCAAGCTGTATGACTGAAGTTTGGAGTCTTGAAAAGAAGGTTGGTTTTTTTTTTCCCCCCCTAATTTTGGAAATAATTTTATGCTTGCAGAATAGCTCTGCAAACACCTTTGTACTCTTTACCCAAAGTCGTTAGTGTTGATAATGTCTCATTTACTTCAAGTGTTGCTCCAATATTTTCTTTTTCCACCCTCATATGTATATAGAATTTTTTTCGTTTACAGACTAATTTCTCTTAGAATTTTTTCTTAATTAGTCACCTGGCCCCCTAAGTTAGTAATTTAGACTTTTATTTTTGCCTCCAGGGTTATCACAGGGGCTCAGTGCCAGCACTATGAATCCACTGCTCCTGAAGGCTATTTTTCCCATTTTGTTGTCCTTGCTGTGGTTGTTATTGTTGTTATAGCTGTTGTTGCTGGACAGGACAGAGAGAAATCGAGAGAGAGGATGGGAAGACAGAGAGGAGGAAAGACAGACACTTGCAGACCTGCCTCACCATTTGTGAAGCAACCTCCCTGCAGTGGGTAGCCTAGGGGAGCTGGGGGCTCGAGGGGAGCTGGGGGTTTGAACCAGGATCTTTAAGCTGGTCCTTGCACTTCGCACCATGTGCGCTTAACACGCTGTGCTACCACCCCAGTCCCATAATTTAGACTTTTTAACATTTTTATCCATTCATTTATTTATTACTTTTAATAGAGCACTGTTCAGCTCTGGTTTATGGTGGTGCTGGGGATTGAACCTGTGATTTCAAAGCCTCAGGCATGAAAGTCATTTGCAGAGCTGTCTCCCCAGGTCAACTAGTGATTTATACTGGTTTAAAATATTATAAAATTTCAGGGGTATCATATTACACCCAGATATTTATGTCCACAGCCCACTTCACTCATCACCAAAATTCCTGCAATAATTACCAGAGGTTTTGTAAAGTCTAGGAAACAATTTGATTACTATCTTTTACAAGTCTGTTTGCTTTAGTTATCTGTATTCCTCGCATGCATGAAGCCATCTGGTAGTTGTTCTTTACTTCTCACTTCATTTAGTATAATCTCTTCCAGTCTCATTCATTTTGTCTTGCAATGTGCAATATCATCTTTTTTAGTTGCATAATAGTATTCCATCAAATGTGTACCCTACAACTTCTTTATGTAGTTGTGCAAACTAAAATTTTTATTTTTATTACCACTAAGGTTATTTCTGGGGCTCAGCGCCGGCACTATGAATCCACTGCTCCTGGTGGCCATTTTTTTCCTTCTATATTTTCTTTGTATTTTATTTGATAGGGCAAAGAGAAATTGAGAGGGGAGGGGTAGGAGAGAGAGAGAAAGACACCCGCAGACCTGCTTCACTGCTTGTGAAGCTTCCCCCCTGCAGGTGGGGAGCAGAGACTCAAACCTAAGTGAGTCCTTGCACATGGTAATGTATGCACTCAACTGGGTGCACCACCACCTGACTCCCCAAAATAAAACTTTTAGCATTGCCTTTCTCTCTACCTTACAAAGGTTAGTCTGGAGAGAAAGCATAGTAATTATATAAGATAATTTCCAAGCCTAATCTTCCAAGGTCCTGGATTTGACCCACAGTACTACCATAAACCAGAGCTGAACAGTGTTCTGGTAAAAATAAATAAATAAAGCCAACTCCATATTTCTATTTCTCCAGAATTTCTCTAGATTTCTATTCAAAAGCCAGAACATTGAAGCAAGAACCTACAACATGCTTCTAGCTTGTTGTTCCATAAACACTTCAATTTTTATTTTTTATATTTTAAATATTTTAATCATTTATTACTGGACAGAAATTGAGAGGGAAGGGGTGATAGAAAGGGGGAGAGAGAGAGAGAGAGACACCTGAGCATCTACTTCACCAGTTGTGAAGCTTCCCCCCCTGCAGGTAGGGACTGGGGGCTTAACCCTGGGTCCTTGCTCCCTGTAATGTGAGTGTTTAACTAGGTGCACCATTGCAGGCCCCTACACTTCAATTTTCATACATGACTTCTCTAAACTTGGTAGATAGACCTCTAGCCTTGCTTGAATATCCTTTGACAGAAGAGACTGAGATAAGAACTTCGGCACAGGCAGTTGGAGGAGTTGCCTATCCCAGGGGACCAGAGGAAGGCACAAGGGGGAAGGAGACTGAGAAGGAGGGAAAGTCCACTAGTCCTTATGCTATCAAGGTCATCTCTGCAGCTCTGTGCTGTGTGGCCTCCTCGGAAGTATATAGACTGTTTCTCAGAAGGTTTGCCAGCATGATGGCACAAAGATGGATTCCATTCCTCACCTAAGGCCATTTCAGTGTATGAAACATTTTTTTGGATTTGATATTGACAATACCAAGGTGACACAAGAATTAGTGACACCCTAAAGAAAGATAAAATGTTTAGGGATAACTTTTACAAAAAGTGCTGATACCTGTACAAAACAAACTATTAAAAATCCCTGAAAGAAACAAGAGGACTGAAGCAAATGAAAAACATAACCTTTATTCCTGTCTCTGAAACATGAAGATACCAGTTCTATGTCTAATTTAGAATATTAATGCAATTCCAATAAAACTACCAATTTTTTTTCTTATTACTGGAAAAGTTTATATAAAATAAGGTTCATATGGAAAAATAAACATCCTGAAGGATCTGTGAAAATATGGCAAAGTAATAGCTACAAGGAGAAAACATCCAGACCAGCTATTCAAATATATTGCAAGAGTTCTAATTAAAACCAGATGATGCTGACACACGCTTAATCAAAGAGTCCAGTAAAATAAAACTAGAAGTCCAGAAATAGTTCCAACTGCATATGGAAATCTCATATATATCAAAGATAGCATCTGAAATTTCTGAGCCAAGATCAGTGTTGTAAAAAATGCTGCTGAATCAACTGGATGACCATTTTTAAAAAGGTGAAATGTGATTCATTACTCATACCTGACATAAAAATACACTCTGAATGAATCAGAGATCAAAATATGAAAAAGTGGAATAACACAAGCCCTGGAAGAGCATAGACACATTCCACTTTAACTTCAGCCTAAGAAGAAAAAAAATCTTCAATGAGGGGGGTCGGGAGGTAGCACAGCAGGTTAAGTGCACTTGGCTCAAAGCGCAAGGTCCGGCATAAGGCATAAGGATTCCAGTTTGAACCCCAGCTCCCCACCTGCAGGGGAGTCCCTTCACTGGCGGTGAAGCAGGTCTGCAGGTGTCTATCTTTCTCTCCCCCTCTCTGTCTTCCCCTCCTATCTCCATTTCTCTCTGTCCTATCCAGCAACGAATGACATCAACAACAACAATAATAACCACAACAAGGCTACAATAACAAGGGCAACAAAAGGGGGTTAAAAATGGCCTCCAGGAGCAGTGGATTCATGGTGCAGGCACTGAGCCCCAGCAATAACCCTGGAGGCAAAAAAAAAAGAAAATTTCAATGGCATGTAGATGTTCATTACATTAAAACAGAAGCAAAAACAACACAACATTTTTGCATAGCGACAGAAATACATCAAAACAAAATCAAAACGTCCAACAGCAAATTATAAGAAAATTTTGTTACCTATCAGAGATATCAAACTAATCTCTAATATACAATCTCTAAAAACTGAAGAACAGTGAAAATGGAAAAATAAAAAAAGGCATGAAAAATCACTCACAGGAAGAAAAATGGGGACTGGGTGGTGGCGCACTTGGTTGAGCGCACATGTTACAATGTGCAAGGACCCAGGTTCAAGTCCCCAGTCCCCACCTGCAGGGGGAAAGCTTCACGAGTGATGAAGCAGTGCTGCAGGTGTCTCTCTGTCTCTCTTCCTCTCTGCCCCCTCTACCCTCTTGATTTCTGGGTGTCTCTATCCAATAAATGAATAAATAAAGATAATTAAAAAAGAAAAAAAGAAAAATGGCAGTCAATAGATGATTTTGAACCAAATCTTGTATTCAAAGTGGGGGTGGATGTAGGCAGTGTCACAAAGGACATTACTGAAACAGTTTATAAAACCAGGATATGAATTAAAAGTTCAGTAAAAAGATGTCTTTTTAGATTTCCTGAATTTGATTATTTTACTGTGATTCTGTAAAATTTCTCTTTGTTTTTTCAGAATGGCACACTGTCTTAAGCCTGGGGGGTAGATGCCATCAGAAGTGTGTGCTTGCACGGGTTATGCTCATTTAAACTTGAGACCTGTTGGCTTAGGTGAGCAACTGTTTCTGGAAAAGGTCTGATAGTTTCCATGTTCTGTTTTGTGGATTCCATGGTCTTGGTAGCAATTTCTTATTATTTTAGGATAAAAATAGTAGCAAATATGTACAAACAAAAAAAACACCCAAATAACTGTACCAATAAGCAGTGGTTAAAATTAGCAGGTGGTAGAATTTCCCCTACCCCAAATTATAGTTATATTCCCTCTAGAAAAGGTAAGAGTAACTAATGCAAAAGCAGCTTCTGCCATAGGGGCTGGAGTTTAAGTTCTCCCTAAAAAGTGGATATTATTGCTGTTTTTCAGTCATAAGTAGACTTTTTTTTTTTCATTTTAAAATTAAACTTACAGAGAAATGCAAGAAAAGTAAAGAGAACACCCATATACATTTTAGCCAGATTATCCTGAAAAGGTTTAAATATTTTTACCTTCTTTCTTCTTCTTTCATTCCCCCACCCTCTCTCCCTGTCATCTTATTCCCTGTCCGATAACCACACCCTTTCTTTGATAGTAAAAACTCTATGTGCAGCCTCTTTTTCAGCTGGACAAGTTAAGCACACTATCCAATAGAGAATGAGCTGAAGCATGGTGTAGAGCCTCACAGCGAAGGCCCCCACACACAGAGTGTCCCTTTGTAGGAGCTGGCAGGCTGGGACGTGTGTATAGATAACTTTGAGCCATCCTGTGGTCCGGGAGGTGGCGCAGTGATAAAGCTTTGGACTCTCAAGCATGAGGTCCTGAGTTCAATCCCCGGCAGCACATGTGCCAGAGTGATGTCTGGTTCTTTCTCCTCCTATTTCCTCATTAATAAATAAATAAAATCTTAAAAAAAAAACCAAAAACTTTGAGCCATCCTGAAACAGGTTGTGAAGACAATGCCACTGGGACAGTGTCAAAGCGCAGGAATTCTCTAGACCCCTGCTCTAGACCCTGCTTCATAAGCAGATTGTCAATTGAGAACAAAAATATTCTATGCCATATATTCCACTGTTATTCTAGTCTCTGTTAGAACATTAGAGCGCTCTGACAAGCTTCACTGAAACCAAGGGCATTGTGTGGTCATTAAAAGCATAACAGACAAGATAAGTAATGAGGATTTAAAAGGAAGTAGGAAAAAAGTCATTGATTTTTGGATCTAGTCTGTCTAGGTAGAAAGCCTAGCTTTGGGGGTCGGCGGTAGCGCAGTAGGTTGAGCGCATGTGGCGCAAAGTGCAGGGACCCACGGAGGAATCCCGGTTCGAGGCCCCAGCTCCCCACCTGCAGGGGAATCCCTTCACAGGCAGTGAAGCGGGGGTCTGCAAGTGTCTGTCTTTCTCTCCCCCTGTCTTCCCCTCCTTTCTCCATTTCTCTCTGCCCTATCCAACAACAACGACATCAATGACAGTGACAATAATAACCATAACAATGATAAAACAACCAGGGTAACAAAAGGGAAAAAATGGTTTCCAGGAGCAGTGGATTCCTGTTGCAGGCACCGAGCCCCAGACAATAACCCTGGAGACAAAAAAAAAGAAAGAAAAAAAAGAAAGCCTAGCTTTGCTCCTAGCTTTGCCCCTGATATGCGGTGTGACTTGAGGGAAGTTATTCTCTCTCCCTCCCAGTGTGGAGATGAACACCTAACTCACACATTCCTTTTTGATGATTAAGCAAGCTGCTGTACACAGAGCATCCAGAGTGAGACTGGGTGTGCAGCAAAGAGTAGTGCAAACTGTTCTTACTCTTCATAGACACTCTGGGAGCTGTGCAGGCACTCTTCAGCCACTGTGTCAGGTGATATGATTTAAATGCCAGGCTGATAGCAGAGTGCAGTGTAAAAGATCAGAATCAGCCACCCCCAAATATGCCACTTTGATATAAGGATCATTTCTCATTGAAGCCAGTTCAGTTTACCTGCCTTTCTACACATAGAAATTGTTGGCATGACCAACATGAATTGTCTATAGTTACACAGAGCTGGAAAATAGCTCAAAGACCATGAAAGTCAGGAACTCTATAGAATGAGAGAAACACTGAAAGGCACACATTCCACGCAAAGGACACCTGGAAATCTAATAATAATAATAAAAATCTCCCATTCCAAAGTCTTTCACAAATTTTCCTCAAAGGCTTTTGCTGATATAGGGCAGAGGGTAAGATTCCCCCTGCCTCTCTCGGTTTTTCCTGGACTGGTAGAACAATCCAATTAACATAGGCAGATGGGGCTGGGTGGTGGTACATCCAGTACAGTGAACATATTACTATTATTAAGGACCTGGGTTCAAGCCTCCAGTCCTCACCTTCAGGGATGGGATTGGGGGGGAAAGGGGAGTAGTGTGTGTATGTGTATAGCTTTAGGAGCTCTGAAGCAGTGCTGCAGGTGTCTCCCTCTCTTCCTCTCTCTCAATTTCTCTCTCTGTCAGAAAAAAAGAAAAGAAGGAAAAAATGGCCACCAGGAGAGGTATAAGTATTATAGGCAATAACCCTGGTGACAATAAAAAATTAATTTAAAAAATGAGGCAGATCAAGGGTGGGGGTAGATAACCTAATGACTATGCAGAGAGACTCTCTTATGCTTGAGGTTCCAATGTCCCAAGTTCACATTCCCCTGTACCACCATTTACCAGAGCTGAGCAGTGCCCTGGCTATTAAAAAAAAAAAAAAAAAAAAAAAAAAAAAAAAGGTCGGGCGGTGGCGCAGTGGGTTAAGCGCACGTGGCGCAAAGCGCAGGCACCGGCGTAAGGATCCCGGTTCGAGCCCCCGGCTCCCCACCTGCAGGGGAGTCACTTCACAGGCGGTGAAGCAGGTCTGTAGGTGTCTATCTTTCTCTCCCCCTCTCTCTGTCTTCCCCTCCTCTCTCCATTTCTCTCTGTCCTATCCAACAACAAAGCAACATCAACAATGGCAATAATAATCACAACGAGGCTGCAACAACTAGGGCAACAAAAAAAAAAGGGAAAAATGACCTCCAGGAGCGGTGGATTCATGGTGCAGGCACCGAGCCCAGCAATAACCCTGGAGGAAAAAAAAAAATCAGGCAGATCAAAAGGAGAAAGAAAAAGACAAGATGGGAGGACCCTGATTAGTCAGGTACCAGGCCAGTTTCCTAAATATTTTTTTACCAAGTCACAATAAAAGACACTTAATTGGTTCTGTGATTGGGCACTTCTGTAAGTGCTAATTGAATAGAGCAATGTTTAAGCGGGAGAACAGTCACAGAGATTCTGATGGTGTATTTCCCAGGTTTCAGTACCCAGAATATTCAGAGTCTAATCCAGCTGACTATAGTCTCTCCAGGTAATGTATCCCTGGTTATGAGGTTCTCCCTGTTTAGGGTTAAACTTTTGTTGTCATTCAGTCCCATATTCCTCTGGAAATGACTATGTTGTCTTGGGTAACTTATTTTAGAAAATATCATCCCTTTGTTGTCTTATTACTTTTCACCATTCCTTCTCCCTTGTAACTCTTTTTTCCCTCCATTGGAGAATGAAACAAGAGTTTCTCACATACATAATGCCACCCTAGACCATTTTCCCCCACTCTTTTAATTTTTTTAAAATTATCTTTATTTATTGGATAGAGACAGCCAGAAATCGAGGGGGAAGAAGGACATAGAGAGGGAGAGAGACAGAGAGACACCTGCAGCCCTGCTTCACCACTTGCAAAGCTTTCTCCCTGCTGGTGGGAACCAGAGACTTGAACCCGTGTCCTTGCGCCTTGTATCATGTGTGCTTAATCGGGAGGCCCACTACCCAGTTCCTCCTCCCCATTCTTTTTTTTTTTTTTTTTTTTAGTGATTTAACATTGATTTATAAAATTATAAGCTATCCATTATTTTAAAGAGTCGGGGAAAGGGGAATGAAGAAAAGAGACAGAAAAAGAATAAAGAGAGACACCACAACATCACTTCATTCTCCATGGCACCTCCTACCCCCACCCCTACATCCCTCTACCCCCAACCCTGTATGGTCAATGATGTTCCTATGTGGTACTGGGGCTCAAGCCCTGGGCCTCTCACATGGTAAGGCTCTGTTCTATTAAGTGCACTATCTCCTGACCTTTTTTTTTTCAACACTTCTTGGTCAGTTTGTTTTCTTCAATCTGAAATCAAGCAACCATTGTTTCTAAGGTTATAGGCCTATTCATATAGGTTCGGTGCTAATACTTGAGGGGCATTTCAGCAGCTACAGCTACAAGTATGCAAACAGCATTCTAGTCTGATTAAAAGCAGACCATCTGCGGAGTGATTTGCACTATAAGGACTGAACAGCTGTCAATCAAGGGCCAGAGAGCAGGGCCTGGCTCTGTGGGGTGTGAAAGGCTGACCGATGATAAAGAAGAGTTAAGCCTTGTTCTGCATTCATTTTCCCACTTATTGGCTCATTTATCCAGTAATATTTATGCATTTCAAAGCAGGCCCCTCTGGACACATACCGACACTGTATTTTAGTCAATTCACTCCATTATTCCAGCTTAGCTTAGTTGCACCCTCTTTCTTGCTTCACAGACGGTTTTCTTGCTGGTTCCTGTGGCTTTAAAAAATTGTCTGTCTCCTTAACAATATGAAAAGTCCTTGAAGGCCATGGAATGTCTTATTAAACTTGGTTTTCTACTCTCCTTAGCCTAATTCTTGACTTTTAGAAGACTTTTAATATGTTTTTGTTGCTTTGGTTAATTTTTTTTATGCTCAAAACTATTTTGGTGACTGTAGATGAGAAGTTCAGCCAACTCTTTCATGTTAACACCTCACAGTCATTAAACATCTGCGAAATCAAGCTATTCAGAATGTCTGGGCCCTGCTAGCTACCAGGACTCATAAAGAAAGAGGTCAGGACACGCTAGAACCGGATGGACAAGTCTTTGTACCACCAGTACCCAACCCAGTGCCTGCAGGAGCAGAATTTGCACTCCCTGGGAAAGCATTTGCAAGTTCTAACTTGTAGGCTGTAGAAGAAAGTGAAGAAAACACAACATCACAAAGCCTAGACACACAGGGCACACGGTCAGGAGTTCATCTTTCCACGTTTTCCTTTTCCTTTTTTTTTTTTTTTTTTAACTGTCACCATGACAAGAGCATCTACTGCCCATCCAGGGGCTGAGGAGAGCACATGCCCATAGGGGCACTTGTTTCCCTGACCTCCCTCTCCTCCATCTCCCAGTTTCTATAGCAAAATTCATTCCATCTTGTTTGCAGACGAGTTTGTGGATTTTCTTACAATGAATTCTTATAATGAAGGCCTAACTAGCCATGAACAGTACTGGGCAGTTTGTTTTGAATAAGAGTTTCACTTCATTAAAATGTGGGAGGAAAAAAACATTATATTTAATAGAAAGAAAACTGAAGATGGGCCTATTAAGAGGGGAAGTGCAAGTAAAGTTGGCTTCCTAACAACCAGAAGACTTAGTCTTCCCAATCTAGAATCTCTCTAGTTCTTTGGGCGACACCCTAAGGTCTTCACCTCAAAGTAAGGTTCCTGGAGGAGCTCTAGGCACCAGCTTCTCTGGGGAGCTTGGTAGAAAGTTCAGAACTCCAGCTCCTGGTTTAAGGAGTAAAATCAGGCCTTTTAACAAGAGCCTCAGGTGATTCATCTTCAGAGTAAAAGAAGCAGTGATACCTGGATAAATCTGAATCCTACAAAACATCAAAGAAGGGCTTTCCACATTGCCCTAGGGCCAGGGGTGGAGGATGGACTGATTTGCTGCCTCCTTCTTCCTTCTGGCTGAGTACTCAGTCATCTTTGTGAAATATAAAGAATGATCTTAGGTTGAACCAGCAATTATACTAAATCAATGTTTAGATATCAGAGTCTTTTAGCCAGGAAGCCCAGGTTATACTGGGACAATTCATCTAACAGGAGGTAGACACTGGAGATGGAGAAATGCATAATGATAATGCAAACAACTTCTATGCTTGAAGGCTTCAAGGTCCCAGGTTCCATCCCTAGCATTACCAAAAAAAAAAAAAAAAAAAAAAAGGCACTGTTGAGTCAATTTTAGAGATAAGGAAATTGGGGTTTGGAGAAATTAAGTAACTTGTCTAAGATTATTCCACTAGGAAATGGCACAGCAGATTTAGGAGGGGGTGTATCATGGCTCATGTTTTTTCATATGTGTGATGGTGCCTTTATGGTTTTTATTGTCTATGTTCCTCTTAAACAGCATATATTTTGTCTTTTTCTTCATATTATATGTATATACTCCTTCTGGATATATATTTTTTTACATCCTAAACTAGTGCTATATTTCATAAGGTTTAAGTTTAGCTATTTGCAACTACCAACCACTCCATCTGCCTTAGAGCAAGTTTCATGCAATTTTCTGTAACTGCTAAGAGGAAGGAAGGAAACAGAAAGGCCTGCTGACAGGGCCAGGCTAGGGTTCCACTCCGGAAATGACCCTAGAGGAGGAGGCTGTGCCTGAAAGAGGAGGGAGATAAAAGAGCTGGGGCTCATGTGGAGAGCAGAGACAGAGGAAACTGCAAATAGATGATTGTCACCTTTGGCAGCTCTGCCTTTGTTACCACATTCTGATCCATGTCCCACACTCCACACACAGGGAATTCAAACTGTCAAGAGCAATAATATTAAAGCCACAGTATGGGACGTCCTCTCAAGAGAGGACATGGACAGTGCTCCTAACATGGCCCCGGGCAACAACTTCAGGGCATGTCACACACTCTTAGGGACTGTGAATTTTTCTATATCTTTCTTTTGGCCTATTTTTTTTTTTTGGTGGGGGGGAGAGATTTTTGTGTATGTGCTTTCTTCTTCTTTTTAACAATGATTTATTATTTTTTTAAACATCTATTTATTTGATAGGACAGAGAGAAATTGAGAGAGGCAGGGCAGAGAGAGAGAGGAAGAGAGAAAATACATGAAACCCTGCTTCATCACTCTGAAAGCTTTCCCCTGCAGATGGGGATTGGGGGCTTAAGCCAAGGTCTTTCTTTTCTCATTGTAACATGTATAGTCAACTAGACAAATGAGGTTTGAGCGAGAAGCAGAAGCCAAAAGTTAAAACAACAACTCCAGGTTCCAGAATTGGAAGATTTCTATGAGGACGTCCATGACTTTAATACTGAATTCACCTTTTTGCGATACGCCAGTCCTCTTCTACTTTTCAAAGGGCAAAAACAGCATACTGTGTATTAAACTTCACAATATTTATTTACTTCAATTCCATTAAAAGATTTCAAGGCCACAGAAAAGTTAATATAATAATACAATAAAACTCATGTACCCTTTACCTATATTTAGCTATTTTGAGATTTTTTTGTCGCATTCTCTCTGCTTTTTGTTGAGATAGTTTCAGAGCTTTTTAATCTCTAAGTAACAGTATGTAACCCGAATAATAAAAACATTCTCTATGTAAATACAGTACAATCAAATCTAAGAAATGTAATATTGATTCAGTATCATCTAATACACAGAAGCTATCCAAATTTTTGCAATTGTTTCATATATGTTCTTTATAGCTTTTTTTTAAAGGTTTAGTTTATTTACTTATTAGTGAGAGAGACAGGGAGAGAAAAAGAGAGCCGGACTTCACTCTGGTATATGCACTGCCATAGTTCAAACTCAAGTCCTCATACTTTAGAGTTCAGTACTTTACTCTCTGTAACACCTCAGGGACCGCTATTACTGATTGATTCAGAATCCAATCAAGCTCCTTACCTTATATTTGGTTGTAGTATCACTTCAATTCCTTTAAGTCAAGACTAAAATACCATCTTGGTTTTCCATTTTTCATCATTTCAGTGTTTAAGACATTATCTTATAGAATATACCACAATCTCGAATTTATTAGTTTTTTTTCATGATTTATATCAAGTTTATATCTATCAAAAATTATAGTCATAAATTATGATTTTGGAGAGAAGATAGTTCCTAAGAGGCAAACTTCAAGTTAATCCCTTTGACTAAAATAAGTGAAATTATTTTGAACCAGGGAAGGCAAATGATGTCTTCCCATAGGCCAAATCTGGTGTGCCTGACTTTGTAAATGTTTTGTTGGAACTCAGTGCAGCCCACTCATTTATGCAATTTTTTTGTAGCTTCTTGGCTGCTTTCCTGCTACAACAGCAGCATTGAGGAGGTGTAGCAGACTGTGTAGCCCTCAAAGCTGAAAATATTTACTATCTGTCCCTTTAACACAGATGTTTCCTATCCTAAAATAGGAAACAAAAATATGACTTTCTCTTTTCAGATTTATCAACGTCTGGTTCAAATGCTATCATATAGGTCACACAGATCCCCTTGGTGGTTTTTAACTGTTGCAACGTAGAAAGAACGATGTTGATTAAGATCATGACTCTTGATTTTCAGGCTTTCCCCCCTTTAAAAACTTTTAATAACCTGACATCACCCACTTACTTCAGTATGAATTATTCAGCACTGACAATGTTCAAGGAAAGGCTCTTTAGAACCTAACACTGGGCACCACTCCTTGGGTTGTATTTAACCGTGTGGCTCTGGCTGGGAATGGTATTTGAACATGTGGAGGACCTAGGTGAATAAATATATGTATTTCCTACTTCCTGAAAAGGATTTGGCATTTAGAGGCACCACTAAGAGAGAAGCCAGATTGTGAGAATGAATTCCCAATTGCCTGTATCTGATAAAGAATTCTTAAAATAAAATGTACAAGTTCCTATAATTCAGTAAGAAAAGACAAACTAAGTTATCAGTAAAATGATTAAGATGGCAATATGTGACCACTACCTACAGACTAGAATGGCAAAGTTGGTAAGGTTGTAAAATAACTGGAAGTTTCATGCATTACTATGGGGATATAAACTAGTATAACCATTTGAGAACTATTTCAGCACTATAAAATCTAAATACATATTTAATCTATAACCTAGCAATCTCATTTTATAATACACACATAATGGGAATAAAGTTCTTCTTTTTTTAAATGTATGAACAATAGTTATAACACTTAATCATAAATAACTCAGTGGTAACAATCCAAAAGTTCATAAAAAGATGGGTAAATAATTGTAGAATATTCATACAATGAAATACTATATAGAAATAAAAAAGAACAAATTATTCCCCCCCCCCCCAACACTTTCTCTCCACTATTCCAAGCTTGGGGTCCATGATTGCTCAGCAATTTGTTTGGCTTCGTATGTTAACTCTCTTTTCAGTCATCAGGTTCCAGATGTCATCAGGATGCCAGCCAGGCTTCCCTGGACTGAAGACCCCACCAATGTGTCCTGGAGCTCCACTTCCCCAGAGACCCACCCTACTAGGGAAAGAGAGAGGCAGACTGGGGGTAGGGACCAACCAGTCAACATCTATGTTCAGCGGGGAAGCAATTACAGAAGCCAGACCTTCTACCTTCTGCAACCGACAATGACCCTGGGTCCATGCTCCCAGAGGGATAGAGAATGGAAAGCTATCAGGGGAGGGGGTGGGATATGGAGGGTGGTGGGAATTGTGTGGAGTTGTACCCCTCCTACCCTATAGTTTTGTTAATTAATCCTTTCTTAAATAAAAAAGAAAAAAAAAGAAAAAATTATTAATAGACACAATAACACAAATAATTTTCACATACATAATACTGAATGAAATATGCCAAAAATTAGTACATATTCTAGGATTCAATTTATTTAAAGATTAGTAAAACTAAACTATGATAATAAAAGTCAGAGTAATGGTTACTTTTGGGGAGTTATTGACTAGGAAGAGTCTTAAAGGAACTCCTTTTTGGGGATACTGGAAGTATTTTATATAAAGTCACAGTATCTTTATATGACCTATATAAAAATAAACTATACAAAAGTTTTAGAGGTATTCAGGTGATCATTTGCCATTGTATACACATGTGAGAATTCAACAAGCAAGCTGGCAGATGGCTTACCCATCAAGAGTGCACATGCTACCATACCCATGAACATCAATCATCACATGGGAGTGAGTGCTTCATGAGTGGTGGAGAAGTGCTTTGGTGTCACTCCTCTCTGTCTTTTCGCTTTTCTTAGCATTTGTTTTGACTTTTTTAATTTGATAGGAGAAATAAATTGAGAGGGAAAAGAAGATAGAGAGGTAGAGAGAACAAGAGGGGTGGGGAGAGAAAGATGCACCTATAGTATTGCTTCCCCCCCTTGCAGATGGGGGCAAGAGGGGGAACCCAGAGGCCATTATGAAAGGTTGAGTCATGCAGCTACTGAGCTCCAGTGATAAGCTTGGTGTCAGGGGAAAAAAATCAGTGAGCAATATACTTAAGAGTGATGTGCTGTTATGATGCGCAAGGACCCAGGTTCAAGCTCCCAGTCCATACCTGCAGGAGGAAAGCTTTGTGAGTGGTGAAGCAGTGATGCAGGTGTCTCTCTGTCTCTCATCCTCTCTATCTCTCCCTTCCCTCTCAATTATTGACTGTCTCTATCCAATAAATAAAGATAATTTTTAAAAATTAAAAAAAAAAAGAATAGGGAAATTTCCAATGGAGGGCATGGGACGCAGAACTCTGGTGGTGGAAGCTGTATGGAATCATGCCCCTTGATATCTTACAGTCTTATTAGTCATTATTAAAAATAAAAAATTTAAAAAAATGAAAGCTGGTGGGAGGTTTAGAATATCTTTTTTAAAGTATTTTTTAACATTTTTAACATTTATTTATTTATTTATTTTCACTCTTGTTGCCCTTGTTTTAGTTATTATTGTTGTTATTTATGTCATTGTTAGATAGGACAGAGAGAAATGGAGAGAGGAGGGGAAGACAGAGAAAGGGAGAGAAAGAGAGACACCTGCAGACCTGCTTCACTGCCTGTGAAGTGACTCCCCTGCAAGTGGGGAGACGGGGGCTCCATCCGGGACCCTTGAGCCAGTTTCTACGCTTTGCGCCACCTGCGCTTAACCTGCTGCGCTACTGCCGACTCCAGGTTTAGAATATCTTTCATAAAACTGAGAAATTATACACATGTACCAACAACTATATTTACTGGTTACTATAAACCACTAATCCCATAATAAAAAAATCAAAAGATAAAAAAAAAGAGTGGTTCCGGATGCAGGGCTACGAGCAACAGCAGATCTCTTTCTCTCCTCTCCTCTCCTGTCCCAGATCAACTAGGAATACCAAAGGAGACCACCTGGGACCAAAGGACTGGAATGACTACAGGAACCCACCAGGTCACCGGTGAGTGCAAACATGTGTGGCTGGTGACATAGAAGAGCCTAGGGAGAGATTAAGTGGCTGGTAACAGTCCAGAAGTTTGTCAGTTGAGACACCACCTCCAGTCTGTTCCACCAACAAGGGGACAGCTGAGGGGAGGAAAGGACTCCCGAGAGACTCACCAAGTACAACTCTGGGTCTCCATTGCTACTGCCCACAGAGTCTGGAGCAGTGGCAGGGAAGGACACCAGGGGACAGAGATCTAGCCAGGAAATTCAGGAAAAGACCTATACATCGGTGGCATAGCCATGGGGCTGTGAAAGTCTCTTTGCATAAACTTTGCATAATCTCTGCCACACCCTGCTTTATCTCTTGATCAGGAGTCAGTGATTAAGCTAAGAAGCCTACTTGTAGTTTAAAAGCCCTCAGGCTCCCATAGCCTACAGGGAAGAAAAAGAAAAAGAGGTTTTTAAACTACTGAGCTCCAACTCAGGGATTAAAATACTATTGAAACAACTGTTAACTTCCACCACTGTGAACCCTTTAATTACCTTACTTAGACACAAGTCAATCCAGGAAATAGTGATAAGTAATTTGAAAAGTACTGAGAGAGGGACCTCATAACATAATATATAAAATGGTTAAACCAACAAGATGAAATAATGGAGAAACAAACCAGGACAAGAGTCCAGCTAAAAGGCCCCCAAAGGATGAAGCACAAAATAAGGAGTTCAACATCCAAACACTAGCTAAGGAAATAATCACAGAAGTGAGTAAAGAATTTGAAGGAATTATAATCAGAAATACAGGAACAACAAATGAGACTCTGGAAGAAAACACTAATTATCTCAAGGTTATTAGAGAGCTGAAAGCTGAAATAGCTGAGTTAAGAACACAACTAGCTGAACAAGCTAAAACAGTATCAGAACAGGGTAACAAAATAGATGAACTCCAGAAAACAGTAGAGGGGAGAGAGAATAGAATAAATGAGGCTGAAGACAGAATTAGCAAGATGGAAAATGAATTAGAGACAACTAAAAAAAGAAGTAAGAGATCTCAAAAAGAAATTAAGAGATGCTGAAAACAACAACAGAGACCTATGGGATGACCTCAAAAGAAACAATATATGCATTATTGGCTTACCAGAGGAAGAAAGAGAGGGAGAGAAGAAAGCATTCTTCAGGCCATAATAGCTGAACACTTCTCTAGTCTAGACAACATCAAAGACATTAAGATTCAAAAAGTCCAGGGGGTCCTAAACAGAATTAACCCAGACTTAAAGACACCAAGACACATCATACTTAGAATGGAAAGGAATAAGGATAAAGAAAGGATCCTGAAGGCTGCAAGAGAAAAAACAAAGAGGCATCTACAGAGGAAAACCCATAAGATTAGCAGCAGACTTCTCCACACAAACACTACAGGCCAGAAGAGAATGGCAAGATATCTATAGAGAGTGCTCAATGAGAAACACTTTCAACCAAGAATACTATATCCTGCTAGACTGTCATTCAGACTAGATGGAGGCATCAAAACCTTCTCAGACAAGCAACAGTTGAAGGAATCAACTATCACCAAGCCTGCCCTGAAAGAAGTTCTCAAAGATCTTCTATAAATAGTTAGACCACCATAAATAGGTCATATATCAGAACACTCTAAAACTCTACAAGAATGGCATTAAAATCTCTTCAATCTTTGATATCAATAAATGTCAATGGCCTGAATTCACCTATTAAAAGGCACAGAGTAGGAAGATGGATCAGAAGATACAACCCAAAAATATGCTGTCTACCAGAAACGCACCTAACTCAACAAGACAAACACAGACTTAAAGTGAAAGGATGGAAAACTATCATATAAGCCAATGGTCCCCCAAAAAGGGCAGAAATAGCTATTCTCATATCTGACATGATAGACTTTAAAATAGCTATGATTAAAAAAGATAGGAATGAACACTACTGAATGCTCAGAGGATCAGTCAATCAAGAGGACTTAACAATTATTAACATCTATGCACCCAATGAGAAGCCATTTAAATACATCAAACGTCAACTGAAAGAGTTACAGCAATATATTAACAGCAACACAGTCATAGTAGGGGATTTCAACACCCCACTCTCTCAAATTGACAGATCATCCAGACAGAAAATCAATAAAGACATAAGGGAGTTAAATGAAGAGATAGATACACTAGAACTGTTGGACATTTTCAGAGTCATTCATCCCAAGAAACTGGAATACACATTTTACTCAAATCCACATGGGTCATTCTCAAGGACAGACCATATGTTAGGCCACAAAGACAGCATCAGCCAATTCAAGAGCATTGAAATCATCCCAAGCATCTTCTCAGACCACAGTGGAATTAAACTAACACTTAACAATCAACAAAAGACTAGTAATAGTCCCAAAATGTGGAAGCTCAACAGTACACTTCTTAACAACTTCTGGGTCAAAGAGGAAATAAAGGAAGAAAACAAAATGTTTTGAGAGTTCAATGAAAATGAAGACACAAGCTATCAAAACATTTGGGACACAGCTAAGGCAGTACTGAGAGGGAAGTTCATAGCTATAGAAGCACACATTAGGAAATAAGAAAAAGCACAAATAAACAGCCTGATTGCACATCTTTAAGACCTAGAAGAAGAAGAACAAAGGAACGCAAAAGCAACCAGAAGGACAGAAATCACCAAAGTTAGGGCAGAAATGAATAACACTGAGAATAAGAAAACCATACAAAAGATCAACAAAAGTAAATGTTGGTTCTTCGAAAGAGTGAACAAAATCGACAAGCCTTTAGCCAGATTCACAAAACAAAAAAGGGAGAAGACCCAAATAAATTGGATACTAAATGAAAGAGGAGATATCACCACAGACACTGCAGAAATTCAACATATCATGCGAGGCTTCTATGAACAACTATATGCCATCAAGCTAGAGAACCTGGAAGAAATGGACGATTTCCTAGATACCTACCAACTTCAAAAACTAAGTAAAAAGGAAGTAGATAACATGAAGAGGCCCATCACAGATAATTAAATTGAAACAGTTATCAAAAATCTTCTCAAAAATAAAAGTCCTGGAGCAGATGGTTTTACAAATGAATTCTACAAAACTTTCAAAGAAGAACTAATACCTCTACTTTTAAAAGTCTTCCAGAAGATTGAAGACACTGTAGTACTCCCTGCCAGCTTCTATGAAGCCAGCATCACTCTGATACCAAAAGCAGACAGGGAAACAACCAAAAAAGAAAACTGCAGACCAATATCTCTGATGAACATAGATGTTAAAATATTGGACAAAATTCTAGCCAACTGGATATAGCAGTATATTAAAAAGATTGTTCATCATGACCAAGTGGGGTTTATCGCAGGCATTCAAGGTTGGTTTAATATATGTAAATCAATCAATGTGATCTACCACTTCAACAAAAGCAAGACCAAAAACCACATGGTCATATCAATTGATGCAGAGAAAGCCTTTGACAAAATCCAACATCCCTTTATGATAAAAACACTACAACAAATGGGAATAGATGGAAAATTCCTGAAGATAGTGGAGTCTATATATAGCAAACCTACAGCCAACATCATACTCAATGGTGAAAAACTGGAAGTATTTCCACTCAGATCAGGTACTAGACAGGGCTGCCCACTATCACCATCACTATTCAACATAGTGTTGGAAGTTCTTGCCATAGCAATCAGGGAGGAGCAAGGAATTACAGGGATAGGGATTGGAAGAGAAGAAGTCAAACTCTCCCATGCAGATGACATGATAGTATACACAGAAAAACCAAAGGAATCCAGCAAGAAGCTTTTGGAAATGATCAGGAAATACAGTAAGGTGTCAGGCTACAAAATTAACATTCAAAAGTCAGTGGCATTCCTCTATGAAAACACTAAGTTAGAAGAAATTGAAATCCAGAAATCAATTCCTTTTACTATAGCAACAAAAAGAATAAAATATCTAGGGATAAACCTAACCAAAGAAGTGGAAGACTTGTATACTGAAAATTATGATTACTACTCAAGGAAATTGAAAAAGACACAAAGAAGTGGAAAGATATTTCATGTTCATGGGTTGGCAGAATTAACATCATCAAAATGAATATACTACCCAGAGCCATATACAAATTTAATGCTATCCCCATCAAGATCCCAAGGACATTTTTTAGGAGAATAGAACAAATGCTACAAATGCTTATCTGGAACCAGAAAAGACCTAGAATTGCCAAAATAATCTTGAGAAAAAAGAACAGAACTGTTGTTAAATTCGGGGGCACCAGCTGGCCAGGATAGCGTCGTGGTGGTAGACAGAGACAGACTCGGGGACACACGGCTGGGCTGGGATGTTGTTTTCGCCGGGCTGGCTTCACGGGCGGTTAACAGACGACCAGGGACTCATGGTTGAGCTGGGCACCATTATGTTGTTTTCGCCTGGCTGGCTTCACGGGCAGTTAACAGATGACCAGGGACTCATGGTTGAGCTGTATGCAGTATCTCTTTATTCATGCAGGACATAGCACAATCTAAGCCGAGCTAAGCTAAACTCAAAACTACAATCTTGTCCTTATAAATATACTAGCCTAGTAGAGTGGGAACAGGATGCGCCGCAGAGAGTGTGGAGAGAAAAGTGACTGATGAAAATCAGGGTATGACAAGGAGAGGGGGCGGAGCAGGCAAGAATTCTATCACTGAACCACCAATGCCCTGGAGGGAGGGTGGTGCTTGTTAATAGTGGTTATGTAAATAGAATACAGTGGTTATGTAAATAGAATGCAGTGTTAAGCAGGGGGGATTTAAACCAAATGAAACAGAAAAGGTTTTTAGAAGTAGAATTAGAAACATACCAACACTGGGAAGCTGTATATCTTTATTCACAAATGGGCAAATCACCACATGATGTGCTTCCCCATGTTTCTTTCTCAGCTGCTGCTGCTGGGACTCTGGACATCCTTAGCATATGGGGCGGGGAGAAAGAGGGGCGGAAACTAGCAAGGACCAAACCATTTCTCTCAGAGGTAGGGGGAAGGGGGCCAAACCAACATGAAGAATGCCAACACAGAACTGGAAGCATCACACTCCCAGATCTCAAATTGTATTATAGGGCTGCTGTCATCAAAACTGCTTGGTACTGGAACATGAATAGACACACTGACCAGTGGAATAGAATTGAGAGCCCAGAAGTGAGCCCCCACACCTATGGACATCTAATCTTTGACAAAGGTGCCCAGACTATTAAGCTGGGAAAGCAGAGTCTCTTCAACAAATGGTGTTGGAAACAATGGGTTGAAACATGCAGAAGAATGAAACTGAACCACTGTATTTCACCAAATACGAAAGTGAATTCCAGGTGGATCAAGGGCTTGGATGTTGGACCAGAAACTGTCGGATACTTAGAGGAAAATATTGGCAGAACTCTTTTCCACATACATTTTAAAGACATCTTCAATGAAACAAATCCATTTACAAAGAAGACTAAGGCAAGCATAAACCTATGGGACTACATCAAATTAAAAAGCTTCACAGCAAAAGAAACCACTACCCAAACCAACAGACCCCTCACAGAATGGGAGAGGATCTTTACATGCCATACATCAGACAAGAGTTTAATAACCAACAAAAAGACAACAAATAACCCCATCCAAAAATGGGGGGAGGACATGAACAGACTATTTACCACAGAGGAGATCCAAAGGGCCGAGAAGAACATGAAAAAATGCTCCAAGTCTCTGATTGTCAGAGAAATGCAAATAAAGACAACAACGAGATACCACTTCACTCCTGTGAGAATGTCATACATCAGAAAAGGTAACAGCGGCAAGTGCCGGAGAGGGTGTGGGGTCAGAAGAGCCCTCCTGCACTGCTGGTGGGAATATAGATTGGTCCAACCTCTGTGGAGAGCAGTCTGGGGAACTCTCAGAAGGCTAGAAATGGACCTACCCTATGACCCTGAAATTCCTCTCCTGGGGATATATCCTAAGGAACCCAAAACATCCATCCAAAAAGATCTGTGTACACATATGTTCTTAGCAGCACAATTTGTAATGGCCAAAACCTGGAAGCAACCCAGGTGTCCAACAACAGATGAGTGGCTGAGTGAGTTGTGGTATATATACACAATGGAATGCTACTCAGCTGTAAAGAATGGTGACTTCACCGTTTTCAGCCAATCTTGGATGGACCTTGAAAAATTCATATTAAGTGAAATAAGTCAGACACAGAAGGATGAATATGGGATGATCTCACTCTCAGGCAGAAGTTGAAAAACAAGATCAGAAAAGAAAACACAAGTAGAACCTGAAATGGAATTGGCGTATTGCACCAAAGTAAAAGACTCTGGGGTGGGTGGCTGGGTGGGGAGAATACAGGTCCAAGAAGGATGACAGATGACCTAGTGGGGGTTGTATTGTTATATGGGAAACTGTGGAATGTTATGCATGTACAAACTATTGTATTTACTGTTGAATGTAAAACATTAATTCCCCAATAAAGAAATAAAAAAAAATAAAAAAGAGTGGTATTCATAATTCACTTTCTTACACAAATGTTACATTTCAATTAAAGGTAAGAAGAGCAATTGGACAGCTTACACCTCCATTCTATTAACTGCAGAGTTCTGGATAACACATTTGAAGGCTTTTCCTAATTTCCTGTATCTTCCACTCCTTCTCAACCAGTGCCAGTTTCTCATCTGTAAATAAGGATTAAGTAGCACTTTCCTCCTCTCACTGTAAGGATTAAGTAAATAAATGCAGAACAAAGAACTCAGAGTAGTTCATGGGACATGGTAAGTGGTAAGTAGATTCTGACATATCTATGCTAACACTTCTATAGAGATGCAGGTATGATATTTTTGAACCACTTTTAATCTAAAGGTTGACAACATATTTTTTCTTTTTTAAAAATAATTATTTATTCCCTTTTGTTGCCCTAGTTGTCTTCTTGTTGTAGTTATTATTGTTGTCGTTGTTGAATAGGACAGAGAGAAATGGAGAGAGGAGGGAAAGACAGAGGAGAGAGAAAGATAGACACCTGCAGACCTGCTTCACTGCCAGTGAAGGGACTCCCCTGCAGGTGGGGAGTTTAGGGCTCAAACTGGGATCCTTATGCCTTTTGCTGGTCTTTGCACTTTGAGCCATGTGGGCTTAAGCGCTGCGCTACTTCCTGATTCCCGACAACATTTTTAAATACGATTTTCTTCAACAACCTGGTTTTCTTTAAAAAAAAAAAAAGAGTATGTCCCTACCTGCAGGAGGAAAGCTTCACAAGTGGTGAAGCAGGTCTGCAGGTGTCTCTCTTTTCTCTCCCTCTCTATCTCCCCTACCCTCTCGATTTCTGCCTGTCTCTATCCAATAAAGATAATTTAAAATTTTTTTAAATGAACATGTATTAGCAATGTCAAATGGAAACTAAAATTTAAAATGTCATAGTCCATTGCCTCTCTAACTTAATTCTATTGCAGTTTCAAAAATATCCAATGGAATAAAAACAAACAATAGAACTATTGCCTCTTTTGTTGGTCTTCCTAAAATAATTGCTAAGAGTCTCTCATTTTCACACTTCAATCTTGAGGGCTATCCACCACCATCTGATCCACCTGTGCTTGGATTTCACTTTTGAGAAGGAAAGGAAACTCTGGGCTAGGGGCACGCACTGGTGGCCATCAATACACAAGGCGGGGACTCAATGGAGATGGTACCTTGGTCTGTATCTTCTCCACAGTGGAGTCACAAATTGCTCCTTTGTCCTTTGCCTAAGCCAGCCCCTTCAGTATCACCCCTGCCGGCACCAAGACATTTGGTAAAAGAAGCACTAGGCATGCACAACCACAGACCACAGCTGAGGCTTTGTCTTTTCTCAAGTAAACACAATCCCAACAATGAGACACTGTTTGTGGGAACCAGGCAGGGGGTGGCAGTAGGAGGGCTGGTTAGTCAAATGCTCTTGACTAACTAGTTACTAAATTTGTAAAGCTTGTTTTCCCTTATGCACTTCAATTCAGCCTGATTTCCTTGAATAGTTCTCAAGTGCCCTAGAATGTTCCCTTTTGTGGAACTTTCCACAGGGATCCCAAGAGCCCCCAAGACAACAATATACCCCAGTCAACTGTCTGCTGCTGGGGGCAGGGGAAGCTTAAGAGTGGAGTGGTTTGGAATCCACAGACCTTTTACCCAGAAGCAAGGACCAATTTTTTCCCTTTGAGGATTTTCTTTCTTTCTTTCTTTCTAATTTATTTTATTTTGTTCTTTTTAATTATTGTTTTTATGTATTGGTAAACACAGTCAGAAATCAAGAGGGTAGGGGGAGATAGAGAAGGAGAGAGAAAGAGACATACCTGCACCACTGTTTTACCACTTTCAAAACCTTCCCCCTGCAGGTGGGGGACCCGGGGCTAGAACCCAGGTCCTTGCACATTGTAACATATGCGCTCAGCCAGATGCACTATCACCCAGGCCCCATTTTATTTATTTTGGATAGAGACAGAGAAATTGAGAGGGGTGGAGGGGTAGAGAGGGAGAGACACCTACAGCAATATTTTACCCCTGAAGGTAGGAACTGAGGGCTTGAACTGATGCCCTTAAGCTCTGTAATGTGTGTGTTCTAACAGGTGCTCCATTGCCTAGTCCCCCTGTTAAGAAGTTCTAGATGTGTTTGCCTATTCTTGATGTTGTCATATAATTTATAATAGAACATTTTTTCTTTATTGGGGGGATTCATGATTTACAGTCAACAGTAAAATACAGTAGTTGGTATATGTATGACATTTCTCAGGTTTCCATATAACAATCTAACCCCGTCTAGGTCCTCCTCTGCCATCATGTTCCAGGACCTGAACCCTCCCTGCTACTCCAGAGTCTTCTACTTGGGTGCAATACACCAACTGCAGTCCAAGTTGTGCTTTGTGTTTTTCCCTTCTGTTCTTATTTTTCAACTTCTGTCCATGTGTGAGATCATCCCACATTCATCTTCTTCTTTCTGTCTTAACATGATTCCTTCAATTTCCATCCAAGATGAGGTGAAGAAGGTGAACTCACCATCTTTAATAGCTGAGTAGTATTCATATATATATATATATATACCACAACTTACTCAGCCACTCATCTGTTGTTGGACACCTGGATTGCTTCCAGATTTTGGTTATTACGAATCTTTTTGAATGAATGTGTTTGGTTCCTTAGGACATATCCCTAAGAGAGGATAATTTATAATTTTTCTAAGCGGTTCAGATCAGGTTTGGGGTAGGCTTAGATCTCATATATTTTTCTTTAATTTTTCAAGGTAATAGCATTTTTTGCTTTTAAAAAATATTTTATTTTTTGTGTTCTAATGAGAGGAAGAGAGATAGAGAAAGAGAGAAGGAGAGAGTTTTATAAAAAGACACAGAGAGAAATACCAGAGCACTACTCAGTTCTGGCTTATGGTGGTGGTGCCAGGGACTGAACCTGGGACCTTGGAACCTCAGGCATGAAATCTTTTTGCATAACAATTATGCTGCCTAAGCAGCCCCATTTTCTGCTTTTATTTGCTTTTGTCCCCTCTCCCATCTTTATGCACTACCTCTCTATTGTAAACACAGGTGCTAGTAGTCTGTCTTTCCCCTCCTCTGAATCCTTTCATTGGTTTCCTTCACCCCTTTCCTTCAGCACATAACTGTGCTGCCGGTGCTCCAGGGTTAAGGATATAGCAGTGATTAAGACCAGGTTTCTGGCCTGGCAGAATTGACAGCAGAAGATAAACAAATACATGCTCATAACACACAAAATATATCATGTAACAGTAAGCAGCACGGAGGAAATGAGAACAGTGTAAACTGAGAATGGCATCCTGGGATGCAGTTACATTGGTCCAGTAAGGCCTCTCTGAGGAAGTGACAGTCCTTTATTCTTTCAAATTGTGCAGGTGCAAATAAACGTGGCCAAAGTATAGAATCATGACTTTAGGAACTGTATTCTACCTTGGCAAGTGTACCTCTGAAAATTAATCCTTATCATGAGAGTGAGTAATCTGTGAACAAAAAGGCAACTAAGACGTGTTACTGGCTGAGCTATTTCAATATAATCACAAATATATCCACTCAATATATAATCTACAGACTTACGTACTTACCACATGAGGTAAAAGATATTTTCTGATGTTTCTACTTCTCAAATCTTCCAGGTGTTGCTGACTGGCCTCCCTACCTCTAAGTCACTATGTATCATCTGTCCTACCTGGAATAGACGTCAACATACCCTTTGCTTCAGGCCTTGTTATGACTGTCCTCCTCCCTGTGTTGGCTTCTGCTCTGGTCTTCTGCCTCCTCAAGGTCTCACATCTTCATGCTAGTCTTCACCAGGAGTTTCCCTAAAAGACCATGCCTTTGGACACTGAGTACTCGCTTTCAAGTGATTTTAATATTATGTTCGTAGGCTTGCTGTTTGATTAAGAATTCTTTCACAGAGGGCCGGGTGGTAACGCAGTGGATTAAGTGTACATGGCACAAAGCACAAGGACAGGAGCAGTGATCCAGATTTGAGGCCCCCACCTGTGTGTGTGTGGGGTTACTTCACAAGTGGTGAAGCGGGTCTGCAGGTGTTTTCCTCTCTCCTCCTCCTCTCTCAGTTTCTCTCTGTCCTATGCAACAACAATAAAGTGGAAACAAAAATGACCCAGGTTCATAGTGCAGGCACTGAGCCCTAGTAATAGGCAAAAAAACAAAAAAGAATTTTTTCATAGGAAAGAAATGTTCAAACTAGTTTGACGAATTTACTACAAGTGGGCTTTGAGAAAAGTGACTTCCCCAGATGCTTCTGCTCAGCTTTGTACATGCTGCATCCTCTTTAAAAAAAATTATTATTATTTTAAAAATATGTATTAATTTGTTTATTATTGGATAAAGACTGAGAGAAATTGAGAAGGGAGGGGGAGAGAGAGAGAGAGGGAAAGAGGGAGAGACACCTGCAGCCCTGCTACTTCACTGTTCATGAAGCTTTCCCCCTGCAGGTAGGGACCAGGGGCTTGAACTTGGGTCCTTGTGCACTGTCATGTGTGTGCTTAACCAGGTGTGCCACTGCCTGGCCCCTTTTTTAAATTTCTATTAGTGATTTACTACTGATTTACAAATGCTTACACTTTCATGTGTATGAAAAAGCAAATGGAGTAAACATACAATTGTGTGTGAGCTATTAAATAGCCATTTTTATGCTGGACAACATACATTGAGCTCTGGAGTGAAAAGTACTCTCTTAAAAAAAAAACACACCCATTTTTAGTGTGACTCACATTTTGAATGAAGCCCAGGCCACCTGTTGTTTGCTCTCTTACACCATTTGGAACTCTACCTTCATTTCTGGGTTTCCTCCAGAGGACACAGAACAGGGATTTGCACATAGTTTTCCATGTAATAAGTCAATCTAGTGAGCAAGTGAGTTCTGTGAGTTTCATTAAGTAATATATAGATGCAGAATCTTTTGAGTTCCTTGGCCAGGGCTTTGGGACCACAAAGTCCCAGTGAACACCCATACTTGGCAAAGTACCTGCACCATGATTACTACAGAAAATATCAATGGCAAGGAAGGGAAGGGCCATAGCCAGTAATTACACCTTCACAAGTTCTTCAGAACAGTCTGGTTCTGTCTCATCCATCTTGTGGAAACTGTCTAGGTCAGCTTTTGGGGCATTACTTTTGTTCTCATAATGAGAAGTTGTTTTTATTAGAGCAGTGAACACACAACAGCATCATCCATACAGATTTGTAGCCTACAAAAAAAAAAAAAGAATACTTTGCGCAATAATTAAGAACAAAGCACCCAACTACATTGGCTTGAACTGCAGGATAACCTTTCTGTTTTTGTTTCACCTTCTAATGCTGAACAAGGAATTGGAGGGCTTGTATTAGGCAAAGCAGCCATTTGAGGATTTAATTAATAGAGGGAGTCTCATGACTGCTTGAGGGGCTGCTCAGGTTCAGCCAGGAGGGTGGTGGCGAAGAAGCAGCTCTGGGGTGTCCCTGACTCTGTGATCTCCTTCTGTTTGCTTGTCTGTTCTGTCTCCTCAGTTTCCCTCTGGGGGGGTCTGTGCTGCTTGAATACCAGCCTCAGGCCTGGTGCTATCCAGAGGACCCGGCAAAAGAGGTCTTAGTGCTTTGCTACTTAGAATGCTTTCTTACCTGACCATTAAGAATAGCAGATTAAGAAATCTCCATTAATAAATACAGACTCTCAGGTGCCACTGCAAACCTTCCAGAGCGGAATCTGTATTTTTGCAGTATCATGTGTAGGCATGTTAAAACTCTGATGAGCAATTCCCTCTTCTTCCCTTTTTTTTTTTTTTTTAATTGCCACCAGGATTATCACTGAAGTGTGATGTGGCCATTTTATCCTTATGTGTGTGTGTGTGTGTGTGTGTGTGTGTGTGTGTGTGTGTGTGTGTGTGTTTGTTTTATTTTTACTTGATGGGATGGAGAAATTGAGATGGGAAGAGGAGAGAAGAAGAGAGACACACAGCTCTGCTTTGCCTCTGCAGGTTGGGACTGGGCCTTGAATCCGGGTTCTTGTTCATAGTAATGTGTGTGCTCAACCAGGTATGTTACTGCCCTGACCCAAACAAACTCTATTAATTAATTAAATAATTAATTATATTTTAATGAGAATGATACAAAGAGACCAGAGCACTGCTCAGCACTGGTTTATGGTGGTGCTGGGGATTGAACCTGGGACTCTAGAACCTCAGGCATGAAAGCCTTTTACATAACCATTACGCTACTTAGTCCCTTTTCTTGGGCATGTGCTATTCATCTGGCTCTGAGCTCAGGCTCGGTCCTCACTGTTAGGCTTCCACACCAGCTTTTTTCATTTGTTTGTTTTGGTTTTTTTTAGTGATTTAATATTGATTTACAAAATTACATGTCAACATTCCACACTGTTCCCACTACCAGAGTTCTGAATCCCCAATCCCTCCATTGCAAACCACCACAGTTCTCTTAAGGTTGCAGACATGGGTTAACTATCACCTCCACAACTATCTGTCTGCATTTGTACATAATTGCCCTCTTTGTCTTCCAGGTCCAGTTTTCTCTTCCCCTCCAAGCCACACATGACTCCATTACTACATCCAAATGTTCCTCCCTTTTTTCCTCCTCTCTGTGAGGGTCCTGATGGCCAGCTTATGTTTTTATAATGCTTCTATTAGCCAAAGTTCTGTGTCTCTGTTTCTGACTTTGAAATGTTTGTGTTTCCATATCATTCAGTGGTGGTTGCAAAATTTCTGTGCAGAAAAGTTTCGGTATAGCTATAAAGTTTGAAGGTGGAAACTGGCTTTGTTAACATTTTTGGGTACGATGGAGAAAATATCAGCTGTTTTTTTAAGACCCTACTTGGGGCCAGGCGGTGGTGCAACTAACTGAGCACACATATTACAATGCACAAAGATCTGGGTTCAAGTACTCTGTCACCACCTGCAGGGGAAAAGCTTTGCAAGCAGTGAAACAGTGCTGCTGCAGGTGTCTCTTCCCCCTTCCCTCTCAATTTTTCATCGTCTCTACTGAGTGAATAAATATTTAAAAAGGAAACTAGAGAGGAAGTTAATAAAAATGATTGAGGGACTTCGAGCCCCGGGCTCCCCACCTGCAGGGGAGTTGCTTCATAAGCGGTGAAGCAGGTCTGCAGGTGTCTTTCTCTCCCCTTCTCTGTCTTCCCCTCCTCTCTCCATTTCTCTCTGTCCTATCCAACAGTGACAATAATGACTGCAATGATAAAACAACAAGGGCAACAAAAGGAAATAAGTAAATAAATATTAAAAAATGACTGAGGGACACCATTTCTCTTCTCATCTTTTCTTTTCTCTTTTAATATATATTTTAAAATTTTTATTTATTTATTTTACCAGAGCACTGCTCAGCTGTGGCTTATGGTGGTGCAGGGGACTGAACCTGGGACTTTGGAGCCTCAGGCATTAGAAACTCTTTGCATAACCATTATGCTATCTACCCCTGCCCTCTTTTTTTTTTTTTTTTTTTTGTAGTTATTGTTGTTGTTATTGATGTCGTTGTTGTTGGATAGGACAGAGAGAAATGGAGAGAGGAGGGGAAGACAGAGAGGGGGAGAGAAAGATAGACACCTGCAGACCTGCTTCACCACCTGTGAAGCGACTCCCCTGCAGGTGGGGATCCTTATGCTGGTCCTTGGGCTTCATGTCATGTGCACTTAACCCACTGCGCTACCACCTGACCCCCTTCTTCTCTTCTCTTCCCTTCCCTTCCCTTCCCTTCCCTTCCCTTCCCTTCCCTCCCCTCCCCTCCCCTCCCCTCCCCTCCCCTCCCCTCCCCTCCCCTCCCCTCCCCTCCTCTCCTCTCCTCTCCTCTTCTCTCCTCTTTCCTTTCTTTCCCTTCCCTTCCCTTCTCTTCCCTTCCCTTTCCTTTTCTTTTCATTCCTCTTATTCCTATCAACCCAGAGAGCTCCTGAGCTCCAGAGTTTCAGTTCTATAGTTCTTTAATCATAGGCACCAGAGCTGGTTTCTGCCCAGCTCAGCATAAAGATTTAAGACAACATCAGATGACACACAAAGTCAACAAGTCTATAGGACAAGGTTTATAAATGGGGAGGGAGCAAGGCAGGTGTGTGGGCTGGGAGGTGGGCACCTCACAATGGTTTTGTCACCACCAGCATGAATGAGTTCCAACTGTTTTCACTCTTGCTTTCAAGAGCACAGAGGGGAAACATCAGAGCTCACAAGGTATAATAAGATCTAAAGCCTTAGGCTGCGTGCTTTTCATTTTCCAGTCTTAACACTACTGATGTTGCAGGTCAGACAATTTTTTTCAAAATTTCACAATTTTTGTGGAGGGGGCTATACTATCCATTGTGGGATTTTTATCACCCTGCTGGCTTCTATCCACTTGTTACCAGAAGTATCACTCTCCTTTAACTCATGATAAACAATATCATTCCCAAATACTGCCACATATCCCCTGAGGGCAAAATTCCCCTTGGTTAAGAACTCTGATTCATGTTGGTTGCTACAGTCTTACCTTTAGGTTCCTGATTATTAAACATTTGTTCTGCTTTATATCTTAATGCTTTTCAGCCGCCGCCATGTTGCAGATGCTACCATGATGCCAACCTGACTTCTCTGGGCAGACAACCTCACCAGTGTGTCCTGGAACCCCACCTCTGCACAGCCCTACCCCACTAGGGAAAGATAGAAACAGGCTGGGAGTATAGATCAACATGCCAATGTCCATGTCCAGTGGAGAAGCAAGTACAGAAGCCAGACCTCCATCTTCTGCTCTTCATAAAGAATTTTGGTGTATACACCCAGAGGGATTCTTCTTCTAGCGTTTGCCCTTCTTCCGTAGCCAGTCAACAGCATCAGGTTGAGCCTGATGTAAAGTTTCGAATCTCCTTTGAATCTGGAGAGGTGGCAGTCGTTGACTATGTGGGTCATAGTCTGTCTGGAGCCGCAGGGGCAGCTCGGGTCATCTCTGGCTCCCCAGCGATGGAACATAGCGGCGCACCGGCCATGGCCTGTTCGATAGCGATTGAGGAGGGCCCAATCATAACGTGCTAGGTCAAAGCCGGGTTGACGCTTGCAGGGGTCTGTGATGAGGTGTTTGTTCTTGACCTCAGCTGACTGCCAGCTCTGTTTCCAAGAGACTGGAACAGAGAAGTTCAGTGTAGGCGTAGGGGACCAGATTGGGTGACGAGACGTCAAGCGTTGGACAGGGTGGGCGAAGATATCCTCGTATATTGGCAGGTCCGGTTGAGCGGAGACGTGGGAAATGAACTTAGATGATGCTGCATCCCGACGAATATCTGGCGGGGCGATGTTGCTAAGAACTGGCAGCCATGGAACCGGGGTGGAACGGATGGTTCCAGAAATTATCCTCATGGAGGAATATAATTTGGAATCGACCAAGTGGACATGGGGGCTACGGAACCATACTGGGGCACAGTATTCTGCAGTGGAATAGCATAATGCCAGAGATGATGATCGTAGTGTGGAAGCGCTCGCGCCCCATGAGGAGCTGGCCAGTCTTGCAATGATGTTATTCCTCGCGCCCACCTCTGCTGCAGTTTTTATGAGATGTTCGTGAAATGACAGAGTGCGATCGAGAGTAACGCCAAGATAGACTGGCTGGGCTTCATGCCGGATTCTCGTATCGCCAAGCTGCACATTAAGCTCACGTGAGGCCAAGGCATGGTGTAGATGGAAAACAGATGATACCGTTTTAAAGAATAGGAAAGCTTCCAATGGAGGGGCTGGGATATGGAACTTTGGTAGTGGGAATTGTATGGAATTGTACCCCTTTTATCCCACAATTTTGTTGATCATTATCAAATCACTAATAAAAATATTAATACATAAATTTTCCTTCCACCAACACACAAACACAAAAACCCTCTGATTCAAACAAGTTGCAGGCCCAGTCCATATTTTGGGGAGAGGCTTTGAGAATGCAGGAATACCAGGAAACTTGGTTTACTGAGGGCTATCAGTGCTACAGACCTTCACTACTATTTCCTCTGGACACTGCTGCACAGATCCCTTTACCCAGCTCTCTCCCCACCCACTTTTTTTTTTTGGGGGGAGGGTTATTTATGGGGCTCAATGTCTGCATAAGGTTCTACTATTCCCAGGCTTTTTTTTTTTCTTCCTTCCTTTCTCTTCCTTCCTGCCTTTCTTTCTGATAGAGACAGAGTCATTGAGAGGGGAAGGGGAGATAGAGGGAGAGAGAGAAAGAGAGATACCAGCAGAACTGCTTCACTGCTTGTAAAGCTTCCACCGCCATCCCCAACCCACAGGTGGGAACTGGGGACTTGAACCCACGTCTTTATACTTGGTGATGTGTGCACTAAACTGGGTGCTCTACTGCCCAGACCCAAAGTCTCCCCCTCTTTCCAGTGGACTCCTCATTCTGCTTGTCTGAAGGTCCCCTATTATCACTGCCAGTGCACTGCAGTTTCTCTCTGCCCTGGGCTTCCTCTCTCACTCCACCCTAGAAGTCAATCTTGTTGGCTCTCTCTTCTCCTTCCCATCCCTTTGTGGTTAGCTGATCTATCTCTGGTGCTCACGTCAGAACACATGACCTGGCTCTGGGATAGATAACGCTGGTCTTGCAACCTCTTGAGAGTGGCATGTGATCTGCTGCCCACACACATTAGTGATGCACTCTCTCTCAGAAAAGCACCACCTGCTTTATGGTGTCTTCCTCTTACTAACAAACACCTACATTTTCTTCACATTTTCTTCAAGGAAAAAAAACAAACAAATAAAAAAACTCTCTGGGAAGTTTGACCTACAGTCTTATCCAGTCTGACTTAGCAGTATTTTGAAGGCAGAGGAACAAAGATCATGTCAAATTCATCTTTATAATCCTAGCACAGTGTCTGCTGCATAGAGTGCATACACATAGAATTTTTTTTTTTTTTTTTTACTAGACCACCACTCAGCCCTGGCTATTGATGGTGCAGGGGATCAATCCTGGGACCTCTCACATGTAAGTTCTGGGCACCACTGCTGTGCTACCTTCCTAGCTTTTATATCAACCAATCAATTAATTAATCATCAAAGGAAAGGGTTTACAATTTGAGGAGAGACTTAGGAAGTGTGGGAGTGCATCATGTCATCATCAACAAGAGCCTTGTAGGCAAGAGGAATGGCAAGTTCACAGCCTGGAGGTTGAAATGCCTGTGTTTTGTAAAAAAAAAAAAAAAAAAAGCAAGGAGAAAGCAGGCCAGTGACGCAGGCTGGGCAGAGAGATAAGAGCTGTGGTCACACAACTAACAAGAGAGGTTATCTGGCTTTGTAGGTCACAGACTCCATATTTTACTCCAAAAGAGATGAGACAATTCAGGGAGAAATTTTGTGGAGAAAATTGACTGATACTGACCTCTGATTTTAGAGGATTATTTTGGCTTTTGTGTTGAGAATGGGTAGGTACAAGGTCTCCATGTTCCAAGTTAGGGATCAAGTGTAACAATCTGGCATGAGGTGATGACAACCTGTCCTGCTGGACTACAATGAGGTGTGAAGGAGGTAGAGAATAAGGACACCTATGCCTTCCCCTGCAGGTAGGGACTTGAGGCTTAAACCCTAGTCCTTGCACAAGTTGATAATGTGTGCTTTACTGGGTGAACCACCACCCAGCCCCTCAATAGAAACTTTAAAGACTAGAAAGGGAATATTGAAAATTATATATCAATATATGGAAAGTACATTCAGCCCAGAACCCTCTCTCCAATTAAGTGAACTAAATTATCACTCAGGTTTGAAGGAGTTATCACTCAGGTTTAAATGCTTTTCAGGAGCATTTAACACTAAGCCAGCCCTTCAAGATTACTAAAGGAACTTAGATAGAATGAAAATGTTGAATGCTTTCTCTCTCTTCCTTTCTCTCCCTCTCTCTCTCTAAATAAAGGAAGGAACTAGCAAAGTCAAATGATGACAAACATTTGGTATCAAAATTCAGAACAGAGGCGATAAAAGGAATGAAGAGATATAAGTATGGGCTGCCCGGGAGGAGGGGTCCCAGGAACTCCGGTGGAGTGATATTGGTGCTTTCATGGTAAGTGAAGTGTCGTAGCACATTTAAAAGAGATGCAGGATTGCACTTCTAAGACATTTAATCTTATAAATCAAGAACACCTAAAAAATATATAGTATTACACAATTTAAAAAAAGGAAAGAGGACTCCAAGTTGTGATTTATTAAAAAGAAAAACAACGGGAGTTGGGCGGTAGTGCAGCAGGTTAAGCACAGGTGGCACATAGCACAAGGACTGGCATAAGCATCCCGGTTCTAGCCCCGGGCTCCCCACCTGCAGGGGAGTCACTTCACAGGCAGTGAAGCAGGTCTGCAGGTGTCTATCTTTCTCTTCCCCTCTCTGTCTTTCCCTCCTCTCTCCATTTCTCTTTGTCCTACCTAACAATGACATCAATAATAACTACAACAATAAAAAACAAGGACAACAAAAGGGAATAAATAAAAAAAAAAAGAAAAACAACAAGGAGCCAGGTGGTGGTGCACCTGGTTAAAAGCACACATTATAGTGCTGAAGGACTCAGGTTCAAGGCCCTGGTTCTCACCTGCAGGGGGGAAAGCTTCACAAGAGGTAAAGTAGGGCTGCAGGTGTCTCTCTGTCTCTTTGCCTCTCTGTTTCCCCTTCCCTTCTCAATTTCTCTTGGTCTCTACTCAATAATAAAATAAATAAATAAGATAATTTAAAAACTGCAACATTTTAATACAGTAGAGATTCATTTCTCCTAATGTAATAACCAGGGAAGTTGCAGATGATTAGAATACTGTGAGAAGACCCATGTTTGTGGAGAATTGGGGACAAACCCTGACAGAAGTAATTCAACAAACATCAGGAAAGGTGAACTTGGATTTGGAGACTGTATATATCGACAATTTACTCAAATAGTTTTGTTAGTGGCAGCTAAGAAATTTGTTGTAGCTTGGAGGAGACATGAGTTTAAGGCCTTTCGCTGTCGTTTTCCTTTTTAGGGTTCTTCTTCTCCTTCTCCTTCTCCTTCTCCTTCTCCTTCTCCTTCTCCTTCTCCTTCTCCTTCTCCTTCTTCTTCTTCTTCTTTTGTCTCCAGGGTTATTGCTGGGTGACTCAGTGCCTGCACTATGAGTCTACTGTTCTGGCAGCCATCTTTTTTCCATTGATGTTGATATTGTTATTGTTAGTAGGACAGAAAGAAATTAAGAGAGGAGGGGAGGACAGAGAAGGAGAGAGAAAGACACCTGCAGACTTACTTCACTGCTTGGGAAGTGACCCCACTCCACACAGGTGGGGGGAGCCAGGTCTCTAATCAGGATCCTTGAGCCAGTCCTTGTACTTTGCAACCATGTGTGTGCTTAACCCGGTGCGCTACTGCCCAACTCCCTTTAAGATTTTTTTTTTTTCTAAGTAGAAATATTGCAGTGTTTTTTGCATGGTGTTGGAAATGGTTCAGAAAAGAGAAAAAGACTGATGATGCAGGAAGGAGGTAGAATTTCAAGAGCATCATCCTTGGATGGGCAGAAGACATGCTGCTCAGAAGAGTACTGGAGTTTAGACAGGAGTGTCCACATAGTTGCACACATGCAGCAGGCTCGTCCAAGTGTAGGGGTGCAGGTGCAGGGAAGGGGATCAACCATTTCAGTTTCCCTGGAATTTAGGGTTTTTTTCTGGACCCTGAGACTTTCACTTCTAAGCCATCACAGTCAAGGAAAAACAGGAGTGGATGTTCACCTTACAGAAAAAAAAACTTGTGGAGCAAGTTCATCAAAGTTCTCTTTGGAGTGCTCTGAGCACTGTCAAATGAGAAAGGACAAACTTCCCTCAGCTGATTCAACTAAGCAACTGCTTTAGCTTAATTTTTAGTGGGTTTTTTTTTTAATTTTTAGATTTTAGCCTAAATACCAGTAATGTACAATGTAAGGGACATTAGAAATTAACAAATTGTCCCCATTCTTAAGAAGCTTAAGGGAGGGGTATATAGAATAATAGTTATGCAAAGAGGCTCTGATGTCTGAGGCTCAAAGGTCCCAGGTTCAATTCCTTGCACTGCCATAAGCCAGAGCAGAGCAGTGCTCTGATAAAAAACAAACAAACAAAAAAACAGCAAAAAACTTAAGCTAGTGGGAAGTATAGGAAGAGCATAGTTACAATCAAGGCAAGCCTATGTGAGATGCATGTAAAGAATATATCCATGGGAATCCGGCGGTGGCGAACCTGGTTAAATGTACGTAGTATGAAGCGCAAGGACCTGCTCAAGAATCGACATTCAAGGCCCTGGCTCCCCACCTGCAGGGGGTGGTGGGGTCACCTCAAGCAGTGAAACAGGTCTTCAGGTATCTATCTTTCTCTCTCCCCCTTTATCTTGCCCTCCCCTTCAATTTCTTTCTGTCCTATCCAAAGAATTGAAAAAATGGCCGCAGGAGCAGTGGATTTGTGGTGCAGACACCGAGCCCCAGTGATAACCCTGGAGGCAACAACAACAAAAAGTACTCATTGCAAGGCATCTGTCTATATGTTATGCCATACTCTTTTGGAACCTCTAACTTGATTGGTTTTCTTAGATCACATTGATATCCAATAGCAGTGCCATCTATTATCTCATCTCATTCTCAACAATCTGATGATGCTTTTCATCTCCATTTTACAACTGGGGAAACAAATGTGACTGAGCAATTTGCTCCAGGTCACACAAGCTCCAGGTCACACAAGCCCTGGTCGACTCCAGTCCAATTTTTTAAGTACTACATTGCAGTAGCTTCTATATATTGCTATAATGCAAGGTAACACATGATGAATAACAATACTATATGTTCTATGTGTTTAGAAGGATAATTTTTTTCCTCCAGGGTAATCAAGGGAGACTTCCCAGAGGAGCCATCATTAAATAGAACTTGAAGAGGTTAAAGGCAGAATTGAGGGAAGGACATGTCAGACAGAGGAATGCCAGTAAAGGCTCAAGTTCTCTATTTGTCAGCTACTAGCTTGCTAACCAGGTTCTATGAGAAGCTTGGTTTTTTCTTCCTCTGCCTCTCAGAATGATATCTGAGGCATTAAAGAAGGCATAAGGGATGAGTAGAATGATGACTATGACTTTCTGACACATGCTCAATGAGATGAGACAATAAATGCACTGCTATTGGACAGATGCCTTGCAATGAGTACTTTTTTGTTTTTGTTGTTGCCTCCAGGGTTATCACTGGAGTATGGTATATCATTTGTGTCTGCACCACAAACCCACTGCTCCTGCGGCCATTTTTTTTTCAGTTGTTTAGATAGGACAGCTTGTCTTTAGCATTTTTTTTTTTTTGCCTCCAGGGTTATTGCTGGGGTTTGGTGTCCGCACTACAAATCCACTGCTCCTGGAAGCTATTTTTTTCCCTTTTGTTGCCCTTGTTGTTTATCATTGTTGTGGATATTATTATTGTTGTCACTACTGTCATTGTATAGGACAGAGAAATTGAGAGAAGAGGGGAAGACAGAGAGGGGGAGAGAAAGGTAGACACCTTTCTCACAAGCGGTGAAGCAGGCAGACCTGCTTCACCGCTTGTGAAGCTGGGGGCTCGAACCGGGATCCTTACACCGTTCCTTGAGCTTCGTGCTACGTACACTTAACCCATTGTGCTACCACCTGGCCCCTGTCTTTAGTGGTTTTTTTTTTTTTTTTTTTTTTTTTTGTAATGGATATGAGAGTTATTAGGTCTCTGTAGAGGAAAAAAAAATAGATTTACTGGTAAATGTATATGTGCTTTTAGGTACACCACATATGTAGAAAAGTGTATAAGCCTTGTGTTTTATTGAATCAATTCATCTGTATAACCAGTTTACAATTAAGAAATAGAACATCCAGCACCCCAGGAACTTCCTCCATGCTCCTTACTAATGAGTGCTACCACCCCCACCTCAGACAAGTTAATGAGTATCTTGACTTGTAAAATTGCGATTAGTTTTGCCAATTTTTGAACTTGAAAATAGACAGAAATCTACACTTTGTTTTGTGTATGTGCGTGGCTTCTTCTACCTAGTGTATTTGAAAGAATCGTCTATAATGCTGGATATACCTGTAGGTTTTTCATTCTCATTGCTGTGTGGTATTTATTGTTTAATATTCCAGAAAAACTTATCAATTAATAGATCTTCCTATTGCTTATCTGTATTTCAATAATGCCCAGTTCTGTGCATTTAAGTATAGTGATACCTTAAATACTACTACACAAACCCACCAGGTTTGTCACTACTGGCATAATTTCACAATTCCCTGGGGCCAGTTTTTGGATAGAAGTTGAGAGACACAGAGAGACAGAAAATGAGAGAAAGACAAGGAAGAGAGATACTTGCATCACTGCTCCACTGCTCATGAAGCTTTCCCCTGCCAGTTGGGAACCGTGTTCTTGAGCATGACAGCATGTGTGTTTTATTGAATAAGCTGCCATCTGACTCCTGCACATGTCATTTGTAAATACTATCCTCTCTTGAGCATAAACATGAACATGTGCATAAAATCACTCTAGATTCTTTCTGCTTCTGCATCCTAATTTTATTGTACTAGCTGGCATGTAGAGGTGAGGCTATGGGAGTCAAAATGGCCATTTGCCATTCACTCTAGGTTTAGTTACAAAGTTTCATACAAAAAACAAACAAACATACAAAAAAATAGAACCATTGAAATCAGATAATCAGGTCTCCAGTGTGCAATACTGAGATAGAAATTATGTACTTCATGGAGGCAACTTAGTCAAGATCAAAGCAAAAGTCGGCCCTAACTTCTTCCTTATTGGCAGGGATCCAAAACCATTAACTAGCTGATTCTTGTTCCTTTTGAGCAATTCCATTTGCAAAGTTCTTGTTGACTGTTGATAACCAAGGCTGTTTTCTTCACCACAGCTGTTGTGTGCAGCACATGGTAGACCCTCAATATTTATTAGCTATACAGTGCAGTTCCTGATGGCATACAGTCACATTTTTTTTTTAGAGTCACATCTTTATACATTCTTATAGGACAAACTTTCTGTACTTTGTGCCACTAGTCACAGAACTTTTGGAGCATTTGACATATAAGCCTGAAGATATATGTATACTCCAGGGTAGAGCAGGTGTAAGCAAGGGACTGATTTTTTTTTTTTTTTTTTTTGCCTCCAGGGTTATTGCTGGGGCTCAGTGCCTTCACTGTGAATCCACTGGTCCTGGAGGCTATTTTTCCCATTCTGTTGTTGCCTATTGTTGATATTCTTATTGTTGCCATTGCGATTGCTGTTGCTGTATAGGACAAAGAGAAATCAAGAGAGAAGGGAAAGACAGAAAGGAGAGAAAGACACCTGCAGACCTGCTTCACCCTTTGTGCAGTGACCTCCCGGTAGGTAGGGAGCCAGAGGCTGGAACCGAGATCCTTGAGCCAGTCCTCGCGCTTCCCACCATGTGTGCTTAACTCGCTATACTACCGCCCGGCCCACTGGACTGAATTTTTGAAATATTTAATCTTAATTGATTTAAATTAAAAATGGTGCTCAATTTCATTATGATAAACATTTTTAACTTTATTAGTGATTTACTATTGATTAAAAAATTATAAGCTAACAGGTGTACAATTCTACACCTTTCCCACCACCAGAGTTCTGTTGTCCCCATTCCCTCCTGAAGCAGGTCTACAGGTATCTTTCCGTCTTTCTCCCCCCCCCCATTTTCTTCTCAATTTGTCTCTGTCCTATCAAATTAAATAAAGTTTTAAGAAAAAAAATCTCCGGGGTCGGATGGTAGTGCAGTGGGTTAAGCGCACATGGTGCAAAGCGCAGGGGCTGGCGTAAGGATCCCGGTTCAAGACCCCGGCTCCCCACCTGCAGGAGAGTCGCCTCCCAGGCAGTGAAGCAGGTCTGCAGGTGTCTCTCTTTCTCTCCCCCTCTCTGTCTTCCCCTTCTCTCCCCATTTCTCTCTGTCCTATCAAACGACGAACGGCATAAACAATAACAATAATAATAATAACCACAATGAGGCTACAACAACAAAGGCAACAAAAAGGGGAAAAAATAGCCTCCAGCAGCGGTGGATTCATGGTGCAGGCACTGAGTGAGCCCCATCAATAACCCTGGAGGCAAAAAAAAAAAAACTTTAAGAAATTCTTTAAAAAAAAAAAAGCCAGATTAGAGCAGAATAGCTTCCAAACTTGAAAAAAAAAAAAAAAATATATATATATATATATATATATATATATATATATATATATAATTGACTTGTTTATCGATCTGTCCAGGGCCCAGATATATTCATATTTAGCACAGAAGACTGTATAACCTCCAAGTCCCTGTCAATTTATATTTGCAGTCCATGGTCATTCTGGGATCATTCTAGGCTGTACTCATTTTAGGACCAGTTTTCTTCTAGTGACAGAGTAGGGCAACCCAAGCTCCCCTCTGAGAGTGGGTCAGTCCTTACCATTGCTAGTTCATAGTGTGCGTACAGTCCTAAAGAGGCCCACAAGAGGGCTTGTACTGATGTTCCTGATGGAAGTGACCACAAATGGTGGAGAAAGGGCTCTATTAGAGGTCCCTTCCCATTGAATCTATGGGGGAAACCAAGGATTCCCTGACTAGGGCCTTCAGTGATGGGGTGGGCTGGCAGTGACCAAAAAGGCCATTTGATAAACATTTTATATCTGGACTAATTTGATTATATGAACTTTTTAATTGCAAATTTTATGAAAGCCTAACTAACACCAAATATTTCTGGTAAATATTTTGCAACTGGATGGAGATGAGCTTTAATTATAAAATACACAGAAATGCTTTATATGACAAGAACACAAAAACTGTTCTATCTTTTATATAGAGTGCATATTAAAATATGCTGGACTAAATAAATTATTAAATATGCTTTTGTTTACTTATTTTTATTGTGACCACTAGCAAATAAGTTTTGTTTCTGTTGTACAGTTCTCTTATAGAAACTCTCAATGGTTGTGTTTTGTGACTCCTGACAGTCTTCTTCCTCAAGAAATGGACCCAGAAAAAGGATGAAGGAGAGCTGAGAGCCACCAAGTTCCATCCTAAGTTCTCTGGGCAGATGACCTCACCAATGTGTCCTGGAACCCTACCTCCCCAGAGCCCTACCCCTCTAGGGAAAGAAACAGGCTGGGGATATGGATCGACCTGTCAACACCCTTCTATCAATACAAAAGCCAGACCTCCCACCTTCTGTACCCTCCGAAAGAATGTTGGTCCATACCCCAAGAAGGGGAACAATGTTAGGGGAAGATGACCAAAAGGTTCTGAACTTCAATTCCATCAAGATTCCAAGTCCCAGAAGGAAAAGAGGGGGAAAAAAAAAAAAAGCATATTTGGAAGTAGTAGTAGGTGGAGGTGTGACTTAGAAAAGAAGGAAAGTGGGGGGTCAGTGGGTTAAGCACACTTGACACAAGTGCATGGACCATCCTAAGGATCCCTGTTCGAGGCCCTGGCTCCCCACCTATGGGGGGGGTCACTTCATAAGCAGTGAATCAGGTCTGTAGGTGTATCTCCCCCCCCCCCCCCCCCCCGTCTTCCTCTCCTCTCTCAGTTTCTGTCCTATGCAACAACAATAACAAGGGCAGTGCAGGCACTGAGCCTCAACAATAGCCCTGAAGGCAAAAAAAAAAGAAAGAAAGAAAGAAAGAAAGAAAGAAAGAAAGAAAGAAAGAAAGAAAAGAAAAGAAAAGAAAGAAAGGGAAGGCAGTAAGTACCCTAGGGGGGAAAAAAAAAGGGCAAATATAGACAGTGTTAGAAATAATAGTTAACCCATATCTATAACCTTAGGAGAACTGCTGCAGCTTACAATGGACAGAAAGGAGATATGGAACTCGGAACTCTAGTGGTGGGAATGATGTGGAGTTCTACCCCGTCTCATAATTTTATTTCTTTTTTTATAAAGATTTTTTTAAAATATTCATTTATTTATTTATTCTTTTTATTTATTTATTTATTTATTTATTTTGTTGCCCTTGTTTTATTGTTGTAGTTATTGATATCATCGTTGTTGGATAGGACAGAGAGAAATGGAGAGAGGAGGGGAAGACAGAGAAGGGGGAGAGAAAGACAGACACCTGCAGACCTGCTTCACTGCCTGTGAAGGGACTCCCCTTGAACTGGGATCCTTACACCAGTCCTTGTGCTTTGCGCCACGTGCGCTTAACCCGCTGTGCTACACCCGACTCCCGTCTCATAATTTTCTAAATCAGTATTAAATCACTAATAAAGAAAAGGAAGGAAGAAAGAGAGAAAGAAAGAAGAAAGGAAGAAAGAGAGAGAGAAAGAAAGAAAGAGAGAAAGAAAGAAAAAAGATCCAACTGGGAAATGTTATGTATGTACAAACTATTGTATTTACTGTCGAATGTAAAACATTAATTCCCCCAATAAAGAAATTAAAAAAAAAAAAGAAACGGATCCAAAGCAGCATGGCAGAAGAGGGCCTATGCTGGTGGTGGGAGTGGGATACAGCATATATTCCTGTGCACAGTCATGCTCTGTATGGACAGAGACAGGACACATATCTGATCTGTGACTCTCAAATTTCTTTTTTCTTTTTAGCAGAATACTGCTCAGCTCTGATTTATGGTGGTGCAGGGGACTGAACCTGGGAGGGACCTAGACCCTCAGGCATGAGAGTCTCTTTGCATATTTTTACAGATACAGTGCCAGGGGTCAAACCCATAGTCACATGCATGCAAGGAATATATTTTACCACTTAAGGCATGTATCTAACACAAGATCATTCTTTTGACAATGTCTTATTAATATTAGTTAACATTTGCTGAGCCAGCAAGATAACTCACTTTTTTTTTTTTTTTTACCATATGCATGACCCAGGTTCGAACCAGGTCCCCACTGTCCTAGGGAAAACTGCGGCGTCTTTTCCTCTTTTCTTCTGTCAGTCTCTCTGTCTCTCTTTCTACTTGAAAAAATCAACTGAGAGCAACAAAACTCTAGTGACAACAACAAGAACAAAAGGGAACATTTATTGTAGTTTATTATGTGGCAGACATTACTTTTTAAACATTTATATATAGGTTTATTTTCCCTTTTGTTGCCCTTGTTTTTTTGTTGCTGTAGTTATTATTATTGTTGTTATTGATGTTGTCATTGTTAAAACAAGAGAGAAATGGAGAGAGGAGGGGGAGAGAAAGATAGACACCTGCAGACCTGCTTCACCGCCTGTGAAGTGACTTCTCTGCAGGTGGGGAGCTGGGGGCTCGAACCGGGATCCCTAGGCCAGTCCTTGAGCTTTGTGCCACTGCACTACCTCCCAACTCCCCAGACATTACTTTTAGGTATTGACAGAGACTATCTCATTTAGGCTACTAAAAATCTCAACTCAGGGTCAGAAAATAGCAGAGTTCTTACACAACAGATTTCCACATATGAAGCCTAAATCAATCTGTGGCACCACCATAGGCCAGAGCTGAACTGTGCTCTCCCATCTAAAAGGAAAAAAAAAACAAATAGATACATTCAAATAGTATCTCCCCAGAGAGCTTTCCCTAACTGCTCTGCTCTGCATTAGCCACCTCATGTGCTTTGCTGTAGACTTTATGCAGACTTGAAAATTTTGCTTATTTGGCTCATTAAGTAAATTATTGGGGGGGGGGCAGGGGTAGATAGCATAATGGTTATGCAAACAGACTCTCATGCTTGAGGCTACAAGGTCCCAGGTTCAATCCAAGGCACTTCTATAAGCCAGAGTTGAGCAGTGCTCTGGTAAAAAAATAAAATAAATAAAATAAAAATATATTTTTTTTAGTTATTGGTGCCCCTCTCCACCTATTGTAATTAGAATACACACTCTAAACAGTTTCCTGTTTGTATGCTATCTATCCAGTCACTAGAATGGTGTCTGGCATACAGTAGGCATTCAGTAAGTATTTATTGAACAATAGAATACATGAAAAGCTGAGTACACAAGACCTGTGGAGACTGGAGGAGCGGATACATTTAGATTCAAGAGCTGGTGAGTGACAGAGCCAATATGAGAATCTCCATCTCTAGCCCACCATGTACTGTTTTCTTTTACATTTTGTGCTCTATAGATGGATATCTATTGCCTTCAGGTCACAGCCCTATGGAATTCATTCTCTGGTAAGGGAAAGAAAGCGTTCACTTTTCAAGTCAACAAATATTTGCTAATGCTTGCTAGAAACTGTATTAAACACTAGGGATATAGAAATGAACAAGACAGAGATAATCCAGGCAGTAGAGAACCTTTAGTCTAAACTCTTCAGAAAGGAATCCCAACATGACAAGAAATAAGAAGTGAGAGCTTGAAAAGCAAATGAAAAGAATAAGAAAAGAGGGGGGCTGGGTGGTGGCATAGTGGGTTAATTGCACATGGTGAAAGCCCAAGGACCACTTAGGAATCCCAGTTGGAGCCCCTGGATCCCCACCTGCAGGGGCGTCGCTTCACAAGTGGTGAAGCAGATCTACAAGTGTCTACCTCTCTCTTTCTCCCCTCTGTCTTCCTCTCCTCTCTATTTCTCTCTGTCCTATCCAACAACAACAACAGCAATGGCAACAGTTAACAAGGGCAACAAAAAGGGCAACAAAATGGGAAAAATGGCCTCCAGGAACAGTGGATTCATAGTGCAGGCACCAAGCCCCAGTGATAACCCTGGAGGCAAAAAAAAAAAAAAAAAATAGGAAAAGAAAAGAATAACAAGCACACTTTACCATGCTCAAGGACCCAGGTTTGAGGCCCCACCCTATAGCTGCAGGGGGGTACTTCATGAGTGGTGAAACAAGTACTGCACGCATCTCTGTTTTTCTCTTTCTTTCTGTCTTCCCTTTCCCTTTCAATTTATCTCTGTTCTATCAAATAAAGAAAAGGAAAAAAAATGTGGCCATCGCTTTGAGGACTAACAGAACATAGATAAAATGAGACAAAGGGAGAATATGTAGACAAGTTTCTTGCTTCTCTGAATTTCCCCTTTTTGAGTAACTTGAGAGTTGGCACAATAGTGGAGCACTAGAATTGTGAGCCTGAAGTCTTGAGTTCAATCTCAGGCACTGCATATATCAGACTAATGCTTGAGGACTCTCTCTCTCTCTATTTCCCCTACCTATTTTGTGAAATAAAGTAACATTTAAAATATTTTACATTTTGAGTAATACATTCTAAATAGGCTATTTGTAAAATAAACAAAACTACGAAATATCTCATTTTCACCCCAATATCTTATCCTATTGCCAAACCCCTCTTTTACTAGTTCTTCATGTGCCCTTCCAGAATTTATGAAAATTCAAGCAATTATAAATAACATATTCTCATCCTTTTACTGTGCTATAGGTATTATTTTAGACTTCACTTAAAAACATATCTTGGAAATATTTCCATATCAATGCATATAAAATTTTCTAATTTCTTTTTTTTTAACAAATGTACAATGTTCATATGGCCATACTATAATTTATTTAATTAATACTTTATTGATGACTTTCAGAAAATTTCCAATCTTTGTCTATTTAATACTTTTAAAATCTTTTATTTAATATGGCAACTTTTAACTGTGCAAATTTATTTTTAATTTTTAAAGGTATCACTGAATTGTACTCAGTAAAGATTATGTGAAAAAGCCTACAAATGGGTAAATTTAACTATAAAAATAACTGTAAAATCAGAGATGCAAATAAAGTAATTTTATGATGTCATTTTAAATCAGGTACTGACAGGTCAACTAGGAACACCAACAGAGATTATCTGGGACCACAACAAGGCAAAACTAGAATGACTTCAGGAGCCCACCAAATCACTGGTGAGTGCAAACATGTGTGGCTCATGGACAGAGAGGAGGCTAGGGAGAGATTAAGTGGCTGGTAACAGTCCAACAGTTTACCAGTTGAGGCACCACCTCCAGTCTGTTTCACCAACAACAAAAAAAACTGATGAAAGGAGGAGAGGACTCCTGTGAGACTCACCAAATACAACTGTGAATCTCCATTGCTACTGCCCTCAGAAGCTGGAGGAGCAAGGGGAAGGTCCTGTGCTGACACCTGGGGACAGAGAACTGACCATAAAACTTAGGAGAAAATCTACACCTTGGAGGCCTAGCAGTGGGGCTGTGTGGTGGGAGCCTTTCCATGTTGTTCTCCTTATGAGAACATAGTGATAGTGGCCTCAGAACCTACAGACTATAAACGGGACTTGTTTAGAAACTCAAAGGGCCCAGCTATGCTGCCTAGCTTGGCAGAGAAGCTGAATTGATCCTGGAGCTTTGGATCCTTGGGGTGTGAGAGTCTTTTTGCATAACCACTATATTATCTCTCCCCCATCCTGCTTTATCTCTTGGTCAGGAGTGAGGGATTAGGCTAAGAAGCCTACTTATAGTTTAAAAGCCCTCAGGCTCCCATAGCTTACAGGGAAGAAAAAAAACAAAAGAGGCTTTTAAAGCCACTGAGCTCCAACTAAGGGGTTAAAATAATATCAGAGCAACTGTCAATTTCCACAACTGTGAATCCTTTAAGTACCTTACTTAGACACAAATCAATCCAGGCAAGAGTGATCAGTAATTTGAAAAGTACTGAGAGAGGGACCTCATAACATACTATATAGAATGATTAAATCAACAAGAAGAAATATTGGAGAAATGAACCAGGACAAGAGTCCAGCTAAAAGGCCCCCAAAGGGTGAAGCACAAAATAATGAGGTCAACATCCAAACACTAGTTAAGGAAATAATCACAGGAGTGAGTAAAGAATTTGAAGGAATTGTCATCAGAAATGCAGAAACAACAAATGAGACTCTGGAAGAAAACACTAATTATCTCAAAGTTATTAGAGAGCTGAAAGCTGAAATAGCTGAGTTAAGAACACAACTAGTTGAACAAGCTAAAACAGTATCAGAATAGGGTAACAAAATAGATGAACTCCAGAAAACAGTAGAGGGGAGAGAGAATAGAATCAATGAGGCTGAAGACAGAATTAGCAAGATGGAAGATGAATTAGAGACAACTAAAAAAGAAGTAAGAGATCTCAAAAAGAGATTAAGAGATACTGAAAACAATAACAGAGACCTATGGGATGACTTAAAAAGAAATAACATATACATTATTGGCTTACCAGAGGAAGAAAGAGAGGGAGAAGAAAGCATTCTTCAGGACACAATAGCTGAAAATTTCTCTAGTCTAGACAACATAAGAGACATAAAGATTCAAGAAGTCCAGAGGGTTCCAAACAGAATTAACCCAGACTTAATGACACCAAGACACATCATATTTAGAATGGAAAGGAACAGGGATAAAGAAAGGATCCTGAAGGCTGCAAGAGAAAAACAAAGAGGCACCTACAGAGGAAAACCCACAAGATTAGCAGCAGATTTCTCCACACAAACTCTACAGGCCAGAAGAGAATGGCAAGATATCTATCAACTGCTCAATGAGAAACGCCTTCAAACCAAGACTACTGTATCCTGATAGGCTATTATTAAGTCTAGATGGAGGCATCAAAACCTTCTCAGATAAGCAACAGTTGAAAAAGTCAACTATCACCAAGCCTGCCCTGAAAGAAGTTCTGAAAAGTCTCCTATAAACAGTCAGACAACCATACATACGCCATATATCAGAACACTCTAAAAATCTACAAGAATAGCGCTAAAATCTCTTCAATCTTTGATATAAATAAATGCTAGTGACCTGAATTCACCTATTAAAAGGCACAGACTAGGAAGATAGATCAGAAGATACAATATGCTGTCTACAGGAAACCCACCAAACTCAAAAGACAAACACATGGAAAACTATCATACAATCTAATGGTCCACAAAAAGGGGCAGGAACAACTATTCTCATATCTGACACAATAGACTGTAAAATAAATAAAATTAAGAAAGATAGGGATGGTCACTACTTAATGCTCAGGGGCTCAGTCAATCAAGAGGACTTAATAATCATTAACATCTATGCACCTAATGAGAAGCTATCTACATACATCAATCATCTACTGAAAGAGCTACAGCAATATATTAGGAGCAACACAGTAATAGTAGGGGACTTCATCACCCACTCTCTCAACAGGACAGATCATCCAGGCAGAAAATCAATAAAGAAATGAGAGAGCTGGGAGTCAGGCGGTGGCGCAGTGGGTTAAGCGCACATGGCGCAAAGCGCAGGGACCGGCGTAAGGATCCCAGTTCGAGCCCCCGGCTCCCCACCTGCAGGGGAGTTGCTTCACGGGCGGTGAAGCAGGTCTGCAGGTGTCTATCTTTCTCTCCCCTCTCTCTCTGTCTTCCCCTCCTCTCTCCATTTCTCTCTGTCCTATCCAACAACAAAGCAACGTCAACAATGGCAATAATAACCGCAACGAGGCTGCAACAACTAGGGCAAAAAAAGGGGAAAAATGGCCTCCAGGAGCGGTGGATTCATGGTGCAGGCACCGAGCCCAGCAATAACCCTGGAGGAAAAAAAAAAAAGAAAGAAAAAGAGAGCTAAATGAGGAGATAGATAAACTAGAATTATAGGACATTTTCAGAGTCATTCACCCCAAGAAACTGGAATACACATTCTACTCAAGTCCACATGGGTCATTCTCAAGGATAGACCACAAAGATAGCATCAGCAAATTCAAGAGCATTGAAATCATCCCAAGCATCTTCTCAGACCACAGTGGAATTAAACTAACACTTAACAATAAACAAAAGATTAGTAATAGTCCCAATATGTGGAAGCTCAACAGTACACTACTTAACAATTACTGGGTCAAAGAGAAAATAAAGGAAGAAATTAGTAGGTACTTTTACTGAGATTTTTCAGCTTTTGTTATTCTCTTTCTCTTGGAGAGAGAGAAATAGAGATAGAAAGAGGGGTAGAGAAAGGAGCATTACTACAGCATAGCTCCACCATTCAGGGAGCTCCCCATGGCTATTCTTAATGCTCCCATGTGGTGTTGGGGAATTGAACCCAGAATTTCTTGTATGAAATGTGTGTGCTTTTCCTGGTGAACTATACACAACTAAACATATCAGATGGAATGCCATGTCATATGTCCAGATTTTTCAAGTCTGAAGGCTATAAAATTTAGAGCGCTTCTGTAAGAAAAACATAAAATTACAAGATGGCCATGTAGAGCTTTGAAAGAAGGGGTTTGCTTAAGAGATGGGCTATGTTGCAGGTGTGCTCTGTGAAGTGCACTCCTGTATAAACATGTAGATGTTATCAGAGATTTTCAGCTAGGAGGAAAAGTGATCAAAGACTGTTATTGACTGTTGTTAAAATTCGGCGGCTCCAGCCAGCCGGTCTTGCTTCACGGGCGGGTAACAGAGACGCGGAAACAACGGCTGGGCAGGGAAGCTGTATTTCTTTATTCAGGAACAACGATTCATAAACTAAGACAAACTAATCACCAAACAGAACTCTTTGCGGCGGCGCAAACACTAGCTCTGTAACTCTGGCCCTCTGGCCCTCTGCAACTCTTCAACTCTCCAACTGTGGAACTCTCCAACTCAGGCGGGGTTCCTAGGGGCGGGGCCAAGCGGGCCTGCGAAACTCACTGGACTGATCTAATTCTCTTGGCGGGGGAGAACTACCCAATGTAAAGCATACAACAATTGACCACTGTCCTTAGCTCCAGATCAGTGAAAATAAGTTCACAGGACTCAGAGACATCAACTGCATAGGATATGTGATAATTCCTCTAATTGCAGTTTATCTTCCCAAATAAGTTCACTCTATTTATGAGACATTTCAGCTACCTTATAGAAGCTTTTTTAAAAATTATCTTTATTTATTTGATAGAGACAGCCAGAAATCTAGAGGGAAGAGAGAGAGAGAGAGAGACAGAGAGACACCTATAGCACTGCTTCACCACTTGTGAAGCTTTCCCCCTGCAGGTGGGGACCCGGGATTCGAACCTGGGTCCTTGCGCACTGTAACAGGTGTGCTCAACCAGGTGTGCCACCACCCAGCCCCTAGAAGCTTCTTTTCAATATTAACAAAATGACTATGATAGGAAGAAGATTGTCACATTCTGGAGATGATTCTTTGGAAAGAGTTCAGAGGACTACCATCAATTTCATTTATTGTGACCACAGACAGCCAAGTTCCAGCTTGCACGTGGTTCCCACTGGGAAATGGCTTCCTCGTGTGAAGTGAAAAAGAGAAGCTGATGAATTGCATCTAATTCTCTGCAGTAGAGGATCTCTCTCTCTCTACAAGAAGCAGCATTATGTTTACTTAACCCCCAGGCTGTGCTATCTTTCCTAGGCTAGCACCACTCTGCTACCTCTGGGGAGAGAAGACAGACAGTCAGCTATCAAGGAGACAAGTACATTTCTTGGGATAACTGCATTAGAAGAGAACAAACACAGCAGAGAGGAAAAAAGAGAAGAATTTAGATTTAAGGTTAGGGGATAACAGAATTGAGTTGTTCAGTGCCAGTTACAAAGTTACTAAAATCAGATCCAAAACAGCATAGAACACTAGGAAGAAATTTAGAAATATGGGCTACCTGCCAAACAAAATTAGAGTGCTAGAGGAATCATCTACATTAAATAAACGACTCACCCATGACATTTAAAATGAAGGCATTATTCAATTAAGTGAGATTTGGCTAGAGGCCATAGTCCAACCATCTGCATCACAGTTTTTAGAGGTTGTGTGACTTAGTTTAAATAGCTTGACCTTTAGCCAGATGTGCCTTATAAACTGAGTTTATGCTCATTGTCAGTGTTCAAATAGCTACAGCTGAATTCTCAGGCCAATTGTGAACTGGTTTGGGAATTGGTGCTAAGAAGTGTTTCCTAATGCTTTCCTTTTTTCTTTTTTCCTTTTTTTCCCCTCTAGTTTTGTTAAAAGATGACCCATCAAAAGAAAAAAAAAACCCACTGATGATGCCTATATGAAAGGAAATGCATTTAAGTGGACATACTGATTTTGAGAGAGAGAAGTACTATCAGCTCTGGTTATTGGGAATGAACCTGGAGCCTCAGTCATGCAAGTCTAGTGCACTGTTGCTTTATTATCTCCTCAACACTTATAAAAGTTACTATATTTATTCTTTTTTATTTGAGAGAAAGGGGGGAGGAGAGAGACAGAGAGAGAAAGGGTAGAGCATTGCTCAGCTTTAGCTTATGATGGTGCCAGGATTTTTTTTTTATTATCTTTATTTATTTATTTGGATAGAGACAGCCAGAAATCTAGAGGAAGGGGGTGATAGGGAGAGAGACAGAGAGACACCTGCAGCCCTGCTTCACCACTTGTGAAGCTTTCCCCTTGCAGATGGAGGCCAGGGGCTGTGTGCTTAACCAGGTCGCCACCACCACCTAGCCCCGGTGCCAGGATTTGAACCTAGGACTTTAGGGCCTTGGCCATAGAGGTCTAGTGCACAACCATTATTATGCTTTTCTGGCTCCAGGTAATGCATTTTAAAATCACAAGTTCTGGTGTAGAAGAAATGACATTATTTACCCTTTCCTTTTGCATTTTTTAATGTTATAATTTTTCTTAATTACTCTCTTCAAAGTGCCCCTACTACTGTGATAAAAATGGGAGTAAAAAAATGGGATCTTAGACCAACAAGATAGCTCACTTGGGTAGGATGTCTGCTTTTTAAATACCATATTATTATTTTATTAAATAATTTTATTTATTTATTATTGGATAGAAACAGAGATAACTTAAGAAGGGGTGAGAGAGAGAGAGAAAGAGAGAGAGGCCTGCAGCCCTGCTTCACCACTCACGAAGCTTTTCTCTTGCAGGTGGGGACTGGGGACTTGAACCTTTTGCACTATAATGTGTGCATTATAACCAGGTGCATCACCATCTGGCCCCACTATTATTTTTTATAATATAAACTGAAGTCAGGAATTATGATGTCTCCATTTTTCTTCTTTTTCCTCAGGAGTGCTCCTGCTATTCTTGGTTTTATTTATTTATTTATTTATTTATTTATTTATTTTTTATAGTTCCACATGAGTTTTTGGATAAGTTGTTCAATCTCCTTAAAATGTCATTGGAATTTAAAATTTTTAAAAAATATTTATTTATTTTCCCTTTTTGTTGTCCTTTTTTATTGTTGTAGTTATTATTGTTATTGATGTCATTGTTGTTGGATAGGACAGAGGGAAATGGAGAGAGGAGGGGAAGACAGAGAGGGGGAGAGAAAGATAGACACCTGCAGACCTGCTTCATCGCCTGTGAAGCGACTCCCCTGCAGATGCAGGACTCCCGTCATTGAGATTTTTAAAAAAAATTTTATTGGGAGTCTGGTGGTAGCGCAGTGGGTTAAGCACACATGGCACAAAGTGCAAGGACCGGCTGAAGGATCCTGGTTTGAGCCCCCTGCCTCCCCACCTGCAGGGGAGTCAATTCACAAGCGGTGAAGCAGGTCTGCAGGTGTCTCTCTGTCTTCCCCTCCTCTCTCCATTTCTCTCTGTCCTATCCAACAACAACAACATCAATAACAACAACAATAAAACAACAAGGGCAACAGAATGGAATAAATAAATATTTTATAAAATATTCTTTATTGGGGGATTAATGGTATATAGTTGATAGTAAAATATCATTGTGATTTTAATAGGGATTGCACTGAATCAATAGAATGCTTTTGGCATTCTATTGCCAAAAATTGCCATTTTAATAATATTTATTCTTTCAATCCATGAACAGGGTTGTTCTTCTACTTCTTTGTGTCATCCTCTATTTCTTTTAAGTGTCTTATAGTTGTTGTTGAAAAGGTTTTTCACCTCCTTTGTTAGATTTTTTTTTCTAGGTATTTTCTCTTTTTGGATTCAATTGTACATGGGATTACTTCCTTGCATTCCCTTTCTTCTGGCCCATCTTTTGTATAAAGAAATGCCACAGATTTATGAGTATTGACTTTGTAACCTGCTACTTTATGGAATTTATTGATGATTTCCAGTAGTATTTTGGCAGAGTTTTTGGGGTCCTCTTGGTATAACAGCATATCGCCTGCAAATAATGATAATTTAGCTTCATCCATTCCAACCTGAATTTCTTTAATATCTCTTTCTTGCCTGATTGCAATGATGAGGATTTCAAGGAGTATGTTGAACAGAAGTGATGAGAGTGGACAGCCTTGCCTAGTTCCTGATTTAAGGGGTAGGGGTGTGTCTGCTTTTCCATGTACAGGACTCTTTCTGAGCCCATACCTCACTGGTCCTGTGGTGACTTCCTCTCTCTTCTTCGGCCTCTCTCCTTTTGCCAATCTGTAACTGAAAATGTCAGCCCAGAGTGGTGAACAAACTAAACAAACAAGCAGTGGACTCTCTGTGATTGTTGGAGTTTCATCCCCTACAGAGCACCCAAGACCTGAGCATGGAGAACTTCTAAATTTGGGGGTACCACCGTGGTTTTGAGGAACCCAATACACATTCCTACAACTCCTTCTGGGCTGTCACCTTCATTGCAGTTTTGGCTGGTGAAATGGCCAAATAACAGTACTAGCCAAGGACAGGGAGGGGGACTGCCACTGGGGGCTGGGGGGGGCAGCTTTTCCTGACAAAGTGGATGCAATTTCACAGTGCTCTCCTTTCCTTACTTTCTCCTACCTCAATATGGATGTGATATCTGGGGTCACAAGCAGCTGTCCTACAGGCATGGAGGCCATGGTCCAGAGAACTGCAGACATGGCGGTTCCAACATCACTGAGCCACTTAACCAACATGAGGAGCCACTTTCTTTCAGGACATCTTGTGAGAGGAAAATAAAATATTCGAAGTTATTTATCACAGATTGGGTTCACAAAAATTATTTGTAGCTTAAAGTTTTTCTTAGCCAACTGCACCAGTCCATCATGCTTACTTCTGTAATACACTGTCCAGCCATCAGTGCCTTGGAATCCAGTGACAGACTGCCCTACACTGCTTCACTGGACACGGAACCAAAGTGCCAACAGTGCAAAAGTCACATAGTCATAACCTCTGAGACCCAGACTGGGAGCCAAAAGTAGGTCCCTGCTACATAAATTCCTGTAGAGGACTCCTGTCTAGGATGGAAGCTTAATCCTTCCCTTGCTTGCCATCTTCAAAGGCACCCTCTGGCCCCCCTTTATTCATAATGTTAATATCTCTTCTAGGAGTTGAGGTTTTTAACACGAATGGACATCTTCAAGAAGCTCCTGCTATCTGCTCTGTTACAAATCACCACAAACCTCTTCTTAGACAAGGGAGCATAACCCGAGTTTATCTCAGAGGAGGGAAAACCAAAGAAAGAATCCACACAATTTAATATTCTAATAAGCCACCTAGCTGCATGAACAGGTCTTGCAAATTAGTCAGCATGACAGGAGATCCTGTAAAAACAGTGACAGCTGACTAACTGGGGTGAGTTTAGGGCTCTGTACTGACTTGTGTAAATGAGGTTATTTGGCTGGTTCCTCATCTTACAGCAGGTGTTCCCAAGCATACAGGACAGCGGTGCTTCTTCATACATCAGCATGAGCTGGTGTAATTGGCTGCATGGCGTATAGATGGAAGGGGAAGAGGGAGGATGAATATTTACCCTGGGCCAGGCCACTTCCAAGACTTGCTATCCTTACTAAACTGTTTATGTATCCACTACCATAGCATTCATTGGAAAAAACTTGCTTGTTTTTATTCCTGTTTTTTTTTTCTTTTGACTGAAACATACAATGGAAAAATTGCCTTTTTGAAAAGGTAATGACTTATGTGATTAACTGCAGGACTGATTGTGGTTGTAATTATAAATGATTGGAAACCACCTAAACATCACCAACATGAATCTCATTCAAATAAACTATAAAATGAGTGGAAAACTATATATCTGTAATACTTAAGTGAGGAAGTGCTCTATAATAGGTATGATAATCCTTTTTCCTGTCCTTTTCCCCCTAAAGATTTCATTAGTTAATTGACATGAGAGATGGAGGAGAGAGAGCAAATGGAAAAAAGAGAGAGAGAGAGAGAGAGAGAGAGAGAGAGAGAGCATTGCTCCAGCTCATGCAATGCCAGGGATCAAACCTCATGCATTTAAATCTCAAGCTCTCATTATTGTACTCTTAGGCTGCCTGTCCTAGTCTCTCACATACTCATTTCCATACCGTTCATAGATAATTGTTTCCAACGTGGGAGTTGGCTGTAGCGCAGTGGTTAAGCACATGTGGCGCAAAGCACAAGGACCGGCCTTCCTGGTGCAAGACCCCACACGCAGAGGAGTCGCTTCACAGGCAGTGAAGCAGGTCTGCAGGTGTCTTTCTCTCCCCCTCTCTGTCTTCCCATCCTCTCTCCATTTCTCTCTGTCCTATCTAATAATGACATCAACAACAATAATAACTACTACAACAATAGAAAACAACAAGAGCAACAAAAAGGGAAAATAAATATTAAAAAAATTTTTTTAATTGCTTCCAATGTTTCTTTATAAAAAAATAAATAGAAATTGGGGGTCCAGTAGTAGTGAAACGGGTTAAGTGCACCTGGTGCAAAGTGCAAGCACCAGCATAAGGATCCTGGTTCTAGCCTCCGGCCCCCCATCTGCAGGGGAGTTGCTTCACAGGCGGTGAAGCAGATCTCTAGGTGTCTTTCTCTCCCCCTCTCTGTCTTCCCCATCTCCCTCCATTTCTTTCTGTCCTATACAACAACGAGGACATCAACAACAATAATAACTACAACAATAAAAAACAACAAGGGCAACAAAAGGGAAAATACATAAAAATAAAAATAATAAAAAAATATTTAAAAATAAATAAAAAGTATAAATCACAACCTAAAAATAAATAAATAGAAATTTATATTCTCGGGAGTCAGGCGTTAGCTCAGTGGGTTAAGCGCAGGTGGCACAAAGCGCAAGGACCGGCATAAGGATCCGGGTTCCAGCCCCCGGCTCCCCACCTGCAGGGGAGTCGCTTCACAGGCGGTGAAGCAGGTCTGCAGGTGTCTATCTTTCTCTCCCCCCTGTCTTCCCCTCCTCTCTCCATTTCTCTCTGTCCTATCCAATAACAACCACATCAATAACAACAACAATAATAACTACAACAACAATAAAAAAGACAACAAGGGCAACAAAAGGGAAAATAAATAAATAAATTTTTTTTTTAAATTTTTTATTTAAGAAAGGATTAGTGAACAAAAGCATAAGGTAGGAGGGGTACAACTCCACACAATTCCCAACACCCAATCCCCATAACCCACCCCCTCCCCTGATAGCTTTCCCATTCTCTATCCCTCTGGGAGCATGGACCCAGGGTCGTTGAGGGATGCAGAAGGTAGAAGGTCTGGCTTCTGTAATTGCTTCCCCGCTGAACATGGGCGTTGACTGGTCGGTCCATACTCCCAGTCTGCCTCTCTCTTTCCCTAGTAGGGTGTGACTCTGGGGAAGCTGAGCTCCAGGACACATTGGTGGGGTCTTCAATCCAGGGAAGCCTAGCCAGCATCCTGGTGGCATCTGGAACCTGGTGATTGAAAACAGAGTTAACATATGAAGCCAAACAATTTGTTGAGCAATCATGGATCCCAAGCTTGGAATAGTGGAGAGGAGGTGTTAGGGAGGTACTCACTGCAAACTCTAGTGTAGTCCTGCTTTCAGGTATATATTTTGCAGTAGTTTATGGATACGTGTGCACATAAGCTCTCTCTCACAGAAACTGGTGTATATCTAGGTTATGGGACTTTGTTAGAAAGTGAACTACCTGAGATGAAATTAGAGTGTACTATTAAAGGAAAGGTCTCACCCGAGTAATGAAGCTGAAGGGTTGTCATTCCACATGTGAAGTCTCTGGATACATTCTGAGGTGAAGCATGTTGAGGTAGCAATCGTTGCTTTGGTTAGGTTGTGATCGGCAGATGCAATGTTATTTGGTTTGGATTGGGAGATGCATACGGGAAAGTGGGCCCTATCCAAGGGTTCCAGGACTGGGGGAAGTAGGGGCTCTATAGTGAAGATGTGAGGTTCCTGCTGTCTTAGGGTTCAAAAAGACACTCAATAGTTAATATTATCATCACATTATTTGTTAATTGGGTTAACTTTGAAAAGTCCCTTTGTTATGGTTTGCTGGACAGTACCCAGTATCTTGTATATAGCTGTGCTATTGGAAGCTTCTAATCTACTTGGTCTAGGCTTTTGAGAGAGTCCGCATATCAAATACATAGCCTATATATTAAAAAGATTCAGTTTGTCTTTTGAGAAACTTTGAGACATACAATTGATTTCCCCCTCTCATATTAATTAGCTACTGATTTATATGTCTACATTTTGCTAGACATATAAAGGGCAACAAAAGGGAAAATAAATAAATAAAATTTTTAAAAAATCTTTTTAAAAAAAGAAATTTATATTCTCATTTTCTCTTTACTAAAATTGAGATACTTTAAGTACCCCTTGCCTATTACACATAAAAATGTTCTTGACTTTTTTTTTTCCAAATGGAAGTTTGTCATTTGTCCAAAGCCTTCTTTCACACTGGGCAGTAAGGTTTTTTGATAGGGCTTGGACATTCATTTTTTTTGCTAGGCTCATTCCTATGATGGTATACTTTTTTTTTTTTTTTTTGCTTTTTTGTAATATTATTATTATTATTACCTCCAGGGTTACTGCTGGAGCCGAATGCCTGTACTACATATTGACAGCTCTGGGTGGCCTTTTTATTTTTTTTCTTCTTTTTTTTTTCAGTTTTTTTATTCAACAGGGCAGAGAGAAACTGAGAGAGGTGGAGAGGGAGAGGGAGAGAAAAAGAAAGGAACCTGCATACCTACTTTGTCGCTTGTGAAGCATCCTCCCTGCAGGTGGGGAGCCCGGTGCTTAAACCGGGATCCTTTTTCAGGTCTTTGTGTGTAGAACTATGTGTACTTATGTGCACTTAACCAGGTGCGTCACTGCCCAGCCCCCTTCTGTCTTATTTTTCAACGGACTATTTTCTATTTTTTAATGGTCTGTTAATATCTGTTAATTAAAAAAAATTAACCTATTAAGAACAATGAGCCCACCTTATCTGACCCATCTTGGACAGAACTAGAAGGAATTATGTTAAGTCAGCTAAGTCAGAAAGATAAAGACGAGTATGGGATGTCCCCACTCATCAACAGAAGTTGAGAAAGAAGAACAGAAAGGGAAACTAAAAGCAGGATCTGATTAAATTGAGAGCAGGGGACCAATGTAAAAACCCTGTGGTGAAGGGGAGGGTGGCCATTGGGCTTCCTGGCACAGCAGGGGGTGGGGGGTGGGGATGGAACACAGTCTTTTGGTGGTGGGAGTAGTGTTTATGTACAATCCTATTAAAGTGTAAACATATAAACCACTATTTAACTAATATGAGAGGCGAAAAACTGATGATACGTCTAGAAGTTCTTAAAACACAGACTGAGTCTTTTTAATACAAAGGCTGAGTCTTTGATATGTTGTCTCTCCCAAAAGCCTAGACCAGGGAGAACAGAAGCAACAGACTGGGAGTATGGATCGACCAGTCAATGCCCATGTTCAGTGGGGAAGCAATTACAGAAGCCAGACCTTCCACCCTCTGCAACCCACAACGGCCCTGGATCCATACTCCCAGAGAGATAGAGAATGGGAAGGCTATCAGGGGAAGGGATGGGATATGGAGATCGGGTTATGGGAATTGTGCGGAATTGCACCTCTCTTATTCTATGGTTTTGTTAATGTCTCATTTCTTAAATAAAAAAAGAAAAGAAAAGAAAAGAAAATTAACACTGTAGTGCAAGGACCGGCATAAGGATCCTGGTTCGAGCCCCGGCTCCCCACCTGCAGAGGAGTCACTTCACCAACAGTAGAGCAGGTCTGCAAGTGTCTATCTTTATCTCCCCCTCTCTGTCTTCCCCTCCTCTCTCCATTTCTCTCTGTCCTATCCAACAACAGCAACAATAACTACAACAATAATGAAAAGAGCAATAAAAGGAAATAAATAAATATTTTTTTAAAATGTTTTTTTAAAAAGTAACACTGTGCCCTTCCACTTTGCTTTTGCTGTTTAACATTTTCACAAACTGACTTTTCAAAGTTAACCCAATTACCAAATAATGTGATGATAACATTAGCTATTGATTGTCTTTTTGAACCCCAAGACAGCAGGAACCTCACATCTCCACTATAGAGCCCCTACTTCCCCCAGTCCTGGAACCCTTGGATAGGGCCCACTTTCCCATATGCGTCTCCCAATCCATACCAAATAATATTGCATCCACCGATCACAACCTAACCAACGCAATGATTGCCACCTCAACATGCTTCACCTCAGACTGTGTCCAGAGACTTCACGAATGGAATGACAACCCTTCAGCTTCATTACTCGGGTGAGACCTTTCCTTTTTATAGTACACTCTAATTTCATCTCAGGTGGTTCACTTTCTAACAAAGTGCCATAACCTAGATATACACAAGTTTCTGTGAGAGAGAGCTTATGTTCACACGTATCCATAAATTACTGCAAAATATATACCTGAAAGCAGAAGTACACTAGAGTTTGCAGTGAGTACCCCCCTAACACTTCCTCTCCACTATTCCAAGCTTGGGGGTCCATGATTGCTCAACAATTTGTTTGGCTTCGTATGTTAACTCTCTTTTCAATCACCAGGTTCCAGATGCCACCAGGATGCTGGCCAGGCTTCCCTGGATTGAAGACCCCACCAATGTGTCCTGGAGCTCAGCTTCCCCAGAGACACACCCTACTAGGGAAAGAGAGAGGCAGACTGGGAGTATGGACCGACCAGTCAACGCCCATGTTCAGCAGGGAAGCAATTACAGAAGCCAGACCTTCTACCTTCTGCAACCCTCAGTGACCCTGGGTCCATGCTCCCAGAGGGATACAGAATGGGAAAGCTATCAGGGGAGGGGGTGGGATATGGAGATTGGGTGGTGGGAATTGTGTGGAGTTATACCCCTCCTACCTTATGGTTTTGTTAATTAATCCTTTCTTAAATAAAAAAAAAAAGTGTTCACAAACTGATTAAATTAAACAGATCTTTTTTTTTTTTTTTTTTTTTTTTACTAGTGACTTAATGATTAGCAAGATTATAAGATAACAGGGGTACAATTCCACACAGTCCTCACCACCAAAGTTCCATATCCCATCCCTTCCATTGGAAGCTTTCTATTCTTTATCCCTCTGGGAGTATGGACCAAAATTCTTTATGAAGTGCAGAATGTGGAAGGTCTGGCTTCTGTAATTGCTTCTCAACTGGACATAGATATTGGCAGGTCGATCCATACTCTCAGCCTATTTCTATCTTTCCCTAGTGGGGCAGGGCTCTGGAGAGGTGAGGTTCCAGGACATATTGGTGAGGTCATCTGCCTGAGGAAGTTAGGATGGCATCATGGTAGCATCTACAACTTGGTGGCTGAAAGGTGATAAGGTATAAAGCAAATTGTTCAATGAAAGAAACCTAAAGGTAGAAATAGAGTAAATGAAACTAGGGGTCTTTGTGTGGAGAGAAGCTAGGAAGTCTATGTTAAGTATGTTCCAAGGGACCCATGACTTTAGTAATTCTTGCCTGAATCCAATAGCTAACATGCAGTTGGGCTGAAAGTATTGTCTGGGAAGATGGTGCCAGAGTTTAAAATAGGACTAGAAAGCTGGATTAGGGCAAAGAGTAGCTCCCAATGATGAGAAAAGTATTACAAATACCATTAAGTGTTTACCCCATCAATCTGACCGAGGGCTTATGTATATTTAGCACAGGCCTGTGTAACTTTCTGAGTCCCTGTACTCTGAGCTTGTAGTCTATGCTCACAGCTGGGAACATTGTAGGCTGCACTCATTTAAGGACCAGTCTTCCTCAAGTAGCAGAGTAGAAAGATCCAGCCTCCCTTCAGAGAGGAGGGCAGTGTCTACCATTGTTGCTGTAAGGTGAAGGCAAGGTCCTGGAGAGGCCCACAAGAGGGCTTATCATGATGTTCTTGAAGGAAGTGATGAGTGATGGTGGAGAGAGGGCAGATCCTATTCTAATGACCCAGGTTTGTCTTTATAACTCTGCCAAACACTGACTGAAAGCCAGTGTGTATAGGATTCTTCACAGTAAAATAATCCCCTGATACTCATAAATTAACTATAATCTAGAGACTCAGTATAGAGGTACTGCCAGACTGCAACTCACTCAAAACTACTAAATAGTTTTACAAAAATGTTCCCTCCTGCCTCACACACACACTGTAGTAAAACTACTGAATGTCTTCCCAGATGTGTGCTGCCTAGTTGAACTATGGTCTACTATTCTCTGATGCATACAGATCATACTACATCTTTTTTTTTTTTTGAAATAAAAAAAGAGGATACTTTTCATATATTTAATTTGGGTACTAGCATAGTACCCTTATGAGGCCATCAATGAGGAAAGTGTTCAGTGCAATCATATGAACTCTTTGTCATCAAAAGTACATACAATTTTAATGCAATGTAATCACAACAGATGTTTTCTACCCCTGCATTACAAGAATAGTCAATCATAATTGTCCCCAGAAGGGACAAATATTATCAGAGCTATTACATAATCCTTACTGTGAAGACTCTGTAAGTAGGTGGCTTTTAAATAGGACAACCTTACATAGTTATTAAAGAAAAAAAAAAGGCATTCAATCAAAACCTAAATATTTGTGACCAGTATCATTCCCTTTCAACAGCAAGTCTAAATTTTTCATTCTAGTCTACAATAACTGCTTCAAATTTATAGCAAACATAGTTTTTCAAAGTCAGCTTTCCATTTTTCAGGGGGAAAATTATAAAGCTTGTGCCTCCAACTAAACCAATTTTTTTTTTTCCTTAATGGCTGCCTGTTTTTCAGTTATTTTAGATGTCACTGGCTACTTGATCAGAGTTCATTGGGGGAAATCATGAGATGTGGAGGACTGGTTAAAGAATTACAGAGCATTAGAGCTCGCCTAACTCATCTTCATCATTTCACAGAGAAAGCAATCAAGGAAACCAGTTTTTAATTTTTTTGCCTCCATGGTTATTGCTGGGGCTCAGTGCTTGGCAGCATTTTTTCCCATTTTTGTTGTTGTTGTTGGATAGGACAGAGAGAAATTGACAGAGGAGGGAAAGACAGACACCTTGCTTCACCCATTGCAAATGGACCTCCTGCAGGTGGGAAGTCAGGGGGCTCAAACCGGGATCCTTAAACTGGTCCTTGTGCTTTGTACTATGTGTACTTAACCCTGTGCACCCCCAGCAAATGACTTTCCCAGTATCATGCAGAGAGTTTTCAAGAGAGTCAAGATAGAGAGCCACATCCATTCCCTAGTCCAGAATTCCTTCCACCACGTCATGGTACATATTCTTCAGTATGAACGAAGCAAACACATTCCAAAGATCTTGTTGAAAAAGATGTGCTATCTGTTAATGTCACTTCAGGCACAGGCACAGTATTCTTTAGAATGTCTTGATGTGACTGGGCCATCTCATCTACTCCCACCATTTTTTTCACCACCAGTATCATTGATGACTTGAATTAGTATTGACATTCCAGACTCTCCCACACACCCCAGCACCTATATTATACAGCTTCACCCGTATAATCCACAAACAGTTCACACTCTTGCAATGAACTGTGCTTTAAAAATATATTACATTATTTTGTTTTTAATGAGAGAGACACAGAAGCAAAGACAGATACCATAGCACTGCTAAACTTGGCTTATGGTGGTGCCAGGGATTGATACTAGGACTTCAGAGCCACAGGCATTCAAATCTTTTACATAACCATTATGCTGTGTCCCTAGCCCCTGAACTCATTTTTAATTTCTGCCAAATCAATTAGATATCTATTTTCTATTTTGGGTTGATAGCCACTCATTTGATGAAGTTCTCTTCATTTTTTTTTAATCCTTCACATATGATTTAATATCAATTGGTTCCATTACCTAGGCATTTCTCATGTGTTCTCTCATCTCTATCTTTCTTTGCATCTGATTTCATACCTCCTTCTCTGGACTCTCTGCTTCTCATCTTCCTTTCTCTGTCTATTACCTTCAGAGTCATTTTTCTGTGTTTATGTACACTCCTGTTAATTTGTAGTCATATCAATCACCATTTAATTAATATGAGAGGGGAAAAATTGATTGAACGTCTCAAACTTTTTAATGCACAGACCATAGGCTGAGTCTTGGATATGATGACTCTCTTAAAAGCTTAGACCAGGGAGAACAGAAGCAGCCGGTGGCAAAGCTATATAGAAATAATGTCATAGGACATAAATTAAGGTGCTGTGGTGTATGATACAGCAAATCCTAACAAAGCTATATTTCAAAGTTAACCCAATTGCCAAATAATGTGATTATAGCAATAACTATCTATTGCCTTCTTAAACCCTAAGGCAGCAGGAACTTCCCACTTCCTCTATAGAGCCTTTATTTCCCCCATTCCTGGAACCTCTAGGGTGGGGCTCACTTTCCTGCACGGTTCTCTCAATTCATACCAAATGATATTGCTTCCACCAGTCCCAACCTAATCAACACAATGAGTACCACCTCAGCATGCTTCATTTCAGACTGTGTCCAGAGATGTCAGGCATGGAATGTCAACCCTTCAGCCTCATTACTTGGGTGAGACCTTTCCTTCCATAGGATTCTCAAATTCCTTTCCAGATGGTCCACTACCTAACAAAGTTCCAAAACCTAGATATAGACCAAGTCCTGTGAGAGCATATGTTCACATGTATCCATAAATTAGGGCAAAATATATACCTTAAAGCAAAAATACACAATAGTCTGTAGTGAGTCAGTATCAAGTTCATAATGAAATAGTGTCTACTTAGATTTAGATACCCTCCTCACCTACTTCTTATTACATTTCCCTCAGTCACTCCAAAGCTAACCATATCAAAGCAAGGACTGCAAAAGCTGAATAAGGGCAAGAGACTGGCATACTTTAATGATGACTCTTTAATCACTATCAGGCCACCCCATCAGCTGGGACCCTAGTCGGGGAGTCCTGAGATTCCCAAACAGATATGATGGGCCTAGAACTCAAATAAATCCCTCTCTCCATTGTTACTGGTCATCTCTATCAGGAACAAAAATAGACCCCATTGTGGGCCCCCATAGGACCTTGCCCTCAACTTGAATCAACAACAGTAGAGAATGTTCCAGCCTCTGAAGGGAGGCTGGACAACATACTCTATGCTACACCTGAGGAAGATGGGTCCTGATACTGGAGCAGCTTGGAATGTTCCTACTCATGACCACAGAATATGAGCTCACATCTACAGGGATGCAGAGGTCACATAGGCTCCTAAGCTGAATATGGGCCCCAGATCACATCAAATCGATGGGGTCAACAATATTTATATACCTTTCCCATATTTGGGAGCTACTCTCTTCCCTGATCTAGCTTTCTGGTCCTTTTTCCATCCATGACATCATCTCCTCAGACAATAACTTGGATCCATCTATATATTAGATTTCCGGCTCAAGGAAAAAAAGAAAAACTAGAGTAGCCACAAGCGCTTTGGAATATAACTAAAATATGCCTACTAGCTATCTACAAAATGGAGACCCCTCCCCAACTCTTCATCTGCACTATTCCACCCTTTAGGTTCATGATTAGTCAACAATTTGCTTGGCTTTATATGTTAACTTTCTTTTCAGCCACCAGGTTCCAGATGCTACCATAATGCCAACTGGCCTTCCCTGGGCAGACGACCCCACCGATGTGTCCTGGAGCTCCAATTCCCTAGAACTTCACCCCTCTAGGGAAAGAGAGAGGCAGGCTGGGAGTATGGATTGACCTGTCAACATCCATGTTCAGCAGGGAAGCAATTATAGAAGCCAGACCTTCCACCTTCTGCATCCCACAATGACCTTGGGTCCATACTCCCAGAGAGATAAAGAATAGGAAAGCTATTGGGGAGGGGATGGGATATGGAGTTTTGGTGGTGGGAATTGTGTGGAGTTATACCCCTCTTATCCTATGGTTTTGTCAGTGTTTCCTTTTTATATATAAAAAATTACAATATATATAAAAACTCATTTTCCTGAAGTGTAAATATTCTCTGGCCTGAATTGCTTTACATTCTTCATCAGATACACTAAATAAAGCTAACCCACCATCCTCTGTTCATCCAATTTTTATCTCACCAGAACATTTCAATGTTAGGATCCACATGCTGTCCACTCTTATTCTTATATTCATCTTATAAGGCCCAACCCTGCATGTGCATATCAACCCTCAGCAAAGCCCATAGCAGAGTTTATTTACCAATGTTTACACTGAGTTTTATATGTACTTCTATCATTATACATTGCACATTATAATTTCTTATTTACATGCCACTGTGATATTTATCTTTGTCACAATGAGTACTAGAATAAACAAATGTGCATGTGTAAAAATAATTTACAGGAACATTATATAGTCAAATGTAACCTGGAAATAATACTACTTAGCCAATACTACCCACAATGGACTCATTACCTGAGTCATAGAAATGAAATACTATTAACTTAGAGAACTATAATAATTATAATTTAGAATGATTATGATCAATAGCTACCTTACCCTTTTATTGAAACACTAGTTTGTTTCCTCACTATGGAATCATTGCATATAATTAACTCCAGATCACAGGTAGTCACCTCAGCATAAAATGCAGGTATGGAAAAAAACATTTGACATCTTATCTCTTTTTCAATATGATGTCCATAGAGTGTTTCATGTAACATTAGTAGCAATGACTAGCATCTGTATCTGCCAGTCTTCAGTTAAATGTCATTGTACACTTGGTAAGATGTTCCAGATTTCTGTGCTTCAAAACATATGTAAATGAGGTATGTGTAGATCATATATGTGGTGTGAAATACCAGTTGACTGGGAGTTGGGCAGTAGCACAGCGGGTTAAATACAGGTGGCGCAAAGCACAAGGACTGGCATAGGATCCCAGTTCAAGCCCCTGACTCCCCACCTGCAGGGTAGTCACTTCACAAGCAATGAAGCAGGTCTGCAGGTATCTTTCTTTCCTCCTCTCTGTCTTCCCCTCCCCTCTCCATGTCTCTCTTTCCTATCCAACAACGATGAAATCAATAATAACTACAATAATCAAACAACAAGGGCAACAAAAGGGGATAAATAAATAAATATTAAAAAAGAAATACCAGTCAACTGAACTAAACTTTTTGTTAATCACAACACTGACCTTGGAATTGGCTAATGTTTCTTTCCAGGATGTGCGTGTGTATGATGGCCAGAGCACACACCACAGGTGACAGCTTTTGTATTTGGGGGAAATCTAGATGCCCACCTCCTACAAAGGTAACACTTACTTGAATTTGCTAACTAAACCTAGACTTTCAGTTTTATAGCCTTATCTAATGTTTTAAGTGATTTAACATGTAATAAGACTTACATAAAACTCTAGAAGCTGTGCCTTGAGTAAGTTCTGGTTTCTAGCATTTGCCTCCATTTTGCCACCTATGCCTGGATGATGAGCTATTACATCGGACAAGCAAGGGAAGACTGTCATAGAGACTTGGCTCCAGCCCTGTGTGTCCTACTTGCTAGGAAGCTTTGTTTGTTTCTTTGTTTTTTATTTTGTTTTGTTTTGTTTTACTAGAGCACTGTTCAGTTCTGGCTTATGAAGGTGCCTGGGATTGAACCTGGGGCTTCAGAGCCTTAGCATGAAAGTCTTTTTGCACAACCACTAAATTGTCTCTCTGGCCCTGTCACTTACTGTTTTTTGATCTTAAATTAAAACACCCTTTCAGAATAGCAGTTTCCCCAGTGGGGTGAGAATAGTAACACTTTACATCCTTAGAAGATTATCTTAAACATTCAATAAGAATTTCTCAGAGATATGAAGGTTCAGATCAGGAAAATGAGCTGCCACAAATGGAACTGAGGCAGTCAGAACCAGGGCCAAATACCATCAGGCTGGATCACTGTGCCAAGACGGTGCTGTCACCCTCAACCCCTGCCTCTGGCCATCATCTCTGCTGGCCTTGTGGTGGCTTGTGGAAGATCACGGCTGCCACTGCTTCCACCAGTACCACCAGAATTAATTAAGTGTCACTAAGTCTGAATTTACTCTAGCTGCAGGGAAGGCCTGAACTGCATGAGTTAGATTTTTGTTTGTGTCTTTTATGGTAGAAGGTTGGCCTATGATCCAAATCATATGCCAATAGAATGGAAACTTCCTGTAATATAAGAGAACATCAAGATGCTATGGCCTTTCAATAATTGCTATCGTTCTTTCTGGAATGATTGCAGTGATCTCCTAATAGGTATCACTGCCTCCAACCTTGCCCCCATCCAGTCCATTATCCATACTGGTGTCAGAGTATCTTACTTTCACAAAGGGAACTCTAATTTCTGCTGCCATGTCTTAGTGATGCCTTAGTGATCCTGTGTCCTCATTGACTATGGAAATGCAAATGCATTAGGTTCCACCTGCTCCTCACATACTCCCAGAGTCATACTCTTTCTGAGGTTCCTGTAAACTCCACCTGGTTAAAATATTCATGTTCTCTGTGGCCCATGCCTCCTGCCCCCATATGTATGTATATATGTTCTTAGGTAGGGCAGAGAGAAATTGAGCGGGGAGGAGGAGACAGAGAGGGAGAGACAAAAAGAAAAACACTTGCAGACTTGCTTCACTGCTCCTGAGTGCGCCGCTATGTTCCATCGCTGGGGAGCCAGAGACGACCCGAACTACCCCTGCGGCTACAGACAGACTATGACCCACATAATCAACGACTGCCACCTCTCCAGATTCAAAGGAGGTCTCGAAACTTTACATCAGGCTCAACCTGATGCTGTTGACTGGCTACGGAAGAAGGGCAAACGCTAGAAGAAGAAGACTGCTCCTGAAGCTTGCTCCCTGCAGGTAGGGGGCAGGGACTTGAACCTGGACCCTTGTGCGTGTAATGTAAACTCTCAGCTGGGTGCAACATTGCTTGGCCCTGGGGCATGCTATTTAATGCCTTGTTGCCTTTATGTAAAAGGAATTTCAAATAAGAAAAAGAGACTAGCAAACTAACATCTCTCCTCAAAAAAAGGGCTAGCGTGCTGGACAAAAGAGGTGGTGAAGAGGCAGTGGCTGAGGCCGGGCGACTACAGGAAGAGTGCCCCGATAGCACACTGCTGCGTGGCGACAGCCAGGCTCTGTCCAGTGTCAAAACAACAGAAGGTGAAAGAGCAGTAAGTACCAAACAAACAAATCCACATCTCTGTCCCATTTTTTCTGTCCTGACATAATTCTGGGTTGCTTTGTTTTGACCCAGGTAGGTAAAGTCCAGAATGCCACTCAAATAAATGCATTGGAATATGCTGCCTGATTACCAGTGTAGTCACAAGTTACATTATACTTCTCTAATTTATACAAGCAGTGAAGCAGGTCTGCAGGTGTCTATCTTTCTCTCCCCCTCTCTGTCTTTCCCTCCTCTCTCCATTTCTCTCTGTCGTATCCAACAACAATGACAGCAATAATAACCATAACTACAACAATAAAACAACAAGGGCAACAAAAGGGAATAAGTAAATATTAAAAAAATCTTTAAAAAAATTGTCATCATGACATGAACATTGTGAAAAGTATATTCTCAGACTATGGCTAAGCAATGAATGGTGGCTATTTTTTTAAAAAAATTTTTTGAGGGAGATGCAGAGAGAGACAGAGAGAAACACCAGAGCACTGCTCAGCTCTAGCTTATGGTGTTCAGGGGATTGAACCTGGGACTTAGGAGTCTCAGGCATGAGAGTCTGTTTTGCATAACCATTCTGCTATCTCCCCTGCCCAAATGGTGGCTATTAACTGAAATGTACTCACCTACTACCAAAAGATAAAATAAAGGACAGTTTATGTGCTATGTGTTTTTTCATATCTGGACAGCTGGTGAGTGATCATCACTGGGTCAGTAACCATCACTGTTTTTCCTGCTTTGGCCTCTTCTGTGCCTTCCCTTGGACACTTCTGCCTTCTCAGTATGTGCTCCAGGTCAGCCTGTCATTCAAACATACACAATAGATTTGATGCCAAATTCTTTCTAAATGTGCACCACGCATACTTGCTCATTTGAGTGTCATTATAACCCTAGAGAAATAGTTATTACCACTTTGCATGAATGAAATTTTCCCTGTTTCCAACTCGGTACCTCATCCATACCTCCCCCACTCCTAAACCACAACCCAGACCTTCCGTTTTTCTGTATTCTATCTACACCCTATATGTAATACTATAGTATAGTATAAGTTATACATATATATATATTATACTAATGACATAGTATACTTTCCTTCCACATTCACCTCTTCTGTTTTTCAATAGCCCATTCTTTTCCTCCACAGGACAAAAACTAAATGTTCAAGTTTAAATGAATGTGTAAGTGGGCTTGTGTGTAATGTTTATTTCCCCAACCAGGGTATCAGTTCTATGAGGATAGGGACCACATGCTCCCCCAAGCCTGAGCTAAACCCATATAGAGTCTGGCAGAGTATAGGCACACAATATACATTTGTTGAATAACTGAACATTAGCTACTTTGTTAGACAGGAATGACTCAGTTGCAAGCCTTTTACTTAAATGGACGGAGAAGGCAATGGGTTGACAGGGGTATCTAGGAAGTTCAGGAATCTGTTGGCTTCAACCAGAGCTTCACTAAGTTCAGATTAAATTTCATTTCCATTTTCTCCTCATCTCTACCCCCTTCCTCAAAGTCAGCTCATGCATCTTCTCCTTCCTTTCCTGTCTTACCTCTGTTTCTGTCATACTTTTCTGCACCTGAGACTCTAACCTCCTGCAGGCTAATGAACATGGTAGTCTGTAGCTCTGAGATTTACTGTCCTACTCTGGTCTCCCAGGGGAAATAAAGCACCTCTATCTCAACATCAGTATTTTATTTTCAGGAAGAGAGTCTGGTGATCAGCTGGAACCATATCCTAAGTTGGGATGGGGTACAGTGAATGGCAACCCCCCTAAAACTATGAGGAAGGTGGGTGTGAAAGTTCGCTAAAACTGTTGCGTAGATGAAAACAATGTATCTCCTCCATATCCTCTCATAGGGAATTACATGAAGAAGTGAAAGAGAAACTGGCTTTATATCAAACAATGTCCTGCCTCCCAGAATTTAAACTCTCTGGATGAATTTAAATCTATGAATTTTTCTTTTTTACTGTTTGAGTTAAAGCAAGAATTTATTCATTTGAGTCCCAGGGTGTTACTAAGTCAGGTATAGTAACAAAGAGAAGCTCCCACACAACTTTCACATCAATCTGTTCAGCAAAGCAGGAGTGAAGACTTTGATGTTGTTTATTCCTTTGTTTTGACTTCCAGCCAAGTAGGAACTCTAGAAATCTGCTTACAGATTATCTGTGCTTCAACATTGGGGAGAAATGTGCAGCTCTGTGTAACCACCACAGATGAAGAGCCCCATTTCATGGAGAAAGATCTGCAGGCAACGTGCTCATTTTCTTATATAAAACAAAACACAAAGTGCTCATTGCTCACATGACTGCTAAGGCCTTGAATGTACTAGTATTCCTGTAGCCTGGAGACTGAAAGTGCTTTCACTTTTGAACATCTGTTGATTTGCCCAGGCCCCTGTGTTAGAAAGCTGTCTCTGAGGGGGGGGGGGGGGGACTGCTTAGAACTATTTAAAGAAAACACTTTATAATTAGTTCCTAATTCAATCTACTTTGTATTTTATGCCCTTATATATTGGCACAAAATGCCAAAGAATATAACAGTTTACACATGACTGAGAATGAGTGTGAGGATAAAATAGTACCTCTATGCACATCTCTGAATCTGATTATTTAACACTATTAGAATAAAAATGTAAAAAGTGCTAAGCACAGTCTTATTCCAAGATAAAACTTGGGATTACTTTCCTTTTTATATTTAAATTTAGTAACCACATCTCACTTTAACTCCATATTCCTCTAGTCTTTATTTTTTTATTCTTTATTTGTCAAATCTGAAATAAAAATAACTTTTGTCAACAGGCAAACAACAAAACAATAAGTGTGAAATATCTTATTCAGCTGTTCAAAATGAAGGATCAGAGATTTAAATGCTGTTTGCAATATATCCAATATAAAAAATTTTTTGCCTTCTGATTTGCAGTTTTTTAATTTCTTTATTTTAATTTTTCTCCTCACAGACCTAAAATTTTTATTTGACAAACTGGGTCTTAAGAAGAAGAAACTGTAAGCATTTCTGCTTTTTCAAGTTATAAATCTATGTAATTAATCAGAAAAACACTGAAGGAAAGGAGAACAACCTCACATCCTGTACTTCCTGACATCCTCTTTTGATTTTGTGAAGTTTCCTGTCATAACTTCTCACTATATTTATTTCTAAGGAAGTTCCTTTAACAAGAAGAGAAAGACCAGCATTATGTTTCCCTCCTCTACATATACATCACAGACCTGGAAATTTTTGTGCAGTATTATTCTATAGTTCTGTCACCATGGCCTGTGACATACATTTCTAGTGTGCACATGGGTGGTTTAAGAAGCTGTGAAGAGAAATCTCCCCTTTAAAGAGAAAGTAATAACACTATATCCGAGACCTCTGAAAGTCTTCAGAGTGAAGATTCTATGAGAAAGGAATCTCCTGATTATCATTAATAGGTTTGTTAATAGGTAACATGTACTGAGCTTTGGGATGGTATTATCATCGCTCTAAGTGCTCTACACACATACCTACACATCATAATTTTGTGATGCGCTCACATTCTTCTTTATTAGTAATTTAATAATCGTTTACAGAATTATAAGATAAAAGGGGTATAAGTCCACACCATTCCCACCACTAGAGTTCTGTATCCCCATTCCCTCCACTGGAAACTACAGTAGTTCTCCCAAGGTCACAGGTATGGGTTCACTAATATGTCTTTAGCTATATATCTATATTTGTCTATATGTTCCCCTTTTCCCCTTATGGTCCTGCCTTCTCAGTCACACCTGCACCTATGACTACTTTGGAGTGCCCTTTCTTTTTTTCTCTCTGGGTCTTGATGGAATTTGAGTTCAGAGCCTTCTGGTTATCTTCCCTTAAAAAGTCTCTTCCTCTGGGAGTATGGACCAAAATTCTTTATGGGGTATAGAAGGTGGAAGTTTTGACTCCTGCAGGTTGATCCACAACCCCAGCCTGTTTTTATTTTTCCCTAGTGGAGTAGGGCTCTGAGCGCTCATGATTATTATTATTATTTAAATATTTATTTATTTCCTTTTGTTGCCCTTGTTGTTTTATTGTTGTAGTGATTATTGTTATTGATGTCGCTATTGTTGGATAGGACAGAGAGAAATAGAGAGAGGAAGTGAAGACAGAGAGGGGGAGAGAAAGACAGACACCTGCAGACCTGCTTCAACGCTTGTGAGGTGAACCCCCTGCAGGTGGGGAGCCGGGGGCTTGAACCGGGATCCTTACGCTGGTCCTTGCACTTTGCACCACATGTGCTTAACCCACTGCACTACTGCCCGATTCCCCTCATGATTCTTAACACCAGAGTTTATGCAGAAGGCTCAGTCTATATTATTATCATTACTGTTATTGTTCTGGGTTCTGTTGTCATGGTCCATTAATGAGTCATATAATTCATTTGAGATATATTCAAACTTATAAAATCCTTGTGAAGTAAACACCATTCCTACTTTATACATGAAGGATGTCAGATGTTAAGAGACTAAGCAACTCTCACAAGTTCACAAATTAAGTAGGAGATATAGCTACATTTGAAAACTTTAAAAAGATGTATTATTTATTTATTTGATAGAAACAGAGAAATTGAGACAGAGGGGAGTGACAGAGAGGAGAAAGAAAGAGAGACATCTACAGCAGTATTTCACTGCTCATAAGGCTTCCCCATTTACAGGAAGGGGGCTAGGGGCTTGAACCTAGATCCTTGCACATTATAACATGTGTGCTCAACCAGCTACACCACTTCTTGACCCCCTTGGAGTCTTTCTATCTGTAAAATCTTATTGTAACTACTTAGGCTTTCATTTAACATACCTCCCACAATTTGGCATGTGTCATGTCATAAACAATAACTACATGGCAAAAGAAGTCTACCCAATAACAGGTCCTGCCAGGGAACACTCTTAGTGCTTATGGGTACTCAGCTAGACTTTACTGTAATGAAGACATGATTAGAAATCAAATATATATGTATATAGTGCATTATCATATGTGTATTAATTAGAACTGTGGGGAAAATCAATAGAGCTCAATACCATGAATATAAATATCAAAATTCACAAGTTATTTTTTTTCTTTTAACCCTTGATGCTGAGTTCTGGCTTATTGTGGTGCTGGGGATTGAACATGGGATCTTGGAGCCTCAGGTATGATCATTATGCTGTCTTCCTAGCCCCTATAAGTCATTGCCTAGGCAGAGAGTATTTTTACTTTGAAAAACTCATGGTAATCATATATATATATTTTTTTTTAAATATATTTTTATTATCTTTATTTATTTAATCAAGAGGGTAGGGGAGATAGAGAGGGAGAAAGAGAGACACCTGCAGACCTTCTTCACCACTTGTGAAGCTTTCCCTCTGCATGTGGGGAGTAATCATATTTTGTACTTACATAGCAATTCCTACTCTATTTCCTGAATATCATGTGATCCTCAAGCATTCTATAGACTTAAGGCATGTGGTCTTTGTCTGGTAAGACTGTAAGAGTGGTTATAGCTGATAAAGGCTAGTAATCAACAGGAAAACTGACACATGTTGGCCACAATCCAATAACATAAAAATGGTGCTCACAGATAATTAACCATTATGAATTTCCTAGCTCTTAAAAAATGAAGCCACTAAATGAGTGATAAGACATGCATCTTGAACTGTTCCTTACAAATTTAAATATAAAAATGCAATCAATAAATTAGGTCTGGAACACTAACAGCTTCTGAGGAAAACATGTCAGAAATAACTAGAATAGTATCTCTTAAAACATAATTATCATTTCAGAAAAATCCTCCCAAACTAACAGGACTGCATCTGGATTCAGCATTTATACACTATGTCTCACTTACTCTTTATTAGAAAAACAAAAGGGGTCAGGCAGTGGTACACCTGGGTAAGTGCTCACACTACAGTACACAAGGACCCAGGTTCAAGCCTCTGGCCCCCACCTGCAGGGGGAAAGCTTCACATACGGTGAAGGAGAACTGCAGGTGTCTCTTTGTCTTGCTTTCTTGTCTCCCCTTCCCTTTCTCAGTTTCTCTCTGTCTCTATCCAGTAATAAATAAATAAAAATATTTTTAAAAGAAAGAAAAAAGAACTTATACATAACATAGACAGAACCCCTTCTAGTTATGTTGGCTGTCACTTTACTCAAGCATAAGATCTTAATGAGTCCCAAAGTCTGATTTTTTTTAAAGAAAAAATGTATTAGTGATTTACAAAATTTTAAGATAAGAGGGAGCATAATCCCAACACAGTTTCCACCACTAGAGTTCTGTGTCCCCATCCTCCAACAGAAACTACAATCGTTCTCCCTAGGTCACAGATATGGGCTGATTACATCTGTTTTGAAAGAACTTATACTGCCCATCAGAACTTTTCTGAGGGTTAAGCCAGTGGTCACAGCTTTTGGTTGGTCATAGCTTATTCATGAAATTAATATACTGAGTGTAGACAAACAACACTTTAAAGTAGAACAGAGTAGAACTTGTCAGACTGTGTCACAGCTAGTAAAGATATATGTTTCATTAAATTGTTATTTTAGTATGTCATGTGAATATTATGTACCTGCCAAATATTGGTGATTTAATGTGGTTACAGTTTTTTTTTTTAAATATATCAAGTCACTGGAATAGGCATTATCTCCAAAAGGCTCTTCAGTGAGAACACAGTTTTGGGGTAGCTTCCTCAGAGTCCACAAAGGTTACTATTGTTTGCCTCCAGGGTTATTGCTGGGGCTCGATGTCTACATGGCTCCACCATTTATAACATCCATGTTCTCTGTCTTTTTTTCAATAGAGGTGAGAGATAAAGAGATAGGAAGTGAGAGAGAGAGAGAGAGAGAGATTGGAGACACCTGTAGCACTGCTCCACCATTCATGAGTTTTCCTCCCTGCAAATGGAGTCCAGAGGTGTGGATCCAGGTCCTCATGCTTAAGCTTGGTAAATTGTGTGCCACCACATTACTCCTCAAACAGGCTTCTTGTTACATGGAGGCTGGAGCAGCATGGCTAATTGCTGAAAGGTGAAGGAAGGGTGTTGATAACCAAAGTGTAAGGAAGATAAAGGAGCAAACCCACCTTTATTTAGTTATAATTAGTAACAGTGCTACTGTTTTTGTTTTTGCTTAGTTTTGTTTTATCGTGACTTTAACTGACAAAGTGAGGCTATTTCCTTGAGTACCACTGATGGAAAGAGGGCAAAAATTGAGCCAAATAGAAAGAAGAGGCTGGGAGAACAAGCAGGCAAGAGCCAGAGAGGGATAAGGGAGTCAGAGCAGAAGCTGGGATTCATATGTGAAAAAGAGAAGGGAGGGGAAGGGAACAACTATAACCATAGACTGAGATTTAGCAGGTAAAATTTATTTTACCTGTATTTAAATGCTGTATTTAAAATGCGGCCTTAGGCTGCCAATAATGTAACACTGACTTGAATGGTTTAAACAACAGATATTTGCTGGTCGATAAATAACTCTAATAACACAAGAGCATCAACATCTTGGGCTTCACTTTTGTTACTTGTATGGCAAAAGGGAGATAACAAGAACATCTGGGAACATGTGTTTCTTTATTCCCCTCCAAGGAGAGAGGGAAAAAAAAGCTGTTTTCATATGGTTCTCTCAATGGTAAAGAATGACTTCACAGAATATTCTAGCAAACTTCTACTTCAGAATTAAATCTCATGCTCACTCCTGAACAGATGACTGACATAGAACAAAACTGGTGTCCATACTACTCAGACCAATCACACTTCTTTCTAGAGCTCCTCTGGATACATGTGTAGATGAGAAGAAAGAAAACTGAGGTTCCTTGGGGGCCAGGCAGTAGTGCAGCGGGTTAAGCGCATGTGGCACAAACAGCAAGGACATAAGGATCCAGGTTTGAGCCCCTGGCTCCCCACCTGCAGGGGGTGTTGCTTCACAGGCAGTGAACAGGTCAGCAGGTGTCTATCTTTCTCTCCCCCTCTCTCTCCCCCTCCTTTCTCGATTTCTCTGTCCTATCCAACAATGACAACATCAATAACAACAACTACTACAACAACAATATAAATAAATAAATAAATAAATAAATAAATAAATAAATAAATAAAAATATTTAAAAAGAAAATAAAATTGAGGTTCCTTTTAGGAAGAAGTGGATGACATTTTGCTGAGTAGGCAATTAACAAAACATTGCTATAAGATATGGTCTTTAGCTTTGGTAATACATCCTACTAATTCTAGTAGATTTAACACTGAACATTTTTATCATCAAAATTTTTTTTTATCTCTACTGACCTATTATGCTATTTCCCCCCTTCTTATCAAAGAATGCTTTTGGAGACATTAAATAAAAGCAAAGCAATGCAAGTACAGAGAGCTTCTCTTTTCCATATTCTTTACTATCAAAAGACATCTCAATTTCTACCCAAAAATAACATGCTGTATTCACTCCCGCAGAGACAATGCACAATGATTGACCTCGACTGGAGCAAACATCATAAAAGAGAACCAGCAGTCATTCATCCCCCACTCAGAAGCTCTACTTCAGCATTATCCTCATGCATTCTTGCCAACTTTCTGTATCACAACACAAAGACTTTGCTGGTTCAGGTCATTCTAGTCTGAAGAAAAGCAAGCCCTGAGCTAGCCAGGCTTAGATGAAATGCACACTGTTTGCTGAATGTCCACGGTGTTTTGAGGATTTCCTTTATGAAAGACCAGCAGAAAGTCAACAGCCCACACAGTTTCTCAAATCTGGATTTTTATTTCATTGCCACCATCTACCACTTCTCCACCCAGGAGAATAACAGCTAAGTGTTGTTTTAACTACGTCCCCAGGGGAGTGTTGAGTAAGAAGAAAAGCATTCTAGGTCACCAATAAATCATTTCTCGAAAAAGGACATTTCAGGAAAATTAAACAAATTGGGGGTGGCTTAGCTTGCAATCTATTGTTGCAGAATTTGAAGGGTGATTTTCCTCCTTGCTTAGACAAACACCAAGCAGAAACTCTGAACAGAGAAAAAAAAAATCCTGTCCAGAGCCACAGCAAAGCTCACTGTGAATGCATTGTTACTTCATTGCCCACTTAAAAAAACAAAACAAAAAACCCCAAGACAGCTAATTCTTTAACTCTCTCCAAATGAATTTGTGATTATTTCCAGAAGTTCTATAGTGGGGACCTGACAAGTTGTTTCAGTTATTTTCAAAGTTCAGCTAAATCCCTAAATAGTTTAACCAGCATTCCCCTGTGCCCTAGTTACTGTGTGCAGGTAAATTGCTCTCCCTGGGATAGCTACTTGTGGTAGGGCTTATCTTGTTTGGTATTCACAAATACCTTGTGAAGTTTTAAAACCATACCTTCCTTGTGTGTTTTTATCTAGCAAACTTCCATCATCTACCCACCTTGTTTTCTCTCTGTTGCACAATTTTGACACTCTGCTGTCCATTAATGGCTGCTGTGGTATCATCTCATGACAATGTCAGCTCAGATTTATTAAGTGAGTTTGCTGCTGGCTGCTTCCATAGCAACCAGATGAAAATATTAGAGGACTTCCCCTGGGAACCCACACTGAACAAAAGAACATCACCACTTCTTTCTGTTTTGCCATTTGCTTAACACAAGAGGAACAGGGTAGAATTCAGAAAAGTGGTTTTTTTTTTGTTGTTTGTTTTTTTGTTTGTTTGTTTGTTTTAGTTCTGAACAGAAATAATCAAGCAGGTCAAATGCCAGACCTTATTTCTGTAGATGCACTACTGATCAGCTCTCACTAATGAATGATTCATGCCATTCACACTGAATCAGTCACTCTGTGATCTGAATTTATATTTGTGCTTCCTAAAGTTGGCCTTGCTAGATTTTAGATGAAGCTAGATGAATAGATTCTTATAATAGGCAGTAAGCTGGTGGATTGATTTGACTAAGTAATTTCTTTCATATTTTACAGATGATATTTTCAGATCTCAAAAACTCCTTAGGACATAGACCAATATCATAAGGGAAACATATATCATATGAGTTTTTCTAGCTTAAAAATTTCTATGAATGTATGACTATATGCTAATGTATTTTCAGTAGTATCTTCAGGATTATAATTTTCCATGACTGTTAAAGATATTAGTTGACATTGGCAGGCAAAGCAAATGCACATATAAAGCAACAGAATAGCAGACTTTTGTCCTAAAATCTTGCAAACATCAACCTGATTACTATCTCTTGATTCTTGGCAATTTTACATTTTTCAATCACCAGTTTGATAATTATACAAGATATATATATATAGTGGGATTTTCAAATAGATGCCTTACTATATAGCAATATAATTTATGGCTTATGTAACCGTGACATGTTTAGAAGGAAATTTATTACATTCCTCCTTTTGTAAGATGAAATCTGTCATTCCTATCCCATCCTACACAAGGTCTTCTTGTTTAATTATGTGTGTGTGTGGCTTTATAGAGGCTTACCAGAATGAGCTTTCACCTTTCATTATACAGAAGCCAGATATTAGAAGAGTGGAAACTATAAAATTCCTCTCCAGGAATATTTTAAACCCAACTAACAAACATAAAACCAAAGACTTCACCCCATTTGACCTCAACTATGCTAGCTGGGCTCAGTGTCTTCTCTGCTGAGTCCCAGGCCCTCATGTGGTTGAAATACAGTCAGGGAGGTGTCCTTGGCATCACAGGAGAGAGAAAGGAATCTTTACTTCTTTGGGGTTCTCAAGCATTGCTTCATATATTCTCCTTCTTAGAAGTATTTATTTATTTATTTATTTATTTATTTATTTATCATTTTAAACAAGAGGGAGAGAGCCAGAGTTTGACTCCAGCATACACAATGTCAGGAATTGAAATCGGAGACTCAGGCATGCAAGCTCTACACTCTGTGAGCTGTGTTACCTCCTAGGCACCCCCTCACATTTTCTTAACAACTATACTATCTCACCCAGTCAGCTCTCCAACTACCCTTTAAAGACTATTACCTGGGGCTGGGTGTTGCTGAAGCCAGTAGCTCCTACAAATTACCTTGCACAAGGACCTGGACTCAAGCTCCCCCAGTTCTCGTCCCTACCTAACAGTAAGAAACTTCCTGCAGTGAAACAGTGTCATGGGTGTCTATCCTTCCCTCTTTCTCTCTCCTCCTCCTCCCCTCTCAATTTCTCTGTCCTATCTAATAAAAAAAAATAAGGATTTGGGGTGGGGGAATTGGCTACTAGGAACAGTGGATTCACCAAGCCCCAGTGATAACTCTGGTGATTAATAACAACATCTATGGTGTTTCTCTCCTCTTTTCTCCTGGGTCAACTAGGAATACCAAAGGAGACCACCTGACACAGCAACAAAACAGGACTAGAATGACTTCAGGAACCCACCAAATCACCAGTGAGTGCAAACACGTGTGGCTCATGGACAGAGAGAAGCCTAGGGAGAGATTAAGTAGCTAGTAACAGTCCAGCAGTTTACCAGTTGAGACACCACCTCCAGTCTGTTTCACTAACAAAAATATAGCTGAAGGGTGGAGAGGAATCCCCTAAGACTCATCAAGTACAACTGTGAGTCTCCATTGCTACTGCCCTCAGAATCTAGAGCAGTGGGTGAAAGGCCCTGTGCTGACACCAGGGAACAGAGACCTAAGACCAGGAAACTCAGGAGAAGATCTATAACTTGGTGGCCTAGCGGTGGGGCTGTGAGAGTCTCTTTGCATAACCACTGGGTTATCTTTGCCCCACCCTGCTTTATCTCTTGGTCAGGAGTCAGTGGTTAAGCTAAGAAGCCTACTTATAGTTTAAAAGCCCTCAGGCTCCCATAGCCTACAGGGAAGAAAAAGCAAAAAAGAGGCTTTTAAGCCACTGAGCTCCAACTAAGGGGTTAAAATAATATCAGAGCAACTGTCAATTTCCACAACTGTGAAACCTTTAAGTACCTTATTTAGACACAAATCAATCCAGGTAAGAGTGATCAGTAATTTGAAGAGGAATGAGAGAGGGACCTCATAGCATACTATATAGAATGGTTAAACCAACAAGAAGAAATATTGGAGAAATGAACCAGGACAAGAGTCCAGCTAAAAGCCCCCCAAAGGGTGAAACACAAAATAATGAGGTCAACATCCAAACACTAGTTAAGGAAATAATCACAGAAGTGAGTAAAGAATTTGAAGGAATTGTCATCTGAAATGCAGAAACAACAAATGAGACTCTGGAAGAAAACACTAATTATCTCAAGGTTATTAGAGAGCTGAAAGCTGAAATAGCTGAATTAAGAACACAACTAGCTGAACAAGCTAAAACAGTATCAGAACAGGGTAACAAAACAGATGAATTCCAGAAAACAGTAGAGGGGAGAGAGAATAGAATCAATGAGGCTGAAGACAGAATTAGCAAGATGGAAGATGAATTAGAGACAATGAAAAAAGAAGTAAGAGATCTCAAAAAGAGATTAAGAGAAAACAACAACAGAGACCTAAGGGATGATTTAAAAAGATATACACATTATTGTCTTACCAGAGGAATAAAGAGAGGGAGGGGAAGAAAGCATTCTTCAGGACACAATAGCTGAAAATTTCTCTAGTCTAGACAACATAAGAGACATAAAGGCTCAAGAAGCCCAGAAGAATTAACCCAGACTTAAAGACACCAAGACACATCATATTTAGAATGGAAAGGAATAAGGATAAACAAAGGACCCTGAAGGCTGCAAGAGAAAAACAAAGAGGCATCTACAGAGGAAAACCCACAAGATTAGCAGCAGACACTACAGGTCAGAAGAGAATGGCAAGATATCTATCAAGTGCTCAATGAGAAAGCTTTCAACCAAGACTACTGTATCCTGCTAGACTGTCATTCAGACTAGATAGAGGCATAAAAGCCTTCTCAGACAAGCAACAATTGAAAGAGTCAACTATCACCAAACCTGCCCTGAAAGAAGTTCTGAAAAGTCTCCTATAAACAGACAACCATACATATGCCAACTATCAGAACACTCTAAAAATCTACAAGAATGGCGCTAAACTCTCTTCAATCTTTGATATAAATAAATGTCAATGACCTGAATTCACCTATTAAAAGGCACAGAGCAGGAAGATGGATCAGAGAACACAACCCAACAATATGCTGTCTACAAGAAACCCACCTAAGTCAACAAGACAAACACAGAGTCAAAGTAAAAGGATGGAAAACTATCATACAAGCCAATGGGCCAGAAAAAAGGCCAGGAACAGCTATTCTCATATCTGACACAATAGACTTTAAAATAAATAAAACTGAAAAAGATAAGGATGGACACTACTTAATGCTCAGAGGCTCAGTCAGTCAAGAGGACTTAACAATTATTAACATCTATGCACTCAAATGAGAAGCCATATAAATACATCAAACTTCTACTGAAAGAGCTACAGCAATATATTAACAGCAACACAGTCATAGTAGGTGACTTCAACACCCCACTCTCTCAACTTGACAAATCACTCAGGCAGAAAATCAATAAAGACATAAGGGAGTTAAATGAAGAGATAGATAAACTAGAACTGTTGGACATTTTCAGAGTCATTCATCCCAAGAAACTGGAATACACATTTTACTCAAATCCACATGGGTCATTCTCAAGGACAGACCATATGTTAGGCCACAAAGACAACATCAGCCAATTCAAGAGCATTGAAATCATCCTAAGCATCTTCTCAGACCACAGTGGAATTAAACTAACACTTAACAATCAACAAAAGACTAGTAATAGTCCCAAAATGTGGAAGCTCAACAGTACACTTCTTAACAACTTCTGGGTCAAAGAGGAAATAAAGGAAGAAAACAAAATGTTTTGAGAGTTCAATGAAAATTAAGACACAAGCTATCAAAATATTTGGGACACAACGAAGGTAGTACAGAGAGGGAAGTTCATAGCCATTCAAGCACACATTAGGAAATAAGAAAAAGCACAAATAAACAGCCTGATTGCACATCTTAAAGACCTAGAAGAAGAAGAACAAAGGAACCCTAAAGCAAACAAAAGGACAGAACTCACTAAAGTTAGGGCAGAAATCAATAACATTGAGAATAAGAAAACCATACAAAAGATCAACAAAAGTAAATGTTAGTTCTTCAAAAGAATGAACAAAATCCACAAACCTTTAGCCAGATTCACAAAACAAAAAAAGGGAGAAGACCCAAATAAATTGGATACTAAATGAAAGAGGAGATATCACAACAGACACCGCAGAAATTCAACATATCATGCGAGGCTTCTATGAACAACTATATGCCACGAAGCTAGAGAACCTGGAAGAAATGGACGATTTCCTAGATACCTACCAACTTCAAAAACTAAGTAAAGAGGAAGTGGATAACATAAACAGGCCCATCACAGCTAATTAAATTGAAACAGTTATCAAAAATCTTCTCAAAAATAAAAGTCCTGGACCAGATGGTTTTACAGATGAATTCTACAAAACCTTCAAAGAAGAACTAATACCTCTACTTTTAAAAGTCTTCCAGAAGATTGAAGACACTGTAGTACTCCCTGCCAGCTTCTATGAAGCCAGTATCACTTTGATACCAAAAGCAGACAGGGAAACAACCAAAAAAGAAAACTACAGACCAATATCTCTGATGAACATAGATGTTAAAATATTGAACTAAATTGTAGCCAACCGAATACAGCAGTATATTAAAAAGATTGTTCATCATGACCAAATGGGGTTTATCCCAGGCATACAAGATTGGTTTAATATACGTAAATCAATCAACATGATCCACCACATCAATAAAAGCAAGACCAAAAACCACATGGTCATATCAATAGATGCAGAGAAAGCCTTTGACAAAATCCAACATCCCTTTATGATCAAAACACTACAACAAATGGGAATAGATGGAAAATTCCTGAAGATAGTGGAGTCTATATATAGCAAACCTACAGCCAACATCATACTCAATGGTGAAAAACTGGAAGCATTTCCACTCAGATCAGGTACTAGACAGGGCTGCCCACTATCACCATCACTATTCAACATAGTGTTGGAAGTTCTTGCCATAGCAATCAGGCAGGAGCAAGGAATTAAAGGGATAGGGATTGGAAGAGAAGAAGTCAAACTCTCCCTATTTGTAGATGACATGATAGTATACATAAAAAAAAAAAAAAACACCTAAGGAGCCAGCAAGAAGCTTTTGGAAATCATCAGGCAATACAGTAAGGTGGCATGCTAGAAAATTAACATTCAAAAGTCAGTGACATTCCTCTATGTAAACACTAAGTTAGAAGAAGTTGAAATCCAGAATCAATGCCTTTTACTATAGCAACAAAACAATAAAATATCTAGGAATAAGCCTAACTAAATGTTGGTCAACATTTCTCCTTTGGCTAGTTCTGCTTCTCTTTCTATTCGTGTCATTCCAGGTTCCCCTGCATTACTTGATGCTGTGGTCTTTTTACATAATCATTGTTTTGTCTGAGACCCGCACTAGTTTAATCCCCACTGGTTCATGCTCTTTTTTCCACCCCCCCCATCACATCCTGTTTTCCACCATTTAATCCCCACTGGTTTGCGCTCTTTTTCCACTCCCCCCCCAGTCACATCCTGTTTCCCACCATTTTTTTTTTCCCTCCTCCAGGGTTATTGCTGGGCCTGCACCATGAATCCACCGCTCCTGGAGGCCATTTTTTTCCCTCTTTTGTTGCCCTTGTTGTAGCTTCGTTGTGGTTATTATTATTGCCCTTGTTGACGCAATTCAGAGATAGGGCAGAGAGAAATGGAGAGAGGAGGGGAAGACAGAGAAGGGGAGAGAAAGATAGACACCTGCAGACCTGCTTCACCACCTGTGAAGCGACTCCCCTGCAGGTGGGGAGCTGGGGGCTCGAACCGGGATCCTTACGCTGGTTCCTGCGCTTTGCGCCACATGCACTTAACCCACTGTGCCACCACCCGACCCCCTGTTTCCCACCATTTAATCCCCACTGGTTTCAGCTCTTTTTCCACTCTGCCCCTTATCCTACGTACTTCCTTTTCCCACCCTACCACTTCCTTCTCAGAAGATATTTAAAGGCAGATCAATAAACGCAGCAGGGTATTGTGTGTTCCTGTTCCACGAGTCCCAGAGTCTCTCTCTCTCTCATGATGCTAGTTCCTGATCCCTTTCCTGCACAGCAGCCTAGGTTGGCTCCAGAGAGCACATGCCTGGCAAGAAGCACCCTGAGGCTAGCCCGGCAACCAAAGAAGTGAAAGACTTGTATACTGAAAATTATGAGTCACTACTAAAGGAAATAAAAAAGATACAAAGAAGTGGAAAGATAGTCTATGTTCATGGGTTGGAAGAATTAACATCATCAAAATGAGCCATATACAAATTTAATGCTATCCCCATCAAGTTCCCAACCACATTTTTTAGGAGACTAGAACAAATGCTACAAATGTTTGTCTGGAACCAGAAAGGACCTAGAATTGCCAAAGCAATCTTGAGAAGTTAGAACAGAACCGGAGGCATCACACTCCCAGATCTCAAGTTGTATTACAGGGCCATTGTAATAAAAACGACTTGGTACTGGAACATGAATAGACACACTGATTAGTGGAATAGAACTGAGAGCCCAGAAGTAAGCCCCAATACCTATGGACATCTAATCTTTGACAAAGGTGCCCAGACTATTAAGCTGGGAAAGCAGAGTCTCTTCAGCAAATGGTGTTGGAAAAAAATGGGTTGGAACATGCACAAGAATGAAACTGAACTACTATATTTCACCAAATACAAAAGTAAATTCCAAGTGGATCAAGGACTTGGATGTTAGACCAGAAACTATCAGATACTTCGAGGAAAATATTGGCAGAACTCTTTTCCACATAAATTTTAAAGACGTCTTCAATGAAACTAATCCAATTACAAAGAAGACTAAGGCAAGCATAATACTATTGGACTACATCAAATTAAAAAGCTTCTGCACAACAAAAGAAACCACTACCCAAACAAAGAGACTCCTCACAGAATTGGAGGAGATCTTTACATGCCATACATCAGACAAGAGGCTAATAACCAAAATATATAAAAAGCTTTGCCAAACTCAACAACAGGAAAACAAATAATCCCATCCAAAAATGAGGAGAGGACATGGACAGAATACTCACTACAGAAGAGATCCAAAAGGCTGAGAAACACATGAAAAAATGCTCCAAGTTTTTGATTGTCATAGAAATGCAAATAAAAGGAGTGGGGCGGTAGCACAATGGGTTAATCACACATGGTGCAAAGCACAAGGACCTGCATAAGGATCCTGATTGGAGCCCCGGCTCCCCACCTGCAGGGGAGTGGCTTCACAGGCGGTGAAGCAGGTCTGCAGGTGTCTTTCATTCTCTCCCCCTCTCTGTCTTCCCTTCCTCTCTCCATTTCTCTCTGTCCTATCTAACAATGATGACATCAACAACAACAACAATAACTACAACAATAATAAAAAGACAACAAGGGCAACAAAAGGGAAAATAAATTTTAAAAATGTATATATATGAAAAAAAGAAATGTAAATAAAGACAATGAGATACCACTTCACTCCTGTGAGAATGTCATACAACAGAAAAGGTAACAGCAGCAAATGCTGGAGAGGGTGTGGGGTCAAAGGAACCCTCCTGCACTGCTGGTGGGAATGTAAATGGGTCCAACCTCTGTGGAGAGCCGTCTGGAGAACTCTCAGAAGGCTAGAAATGGACCTACCCTATAATCCTGCAATTCCTCTCCTGAGGATATATCCTAAGGAACCCAACACACCCATCCAAAAAGATCTGTGTACACATATGTTCTTAGCAGCACAATTTGTAATAGCTAAAACCTGGAAGCAACCCAGATGTCCACCAACAGATGAGTGGCTGAGCAAGTTGTGGTATATATACACAATGAATACTACTCAGCTAGTAAAAATGGTGACTTCACTGTTTTCAGCCGATCTTGGATCGGCCTTGAAAGAAATCATGTTAAGTGAACTAAGTCAGAAACAGAAGGATGAATATGGGATGATCTCACTCTCAGGTAGAAGTTGAAAAACAAGATCAGAAGAGAAAACACAAGTAGAACCTGAAATGTAATTGGCATGTTGCACCAAAGTAAAAGACTCTGGAGTGGGTGGGGGGGAGAATACAGGTCCAAAAAGGATGACAGAAGACCTAGTGGGGTTTGGATTGGTAGATGGAAAACTGGGAAATGTTACACATGTACAAACTATTGTATTAACTGTGGAATGGAAAACATTAATTCTCCTATAAAGAAATTTAAAAACATTAATATATATATATAAAACAACAACATCTATAAGAAAAAGACTCCTGCCTGCTTTTTATTGTTAGCTCTTGATTGCTAGTAATCTACTTAGTCATTCCAGGTGAACTCAGCCTGGACCCCCATCAGCATCATCACAATAAGATCTGACATTTATTGCTATGTGCTACTATGTATATAACAATCCTATAAGGTCAGCAGTATTATTCTGTGTAGAGGTTTTTAAGAAAATACATGACAAGAAAGTAGGAAGAGGTAGGACCTGAATCAGGGAGTCTTTAACTGCTATTTGCGTCTTCTACCTATCTCACATATGGAGAGTTGAGAGCGAGTCACTAAGGGATGAGCCAGGAGGGACCAGGTCCAGTTGTATACATTGACTCCAGGGTCAGAGAGATAGCTCAGCACTAGATCACAGGACTTGCAAGTCCATGGTCCCAGGTTCAATGTCCAGTACTTCTATACGCTAGAGTTGAGTGATACTATGTTCTCTCTCTCTCTCTCTCTCTCTCTCACACACACACACACACACACACATAAAAATAGACATTTTTAAAAGAAAAAGATAAAAAAAATAAGTCTGTCTCCCAGTAGCCTTTTTCTTATATATATTTTTTAGTGGCCAGAGCAGTTTTAGTCATTGTCTTTGTATTCACAATTACCTTTTTATTCACAATATGCCACAGATTGCCCAGATTGCATTCATTATGAGCCACTGTGTCCCTTGTCACTTGTTTACAACAGGGCTCTGGCTTGGCCTTAGCTATTAGTTGAAGTCATCTTAGAAAAAGTCAAGAGGCACAGAAATAGAGTCTAAGAAATGACAAATAGTGCAAGCATTCATTGTGTACAACCACCGCCTCAATTTTCCAATTTCTGCTAGTGGAAAACAAGAATAGTAAAAGGCATTAGAAAATAGTGGGTCTTAAAGTATGGGGTGGGGGGTTTGATCCTGGTGCATGATGGTGGAGGAGGTGAAAATATTATCCAGAAAACTGAGAAATGTTACATATGTGCCAATAACTGTATTTACTGTAATTCATTAAAATCCCCCCCAAAAAAACAGGCACTACAAACAAAAGAAAAAAAAAAAGAAAATAGTGGATCTTTAGAAATAACTACCTATCAGCAAAAGTCAAACATATTCCTACATTCTCACTCCATACAAACCCAATAATATTAAACTGGAAAGTGCTTTATGTCAGTTGGTAGACTATAAAAAACATCATTTCACAAATTAGGGAATGAAGTGAGTGGCAAATATTTGGCTGCCTTTTAAAAATTTATTATTTTTTATTATTTATTTATTTTTTGCTTCCAGGCTTATCACTGGGACTTGGTGCCAGCTATATGAACCCACTACTTCTGGAAGCAATTTTTTCCCCTTATATTGCCCTTGTTGTTTATCATTGTTGTTGATATTATTGTTATTGTTATTGCTGTCATTGTTATTGAGTAGGACAGACATAGAGGGGAAGAGAAAGACAACTGCAGAGGGGAAGACACAGAGGGGAAGAGAAAGATACCTGTAGACCTGCTTAACTGCTTGTGAAGCGATCCCCCTGCAGGTGGGGAGCCAGGGGCTCAAACTGGGATCTTTACAACAGTCCTGTGCTTTGTGCTATGTGCACTTAACCGCTGTGCTACCGCCCGGCCCCCTAAAATTTTATTTATTTACTTTTGCCTCCAGGGTTATTGTCGGGGCTCGGTGTCTGCACTATGAATCCACTGCTTCTGGAGGCTGTTTTTCCGATTTTGTTACCCTTGTTGTTGTCGTTATTATTATTGTTGTCATTGTGTTGGATAGGACAGAGAGAAATCAAGAGAGGAAGGGAAGACTGAGAGGGGGAGAGAAAGATAGACACCTGCAGACCTGCTTCACCGCTTGTAAAGCAACCCCCCTGCAGGTGGGCAGCTGAGGGTTCGAACCGGTATCCTTGTGCCAGTCCTTGTGCTTTGCTCCAGGTGTGCTTATCCTGCTGAATTTTATTTATTTTTATTTGATAGGACAGGGAGAATTTGAGAGGGAAGGAGGAGATAGAATGAGAGTCACCTGCAGCACTTCTTCACTATTTGTAAAGCTTCCCTCACTGCAGGTGGGGACTGGGGATTCGAACCTGGGTCCTCACACATGTTAAAATGTGTGCTCTACAAGGTGCATCATTTCCCAGTCCCTTGGCTGACTTTTCTTTATTATAAATCAGTAGGATTAAGTGACTAAAATGAGAGCACCGTCAAGAACTTAGTGGTGGCTTTCTTAATTTTTTAAAAACTTGATTTAGACTACTTCTTGGTCTTTTGGCTAAGATCAACTGTAGTATCTGTTCTTATCAGTTTAATATCTGATACGTCCTCTATCTGAGGACAATATATTAAAGGGACTTTTGGAATTTGGAGACGGAATAGGGGCTTGCTCTGTCCACTCCATGGGATAAAAACAAACTTGATTTAGGAGAGAGAGGGAACTTAGCACATGTTTCTGGTATATGGGATGCTGGGGATCAAATCTGGGACTTTATGAAGGTGAATCCAGCACTCCAGTCATTACACAACCTCCCATTCACAGCGGTGGCTTTAAATACATGGCCTTTTCCAGTAAATATGCCATCAGTCCACGCAGCGATTTTCAACAGGGAAAGAGGTTTCTTTCAGAAACTGTCTTGACTCCTGGAAAATGTTAAAGCAACTTCAGAGTTCTATTTGGAGCTGTTGTATACAAGGCAGAAATATTATTTGGTATGGGAATAACTCTTACTTAATGAGAATAAAAAACACAGCTAAAGCTCTTATCTTAGTAGGAAATGAAATATCTAGCTCCTAAAATGTCACAGTGAGTTCTGAGTGACAAAAACAAGATGAAAGAGTGAGTAATAGATACCCTAGTCTGTATCACATTTGTTTGCTTGGAACCATGGATTGGCGGGGGGCGGGGGGCAGGGTTTCCTGTAAACTCTGCACTTTTTCTTTTAAAAATTATTTACTTATTGGGAGTCTGGGTGGATAGTGCAGTGGGTTAAGCACACATGGCATGCAAAAACTGGTGTAAGGATCCCAGTTCCAGCCTCTGGCTCCCCACTTGCTAAGGGATCGCTTCATAGGCAGTTGAAGCAGGTCTTCTCTCCCCCTCTCTGTCTTCCCCTTCTCTCTCAATTTCTCTCTGTCCTATCCAACAACAGCAATTGCAACAATAACAACAAGGGCAGCAACACGGGCAACAAAATGGGAAAAAATGGCCTCCAGGAGCAGTGGATTTGTCATAGTGCAGGCACCAAGCCTCAGCAATAAACAAGGATGCAAAAAATTTACTTATTAATATCCTTTATTAATAGGAGTGAACTAGATCATCACTCTGGCACACGCACTGCTAGTGATCAAACTCAGGAACTTGTGTTCTGTCTACTGTGCCACTTCCCAGTGTGTAACTCTGTCTTTTTTTTTTAAATCTCAACAGTCTCCTCTTGATATCTTGTACTACATCATTTCTGGTCAAATGATCAAACACAGCTTTGGAAAGATGATTATCACCTGAATATGAGTCTCCGTAATGGCAGGGGGGTCTGGCCTTATTTTTGTGTGTTCCAGTTAAATGGTGTTGAGGAAACACAATAAAAAAGGTCACCTGCCTTCTGCTCGTCAGCTGAGTTACTTCATTCATATTCACTTTGTATTTGTGGCTTCCTTGCAAAAAGGATGCCAGAAGATCACAAAGAAGTAAGTATATGTTTTGTGTACGTGTGTATGACTATTCTTATTGATGTAGGCCTATCAGATCACGAGATAGAGCCATGTCTGTGGTTGACTTTAACTCTTCACTAGACTTCCTGGCACGAGTTTCTTAATTTTCCTGATTTAGCACCAATTATTTAAAATTATAAGAAATGAGGTTGACTCATAAACCAAACAGCCTATCCCTGCTAACAACTCAGTTCAGTGATAATAGCGGAACAGCAATCTGGGAAGGTTATTCCTCCACTGGAGAAATCTCATGACATCTAAATTGGGAGTTGGTGGCCATGTAAACAAATTCAAATTACCTTCCAGAATAAGCCTCAAAGGACTCATTTGAGAGGTTTCGGCTATAAGATGTGAAGCCAGATTGAAGTAAAAAAAACACCACAGAAATACTGAAATAGCTGAAACAGAGACATAGTCATTACAGGAAACTTAGGAAGGCTCAAAGGAGGGGAGAGAGGGTGAAAGGGAGGGAGGGAGGGAGGGAGAGGGAGAGGGAGAAGCTTCTACAAAGTTGGTGACATTGCCTACCCTGTCAGAAATGTAAATGTTGGTGACAACCTGTGCAGAGGAAGGGGAAGAAATCAGAGGGGCAAAACAAGCAGCCTAGACAGGGACAAAACAGGAAACAGGAGTGCTGATGAAACTGAACTGTAAATCAGGAAGAGATCAAATCCTCTAAGTCACAGAGCTGTTGAAGATAGCATGAGTGGATAAAAATGTGCTAGGACTCAGTGTAAGCTCTGAATTTATAATATAGAAATGGACAGTGGCCTCTCAAGTTTGCTGTTGAGGTTACCCAGAAACAGGCTTCATCTTACTGTAGCTGTACTAGGGATGTTTTATTGTGCTCGACCTGCATCACATCAAATATTGCTTGAACTAAATGGATCCTCAAACTTAATGGGGATTCTGCTGCTATTGCAAATAGAGATGTCTCCTAATAGTGGTGGTTTAAAAGCAGTAGGTACCATTTAGAACCTTGTTTACAATAAGGTAAAAGCACTTAAGTCTCACAAATCTTAGAAAGTAAGTACCAACTTCTGTTTCTAGATGAAGTCTGTGATTGCATGGCATAAAGGTTAAGTGTTCACTACAGAGTAATCTCAAGGCACAGATTTCCCATTCTTAACTCCAGACCCTGTCTTCACTACCAATCCATCTTGCTTCTCATGTTATAGTGCCATTTGCTCTTCTATTGATCTACTCCGTGTTTCCCTACTGGACAGAATGAGCTATGGCTAGTTCACTGCTGTTTTTATTTGATCTGTTTGCCACAGTTGCTGTTATTTATTTTTCCTTTGCTAAAATTTAGAGGGCAAGACAATGGGCAGCACCATATCTAGAATTGAGAGAGCGGGGGGGGGGGGGGAGAGAAAGAGAGAAAGAGAAAGAACTCTGAGATAACTCCCCATGAAAGAGGCTGCAAGGTTGAGTCCTGCCCTTACATGGGAGCATTATGGATGACACTGGGGAAGTTCCATGCATGATAATGGTGCTGTAGAGATACACCCATCCCCCCCCACCCCACCCCGTGCCCCTCTACCTCACCATCTCACTCTCTCTAAAAAAAAAAAAAAAAAAAAGAAGAAGAAGAATAGGATATTGGGTAAAGGAGGCTACTCAGCAGCACTGTGAATGCTTGAGATCCTATGTTCATTCCCTGGTACTGAACTTAAAAAAAGAAAGGGGGGCGGAGGGTAGATAGCATAATGGTTATGCAAACAGATTCTCATGCCTCAGGCTCCAAAGTCCCAGGTTCAAATCCCCACACCACCATAAGCCAGAGCTGAACAGTGCTCTGGTTAAAAAAAAAAGAAAAGAAAAGGGGGAGGGCAAGAAGTCTGGAGATAAAAAAGAAAGTGAAAAAGAGAAAAGGAAAGTGGAAAATGGCACTGAATTTCATTATTGTCTCGATCTCCCTGTTTTTCTCTAATACCTAGTAGCAATGGTAAAGTTTTATATTTTTTTCTTTTTTTTTTAATTGGGGAATTAATGTTTTACATTCAACAGTAAGTACAATGGTTTGTACATGCATAACATTCCCCAGTTTCCCATATAACAATACAACCCCCACTAGGTCCTCTAAATCCTTCTTGGAGCTGTATTCTCCCCGCCCACCCACCCACCCCAGAGTCTTTTACTTTGGTGCAAAGTTTCATCTTAATCACAGTATTTCCCTTCATATTTAATACATTTTAAGTTCGTAAAGTATACCCACATATGACTGGTCATAGTAGAGTCATGAAGTAAGCAAAACAGAGTTATTTCCATTATTCACCAATGCAGTAACTAGATTTTCCTCTTCCTTACATCACTCTGAGGTAGGTGAGACTATTATTACCCTAAGCACATACTCAGCAAAATCATGAAATGCTCATCTCATCTGTCCCAGTGCCTCAAAAACAAGTTGGCATTTACTACTTGCTTTTTGGATGCCTGGGTGGGTGACTGGGTGAGTGAGTGAGTAAGGCTAGTTAAAGGCCCAGGAAAGTTAAAGGAGGGACCAATACCACAACACTGGAATTAAAATGAGGGTTTCCTCACATGTTCTAATTTTCCCCCATTATACCAAGTTGCCTCTCCCTAGAAAGTCACTGTCCAGTTTGCTGAGTGTTGTGTTTGAGTGGACTGTCCGTAAAAGGTGATGTTCAGAGCCTCGTCAATAGGGAGTTTCAGCTGACGCCTGAGCACAACACAGCATGCACCACAAAAGAGCTCACTTGCACTGGCAGCGCTCCCAAGTCTCACATATTAATGCGGTGCCAACAGCTATTGTCCTCAACAAGTGACTGTGCTGGCAACATAGGATCCCCTTAAACAAAGTCCTTTGTAGGAATGGCCGGCAAAGAGTTCCAATTATATCTTGTCCTGACACTGTCATGCAGCTACAGCGTGTGTCACCTGAGAGAACACTCCAGGTGTCTTTATATTGTAATGGCTATTGCAGTCGAACTTGAATGTTTAAATGTTTGAATAAGGACATGCCAGAGAAGCAGTGGACCCTGGGATTCAGTGCATTTTCTGTCTTCTGTAAGAGCTGAGACATGAGCAGCAGCCAGAAAAACCTGAAATGCATTAGAGAGTACATTTTATGCCCCAATTACAAATCCATCCAGATTCAGTGTGAGGTCTCAAGTGTCTAAAGTGAAGGTGCATCATTTGTCAGACGGCAGAGGCAGAAGTTCTTGATTTCCTTTAAGTCAGCTTGTTAGTCAAGATGTTAGTTATGTACGCTAAGTCCTGTATGAGTCACGAAACTGGTGGGAAAATATCCCAATTACTACCTGTAGGACTTTGGAGAAAATGGCTACTAACCTTGAACCTAAATTTTAATATATATATTTCATTTTTATTCATTATTGGATAGAATAGAGAGAAATTGATAGGGTAGGGAGAGATGGAGAAGGAAAAAAAAAAAAAACAGACACCTATAGGTCTGCTTCAACATTCATGAAGCTTTCCCCCCACCCCCCAAGGTGGGGACTGGGAACTTGAACCTAGGTCCTTGCACACTGTAATGTGTATAGTTAACCAAGTACACCACAGACAGCCCCTAAATTTTAATATATTTATGACTGGAATAATACCCCACTGACTGGTGGAGTTATAAGTGGCTTAAATGAGGCTATGTGAGACACCTAGCAACAGAGAAGTCAATCAACTTGATGTTAGCTTCACTGATGCTCATTATTCCTACCCAAGTTTTTTCACAGCTTCTGTTTATTGCATTCAGCAGATATTTTTGAAGCACAAAATATGTCAGATACTAGTTGAGGTGCTAAGGATATTTTAGTGAACAAAACAAGCAAAAGTCCACTTTGCTCTTGCGGAGAGACATATGGCTCCTGCCCCCACCCTCCATTAATATGGTCTATTTGTGGATGGTAAGTATAATGCAGAAAACCAGGTAGAAAGGGAGATACAGAGCACTGGGGCAGGAGTTTGCAGTTAAAATACAGTGGTCAGAGGAGGCACATAAGATGAATCAATAAAATTCTGAAGGAGGTGGGAAATGGAGCCTGTAGGAATCTGGAAGCATGTGGAGGGTATGGGAAATACAGACCTGAGGCAGGATAGTTCCTGGTATGTTCACAGCGTGAAGTCCAGTGTGACTATGGCAGAGACAACAGAGGGGAAAAGAGTAGGCCATTAGGTGAATGGGCAGGGAGGCAGGGCAGGGGGAGGGAGACTGCGTGTGGTCCTTTTGATGTCTTCAGCTTTTACTTCATTTGTTTTTTCTTTGCTGCAGGGGCTTCACTGGGTTTTGTAGTTGTTGTTGTTGTTGTTATTTTGTTCTGTACAACTTCACTGGTCCTAGCAGTTTTGTATTTTGATTGTTCCAAATAAATAGTGAAAGGCAGAGAGGGTAAGAGAAATAGTAAGAAAGACAAGGGACACCACATGAAAACAAGCCTTGCCACCCATGAAGCTTCCCCTTTGCAAGGTGCTTGCATGTGGTGGCCAGTGGCTCAAATCTGGGTTCTTGTGCATGGGAAGCATGTGCTCTTATCTACCAAGTGAGTCATCTCCAGGCCTCCTGCCTTTTACTGTTCTTCTTTTTCTTCTAGCGTTTGCCCTTCTTCTGTAACCAGTCAACAGCATCAGGTTGAGCCTGATGTAAAGTTTCGAATCTCCTTTGAATCTGGAGAGGTGGCAGTCGTTGACTATGTGGGTCATAGTCTGTCTGTAGCTGCAGGGGCAGTTTGGGTCATCTCTGGCTCCCCTTTTACTGTAAATGAAAGGGAATCCTTTGGTAGGTTTGATGGAGAGGTCATGCGATCTGATCTATGGTTTAGTAGAACCACTCAGATTGTAGTTTTGGGAAATAGATTGAAAGCAGTGAACCCACTAAAGAGATTGTTGAAGTAATCTGTTGAGAAATTATGCAAATATTTGCTCATGCATTAGAAGTGAGAGGCAAATAATAATTGGCAAGAACTCCAACTTTAATGTTACTTACTAGAGAGAGAACACCAGAGCATCATTCTGGCACATGTGATCCCAGGTTTCAAACTTGGGACTTTATGCAGAGAGCCCACAATGCCACCTTTAAGGCCACAATACTCCAAGTTTTGGGGCATGAAATAGTAAAAGACACCACTGCCATTAACTTATGTGCAGAAGACTAACGAAAGCAAATCTAGGCATGAACAGCATTTTGACTATTGACATACTAGGTTTGGGGTGATCATTAGACCTTCAAATAGAGATGTTGTGTAGGCAGTTGTCTCGGAGTATGTATATATGGAGCACATAGGGAGGCATTTTGACCAAAAGCAAAATTAAGGTGTTCACAGTCTTTACATGATAGTTAAAGGAGAGGACAGAAATATGAGTGTGTAGAAGCAGCTAGGTGGTAAAAATGGGTTAGTAAAGTACTTAATCTCAGAACACCAGCTCTTTCAAATTATTTGGAGGTACTGTGCCTGGGAAAAGGAAGAACTGAATTTGGACTGAACAACTTCAAAGGGAGAAAGGAAATCAGCTATGCAAGAGGACTGGCTAAATTGGGTTGTGGGATGAGACGAGCATGAGTAATTCAAAGACCACAGAGTGAAACATGTGAGACAAGGCCTGTGATGGAGGACATGGCTTCCTCAGCTCACCCACAGATGACTTGAAGGTTCTTGGATATTCAGCCTTCACACCAGTCACACGGCATGGCTTCTTTTTTCATAACTTTAAAACAACAGGGTACACTCTGGCTTGATAATTCTTCTTGATATAACTCCATAAATAAAGGAAATAAAATTGCAGTGAAGCATTTATATGTATGGTGTTGTTAAAATTCGTACGGCTCTGGCTGGCCGGGCTAGCTTCACGGGTGGGTAACAGAGACGCGGAGACAACGGCTGGGCAGGGAAGCTGTATTTCTTTATTCAGGAACAACGATTCATAAACTAAGACAAACTAATCACCAAACAGAACTCTGCTGTCTCTTTGCGGCTGCGCAAGCACTCTCTCTTACTCTGCAGCTCTGGAACTCCCCAACTCTGTAACTCTGGAACCCAGGAACTCTGGCGGGGTTCCTTCGGGGCGGGGCCAAGCAGGCCCGCGAAATTAACTGGACTGATCCAACTCTCTTGGGGAGGGAACTACCCAATGTAAAGCATACAACAGTATGGATTATCTACCTGTGTTACATTTGATAATATAATCTGAAAACTGTCTAGGTAGACCAAAATTAGAAATAGTTAAATGAATTGTCTGTGCCACATGGGAAATAGTATAATGCTAGATACAAATTAACATGAAACTTGTGTACACAAAGTGATTTAATTTTTACATATTTATGCATACAAGAAACACTGAGGGAAATAACTACACTGGGAATTTGTCAGTGATGAGCTTGTCTTATTTTCTATGTTACACATTCTTTTTTTAAATCAATGTCTTTCATTCTACTATAGATATTATTTTGATATCTCTAGTTCAAAGTTTTGATGGAGGAGGAGGAGGTGGGATATCGGGGGAGGGGGTGGGATATGGAGATCGGGGGGTGGGAATTGTGTGGAGTTGTACCCCTCCTACCCTATAGTTTTGTTAATTAATCCTTTCTTAAATAAAAAAAAAAATAAAAAAAAAAAAGAATCCAAAATTAATCTTAACTCGAGCAAAGTTAAATATAAAATGGCACTACATAATTATAGATGTTCCTATCTCAAAATTGAAAGTGTCAGGTGAAAAAAAAAAAAAAAAACAAAAAACAAAGTTTTGATGGAGAATTTTAACACAAGACTAAAATAAGAAATTCCTGAGTTGCTCCCAACCCTTCTTCAGTTGCTCTGACTGTTGATTTCTCCTGTCATTTCAGTTACAGGCTTTAGGAGGTTTCCCGAATATTTATCTCCTAGAACAAATGGTCAAACATGACTGGCTGGGCAAACAGACCTTGAGATGATGACCAAGTGTTGAGCTGGTGGAGAATCAGCTCTGACACTGGTGTGGTGGACAGAGGGCATCAAGAATTCATCATTGCTGCCTGGATGCTTCACTCACTCACACTCCTGAATTCTTTGCAGCAGAGTCATTTCCTGTTTAAATCTCTACTAAATTATCCTCTTTGGCCTAGGACTTACTGAAATGTATTTATGTTTCACAGTGCATAAAAGAAAATTTTATTTATTGGATATACTTATAGAGAGAAATAAAGGGGCTGGGTGATGATGCATCTGGTTGAGTGCACATGTTACAATATGCAAGGACCCAGGTTCGAGCCCCTGGCCCCCACCTGCAGGGGGAAAGCTTTGTGAATGGTGAAGCAGGGCTGCAGGTGTTTCTCTCTTTCTTGCCTTATCTCTACCTATCCTCTCAATTTCTGGATGTCTCTATTCAATAAATAAAGATAATAAAAAATAAAAATCAAGAGGGAAGCAGAGATAGAGAGGGAGAGAGAAAGAGACACACAGGGGGTCAGGCTGTAGCACAGCGTGTTAAGTGCACACAGCGCAAAACTTGAGGACCGGCATAAGGATCCCAGTTCAAGCCCCTGGCTCCCCACCTGCAGGGGAGTCACTTCACAAGTGGTGAAGCAGGTCTGCAGGTGTCTATCTTCCTCTCTTCATCTCTGTCTTCCCCTCCTTTCTCCATTTCTCTCTGTCCTATCCAGCAACAACAACATCAATACAATGATAATAACAACCACAACAATGATAAAAGCAAGGGCAACAAAACAGGAAAATAAATAAATAAAATATTTTTAAAGAGAGAGAGACATACTTCACCACTCACTAAGCTTCCCCCTGCTGGTGTGCTCAATTGGGTGCACCATCATCTGGCCCTTTGCATTTACATGAAAGATTTTTCACAAACTGAAGACACTGATGATATGCTAATCTGTCAGAGAGTCAAAATGACAGAGCCAAGCTTAGTCCATCTGACTAGGGAGTGGTCAGTAGAAACAGCAAGTGTTGTGCTGACACCAACCAAATAAGCAGAGTGTTTCCTATCCTACAAACCTGTCCAGGTCTTCCCCTACAAGGTTAGTTTTGCTAGCCTCCTGCCCCTAAGATTGGGAAAGCACTCAGGCCTCCCAGCCCTTGGCAAGCAACAGGTTGACTTCATGATGTTAGTCAGCATTTTGTTTCTCACTGAAGGGTCGAGCTCTGTCCAACCGGTTTGCAGAATTGCAGATCTTATAGGTGTGTCCAGAGACACAGGAAGAGAGAACTAAACAGGACAGGGTGAGAACAAGAGCAAGGCCCTGCAGCTCTGAGCAGCCTGTGTCAACATCCTGGGCTCTGACCAAGCCCAGAACAGTTCCTTTCTGTGCTTCCATGGGCAGTTCAGATGCTACTTTACCCAGACTAGATTAAACAACTCCTGTTCAATGTTCTTCATCACCTTTTTAATTAATTTACTAGAGGGAGAGAGAGCGAGAGAACACAATATCACAGCACTGAAGTTTTTTTAGTATGGTAGGGCTGGGTTCAAACATGGGTCACACACCTGGCAAAACAGCACATTGTCCAAGTAAGCTATTGATATTTTGCTGGCCCTCCCTTTTATGTGTTTTGTCCTATAAGTCTTTCTTACATTTATTTTTCTGTGTGTTTACTTCCCTACTGGATTATATGGGTCCTGGACAATTAGAGGGGCCTACTTGACTTTGTATCCCTCACCCTTATTACAATGTCAGGCATCTGATTAACTAAAAGAATATATGAACTGAACGGCTTTGGATTCCATTCTGAGGAAAGGATTTACTCCAGAGCAGATCTGAGAATGCTGAGCTAGGCACTGTTCCTGTCTTCCTTGGGTGCACCAGGGCCCACGGGTGGGCCTCAGTTATTCCTGGGTGAATCCAGCATTAGTAAAGACAGCATGTCCCAGGCTTGGGGACTTCTCTGCCCTCATTGGCCTTGGTCTTTATGGACTCACATGCCTTCTAATAGTTCCTATACTGACAATATAAAGATGCTGAAGCAACTAGTATGGCCATGTTTAAAGAAAAGCAAATCCTGGGAGTGTAGCCAGTTTTATAGAAGAGAAATTTTTATACACATAGGGATTAGTTCAATTTGATTGTGTAAAGGTAGAATGTATTGAATTAAAATAGCATAGATCTAGCAACCTTAACCTACCTCACTCATTAGAGCACCTCCCTTACTCTGCAGGAGGCCCAGTACCCTAAGGGAGAGGCATGGACAGCGTCAGGAGTGCTGCATGACTTGGGGAGTGGTGCTGTCATGTCTCTTTTACTTCTCTCTGTATCTCCCACTAAATAAAGAAAAAAAAATTTAAAAAACTTGGAAGCTGCTCATTAGTATCATGCATGCACAGGGTTCCAAGTTAATTCCCTGGTACTGCATGAGAAAATAGTAATAAGATAAGAGGGCTCTGAACTTCAGATCCATCAGCACCCAGAAAGAGAGAAGGAAAAGGAGGAGAAATGGAGGTAGTAATGCTGTCATAAGTGGCTTGGAGGGGAAGAGAGGATTGGATCAGGAAGAAAAATGTGGCAATTATGTATAGATGTGGACAGATAGTTGCAGAGGTGATGGTTGGCCCATGTCTACAACCTTGAGGGAACTGTGGTGGCTTGCAGTGGGGAGACTAAAGATTCAGAACTCTGGTGGTGGGAATGGTGTGGATTTAAACCCCTGTTGACATGTAATTCTGTTAAATAAAAAATAAATAGGAAAAAAATAAAAATAAAATAAAATATGTCCAAGAAAAAAAGAAAATAACAATAAAGGAAAACAAACATATTAGAGAGCTATCACACTGTATTAGATGCCTGTACTGCCATGAAAGTGACCCAGGCTTCAGTCCCAGTCCATATGGCAGGGAAGGATGCGCCAGTGGCCCGTCTGTCCCTGTCTGAATGAAATAAGTGGAATCGCACATGCACATCCTCAGTTCCATAGGAAAACAAATTAAACCAACTAACCACAACAAATAGTGTAGATCTTTAGGTACTGTCCTGTCTCTGTTGGATTGCTGTTGGCTCTGTTGGATTAAAAAAAAGTCTAAAGAATGTTTATTAGGAGTCCACTTGTTTTTACAACAATAAAAACATAATTTAAATGTGTAATGTATATATACAAGTACCTGGAGAGAAACAGTAAGAAACTTACACAGTTACCATGCACAAGGATCTGGATTCAAGGACCCAGTTCTTACCTGCAGGGAGGAAGTGGTGAAGCAGTGCTACAGATGTATGTGTGTGTATGTCTCCTCTCCTTCTCAGTCTCCCTCTTCCCTCTCAATTTCTCTCCATCTCTATCAAAAAAAAAAAAGGTGTGTGGGGGGATAAATAAAATAAACACTGAGTACCACTCTGGTGGCAATAAAAAAAATCTATACAGTTTTCTGTATAAATAATTTCCCGTTAACTAGAAGAAGTAAACATCATTTCCCAAATCCTTTCATTGGACTTTGTGGCATCATACCTTAATCTTGCACTGCCATCACTTTTTCATTGCTCCATTCTCTGCTTCAGGTCTTTAGCCTTGGCTAACAACACTGCTAATGTAATACAGCTCATGTCTGGAATTCAGTTCAGCTAATGTCCTTTTCAAGTACCTTTCCTTTCCTACTTTTCCTCATCCCATTATCATGTGAGGGATAAATATACACCTAAATGTATATTCTGGAAAGGGTTTCTTCCTGGAATTTTCCTTAGGAGGAAGGAGTGTCCTTTAACATAAACTAATTAAATAAAAATAACTACTTAATATCTAATGTATTTGGTTCATTTAGATGTTTAGAGTAACAGCTACAATAATTACAAATTCCTTGGAGACATTTGCCTTGTTAGGGTAGGTAGAAAATTCTGTTTGTTTTTAAAATAGGCTATTAAATAAACTCAACATTTGAAAGTAGAATAACTTAAATGGCCACATTTAAATTTTATAAGTAGGTGTTCAGCACGCTTGGAGTTAAGGGCTGTTCCAAGTCTGCTATAGGCAGGCTCACCTTGAGCCTCAAGGTTAGTGACAGTAAATTTTGAAGTCAAGGAAAGGCCATTGAAACTGAAGCCAATCATTTCATAAACCTCTAGTTCTATGGATTGGTGGGGGGAGTTCTTCCTCTTCCCAGGATCTAGCACTGTTTATGCCATGACACTTCCATTGTGAATGTGTGAATGAAAAGGCTTTATCGAGCACAAAAGTCTTACAGGGAGCCATGTCCTTGAAACAAGGAAAGGCTGGTATCAGGAACACTTTATAAATTATACTTCTATAAGTTATTAGTTATATGCATACGAAGATCCATAGAATGTTACAATGGGATGAATTTTTTAATTGGGGGGATTAACGGTTTACAGTCAACAGTAAACAGTTATCGGTATATATGTAAAAATTCTCAGATTTCTGCAAAACAATCTATCCCCTCCCACACACACACACCTAGGTCCTCTACCATCATGCACCAGGACCTGACCTGAAACCCCCCCCCCCCCCCCACACACACCAGTCCTTTATTTTGGTGTAATACATAGTTGGATGTTCTTATCAGCATTAGTAGCTATGAAAAAGGCTCACTCCGAGGCCAGGTGGAGTGAAGCATCAGCAGAAAGGAGACAAGGCCTGCCACAGGCCCCTCTGCAGTGACTGCTGGGGAAATGGCATCTACATGCAAAAGCACCTGGAGAAAGAAAGCTTTAGTGCCAGAGGGGTGGTAGATAGAGATGGGCAATGAGGGGGACAGAAAAAAGACAGGACTCTGAGTCAATGATTAGAAGTTAAGGCTTCAGGAGCCAGGCGGTAGGGCACCAAGTTAAGCATACATAGTGTAAAGCACAGGGACCAGCACAAGGATCTTGGTTTGAGCCCCCAGCCCCCACCTTCAGAGGGGTCACTTCACAAGCAGTGAAGCAGGTCTGTAGGTGTCTGTCTTCCCTCCTTCGTCTTCCCCTCGTTTCTCAATTTCTCTCTGTCTTATCCAACAACAACAGCAGCAACAACAGTAACAAGAACAAAGGAAAAAAGATGGCTGCCAGGAGCAATGGATTTGTAGTGCAGACACTGAGCCCCAGCATTAACCCTGGAGGCAAAACAAAACAAGAAAGTTAAGGCTTCTTTTTTGGTGTGTGTGTGTGTGTGTGTGTGTGAAGTCAGGATTAACCATGCCCACTTTCTACCACCTGTTTGAAACTTGTTAGAGGGCATACTTACATAGATTCTTTTGAAAATCACACTACTATTTAAAACATTACACACATACTAGGGTCAGCAAGACAGCTCACTTGAAAGGGCACCTGGTCTGACATGTGTATGGACCAGATTTGAGACCAGCCTCCACCATACTGGATGAAGCTTTGATGCTGTTGTGTCTTCCCCTCTCTATCTCAAAAAGCAGGCCCAGAGCATCAGTGACATGAAATATAAAGAGAAACATCAACAACATATATATGCTCTAGTAGGACCAAGCCTTTAAAGAGAAACAAAGTATATTCCAACTTAAACATGGGACAGCTCTGATCCTGTCAGTTACTAGGGACCTTAACTGAAGAAATTGTCCTCCAAGTGGCTGTGAAGGATGCAAAAGACTAACCCAAAGCAGTTGCCAGAGAAAGAAAACAAAGAGAACATGAGCTGCAAGAATGAACTATCAGTAGTGCACTTGGTGGAGAGTAAACAATTACCATGTTCAGGGACACAGGTTCAAGCCCCTGGTTCTCACCTGCAGGGATCAAGGTTCATGAGTGGTGGAGCAGTATTGTAGGTTTTTCTTATGTCTTTTTCTCTCTAACCTTCTATCAAAAGCAGAAAGAAGGGAGACGGGCGGTAGCACAATGGGTTAATTGCACATGGTGCGAAGGCAAGAACAGGCGTAAGGATCCCGGTTCCAGCCCTCGGCTCCCCACCTTCAGGGTACTTGCTGCACAGGCAGTGAAGCAGGTCTACAGATATCTTTCTTTCCCCCCTCTGTCTTCCCCTCCTCTCTCCATTTCTCTCTGTGCTATCTAACAATGATTGCATCAATAACAACAACAATTTTTTTAAAAAGGGCAACAAGGGAGTCAGGCGGTAGTGCAGCGGGTTAAGCGCAGGTGGCGCCAAGCACAAGGACCGGAGTAAGGATCCCGGTTCGAGCCCTCGGCACCCCACCTGCAGGGGAGTCGCTTCACAGACGGTGAAGCAGGTCTGCAGGTGTCTATCTTTCTCTCCCCCTTTCTGTCTTCACCTCCTCTCTCCATTTCTCTCTGTCCTATCCAACAACGACATCAATATCAACAATTATAACGACAACAATAAAACAGCAAAAGGGAATAAATAAAATATTTTTTTTAAAAAGGGCAACAAAAGGGAAAATAAATATTTAAAAAGAAGCAGAAAGAATGAAAAATTTTCTATCAGGAGCAGTGGAGTAGTGCAGGCACTGAGTTCCAGCCATAACCCTGGCAGCAAAATATTAACATTTTTATTACTACCACTGAATAAAGAACTACAAAGTTTCCCAGAAAAAGGGCAAGCTGAAGTTTAAAAAAAAAAAAAAAGGAAGAAACTGGAACAAAAATATCTTAGTTACTGTGAGAAAGGAAATGAAACTCAAAATTCAAGCCACAGCAAAAAAAAAAAGTGTTGCCAACCTTTGGTACTGAAACAATAGATCAAGGTGTGAAATTATGCACCTAAAATTTATATGGTGTTGCAAACCAATGAGAACTAGAAAAAATTTACTTAAAAATGAAATAAATGCAGAGTTGTAAGGTATTGAAAGGATACAATAGGAATTCACAGAGAGGGTGTCTCATAAAGGCATCTGTTAAGAATGGTTTCATTAAGTGCTGCTAGGTAGCCACTCTCTCTGTGTAGGCCCCAAAGCCTGGGCAGACGGAGAGTTAGTGATCACCTTCTTTGAGTTCACACTAGCAGTAATGTCTGTAGGTCAAAGCACAGCTAGCAAAACTTTCCCCCAATGTTACTCAAAGTGACTTGGCAATTACCCACTGTCTTCTGTGGCTTAGCTATAGTTTGAGTTACCTTTGTGGGCAGTTGCCTTTGAATTCCCCTGGCATTTACCTGAAAAGCCCTGGGAAGGAATGCAATGGGAGAGAATGCTTGTTCTCAAGCACTTGAAGCCTGAGAACATATGCAAAAGACATGGTGTCAACATTTCATCCAGAAGGTTATGTATTTTTTTGGTTATATATTTTTATTGAGGTATAAGTTATGCTCAGTTCGCAACACTGGTATGTTTAATTAAGTGGATTTTACCTTTTACACCATGTAACCACTATTCAGAGCAAGGCTTTTTGTTTGTTTTTGCCACCAGAAGTATCACTTGCCTGCATGAAGACTCACTGTTCCCAGTGGCCATTTTATCTTTCTGATAGAGACTGAGATATGAAGAAAGAGAGAAAGAGATATCTGCAACACGGTCCCACTACTGGTGAAGCTTCCCCAGCCTCCTGCAGATGGGAACTGGGGTTTGAATTCAGGTCTTTGTACATGATAATGTATGCACTCTACCAGGTGAGCCCCCATTAGGCTCTACTGAGCAAGGTTTGTTATCAACACACCTTAGGATCAGGTGTGTGTGTGTGTGTGTGTGTGTGTGTGTGTGTGACTTTACTCAACATAATGTATTTTTTAAAGATGTTATTTGGAGAGAGAAAGAGAGAGAGAGAGACTGATTGGGGGAGTCAGGGAGGGAAAGCAGAGCATCACCAAGTACTCAGTCCTGCCAGGAGCCAGGGCTGAGCCTGGGGTCACACTTACAGAACATGTGCTCCAACTACTGAGCCACTTCCCTGACCTCATAAGCAGAAACAATATCTCAAGCTTATTTGTGATTTAATAATGATTAACAAGGTTGTAGGATAACAGATAAATTCCATGAAATTCTCTCCACCTGAATTCCATATCCCATCCCCTCTACTGGAAGCTTTATCCCTCTGGGAGTATAGACCAAAATTCTTTATGAGGGACAGAAGATGGAGGCCTGGCTTCTGTAATTGCTTCTCTGCTGCACACAGGCACTGGCAGGTTGACCCACACCCCCAGCCTGAGGAAACATGTTTTGAGCTTTATCCATGTCATTGCATTTATCAGACGTTTGTTTCTCTTTATTGCCAAGTAGTATTCTACTGTATGGACATAACACACTGGTTTATCCATTCTTCTGCTGGCAGACATTTCAGTCATTTCTAGCTTCTGGTGATCATGAATAAGGTTGCTATGAACTTATTTTCTTAAAGTTTTTAGATAGAGACAGAGAGAGAATGAAAAAGACCACAGCTCCAAAATTTTCTTCAATGCATTGGGGGTTAGGCTTGAACTTGGGTCATGTACATAACAAAGCAGCACACTATTTGACTAGGGACATTTGAATAGAATTCTGTGTGTGTGGATATATGTTGTTTTGGGAGCAACGTGGAACCACTGGTCATAGGGTAGAGACCACTGGTCATAGGGTATAAGAAATTGCCACATTATTCTTAAAGTGTTGCATTCATTTATATTTCTTCCATCATTATCCCCCAGAATAATTTTTATTTCTTTTGCAAAGTCAAACTGATAGCATCTTAGTAAAAGTATAACTAGCAGTGTGTAGGGTGGGAAAGATTTCTGTGAGAATCACTTGGAGGGTGAAATAAAAGAAGGCAGAAAAGGGAGTCGACTGGCACTCACCAAATAGCTTTCACCAGGAAGCCAGCCCAGGGAAGCATGTGAGGTGCAGGCTCCATGGTGACCGATGTAGTCCCCGCTCCCAGCTGACGACAGCCATTACACATGACAAGCCCTCTGTCCACCAGCCAAGCAATCTGGGCGACGTATTGTTTTTGCTCAAGTTGTACTTCATTGAAATTCTTTTTGGAGTGTCCCTTTTGGTCACAAATTCTCTTTCTTGTCTGAGAGCCAGGATCACGAAGCTTAGTACAGCGAAGTCTTTTGAAGCTGCATTGCCAGCGTTACCTCCAGTAGTGGCATCAAAACAGGCCAATCTGCTTGGCCTCCTGATCAGCTTTCCCTCAAGGTTCAGAGCTAGTGATTGTTCATCTGTTGCTTTCTTCCCTAACCTTGTCACTCTGAGCAAGGTTTCCATTTGTTTTTTATGCTATTATATTTAAAGGAGGACAAGGCCTTTGGTTTTGCTTTAGGATGATTTTGTTTTCAGGTAAAACCTTTATTATTATTATTATTATTTTGCTTATGATAAGAGCCAGAAGTAGTACAGAGTAGACCTCAAAGGAATTAATCTTATAACTTGCATTAGTCCTGATCTTAGTTGTATCTCCCTGTTGATTCGACCCTACTAGGAAATGCTTGCTCAAGTTAAATGGCCAGCGGTCCTTATTCCTTGGCCAAATTCTGTGTGATAGGCTAGGAGTCCAAATTCAGGCACAACCAGGTTTCAACTATTAGGATTATTCTGTTCCTCTAATTTAGCACTCACTGTAAGTGCTGTGTCACAGAAACAAAAGCTCCTGTTTCTACCTTTCCTTACAATGGTGGACTTGTTCCTTCTCCTATTGAAGGCAAATTCTTGCACAGGTCTTGGATCCCATTCTGCCTTATCTCCTAAGAGTATGTGTTCAGTTGGCTATTATGTGCAGCAGAAGGGCTGTCCTCCAAAGCCCAGGCTTCTCCTTCTGCACTATATACCTGTGGCTAGAATATGGCTACCCAATCAGGGACTTTGCCATCAAATGAAATTATGCCACCTGCCAAAATAATGTGCTAGGAACAGACAAGTCCTTGACAATGTAGTGTTAAAAGCACGAGTGCTGCTTCTTCCCTTTGTAATATGCATGCAGGCTACTCACTTGATGCGGACAGGCAGAACAAAGTCAGAGCCCATATGTTAAAGATCTGTAAGGACCCACCCACGAAGCAACCCAAGATGAGGGGAAGCAGAATCTCTAATTATCAGTTGAAGAGCCTCATCTTGCCTTTAACAACATCTTTTTAAAGAACTTAATGAGTGGGAAATACATTTGTTTTGCTTGGCTTACTGTATATTGCCAGCTTCTTTTGTTATAGTAGCATCATTACCCTAATTGACACTTTTCTATCTTGTGTATTTCTCTCTACTGCAATCTATATGCATTCGGATATTACTGAGAATCTGGCATCTTTTTAATTGCCTCTAGTGTTCTTGCTGGGACCTGAAGCCTGTATAACAAATCCACAGCTCCCAGCAGTCATTTTTCTTTTTTACTTTTATTTTTCTTTTTTATTTGGTAGTACAGAGGAGGGATATTGAGAGGAGGAAGAGAGAAAGAGAGACACCTGTAGCATTGTAGCATTACTGTGAAGTTTCTCCCTCTGCAGGTGGGGACAGCAAACCTGAACCTTTTGCATGGTAATGTGTGTGCTCAACCAGGTGAACCACCACCTGGCTCCAGAATCCTGCATTTTAAAACAAGCAAAATCTTCATCTGGTTCCACATACCTTCTCAGTGTAATCTTTACTGCCTTTCACTGGCAGTCTAATTAGGAGAACCATGTACACAGGCTTAATTGCTTGCTTCCCACTCACTCTTTAACCCAACCCATCAAAACCATTCTTTTCAAAGTCCTTGAAAATACTTGTATTTTCAAACCACGAAGAGGCTTCCTGGTTCTCATCGTAACTTTGAGGATTTATACAGCCGAGTACTCTCCTTTATAAGACATTTTCTTCTCCTGCCCCCTGGAAACCAGTCCTTTATGCAAATGACTCACAGGCAATTAAAATTTCTCCTTTCCCATACTGATTTCCAACCCCAAACTGCTCCATTTTCCCAGTTTGTGCCAAACAATCTGAGGATAATTTTTGACATGTCCTTTCTTAACAGAAAGATGAGATGAGTCACTCAGGACCACATGGAAAATGTAGTGGTGGAAAGATTATTGCTTATCAAATCTGAAGCCCAATTTGATATTCTTTCTACCAGCTCAGTGTTGCTTCTCCTCTTAGCCTTTCAGTCGATAAACACTGCTATCCTTTTAGTTGTAGGATATGAGAAAAATTACACCATGCTCCATATATATATATATGGAATTTGAAGACGGATGAAATTGAGAACTGCCCTATTTTATAGACCTTTACGATTATTTGGGGTTTCAGTATTTGTTGTAACACTCCCTGACTTTCTTAGGGACTTGCTTCATTCTTGTTCTCAATAGCTATGATGACTTTTCTGTTCCCAACCCAGAGGTATTCTTGCAGGTGATTCTGACTTTTCTCACAGGTAAAGTCTATAGATTTAGTTAAGAGAAAGCATATGACCTGCAGCTGCCATTCAGATTAAATAAAATCTTTGCTAATGATTCAGAACAAGGGCAGAAACCCCTCCATGGGCTTGGACCTGAGAGGAGGAAAGACTGGGACTCTTGCAGTTGTTTGCTTCTAGGTAGAACCTGGGGATGAAATCAATCAGATGAAGGCAGCCTTGAGAGATCAAACAAAACCATATTTTGCTGATAACAATCCTGGCTTTCATTATGTCAGAAACCTACATTATCTCTGAATAAATTCTTTTTCTTAGGTAAGTCAGTTTGAGAAGGTTTTCTGTCCTCATCCAGAAAGAACATACCCTATAACAATGTACTCTCAATTGCACTGTCATATTTTTTCAGAGTGGAGTTGCAGCTATTTCCTGGATAATTTCATTATAACAACGGCACTGGCTACAAAAAATGCATAACAAAGTTGAGAAGCCATTTCAAAAGGTTTTAGCAGTACCCTCCTTTTCTGAAAGGCTTTATTTGGTGCCAAACCCTTTGGGTTTGTGACAGGAGGGCACCTGAGTGTCTCACCCCAAGGCAGACTTGATTGTTACTCATCTCTTACCTTGCTAGCTGGTAGGCTCTCCAGAAGTTTCCCTAATGAAGTTTGATGCTTCAGATGACTTTAATGTCGCTAAAATTATTACCAGGTAGCCCCTTATTATCCTTTATGTCAAATGTCCTTGCAAATCTGTCTGAAGAAAAAATGTGCTACAAGTCTTTATAATCTTAGAATTTCTAAGTGTCATCTATTTGCAAATAAATACCTGTCTAAAAGTTCAGCATAAGCAACGACTCCCTTTTCGTATTGTGAACCTCACAGCAACAAGAACAAAGGGAAATGACATGAGAATTCTTCCAGAGGTTAAGAAAAAAAAAAGGAGGGTGGGGCTGGGTGGTGGCACAGTGCGTCAAGTGCATATGGCTTGAAGCACAAGGACCAGCCTAAGGATCCCAGTTTGAGCCCCCAACTCCCCATCTGCAGGAGGATCATCTCACAGGCAGTGAAGCAGGTCTGCAGGTGTCCATCTTTCTCTCCCACTCTGTCGTCTTCCCCTCCTCTCTCAATTTCTGTCCTCTACAACAATGATAGCAAGAACAATAATAACAACAAGGGCAAAAAAAAGGGAATAAATAGCTTCCAGGAGCAGTGGCTTCTGTAGAGTAGGCACTGAGTCCCAGTGATAACCATGGAGGCCAAATAATAAGAAAAAGGGATCATTTAGTTAGTGGTGACAAAGGTTTTAGCACAGATGTTTCTAGTCTTGCTTTAAAAAATTCAAAAAAGATATATGTATCTGTTATTGTCTGGACTCAGACACTGTAAAATCATCTCAGTACTTGGTCAGAAATGAATCTCTGCACACAAGCTCCACAAGAAGAATAAGCAGAAGTCTATTAGGTAAAGTTAGCACGGAAGTGACAGTAAGAGTAACAAAAGCAAGCAAAAAGCAGACCCAGAAACGACAGATGGTTAGGTGAGAAGAAAGTTTTACACTGCCTTTCCAACAACCTTTGGGTTTTGTAGGCTTTCCTCTCCCTCGTCCCTCCCTTCCTCGTGGTTGTGAGTGCTGGCCTTAAATATGCTCAGACTGGATCACCTGCGATTCACTGAATCAGCTCAGAGGTGAGGAGTTGGCACTGTAGCTGCTTGCAGTAAGCCACAGCCTCCCAGGTTATTTTGACATCAGCTGCATGTCCTCAAGCTTAGCTCCATTGCTGCCACATGGTTCTCTCCACCTTGCAGTTGTTCTCGTTGTGACCTACACTTTATTCATCGCAGCACTTGACAATAGGTCGGGATGGGGAAGCAGCCTAAGTTCCCATTGAGGGATGACAAGGTGAAGATGTGCTCTAATATCCAATATAAAGTTCTTTTGAAAATTATTTCAGATGGAATTGATATATTTTAACATTTAGAAGAGACATGGGGCGAGGGCGGGGCGGGGGGGGGGTGTGGGAAGTAGCACACCATGTGAAGCGCACATAGCGAGAAGCAAATGCATGAACTGGTACAGGATCCCGCCCGGCTCCCCACCTGCAGAAGGTTTGCTTCACAAGCAGTGAAATAGGTCTGCAGGTGTCTATCTTTCTCTCCCCCCAGCATCTTACCCTCCTCTCTCAATATCTCTCTGTCCTATCCAACAACAACAGCAGCAGCAGCAATAACAACAACAGTGGGGAAAAGATGGCTTCCAGGAACAGTGGATTCGTACTGCAAGCACTGAGTCCCAGCAATAACCCTGGAGACAAAAAAAAAAAAAAAAAAAAAAGAGAGAGAGAAATTGAGAGGGAATTGGGGAAATAAAGAGGGAGAGAGAAAAAAGAGATACCTGCAACACTGTTTCACCTTTCGTGAAGTTTCCCACCTGCAGGTGGGGACCAAGGTCTTGAAACCAGGTCCTTGTAAACTGTAATAGTATGTACTTTACCAGGTTCATTACCGTCTGGCCCTGGCCAATATAAATTTTTCTTTTTCTCTTTTTTTTCACAAGAGTTATTACAAAGACACAGTGCACGCACTACGATTCCTACTCTAGGTAGCCTTCTTTCCCTCTCCCTCTCCCTCCCCCTCCCCCTCCCCTTCCCTCTCTTTTGTAGAGACAGAGAAATTGAGAGGGAAGGAGAAGACAGAGAGGTAGACAGAGAGACATCTGCAACACTGCTTCACAGGCAGGTGCCGGGATCTTGAACCTGGGTCCGTATGTATGGTAACATGCACTCTTTGGGGTGTGTTACTGCCTGACTACCCAGTATAAATTTCTGTTTAATTTCTTTCTTCCCCCTGACTGCTTGAAACACATTCTCCTGTGAAATCAGGGCTTCTCTTCTCTTCTCTTATCCCCTCAAATCAGAGGGTGGGGCAGAGGCCCAGCTTCTCTCCTCTCTGCAGTGTTTCCTCACCCCTCTCTACCCTCACCATCTTATCAGCCGCTCACGTGAAAGCTGAGCTGTCCCCATCGCTGTGACCACACAGGATCTGGTCTCACTTCCTAAGCTGCTTTCAGCTGACTCAGGTCCCCTCACTCCGCTTTCCTGCTTTCCCTCACCATAGTCTTTAGTGACTTGAGAATCACATTAACCTCTCAGATTCCTGACTGGTGCCTCCACTCTGACCCACCTTAGTCTAGAGTGTTGCTGTGAGAATGGCAAGGTCTGTTTGAGATGTAGCACCTCATTCCTTAAGTTCATCTCCTGCTTCTCAGGCTTCTTTCTGTCCTTCCTCATGACATTTTCTCCACTTCATACACCAATTCTCTTTGCCATTTCTGTTTCCTCTCTTGCTTGCTAGAACCATTAACTCCTTGGATGCTCCCACAGCCTAGATGCGACTTTTTAATTATTTTATTTTAATGAGAAAGAGACACAGAGAGAAAGACACAGATAGAAATAGAGAGACCAGAACACTGCTCAGTCAATCAAGAGGACTGAACTTGGGACTTTGGAGCCTCAGGCTTGAAAGCCTTTATGCTTAGATTTAGCTTTTAAGGAACCCCTGGGAATGAATGTGGAGTAGTAGCAGGGAACAAAAAGAACTTAGTACTCACTGGTACTTAATAAAGAAAGATAAAAGTGCTTAGTAGAAGAGAACTTCTCTTCCTCTTTTTACTGTCGTAGCTGAGATGAGGGTCCAGGAACAGAGTGAGAATAGGACTGAGGGTTCCTGGGGACCAGTGAGCAGGTCAGGAAGCTGGGGCCAGGTGTGGGGTAAGAGGAGATGTGCATGTCCATGCCACTTCTCTGGGCTGTCTGTAACACATTCCTATTCCTGTCTCCAGATTCCCTCCTTTCACTCTTTGCTATGTATTCTCAGGTGCTTCATTTTATACCATCTTCTTGACTAGGTAATTTGGCATTGTCTCATTTTACATCAGAAGAAACTGAGAGGTTATGAGTAAGTGACCATCACAAAAATTACCCAGCTGGTATGTTCTGGGGTTTTATTTATTCATTTATTTATCTATTTATTTACCTATTTCTAAAAATTTACTTATTAATTTCTTTTTTAATATTTTATTTTCCCTTTTGTTGCCCTTGTTTTTTACTGTTGTTGTAGTTATTATTGTTGTGTTATTGATATCGTTGTTGTTGAATAGGACAGAAAGAAATGAAGAGAAAAAGGGAAGACATAGGGGGGAAAGATAGATACCTGTAGACCTGCTTCACCACCTGTGAAGAGACTCCCCTGCAGGTGGGGAGCTAGGGGTTTGAACCGGGATCTTTACACTGGTCCTCGCGCTTCACACCACATGCGCTTAACTCGCTGCACTACTGCCCGACTCCCTACTTATTTATTTTTATCAGAGCACTACTCAGCTCTCGCTTATGGTGATGTGAAGGGCTGAACCTGGGACTTTGGAGCTTCAGGCATTGAGAGTCTCTGCATAACCATTATGCTATCTCCTCTAGCCTGGGACTGTGATCTAAAGGTCCTAAAATTCCTGCATTTTCTAAGGAGGAAATCAGCTCTGTGAAAACAGATGCTGATTTACACATTTCAACATACTTTCCAGCTTTATTGAGATATAATGGACATATAACATTGTATTCATCTAAGAGGTATAATATGCCTTTGTGATATACATATATACTCTGAAATGATTGCCACAGTAAGTTTAATTATCTGTCCCTCATCTCATATAGATGTGATTTTTTTCTTATGATGAAAGTATTTAAGATCTACTCTTTTAGCAATTTGCAAGAATTGATTTATCTGGTAATTGTATTTCTGTACCATTTTATTCCACCCCCTCATCACTCATTGTATACATAGAAGGGAGAAAGAGAGACACCTGCAGACATGCTTCAACACTTGTGAAGCTTCCTTCCTATAGGGGGACCAGGGGCTTAGACTCAGGTCCTTGCACATGGTAACATGTGTGCTCTTTCTTCTTAGATTCTACATAAAAGTGAAGTCATACAGTATTTGTTTATCTATGCCTTATTTCACTATGTATTCATTTGCTTATTTAAAGAGAGCAAGAGAGGTTAGAGCTAAGGATCAAATCGACGGCCTCACACTGCAGGTTCTACACTCCACCCACTGAACCACCTCCCCAGTCACTGAAGTAGCCACTGAACCAGTTTCCAAAAGGAAATGGTGAGTCAGAATGGTTGAGAAAGTACCCAAGGTCCCACAGAAAGTACATGGCATTTGAATTTAGAGTATGGATCCTAAGCCCAAAGTCTTTCTTTTATATCTAAGAAGGAAAGTTCAAGGTGATTGCTTTCCTGATGCAAGAAGACAGGCCCCTCACAGGGAGGAAGCCAAGAACAGAGACACAGAGTATCAGCACTGTCTCCAGAAGCATAACCAGAGAAAGATCTAGTTTCCCCAAAGGGGCTTTCTCTGGGCAGATTATAAATTCTGGGAGTTTTTGAACCTCCCAAGAAGTTTTATGTCTGCACCTGGCCTAGCCAAACAATATACCCAATCCCCAAAAGAATGAAGAGAAAAATCAGGAATGCCTGATTTTTGTTTGTTGCCTAGTGGCCAGGGAAGGTCTCCATATTGAAACAATTAAAAGCAGATTAAACAGTGCAAAGACTTTTCTTTGTTTTGTCAATGTTACCTAAATGTGCCAGAAATTAAAACAGGACTTAGGAAGAGATGAGAGAGACACATGCGCACACATGCGAGCAAGCACGCGCGCGCGCACACACACACACACGCAGAGAGAGAGAGAGAGAGAGAGGAGCACAAGCACTGCTCTTTCTCCTTCTCACCCAGTCTTCTCTCCAGAACCATGTATACAGAAATTGGAGCTGTTTCTCCAAACAGTTCTTGCTGTTGAGTATAGTCTTCCCATGAGGGGAGGTGAAGGTATGGAGAGAGAGCCTGAGTAACTGCTAGGGGCCCTGGGTGCCGAACACTGTGATCGCTCCCTTAGAACCTGGGGTCTGATGTGAAGTCCAATCAGAGAAGCAGGACCATTCCAGTTGTATTTTGTTCTGCATCACCCATGTGCTAGGAAAGTTGCCTAAGCACAGCCTAGACTTCACAGTGGCTGTAGCCAGAGGCAGGGTGGTCTTCATGGCTCTCATCACCTGTCCGTATCTGGAAAGTAGGTTCCATAATTAGCACCTGCTCTGTGGGTCTCATCACAAAGAAGAGCTAAGTGTGTTTCTAGCTATTTTCATCTGACAGGATCCCACAATAAGTGTTCTAAAGTCAGAAGGGGAAGGGGGGGTGGTGAAGAGGGCAGGGAATGGAAGAAAAAGAGAGCATGAGGGAGAACAAACTTTCCAGTAGATATTTCAGAAACTGAAATACAACCACATGTCCATTAAGGTGGACCCTGCTGTTTGGTATCTAGAGAAGATCTGTTCCCTGGGGGCTATTGGCCCTCTTGCTGCATGCACTCTTTGCTGCGTGGCTTCTTAATACAAACAAATAATACAGGAGGGGGCTGGGTGGTGGTACCCCAGTTGAATGCACATGGTACCACATGTAGGGACCTGAGTTTGAGCCCCTACTCCCCACCTGTGTGGGGGGGCTTCACAAGTGGTAAAATAGGTTTGAAAGTGTCTAACTCCCTATCTATTCCTCCTTTCTCAATTTCTCTCTCTGTCTATCTAAGATAAAAGAAAGGAAAGGAAAAAAAGAGGAAAAATGGCTGCCAGGTGCAATGGATTTGTAGTGCCAGCATCAAGCCCCAATCACAGCCCTGGTGGTAAAAATAAATTAATTATATTAAATTAAAAGTTAAAAAATACAGGCAGGGATTTGGTGGTGGTGCATCTGGTTGAGCACACGTTACAATGTGGAAGGACCTGGGTTTGAACCCACAGTCCCCGCCTGCAGGGGGAAAGCTTTTAGAGTGGTGAAGCAAGGCTGTAGGTGCCTCTCTGTCTCTTTCCTTCTCTATCTCCCACTTCCCTTTCAATTTCTGGCTTTCTGTATCCAATAAATAAATAAAGATAATTTAAAAATATAGGCAGAATGAGGCCATTTGGTAAGCTCACCATCGTTTCAGCATCAGTCTATCATGGATTCCAACTCCCTAGTCAATTCCTCTACTTCCAAGCTCAGTCGAATGCCTGGTGAGTCCTACCCTACAAGCTCTTATTAAGGCTCTAGGTGTTCCCCACCCCAACTTAACAAAATGTCATTAGTATTTCTTTTAGTTCTTTATCCTCTCATTTATCTGTTATCTATAAGCATTATTACATTGGTATTATTTGAGTGGTGCTAGACCCTTGCGCGTGTGCAACCCCACTTTTCCTCGGCTGTCTTTTTCAATTCAGAGAGAGATGCACAGAGAGGGAGAGACACTTCAATACTGCTCCACCATCTGTGGAGTTTCCTCTGGTGCCATGGTGACCCCATGCAGTGCTGGCGCTCAAATCCAGGATCTCTCATATAAGAAGGTGGACAGTTCATTGTGTGAGAGAGCACCTGCTCCATATCTATAAAACTGAAGGGTACAGAGGATCCCACAGCATATTTGATAATATTTTACAGAGCACATCATACTTCTCTATACTCAGTGAGAAATGACCAGCATTTCCATAGCCCTTCATTTATGTTGGGTCAGTCTCCATTCATTGGTCCATTTAATTCATGTAACCCCAAAAGAACTTGTGTGGGTTTTGATGCTCCCCTTTCCTCTAGTACCTGGTTGTGTTCTTAAATGCACACAGCTGAGTTATTCACAGTGGGTTATTTTGGTGTCTTGGGTTCAGGGGTTTTAGAATTTCTTTTTTTAGTTTACTGTGTCAGCCATTGAATACTACTCCTATTCTGTTCTCTGACTCTAAAAACTTGCTCCTTTTTACTTTAGACTTTGTCAAATTCATGGCAACAGACAATCTCAGCCTTCAGAGCAGGGCTGACTCTGGCAGATAAAACTGGCAGAAAGTTGAGTTTGTTGAGACTGGAAGAAACAGAACACTGATAAATCGACTAGAACACAAAGTGTCTAATACTTGCTCTCCTTTCCTAGTCCCGCAGAAGACAGACAAGAGAGTGGGTGGGAGAGATATGAGCTTGTCAGTTTGCTGGGGTGGGGTTGAAAATAAATTTGGGGGTACTTTCCATGGTTTATAAAACACAAAGTTTCATAGGCAAGGAAATGCCAAGAGGTCTGCTTTCTCTTCTTTCCTAATTATAGACGTGAGGAGTTAACTTCACAACATCCCAAAATCCCCTGAGAGAAAACTGAGTACAAGCAATTGTAAGTCTTCCAAATGGAGCCAGAGGGGAACAGGTAGCAATTACTGAGCACCTAAGGAACAGCAGGGCCTGTGCTGAGAATGTCACCTGGGGGCTGGATGGTAGTATACTTGGTTGACTGGACATATCGCCAGGGGCAAGAATTTGGGTTCAAGCCCCCAGTCCCTGCCTGCAGGGAAGCTTCACTGAGCTGTTAAACAGTGCTGCAGGTGTGTGTGGGGTGGGGTGGGGTGGGGTCGGTGAGTCTCCCCTCCTCTAGCTTCCCCTTTCAATTTCTGTACCAGTAAATACTAAAATAAATTAAAAGAACATGACCTGAACTGACTTACTGACACCTCACACCTACCTGAATGTGAACCAAGACAAGACACTGCCACTGTAGCTTTACAGAGAAGGAAACCAAGGCAGGAAGAGTTAAGTGAGCTGCTCTCAGGTCTCAGACAGTGATCAGGTGGGTAGGAAACAAGCTGAGTTACTTCCAGAAATGCTCATCAACACTTACCATCTGCCATTTGCCAGTTATGCCAGTGTGATTACTTGAAACTACTTTTGATTGGGTTCAATTCCTTGCCTGTTTCCTTTCATTTAATCCTCACAAATCTTTTAAAGTGGGTGCTAATTTATTGGGTTTGCAACAAGGTGTAAAGACAGTATCTGAAGCTGGAAGATTCCTCACCTGGTAGAGCACACACTTTGCCATGAGCGAGGACCTGCATCATGCATGAGAGGAAGCTTCACGAGGGGCGAGGCAGTGCTGTGGTATCTCTCCTTCTTTCTATTTGTATGATGAGGGGGAGGGGTGTACCAGGAGTGTTAAAATCATGCAGACGCAAGACCCTTGTGAAAATATATGCTTTCTGTCAAAGAGTCAGTGCTATAAACAGTTAAAATGGATAGTAGAGGCTCGACTTTGAACCCAGTATGATCTCCCTCTAAAATCAATAATTCAAAGACTAAGTAAAATTGTGGAATGGAGGTTATCAATGTGACACGAAACTAGTGGAAGTGGGAGAAGATATTACACAGGGGGCCTGGGTGGTGGCCCACCTGGTTGAGTGCACGTTACAATGTGCAAGAACCCAGTTCAAGCTCCCAGTCCCTACCTGCAGGAGAAAAGCTTCAAGAGTGGTGAAGCAGTGTTGTAGGTGTCTCTTTCCCTATCTCCTGCTTCCTTCTGATTTCTGGCTGTCTTTGTCCAATAAATAAGGATAATAATATTAAAAATAATGAAAATAATACACAGAAGTAAAGTCTGAATTATACTATCTAATAATTTCTCCTGTGGTCAGGGAGGTGGTATAGGAGAATACAGGATGTGCATGTGTGAGCCCTGGGCTTGGTCACATATGTTAGAATGGTGCTCTGGTCTTTCTCACATTCCCTCCATCTCAATCTATCTCATGAAACAAATCTTTTCAAAAAATTCCCTTAAGGACATCCTTACAACCAGACAAGAGACTCCACTATTCACCTTCACTTATCATTCGTGCAGCTCCCAATGAATAGAGCTAACAATCTATCCTTGTAGAACAATGTGTACCAATAACTTGCCTTCTGCAGTTCACCAGTCACTGAGTCCAACTTGTAGACTTTCTCCTCCTTCAGCATTCAAGGACTCAACTTAGTGCATAAGGAGATCGCTTTAATGTAGTCTCACTTGGGCAAGTGATTTTTCCAAGGAAAAGTCAATACATATTTCCTGTAAATATAGGTGGTTCTAGCAATGATGGGAATCAAGAGAATTGATTCAAATGACACATATGTTCCTTGAGGAGGAATTCTGCAGTAACAATGGGATACCCTGGCCATAGCAAGATTTTGTAACAATACTTTTAGTATACCTGCATGTTAGCTATTGGACCAGTTACTAAAGTCATGGCCCCCTTGGAATATACCTAAAATAGACTTCCAAGCTTCTTCCCACATGAAAACCTTTAGTTCCATATGCTCTATTCTTACCTTCAGGTTCCTGATTATTAAACAGTTTGTCCTGATTTATCTCACTGCTTTTCAGCCACCAAGTTGCAGATGCTACCATGACGCCAACCTGACTTCCCTGGACAGACAACTTCACCAATGTGTCTTGGAAACTCATCTCCTCCAGGCCCTGCCCCACTAGGGAAAGGTAGAAACAGGCTGGGGATATAGATCAATCTGCTGTCATCCATGTCCCGTGGAGAAGCACTTACAGAAGTCAAACCTCCCACTTTCTGTACCCCATGATCTTTGGTCCATACTCTCAGAGGAACAAATAGGGAACCTTCCAATGAAGGGGATGGGATATGGAACTCTGGTGGTGAGAATTGTATATAATTGCACACCCTCTTATCCTACAATCTTATCAATCATTATTAAATCACTAAAAATAAATAAATAAAATCCTGGGGGGAAAAAGATTCTGTAGAGAGTAGAATAAAGATCTTTCCCTGGTAATTCTGAAGCAATTAAAGCAGGTTTTGCCTTTTGGGACAGAATTGTGGAGTCCACTTTGAACTTGACCTGCCACCTGGTGGACACTGGAGGTAATCCAAACCTGGCCCTTGACTAATATACTGTATTAATATGCTAATATGATCTAGGCTAACATTTATGGAGGGCTTACTAAATGTTATGTATTACACTGAACACTTGTTAACTGTTTATCAAAATAAATTTAGAAGAAACTACTGTTGCCCCCCCCCCCCCCATTTTAAAGGTGAGGAACATGTGATGTAGCAAGGAAAAGTGCTGAGAGTCTCAGATCTGGGTAGCCTGACTCCAAGGCTCATGCACTCAGTCACACCCCTGTCCTGTGCTGTATCCCTTCACTCCGTGTGGTATTTAAGTGTCAAATAAGGGAAGTGTTAGTGAAGAGGCACATTGCTGCTGGTGGTTTCTGCCCTCCAGCCTCTAGGAAGGACTTGCATTGCTTATTGGACTGAGGGGCCCAAGGTAGAGTTATGGGAGGAGGAGAAAACTTGTTCTAGAGTGGTTTTCAGAGCAGCATACTGAACTCTCTTAGTTAAGCTAAAGGATGGTGAGGCAGTGGTGCACATAGTACAAAGCACAAGGACCTGTACAAGGATTCAGGTTCCAGTCCCTGCTCCTCACCTGCAGGGGAGAAGCATCACGAGCAGTAAAGCAGGTCTGCAGGTGTCTTTCTCTCTAGCTTCACTTCCCCTCTCAATTTCTTTCTGTCCTATCCAATAAAATGGAAAAAAATAGCCATCAGGAGCAGTGGATTAGTGGTTCAGGCACCGAGCCCCAGCGAGAACCCTGGAAGTTAAAAAAAAAAAAAAAAAGAATGGTGATTGTGTAACAGTGAAAATGGTATCATGTGCCCTGCCATCCCACCACATGAAGACATGACAAGGGACACACAGGGATTTGTGTACATAGAAAAAGGAACTCAACTGTTTAAACACAGGGAAGTTTTCTTCTGGACCCAAATGGGTATACTGGATTTAACTGTCACGTTGAAGAATCTCTAAGAATTAAGGAGACAGTGTTGCTGGTGTCCCAATATGGACCTGGGTGTTAGAGCGATACACAATTCCTGGCAGCACATGTACCAGAGTGATGAAACACTGTCGCTCTCTCCTCCTACCTTTCTCATTAGTAAATAAAATCTTTTTAAAAATAACAAGGAAGGTAGGTGTTATAGTTATCACCATTTTTTTTCCAGATGAGAATACTTGGGTGTAGCAGGGTCTAGTAGTTTCCACCACCACAGAGGAAGTAAATGGGAGGGCAGGAAGGGAGATGGGAGGGCAGGAAGTCAAACCAGCTGTGTTGGACTCTGCATCCCTGCACTTTATTCCCACCCTGCAACTCCCAGAACAAACAGTAACTTCCTCTCACTCCTTTTGAAAGGCCTCTGAAGTGGTTGCTAGTGGGAATGTATTGATCAAAAGCTCTGCACTATTGCAGTTTGCTTGTTTCTATCCAGGTCCAGATGAAAATTTGACTGCATACATTTAATGTTGAGATATTTCCTATTAGGCCCCTTTCCAAAACAGCATGAGGGATTTTTTTTTAACATACATGCAGTTTTATAAACTGACTTTAGAGAAAAAGGAAGCTTTTGAAAGCCATTCTGGGAAAGTAGTATTTAGCATGAAACAACCACAATTCATGCTTGCCCTGCAGACAGGAAGTGGTGAGATTAATTGTTGAGCAGATGTTTTCTGAAGGCTGAAGGAACTTGTCATGCATTGCCCCTCTTCTAGCTGGATCACAGCTACAAAGGACAGACCATGGTTACACATGGCTTCATTTTCATTCCTTTCCTAAAGATGAATGTGATTAATAAGGCAACATGGAAGTTTGAGGAGCCACAGTTTTTATGAGAAAAACGTATTTGAAAATATCACATTAGTTGTTGGCACCAAGAAGATGCTGCAAACAAACCAATTACATTAGCAAAAGTGATAGCTTTCATTACCTGCATTTACACTTCCTGGTTTAGAACTCAACATAGATTCTCACTTCCTAAGTGAAAATATAATTTGGATAGTATTAGTAGGTCCTTAATAGCTTTCTTCTGCTCCTCCTCTCCTCCTCCTCCTGCTCCTTCTCCTTCTTCAGGTCTTGGGTACTTGCACACAGGTCATTTCACTGTTACAGGCCACCTTTTCATTCAGAGAAACAGAGAGCAAGAGAGACACTATAGCACCAGAGCCTCCTCTGATGTGATGCTGGGGACTCCAACCTGTGCCACGCTCATGGCAAAGCATGTGCACTATCTGGTAAGCTACCTCCCTGGCCCTCTTAGTAGCATTTTATAATTTCATTTATAAATGATCACATTCGAGTCAAGTGTTCTAGAATAGCCATCCTTTGTTATTGTTGTGGAAAAGTTGAAAGGTCAATTAGGAGCAAGGGCTGCTGTTTACACAGCATTTACATTGCTTGTGCTTTTCAGTGCTGTGGGAAAGGGGTAAGTGGAGTTGCTGCAGAAGCCCCTCGTGGGAGTGGGCGGCATCTGGAGATTGTGTTCTTGACTCAGTCATCTCCTCCGCAGATCTTTACGAGAGTGATTTCATAGTCTCCAGAAGTATCTGACTGCACAGAATAGAAAAGATAGAGCATAAGTAATGAAGGGATCGTAAGTTTATCAAATTTCACAGGCTGTCAGATCCATTAGGGTATGACACTCATGTGTTATCTAATCACTGCACCTGGGATTCCATCATTCAATCATATTTGGATAAAATTATGTTCCAGTCTAACATCCTTAAATATATGTTTAAATTATTCCTGGCATATAATAATTAAATCTCAATTTGAGTTCAAAAGAATAAAATTGCACCAATTATGTAATATGCAACATTAATTTTTAATAAAGTATCTTAAATAATCATTTTTAATAGTACTTAGTAGCTATTAAATTCTTGCTAGTCTTAGGGTTTAAAGTATATTAACCGCATTAACTTTTATAACTGTTTGACTCTTATGACATCAGTATCGCAGCAGGTATCTTAAGTATTTCTTTTTTTAATTTCTAAAATTATCTTTATTTATTGGATAGAGACAGCCAGAAATCTAGAGGGACGGTGGAGATAGAGAGTGAGAGAGAGACAAAGAGACACCTGCAGCACTGCTTCACCACTTCTGAAGCTTTCCCCCTACAGGTGGGGACTGGGTACTTGAACCTGGGTCCTTGAGCATTGTGATGTGTGCGCTCAACCAGGTGTGCCACCATCCGGCCCCGGTATCTTAAGTATTTCTATCCCTCCCTTTTTTCTTGTATTTGATAGGGCATGGAGAAATTGGGGTGGTGGGACAGAGAGGGAAAGTGAATCAACTGCAGGCCTGCTTCACTGGTCATGAAGCTTCTGGGAAATAATAGGTATTTCTATCTAACCCATAAGTAAAACAAGAGTGATCAGAAAACTTGCCCCCAATTATACTAAGAAAAAGACAGGATTCACATCCAGAGAGCTATAACATGCTACAACACTTGGCTTATGGTGAAATGAACCACACCCCCAGAACAATATCCCCAAAGAATATCTTTCTAAGTTCCTTTCCTCTACTAAGTCAAGAAAAGGTCTTGGTCTGGAAAAGATATTATGTGAAGCAGAGGTTTAAAGTACAAAGGTAAAACTGAGTTTGCTATGCAGATTTTTATTGAAGGTGAAACCTGATTTTGGGGGAAAGACAGATAGGACTTGTATGGGAAAGGTCCCAGGTCTGATTCCCAGCACCAAAAACCTGAGCTGAATAGTGCTCTGGACAAGAAACACAAAGACCAAAGATATTACATTCAAAAGGACATGGGTTCAAGCCCCTGGTCCCCATCTGCAGGGAGGAGACTTTAGAAGTCATGAAATAGTCTCTCTCTCTTTCTCTCTCTCTCTCTCCCCCTCTCCCTGGCCCTCTCCCTCTTCCTCTCTCTTTCTCTCTCTGTTTCCCTTTCAATTTCCTTTTGTCCTATTGAAAGGATGAAAGAAAGAAAGAGAAAAAGAAATGGCCACTAGGTGGATTCTTTGTGTAGACACTGAGTGCCAGTGATAACTCTGATAGCAAAGACAGACAAACACACACACACACACATACAGAGAGAGAGAGAGAGAGAGAGAGAGAGAGAGAACACTTAATTTTGACTTAAGATTATCTATATTCCTCACATTATTCTTCATTTACTCAGAGTAATTCAAACAATGAGCACTTCCTATCACTTAAGCTTCACATTCAGGGTAAATGCTAGAGGAACAATACTATAAATGAGGAAATAAAGAAGGGTCACCTCTGCTTTCATAGTAAGACACAACAGGCTTTAACACTCTTCTATTTACTTCAGTTCCTTCTCTATTGGTTGACTACTGCCGGTCAACAGTTCTCTAGTTTCATGTTAAAAGAGCTCCCTCTAGCCACCTCTGACCAAAGTTGTAATGAAATAGCAATTCTGTCATAGAGGAAAACAGAACCAAAGACTGGGCATTACAAAAGAGAGGTCTAGCTCCTGAATTACAGAGGCCTAACAGTCTGAAAAGATCCTATTCAACAACAGAAAAAAAGGCTGCTGCCCCCCTTTTCCAGATAGGAAGAGAGAGAGAATAATACTACAGCACTGAACCTCTCCTCAGTGCAATGGTAACTGTGCTAGACAGTGGGCTATGTGTGTGACAAAGCTTTGTCATGTGCAGGACCCAGTGAACTATCTAGCTTGCCTGAGATTGCTAATGAGTACTGGGTGACAAAAATAAGACAATATTATATAAATTAATATTATAAGTTGAACCCTTTAGCCATGGATTTTCCCTTCCTATGAAGTTATGCATAAGTTTAAATATTTCCTGATACTCTTAAGTCTCAGTTATCCACACTACTGGGGGAGGGAGAGCAACAGAGTGATTTAAATTTCTAGCCTGCTGAGGGTGAACTGAAAGCCATTTTTGTGTTTCAACGTTGTTACCGGCAATGTTTATAATGTATGAGTCTACTTTTCTGCCTTAGTAAGTACAACAAGGTTAACATTATTAAATCTCCTTCAGTTAATTGAAACTGTTGTAATGTGTCAGGATCAATTCAGATTGAATTGGGTGTGAGCAACTGAGGAAATCTATGGTAAGCCTCAGGCACAGATTGAGTATTGCTTTTTTGAGTAAGTTCTGGATGTCAACTTAGATATGCATTAATTTTATTATTATTTTGCAAAAGTTTAGTTCAAAGGCAAAAAACTCTGGAAACCTTAAAAATAGAAGAGAGGGAGAGAGAGAGAAACAAAAGAAAAATCAGAAGCAAACAAACTCTCAGATTTTGTGAGGATTATGTTATTGTTGGGAGAGTGGGGACACAACTTTGGCAATGTGGAAGAATATACCGTGTATGTCTGCAAACTCATAAATAAACAAAATTAACATTAGAAAGATAATAAATAAGGGGGCTGGGTGATGACACACTCAGTTAAGTGCATGCACCAGTACAAATTGCAAGGATCCTAATTCGAGTCCCGGCTCCCCACCTTGTGCAGGGACGCTTCACAAGTGGTGAAGCAGGTCTGCAGGTGTTTATCTTTCTCTCTCTTTCTCTCTCCATCTCCACCCCCCCCCAAATTTCCCTCTGTTCTATCTAATAAAATGGAAAAAATGGTTGCCAGAAGCAGAGAATTCATAGTGCCTGCACCAAGTTCCAACGATAACCCTGGAGGCAAAAAAAAAAAAAAAGTAAATAAACCAGTAAATCAAGTTGACTGATTAATGCTCATTCATTCTTCAATTAATTCAAAAGCCACTTATGGAGCCTGAAATAGGGACAAAGGCACACACCAATGTGTACCCTGCTGACTGTGGTGGGTGCGGTTTGGCAAAGTTTGGACCAAGGACTATGGCTGTTTGAGGAGATACAGAGACTCTAAGTTGTAGTATCCTAGGTGGTTTCTGCTGTCCCCTCCCACCCAGTGCGGGACCCAAGCCTTTTAGGGGCTTGAAAAGGTCACTGCAGAACTGGAATCCACATGGTGTCTACTGATCCCCCAGTGAGCCTGGGACATGGCGCAGTGGTTAGAGCACGGACTAAAAGCACAAGGTCCTGGGTCTGGTGACACCCAGCATTGCATGTGTCAGAGTGGTGCTCTGGTTCTCCCTCTTTGTCCTTCCCTTTTTCTCCTTTCCTCTCTCATGTTAGTAAGTAAACAAATCTTTAAAGAAAAGGATTCCTCTGTGAAACTAGGTTGCTGGACAGCTCTGCTCCACACTGAGCTTTGGGCCTCCATCACTCTTTTGTCCCTGAGAAGTCCAAACTCAGCTCCTGGGTCCCAGTTCTGTTAAGAGGCCTCTGGCAGTTCTACTCTGATTTTTTTTTTTGCCTCCAGGTTATCACTGGGGCTCAGTGCCTGCACTAGGAATCCACTGCTCCTGGAGGCCATCTTTTCTGCACTGTTGTTGTTGGATAAGACAGAGAGAAATCAAGAGAGGAGGGGAAGACAGAGAGAGGAAAGAAAGATAAGACACCTGTAGACCTGCTTCACTGCTTGCAAAGTGACTCCCCTGCAAGTGGAAAGCTGGGGGCTCAAACAGATATCCTTGCGTTGGTCCTGCATTTTGCACTATGTGCCCTTAACCTGGTGCACTACTGCCGGGCTCCCAGTTCTACTCTGATTTAAATCCACTTGTCTCCAACTTGGTCTAAGACTCTCTACTACTAATTTCCTTGAGAGATTTCCTAGAGGTGGGTGGAGCAGCCAAGATATGGGTGCTGCCTCCATGTCTCCCAAGCTGGCCCTAGTGCACATTCTCACCTGTCAGTGGTGCTGGTAGTGGAATCTGCACGCTCAGCAACTGCAGCTTCCATGTTGTTTATGCGAACTGTCAGGGACAGACACCACCAAATATAATTTCTAAGTTTAAAACAGGAAGAGCAAAATGCCCCTGAAAAAGTTTTTTTTTTTTTTTCTAGTTCTGAAATCTTGGGCATTTAACTGGTGCTTTTCTACTTCTCCTTCTCCTTCTCCTTCCTCTTCTTCTTCCACAAATTGCATATGCAAACTGCTTTCTTGCAGTTTTTGTTTTGTTTTTAAATTTTTTTTCTACTTTTTTTTGTATTTTATTTATTTTATTTTTGAGAGAGATGTATAGAGACAAAGTCACAGAGAAAAAATGCCAGAGCACTGAACAGCTCTGGCTAATGGTGGTGTGGGATTCAACCTGGGACTTCAGAGCCTCAGGCATGAGAGTACCGTTTTTTTGTTGGTTAATTTTGTTTTTGTATGAAGTGTTTAAAATTGAACACATATTCTGGGCTGCGGAGCCACTATCTCGGCCCAATTTTCAGAAGTGTTTAAAAGAAGATTATGAATAAGATAGAATCAGAGAAGGGGCTAGAGAGATATCATAATAGTTATGTAAAAATATTTTCATGTCTGAGGTTCCAGAGGGCCCATGTACCAGAAGCCAGAACTGAACAGTAGATCAGTTAAAAAAAAAAAAGAATTAGAAAGAGAGCACAGCACTGCCCCACCATCCATAAAGTCCTACCCATTTTGTATTTGTTACTCTCACGAGGCACCCAGGACCAAACCCAGTCACGAGAATGCAAGGAGACACCTCCCCAGCCATATTTTCCAGCTTTCTTTCTTCCTTTTTTTTTTTCTGGCCACTAGTGTTATTGCTGGAGTTTGGTGCTGCCACTATGAATCCACTACTTCCAGCAGCAGCTATCTTTATATCCTTGTTTTCCTTTTTATTTGGTAGGACAGAGAAATTGAGAGGGGCAGGCGCAATAGAGAGGAAGAGAGAAAGACGCCTAAAGACCTGCTTCGCTGCTTCTGCTGTAGGTGGGAAGTGGGAGCTCAAACCTGGGTCCTTGTCCTTGGCCATTTTTATGAGAAAACTTACTTTAATTGCGGAATATAAGGAATAGCCACAAAGCTTCTTAAACTCAGTTCGAATGTCCAAAAGGTCAATTTCTGATCTGGATACCATGATTCGGTTCAGAGTAAATTCATCAGTTCCAGCACCCTGTTAAAAAAAAAAATGCAGGCATCCCAATAGATATCTTATTGGTCACAAAATAACATGCATACAAGTCTACACTTTTAAAGAAGCAGACAGTGATACAACAAATATGCAACCACAGCAAACTTCTTCATTTACCATCAAACTCCATCATTCATTTCATCAAGAAATATACACTGGGCACTTACTTTGTCCTGGCAACATACTGAAATGGTGAAGACAGGGATTAAATAGCTTTATTAAGCTCCCAGCTTTGTCAATGACGTAGTCAAGAAAACAGATAATTTTTTAAAATTTATTTTATTAATGAGAAAGATAAGAGGAGAAGGAGAAAGAGCCAGACATCACTCTGGAACATGTGCTGCCAGGGATCGAACTTAGGACCTCATGCCTGAGAGTCTAGTTCCTTAACCACTGTGCCACCTCCCGGACCACAAGAAAGCAGATCATTTTAATAGAATCTGACATGCAAGAAATAATGGGGAGTAGGAAAGCATGTGTTAGAGAGGCCTAAGATAGACTAAAGACTAAGAATGACTTGTCTGTGAAAGTGATACTGAGACAAGGAAGGCCTAAGTCATCATCCAGCAGAAAGAAGGGAGGGATTCATAGAGAGGGTACAGAGTATTCCAGCAGAGGGTTTGGGACAAAAAAGAAGGCCACATTCAAGGTTATACAAGTTGTGAAAAGGAACAGCAGGAGATGTATCTGGAAAGGCAAGACTTGAGCACTACAGAATGAAATCCTGATTTTACCCAAAATGTCACAATCTTTTTAACATGTGGGTAATGAGATTAGATCACATTTGTGGTTCTAGAAGATCCCTTTAAAGCTATGAGGAAGGTATTTCAGAGTAATAAGATACAGATAACAGAACAAAACTAACAGCTTAGAGACCCATCTAGAGACTGCAGTAACACAAGAGAAATGACCCTGGCCTAGACTTGAATGATCACAGTAAGAATGGGAGAAATGGGGCGTCAGGTGGTAGCTCAGTGGGTTAAGCTCAGGTGGTATGAAGTGCAAGGACTGGAGTAACGATCCTGGTTCGAGCCCCCTGGCTCCCCACCTGCAGGGGGAGTCGCTTCATAAGCAGTGAAGCAGGTCTGCAGGTGTCTATCTTTCTCTCCTCCTCTCTACCTTCCCCTCCTCTCTCCATTTCACTCTGTTCTGTCCAACAACGACAACATCAATAACAACAACAATAACTACAATAATAATAAAAAACAAGGGCAACAAAAGGGAAAATAAATAAAAAATATTAAAAAAATTTTAAAAAGGATGGGAGAAACGGGTAAACTTAATAGATACATATAAAGATAGTTTGACAGAAGTTAATGATGTGTTATTCAGTTTCAACTTCTGGGCTTTCAGAAAAGTCATGATGTATTTTTTAAAAACTGTTTTTCTCAACAAGGGCAACAAAAGGGAACAAATAAGTATTTAAAAAAATTTAAATGATTTTCTATGTAAAAATGTTCCATGACTTTTCCAACAACCCAATACACACCAGACATTGTTCTAAGTCTGTATATATAGCAGTAACTGTACTGTATATATAGCAGTAACAATGTAGACTTTATTATTATTTATTTTTTAACCAGCTGAGCACTGTTCAGCTCTGGTTTATGGTGGTACTGGGGATTGAACCTGGGACCTCTGAGCCTCAGGCATGAAAGTCATTTTGCATTATCATTATGTTGTTTCCTCAACCCACAACACAGATTTTTATCTGTTTTCATGGAATTTTCATTCTACTGGATGGAGACAGTCTAGAAAAGGAACCTGTTTAAGCACCCTGAAGAAAATCAAACAGGGAAAATGGGGTGGATTGTGACTGAGCCGATGAGCCAGCTGAGCTGTGGAGTCAGGGAAAAGACCTCTCTCAGGAGTCAGCCTTTGAACTGAGTGAGACCTGAAAGTAGAAGGAACCCATCATAGGATCTGGAGGAGGCACATTCCAGATCCAGAGGGCAACAATGGAAAGATTATGGTATGGGAACAGACTAGTCACAGTCAAGAAGGAGAAAGAAGGTCAAAGTGGCTGAGGCACAGAACACAAGGATGGGGGGATAGGGCTCACTCAGTGGGTTGGGCCTGGTCCATTCCTGTCAGTGCTAACCACTGAGGTGGCTTAACTGAGGCAATGCCCTGAAGTGAGCAGACATCTGTGATGTGAGGGAAAGGATATATTCACTTAGGATGTAACTTTGGAAGTGGATGTGGACTTCTACTAGAAATTTCCAGTAAAGAATCTCAGGAAAGGGCTTAAAAGAGATCATGATTGCATGATGGTTACACAAAAACATACTCATGACTGAGGCTCCAAAAATCCCAGGTTCAATCTGCAACAATGCTATAAGCAAGAGCTGAATAGTGCTCTGGTCTTGGGTGTGCTCTCTTTTGTATCAAAAATAAAACAAATTATATATATTAAAATGAAAGAATCTAAGGTAACCTGGAGCTATGAAAGAGCAGGAAGAACTCCAGGGGTCACAGACTTCACCATCTGGCAGTGCCAGCAGATAAGGAAGTAGACTTCCCATGAAGCAAATGACTACAGACTCTGCTTGCTTTATTCTAAGTCAAGCAGCTTTAGAGACTACAGGACTGAATGGGTCAGTCTGAGGTTTAGATTTTCAAAACAAGGTCGACTGCCTATACTCACTGTGAAGTGAGAGAAATAATTTAGTCAATACTTCACTGTTCCTAGCCCAGTATGATTGGAACACTCATTATACCAAACCCATGAGACAAATTAGCAGACAAATTAGCTATAAAAGAAATTAATCCAGTTATGAAGTGTTGAGTAGAAAACTGTTTGACTTCACTTGGTTTCTCACCTAATTACTTTTGTAATGCATTCACTGCATTCTTTGAAACAAACAGTTCCCATATTAAAAAAGGAAAAGAAGAAGAAATTAATCAAAGTGAAAAGGAAACCAAAAAATGTATAACCATGAGGCAATATTCTCACATTTTCCCTGAGGGAAGCTAAGAGTGTACATGGAAATTTTAGACCAACCTTCAAAGCTCCATGCAGTCTTTCAGCTAAAAAGGCAGGTGTGTTCCTTGCACAGCGCACTGTTGTAAGAAGCAAAGGAATACTCAGTTTCATTTACAAGATATTGAGTTAATCTATAGTAATATGTCTCAAAGATAATCTACCCCCCTTCCCACAACTGAGATTCATTAAGAATGAAAGAATGCATGCTTAACCTGAATTTCAAAGTCTTACAATTTCACATTTGCAAAAAAAACTTTAGCACAGTAATTATCTTTAGCCATGGGGAAAATAAAGTTACCTGCCAAAGAAACTCCCACAGTGGCTGACTCATAGCCAGATCTGACACATCAACACCTACGCTTACACTGATAACACCCTAGCGTGCACCATTGTTCCATTTCTAACATCTTTGACCACTGATGAATAACTTGGTCTCAAGACTGCAGAGCTATGACTCCAAATAACTCATTAGATAAGGAGAGGCACTGGCATTCAGTAGAAACCCAATTTTTTTCCACTGGGGAAAAAAAAAATCCCCCTCTTAAATGATTAAACATTTTTTAAAGGATTAAAATATAGAAGCTTGTTAGAGAAATTACACTACTCAGTCCCTGTAATCTATATTCAATTGTTAAAATAATAATATATTTTGTTCCATTCTTTTCATGATCAATTTTCCCTTAAGTTTTTATTTTCAACTAATGACTAAAACATATTCTAGCCAACCGGATACAGCAGTATATTAAAGATTGTTCATCATGACCAAGTGGGGTTTATACCAGGGATGCAAGGTTGGTTTAATTTATGTAAATCAATCAGTGTGATCCACCACATCGATAAAAGCAAGACCAAAAACCACATGGTTCTATCAATAGATGCAGAGAAAGCCTTTGACAAAATCCAACATCCCTTTATGATCAAAATGCTACCAAAAGTGGGAATAGATGGAAAATTCCTCAAGATAGTGGAGTCTATATATAGCAAACCTATAGTCAACATCATACTCAATGGTGAAAAACTGGAAGCACTTCCCCTCAGATCAGGTACTACACAGGGCTGCCCACTATCACCATTACTATTCAACATAGTGTTGGAAGTTCTTGCAGTAGCAATCAGGCAGGAGCAAGGAATTAAAGGGATACACACTGGAAGAGAAGAAATCAAAGTCTCCCTATTTGCAGGTGATATGACAGTATACATAGAAAAACTTAAAGAATTCAGGAAGCTTTCGGAAATTATCAGGCAATATAGTAAGGTGTCAGTCTACAAAATTAGCATACAAAAGCCAGTGGCATTCCTTTATGCAAACACTAAGTTGGAAGAAGAAATCCAGATATCAATTCCTTTTACTATAGTGACAAATACAATAAAATAACTAGGAATAAACCCTACCTAAGGAAATGATCTTTTAATTTTTTTATTAAGAGGGTTAATGCTTTACAGTACAATCATTAATATATGCATATAATTTCATTATATAATAGGCTCCCAAAGTTTTCTTCCTATCCTCCCTCTCTCTTCCTCCCCAGAGTCTTTTGCTTTGGTGGAATACACAATGTCCAGTCCATGTTTCACCTTGTGCTCAACCCTCCCTGTATCTGTTAAGGTCTGTTAATAAGTGAGATCATTTGGTATTCATTCTTCCCCTTTTGGCTTATCTCACTCAACAGGCTGTTTCATCCAAGAGGATTCAAAGGAGACAACCTCATCATATTATTAACAGGTGAGTAGTATTCCATTGTGTATATATCACTTTTTTCAAATACTCATCTGATGTTGGACATTTAGGTTGCTTCCAGGTTCTGGAAATTATAAACTGTGCTGCTATGAACATAAGCACACACAGATCTTTTCTAGTAGGTGTTTCTCTCTCCTTTGGGTAAATTCCCAGGAGAGGAATTGCTGGGTCATGGAGTAGGTCTATTCCTAATATCCCAGTAAGTCTCCAAATTGCTTTTCACAATGGATGGACCATTTTGCACTCCCATCAGCAGTGAAGAAGTGTCCCTCTTACTCCACATCCTCTCCAGCATTTGTCATTTCTGTCCTTTCTAATGAATACTATTCTCACAGGTATAAAGTGGTGTCTCATTATTTGCATTTTCTTCAGTACTGAAGACCACTAGCAGGGAAACTCTGGAGCCTGTGAAGTTCATGGAAATGCCAAGTAGTCACAGTTATGCATTACTCTTCCTCTGTGTTGTCTTGGTCAAATTTTAATCAAGTCTTTCCCCTCCCAAGGGCTTGAACTTATCTACCAGCTTGAGTGAGCATATGATTCCCAAGAATCAACTGACACAAAGAGACACATTTCCTGTCAAACCTCAAGAATCATGTTTCTAGAGACTGACACACTAATGATGGCCCCTGTGGTCACTATCAGGCCTCCCCCATCATTGGGGGCCTAGTCAGGGAATTCTCGGATTCCCACACAGATATGATGGGCCTAGACATCTAACAGATCCCTCTCTCCACCATCACTGGTCATCTCCATCAGGAACAATATCACAAACCCTTCATGGTCCTCTAAAGGACCTTGCCTTCAATGTAGAACAACAATGGTAGAAAATGCCCCACTCTCTGAAGGGAGGCTGGGTCAACATACTCTACCAGTTGAGGAAGACTGGTCCTGAAATGAGTGCAGCTTAGAATGTCCCTACCTATGACTATGAAATGTGAGCTCAAACTGACTGGGATGCAGAGGTTACACAGGCTGCTGTGCTGAATATGAATAAACACAGGCCCTGGGTCAATACAATGGGATTTACAGTTAATGGTACTTACATACTTTTCCCATTTTGGGGAGCTACTCTCTTCCCTGATCCAGATTTCTGGTCCTATTCCAAACTCTGACTCAGTCCTCCCAGACAATACTTTTAGCCCACCTGCATGTTAGCTGTCTGGCCCAAGCAAAAATTAGTAAAGTCATGGGCCCATCATAATATAGCTAACATAGACTTACTAGCTTTTTCCAACATGAAGATCCCAAATTTCACCTGCTATATTCTTATCTTTAGGTTCCTGATTATTAAGCAAATTGTTCTGCTTTATATTTTAATGTTTTTCAGCCACCAAGTTGCAGATGCTACCATGATGCCATCCTGACTTCCCTGGGCAGACAACCTCAACAATGTGTCCTAGAACCCCACCTCCCCAGAGTACCACACCACTAGGGAAAGGTAGTAACAGGCTGGGGTATGTATTGACCAGTCAATGCCCATGCCCAGTGGAGAAGCAATTACAGAAGCCAGACCGCCCACTGTCTGCATCCCATATAGATCTTTAGTCCATACTCCCAGAGGGATAAAGAATAGGGAAGTTTCCCATGGAGGGGATGGGTACAGAACTCTGGTGCTGGTGGGAGTGAGGCAGTGAAACACCAGGTTAAGCACTCTGGTGGTGGGAAATGTATAGAATTGTACTCCTCTTATTCCACAATCGTGTCGATCATTACTAAATCACTAATAACATAAAATTTAAAAAAAGGATCATGCCTTTGTATTCACCTAGCTTCCCCTTAAAAGTGTATGTTAAGGTCTGCTTACCCCTCCCTACAAAAGAAAATCCTCATCTGGTTGCTTTTGATCACCTCTGAGATCAAAGTATTCTCCCCATTACAGTAATATTTTTCTTTAAAGATTTTACTTATTTGTTAATGAGAAAGATAGGAGGAGAGAGAGAAAGAACCAGACATCACTCTGGTATATGTGCTACCAGGGATCGAACTTGGGACCTCCTGCTTGAGAGTCCCATGCTTTATCCACTGCACCACCTCTTGGACCACCACAATAATATTTTTCAATAAAGTCTGTGGGGGGGCATCACTGGCACTTCACCACTCCAGGCTGACTTTTTCAGACAGAAACAGGGGCCAGGTGGTAGCGTACTCAGTTAAACACACATATTACCATGTAGAAGGACCTAGGTTCAAGCCCCTGCTTCCCAACTGCACGTGGAATACTTCATGAGTGGTGAAGCAGGTGTGCAGGTGTGCCGACCAGTCAAATAAAATAAGGGTTGGGGAAGGAGGAAAAAAATGGCCACTGGAAAAAATTATAATAAAAAAAATCAAATAAAATAAAAGCCAAATAAAATAGGGGTGGGGGAAGGAGGAAAAAATGGCCACTGAGAACAGTGGACTCGTAGTGCAGGAACTGACTCCCCCCAGTGATACCCCTGCTGGCAATAAAAAAAAATTATAATAAAAAAAATCAAGAGCAGAGAGATAGACAAAAAGACACAAAAGCACTAAAACTTTCCTCAGAATCATGGGGGGTGGGCTTGAACCTGAGTGTTCCTAGTAAAGATCTTTTAACAGAAAAAAAAAAAAACGGGGCCGGTGCGGGGGGCCGGTGCAACTGGTTGAACACATGTTACAATGTGTAAGGGCCCAGGTTCCTGCAGGGGGAAAGTTCTGCAAGTGGTGAAGGAGTGCTGTAGGTGTCTCTCTGTCTCTCTCCCTCTCTATCACCCCCTTCCCTCTCTGCCTGTCTCTATCCAATAAGTAAAGATAATAATAATAAAAAGGGAATTTAAAAATATATCTCCAGTGTATTCAATGGCAGACAGAACTAGAAAATGAAAGTCTGCCATATCTTGAACTTTAAATTAATCAAATTGAAGAACTTCATTTTACGAGTGAAAATGAGGTACATTATGGCATAAGCATATTTCAATGCCAATTTTCCAAGAATGTTACTTAATTCAACAAGTGACGGCTCACATAACTCAAGTTTTTTTTTTTTTTTTAATCAAATCAATGTAAGGATGGACACTGTGATTAAAAAAAAGAATCCACTGCTTTATCATTGCAACTGAAACACTTTCAGAACCAACTAGGGAGGACTGCTCAATTTTCTTTTCATTGAAACAGAACCCCCATTTTTTTCTGTTCTTGACCTTTCTTTTAGCAATTCAATGGGAATCCATAGTTTTTTGAGAAGCATTTGGGTTGAGAGATTTAAGATGGAATCAGAAATTCAGTACAATAACATGTGGAAGAGGCTCGAGGTCCTGACAGGATCTCTGTAACTTAAAATACTTCTACACAGACCATGCGGTCTCTGTGTCAGTATACATCTACCCAGCAGCACATCAGAGGACTGACTAGTACCATGGACCATGCAGCCTGACTGCCTGGGCTAGAAGTCCAGCTTTGTATGTTCTCCCTGGATGCCCTGGGGAAGGAACTTAAAGGTCTTTGTGTCTCAGGTTCACTATCTTTGCCAAAGGGATGGTGACAGTACCTCATCCTTGTGAAGGGTAAATAGGCTGGTATTTGGAGAGTTTAGAAAACTACAGATAATAAGGGAAGTGCTCAATTAATGTTTATTCAAAAAACACATTTCGAGGGTCAACAAGAGGCAAGATAGCACTCCTAGCAAGGTGTCTATTTTGTCGTGTGCACAATCCAGATTCGAGCCTGGTTCCCGTCAGTGGTGTGGTGTCTTTCTTTCTCTCCCTGTCTCTGTCTCTATCTAAAAAAGTCATCCAGAGCAGTGAGGCTCCTATGAGGACAACAGCAAAACATACAATCTCAAGTATCTTAATTGGGAGATTACCCTCCCTTCAGAGGTAATTATTTGACATTTAAAAAATGAGATTATCCTTTTAAAAAAAATCAGCTATTTTTAATCTAATTAGAAAAGCTACTAATTATCATAGTGGATCCTGGAAATGATTTTCCACTGGTTAAAATGATAGAAGTGGAAAGTACCAACTGGAATTGGCATATTGCACCAAAGTAAAAGACTCCGGGGTGGAGGGGGATACAGGTCCAAGAAGGATGACAGAGGACCTAGTGGGGGCTGTATGTTATGCATACATAACTGAGAAATGTTGTGCATGTATAAACTATTGTACTTACCATTGAACATAAAACATTAATTCCCCGACAAAGAAAATTAAAACAAACAAACAAACAAAAAAAAGAAGTGGAGTACTAAGTGAAGTACTAAGTGCTTTAACAGAGAAGAGGCCTGTAGTTCACCATGTAGCCAACCTGAACTGGAATCATTTAAGATTCTGAACAACCCTATGTGTGCACAAGCACTGAACAGAATTCATTGCCTATATCTAACAAGAAGAGTAACTGCATCCTTTGTCTTTAAATAGTGTCCCATTTCTCTGAAAGTATCTTTCTTGTAAGTGTTCTTCAGGTACCTAAATGAACAGACTACTAAGGCTTCCTTGAGAAGACAGATGAGCTTTTACAGTTGGATTATCTGCTCCTTAGTGCTCATGTCATTTCCCACGTCTACGCTCGACCGGATCTGCCAATATACGCGGATATCTTCGCCCACCCTGTTCAACGCTTGACATCTCGTCACCCAATCTGGTCCCCTACGCCTACACTGAACTTCTCTGTTCCAGTCTCTTGGAAACAGAGTTGGCAGTCAGCTGAGGTAAAGAACAAACACCTCATCACAGACCCCTGCAAGCGTCAACCCGGCTTTGACCTAGCACGTTATGATTGGGCCCTCCTCAATCGCTATCGAACAGGCCATGGCCGGTGCGCCGCTATGTTCCATCGCTGGGGAGCCAGAGACGACCCGAACTGCCCCTGCGGCTACAGAAAGACTATGACCCACATAGTCAACGACTGCCACCTCTCCAGATTCAAAGGAGGTCTCGAAACCTTATATCAGGTTCAACCTGATGCTGGTAACTGGCTACAGAAGAAGGGCAAACGCTAGAAGAAGAAGTGCTCATGTCTCTAGGAACAGAGTCAGTCTTTCTTTTTGAAGAAAAGAAAAGAAGTCTGGCCAGCCAGGAGGAGACATAAAGCCCCAACCTGGGTTCAGTTTTGGAAGGTCGCTGACATCTTCCAAAAGTAATCAAATATGGTGAATCATCAAGTTAGTTTAAGTCTCAGTTTTTCAACAATGCTCAATAAAAATATCAGTAGAAATGTATTATTCTCATCAATCCAAATATGGTGACCAGCCAAATACAAAGTAAAAGCAAAGTAAGACCTAAAGAAAGATACCTTCTCCATATGTCCACCTGACAGTGTTTCTTGAGTATATTTTGTATGGTCTATCAGTTGTGCTGAGAGCATAAAGATGGGTCAGTAGGGATTCTGCTGTGAAAGGAGTTAACCTGGAAGTTGATTCAATGCAAGTGCAAAGTCACTGAGCTTATCAGTGCTCGAGGACTTACCTATGGCCAGTAGTAAGTCTTCAAAATGCCCAGATAATTCTCCTTTGATGCTGTCCTCGATGTCCTTCTGGCTAATATTTTTGTACTCATCAAATGCTAAAAAGCAGCATCACAAAAACATGTAAGGTAACCCACTTGGCCACACGAGTATATTCTAGTGTTTTTGCTTGAAATGCATTAAATCAACTTGTTAAATGGTAAGTTTGCCAACTTCTTTAAACCACAATTGAACATGAAAGTTTTTTTTTTTTAATTCCCTTTTAAGGAAGTCATCTACAACAAAACCTGAGCTTCATAAGATGTTTCTTCAATAACCTTTCTACCAGAGAGAGCTGAGTGTTGATCTGAATTAATACACTAACATAAACTCCTCACAAACGTGTGGTTTTCTGGAAAGTGGCTAACTAGGGAAGAGATGGGGTGGAAGCCACACCATCAAGCTTCTTTAAATTACCTTTATGGTGGCCGGGCAGTGGTGCACTCAGTACAGAGCTCCCATTACCATGTGCAAGAACACAGACTCAAGGGACAAGCAGTGGCACACCTGGTTAAGTGCTCACATTACAGTATGTAAGGACTCGGGTTCAAGCCCCTGGTCCCCACCTGCAGGGGGAAAGCAGGGTTGCAGGTGTTTCTCTGCCTCTATTCCTCTCTACCTTCCCCTCCCCTTTCAATTTCTCTCTATCTCTATCCAGTAATAAATAAATAAGTAAATAATCCAGGTTCAAGCCCCAGTCCCTACCTGTAAGGTATGGGGGTAGGGAGAAGCTTCACTAACATTGAAACAGTACTGCAGTTCTCTCTATCTCCCTCTCTATCTCCTTCTTCCCTCTTAATTTCTCTGTCTCTATGAGAAGGAAGGAGACAGAGAGACAGAGAGAGACCTGGGACTGGTGGATTTGTCATGTATGCACTGAGTCTTAGCTATAACCCTGGTGACTACTACCAAAAAAATTACCTTTACAATTTTAAACTCCACTATCTAGAGCATTCCATAGTAAACCCCAAACATTTGCAAGGATAACATAATGCAGAAAAGACCGTGGTGTGAGTCCATACTTAGCTTCAGTTGAGGGAAGCTTCTTAAACACAGGATCTCAGTGAATTTATCTTCATCTGTGCCCCACTTGTTCTCACCAGCATTATAGAGAATCTATTGGACATGAGAGGGAGACCTAAATGTTATTATACACACAGTTCTCTCTGTGTGTTGTATTTTAAAGAGATGGAGTGGGAAGTACAGCAGTTTCACTTTACTGTAGAAGCCAGTGAGACCATCATTTACCCAGGTCTCTTGCTGTTAGCAGGCTAGATGTCAGAGTCAGGGTGGCAGAAGCCAGAGACAGCTAGTGCTGGGCAGGCAGACAGCTGGTCTGCAGTGGCTCCCAGCCTGCTGGCTTCTCCTTCAGGCTCGACAGGAGAGGAGTGGAAGCTCCAGGGGCTGCTATGGAAGTCAGAGAGTCAAGAGGGAGGAGAGTTAAAAGAGAGGCTTCCTGTGCCTTCTCACTCACCTGGGCATCCTTTTTGGCCAGATGCTCATCTACTTTCAGACTTTCATCTCTTCTGCCCTAGACAGAGAATAGGAAAGTCATGGCAGGCCTCTGAATATTTTAGTTTTTAAAAGATTTTATGTGTGTGTGTGTGTGTGTGTGAGAGAGAGAGAGAGAGAGAGAGAGAGAGAGAGAGAGAGAGAGAGGGAGACTGAGAGTACAGCTCTGGCACTTGCAATGGCAGGGATCAAACATGAGAACTTATGTTTTCAAGTGCTGCTTCTAGGGCCAGTGGCAATCCTTCAAAAATGCTCAAAGCAATTTCTCCCAATACACACAACTAGCAGGCAGCAGGAGTGGGAGATTCCAGGTCTGTGTGACTCTCAGAGCTTGCCCCAACGCCCATGCTCCTCTGTGTCCTGTTAGTGTGAGCCCCCATTTGCTCTCAAAGATTAATTGCTCTGATGAAGATGTACCTCCAAGGCCAGGCAGTGGTGCACCCAGTTAAGTGTGCATAGTACTAAGCACAGGATTTAGGTTCAAGCTCCTGGCTACTCACCTGTAGGGAGAACACTTCACAAGCAGTGAAGCAGGTTTGAGGATGTCTATCTTTCTCTCACCCTCTCTACCTCCCCCTCCTCTCTTAATTTCTCTCTGTCCTCTTCAATAAAATAGAAAAAAAAATGGCCACTAGGAGCAGTGGATTCATCTTGCCAGCACCAAGCTCCAGCAAGAACCCTGGAGGCAAAAGAAAAAGAAAAGTGCCTCTCTGTGCATTTGCAGCCATGGTTCATGTATTTGGGTTTGTAGTTCCAACCTTTATTATGTTTTCACCTTTTTTATTTTACCCCATTGAAGCTTTCTCTGTTGCCATAGTACCTCCCATGTGGTATCGGGGCTCAAACCTGGGCCATGAATATGGCAAAGAGCTATCTCTTCAGCCCCAGGTTTTGGACATTAAAAATGAGTATCATAGTTAGGACATTGTCTCATAGTAGCCTAAAGCTTGATTTTTGCAAGTACTAACTCAATCCTCAGACTGAAACCATTACTGGAATCTTCTCACATATTAAGGCCATAAAAATCAGCTGAGAGAAGTTGGTAACCCAGGGCTTGCTTCATTTCCTACCTCACGTACAGCTGCAATTATATCACATCCTGGACCTCACTACCTTTGTTTTAAAGCCACGATACTCCCGTACAGAGACAGCAAAGAGTGGTCTCATTTGGCCACATAGTGATGAGAGGTTTGCCCAAGGTGGTAAGGAAGAAGCTGCAGAAAGTCATTTTATTAAAAATTCCAAGAATAGCATACTCAGCTCTGAATACAAATTCTCTGTATCATGTTTTCTACTTAATTTAAATGTGAGCAAAAGGACTATATATCTTTTTTTGGAATTCACAAAAAAATAAACATGTTTTTAATGGGGACACAATGCAAACAATTACATTATGTCAGATGAATTACAGACATTTTCTAATATACTGTCAAACTTGATTAAAACACTTTACACATATTTACTGACCATATTAAAACACTTTATACATATTTGTGCCATATTTTTATGATCATAACTAAACATTATACTGATTGGTGGCAATGATAATATAAACTTAACAAATCATTCCAATAGTAAAATTTAAAACTCGGTTTGTTTATTTCTAAAATCATTACTGAACAAGCAGAAAATTGGGGAGTTAAAAAATAATTACACCTTACATCTGCCAAAATCAACAGAGCTTTTTGGAAATCGCCAGACGTTTCAGAACTGATGGCATCTCCAAGACTCTTCTTATACACTGAAACCAGATAAGAATGAAATTAAGTCTTGAACAACTGAAAAAAAAAATTACTATAAAACAGAGAAAAAGACAAATGTTAACACTGGCAAGAGATGAGCAGTTGAAAACAAATGAACCTTCCCTTCAATTTATTTTAAAAGCTTCCTCATGTTTTTCGAAGGTGAATACAGTTTTCTTATAGGTATTATTATAGCTTGGAATTCACACAAACATGGAAGAACTGCCATTCTCGATCAAAATATGGTCTATTTCTTCTAACAAAGACATTAGGAAACATAACAGTGGAGACAAGCTGCTTGTTTGTCTTCTAATTTCTGTCTCCTTCTACCATGGTCATAGACCTTGACTTTGAGCAAGATATAATGCAAACACAATTCTATGTAGGTTCATTTACTTGAAGACTTTATTTAAAGACCACATTCCCAGTTTTCCTCATGGAGCCAGGTACATCTCATTACTGAGTTCTTGGCAATGAAATATGTGTAGACATATGTGACATTCCAGAGAAATCTCCACAGGGGATGGCTCCCTCTCATTTTAGTTTTTTCTTCCAACTTATTGTCTCATATGTAGGATGACAGCTGAGGCAACCATCTTGAACTAAGAACAACATGCCAGTATTTGACATAAAATCTGGAGAATCACCCAAGTTCCTGAATAGTATCACTTACCATTTTTGCAAAATAAGAAACAGAATCCTAACTGCTAGAACTTTCACTTGGCCTCTAAGACCTCGAACCCCAATTTTGAAGGTATTCTTTCCATAATTAGGAATTTATCCTTCACTGTTCTGGGTTCTGACAGGAACTAAACTGACACCCCATGTCTCTCACCTCCCCTCCCCACAGAAAGCTTGCACCCTTGGGTTGTTTGTACAAAAAGGTTAGACTCCAGAGACCATTATGGGCAAACTAATGCATGGAATGGTAATTCTTCTTCTTTCCTTCTTCATTAGTGATTTAACAGAGTTTTACAAAACAATAAGACTTTGGGGCTTAATTTCATAACCACACACGGTCTATATGTGTCATTACGCACTTCACTAAAGTTCTATGGCCCATAACAACAGATAAATGGATAAGGAAGTTATGGGGAGAAACAAGGATGGGAAGGGAAAGCACAAAGTGTGCAGGCTGTACTATACTAAAGCAAAGGATTCTGGGAAAGGAGAGGAAGGGAGAAGAAGGGAGAGGGTGAAGAGGAATTTGGTGTCCTGGTGCATGATGGTGGCAAAGAACCCAAGTTGGGGGTGACAGTGCTTTGCAGACACCTACCAAGGGGAAATGAGATATTGTACCCATGAATCAACAACCATACAGTAAACCATTAGTCCCTCAATAAAATGATTAAAAAAAAAAAGAATAAATTCAAGCTAGCACTGGTGATGAGAGGAGTGTTCAGACACCTACCATGAAGAGATAAATTGTACTTAGGTGGTAGCAATTGTCTTATAATTCATTATTTCCCCAATAAAGTGTAAAAAGTAATAATATTAATAAAGAAGTTATAAGTAAGTATGCAGGCCGACTAATACACAAGTCTTTTCTGACAAGTACAGATGGCCCTCCACACACAGGTCCCATGTCTATGGGATGAACTGTACCTGCAGAAGTGGGCCCCACAGATATGAGGCCTGGCTATGAGAAACTTGAGCATCTGTGGGTTTGGGTATCTGAGGGAAGTTCTTGAAATCAGCCCTCTACTGATACCAAGGGAGCACTGTCGTGAAGTTTTAGGGAAGAGGAGGGATGCATTGGATCGACCTTCTCGTGGTGCATCCCGTGAGTACCCATTCACTGGGGAAACTGACGATCCTTCCTAGCCGACTGAATCCACATGGATCCCAGTCACTTTCAAAGCCAGCAACAAGCAGCTCCTGACAGCTTTCAACCTGACGCTGTTGACTGGCTACGGAAGAAGGGCAAACGCTAGAAGAAGAAGAAGGGAAGAGGAACGCTGTAAGTGAGGATGGGGGTTGGGGCCAAGTGGGGTTCACCTGGCAGAGCACACATGTTGCCACACATGAGGAAGTGGTTTCAGGATCCCAGGCTTAAGCCTGTCCCCCAACCCCACCCCCACCTGATGAAGGGAAGCTTAGCAAGTAGTGGAACAGTGCTGCAAGTGTCTATCCTTCTCCCTCTCTCCCCCATTTACTACCTCTCTCTCTTTCTTTCACCTGCTATCAAAAAAGAAAGAAAAAGGGGGGGGGAAATGGTTTCCAGGAATGGTGAAATTGTACAGGCACCTAGTCTCATTAATAACTCCAGTTGCAAAAAAAAAAAAAAAAAGGTTATATGTAGGAACTCATACAGTAGAACATGTCTTAAGCAACCATGAGGCCCTAGGTGCGAACCCTGGCATCACATGGGAGTACCACAAATAGCACTGGGGGAGCTCCATGGATGGTGGAGCAGTGATGAGGCACTTTTTCTTTCTCTATGTCTCTCTGCCCCCACCCACTAAATGAAAGCACTGAGCTGGAGAGGTTTCCTGGTGATAATATACACATGCTAGGCCCCGAGTTCACCCCCTAGTGATGTGCTAAAATGAAAAAGGTATGAGGATTTTTGAGTGGGGTAGGGCAAGAGGACCCCAAACCCACCAGTTGTTCACAGGTTAACTGCACAGCACTTTCCTCACCTCTGCTAATCTTCTGACAGTTAGCTCAGAAGTGTGCATGGCCCCAAGACACCTGGGCTGGTGGCTGGTGTGTGAAGGGAGGTCAGGCTTGTGGAGAACGTGCCCCTAACCTGTGAGCTCCCACTTGCCCTGGGCACTCCATGTCAGAAGTGTATAATGGTGGCTGTCTACTTCTTGCAAAGTGAGCAGATTATTAGGACATCAACTAAGTATACTGAATCCAAGGCTCAGCACAGTCTCTAAGTGCTTCATTTAATTCCCCATATCAAAAATCATGAGGCTAATTGGAGAGGTTCTCAACACACACTATTAATATACAATAAGCTGAGCCTCTTATACTGATGAAAACGGTTGATTCAATTAGGCAGTGACTGCCAAGAACAAAATCCACAACAGCTGTAATGTTCCAAATGCAAACCATTTATGCAGTTGTTAGGCAGCTGCTTCTAGCTTGAACCATATTCCCTCTCCTCCCCCCTCCCCGAAATGCCACAGCTCTAGCCCACCATAGGATGGATGAATCTTTTTTAGAGCCTGGCTTTCTCACAATGCCACATAAACACAAGCTGGGTGTCTTGTGGGAAAAGCAATTTTGGCTCCTCTGTGAACAGTGGAAAAGGAAAGCGGAAACAAGGTCACCTGTAAGGTAGGTCTGCGAGACCTCCTTCATCTGCCTGCTTGTTCTGCTGGCTAAGATCTCGATCAATGCATCTTCATCTGTTCCAGTTCCCTACAGAGGACAAAGGAGATTGATTTTCAGAACACTAAGAGAACCAAGTTTCATGCATTTCAGTCTTACAAATGAAAAAAAATTAGTTTTGAGTAAATTGACATGAAGACCCTATAAGACAAGGATCATCTGTCAGTTAAGACATCATGGCTGCTGAGAAAAATGTCCTATTCCAGTGTGAAAATCAGTTGAGGAATCCTGGGAAGAAACAGGATAAAGGAAAGAGCCTCAGATGCACAAACGGAAGTAAGCATTCAACCACACCGTTCTATTTAGAATGGGCTCTGCACCTCTTTTAAGTGAGTCCTGTCAATGCACTGTGTCTCATCCTCTTCCCACAGGGAGGCATTTTAAGCTTCATCACTGTGTATTGTGGGCCTGGTTGGTTTGTTAACTATCTATCCCTGAGCCCTGGTTTATATTGGGGTCACTGAATCATATTGTGACTCTAGAGAAGCCAATCATACTAGGACTAGATCAAATAAGACCATGGTGGCATAACCAGGCTGCAGCCTGCCCCTCTATGGCAGTATCCTAGTTGCCCTCAGAGGTTTTTAATATTTATTTATGTTTTAATAATTTTTATTTATTTATTTATTTATTGGATAGAGGGAAATCAAGAGGGAAGGGAAGATGGACTGATAGATATGGAGAAACGTACACCTATAGAGCAAGGCTTCATGCCTTGTGAAGCTTTCCTCCTACAATTGGGGACCAGGAACTTGAACCCTGGTCATTGCACATGGTAACTTGTGTGCTCTGTGTTATGTGTCACTGGACAATAGAGTTTACTTTTAGAGCTGTTTTACATTCACAGCAAAATAAAGCAGGCCCAATATCTCTATTAGTGTTCTTGCTAATCAGTAGAACCCCGAATCTTTAACTTAGCATACAGCTATGACTAAGACTGTATTCTTTCTTTTTTAATAAGTATTTATTTTGAATAGAGATAAAGAAACATTTGTCAGGAGAGAGGGAGAGGGAAAAGGAGATAAAGAGAGAGAGGAGAAGAGAGAGAGAAAGGAGAGAGAGAGAGAGAGAGAGAGAGAGAGAGAGAGAGATGCTCACAGCACTGTTTTACCCCTTGAGAAGTTTCCTCTCCTCAGGTGGGGGTTGGGAGCTTGAACCTAGGTCCTTGAACATTATAACTTGTGCTTTCTACCAGTTTCACCACTACCAGGCTCCCAAAGACTTAGATATACCCATATAACTAAATTCTGAGTACTGCATTGTATGTGGAGTATCAAATTCTGAAAATCTTTCAAGAGAGGGGTGAATGTCTTTGTCTCTTCATCTTTTTAGCTGACTGGAGAGGAGATCTCTGGTTGAATCTTGTGTAGCTCATGTTAGCCACAAAATAGAAAATAAGGGCTGATGTGGTCTGGGAGGTGGCGCAGTGGATAAAGCATTGGACTCTCAAACCTGGGGTCCTGAGTTCAATCCCCAGTAGCACATGTGCCAGAGTGATGTCTGGCTCTTTCTCACTCTCCTATCTTTCTCACTAATAAATAAATAAAATATTAAAAAGAAGAAAAAAAAAAGAAGGGCTGAAGACAGCAGCGCCTCAGGACTGAAGAAGCCCAAGTTCTTGAAAATGGTGGTACCACAGTGCTCAGCTCTAGACTCCTTACTTTGGGTTTCATTTGTGCTAGAGAGAAATGTTTCTAATAGCAGTTGGTGAATCCAACCATTACTGTCACACCCAATAAAGTGAAGCCCAGGTGACAGTAACAGAAAGGCCCTCCTCAGACTTCATTATGAGAGAATCTGTAGCAAAGAATGCAGTGGGCTGATAAGCTCCGAATGCTACATCTTTAGATCTGCCACTTCGTTCACACTGAGAGCATGCTATCCAGACAAGCACTGAGCATGGGAGTGGTAGGAGCTGGGCCATTTCCATCCAGTGCAGGGTTCCTCCCAACAGACGCTACTCTGGAGTCTACCAAGGATTCTCAGAGCTACACTTCACACTGAAGTAAGCTCTTCCTAGCTGAGCCCACTTCCTTCCCTCTTTTCTTCCACCAATGTCAGACCTGCCTTGTAATCTGAAGGTAACCCCAGGGCTGGGTGGTGGTGCATCCAGTTGAGTGCACATGTTACCAAGCAGAAGGACCTTGGTTCAAGCCCTTGGTCCCCATCTATAGGGGACATGCTTCACAAGCAGTGAAGCAGTGCTACAGGTCTTTCTCTCTTCCTATCTCCCCTTTCAATTTATCTCTGTCATATATATATATGTATATATCCTAAATATATCCTAAATTTCCCTACTCTGTCTCTTCCTTATTCTTTACAAAGAAAAATTTGGAGTCCATCTGACTCCATGTGTAAACAGTAAGCTGCTTCTTCCAAAGAAAGGAAAAGCCACTTCTATCCCTGATGGGAAGACAGAATATGACTTTGTACTCTAGCCCACACTTCTTCTTTTCCCTTTCTCCTAGCAGCAATTAGGCTGATCACCTTTTTCATTTTAGGCTGTCCGCTGCGAGCAGAAGATAAAAATCAAGTCTGATGAGGTTCCCTGATATGAGGGAAATTTACCTTTTAACTGGGGGGGGGGAAGATAAGGAAATAGATTTTAAAAAGAACTAAGGTAATTTTAGATGGTAATCAATACAATTGAGATAATGAAGCAGAGTGAGTTCATAGAAAATTCCAGATGATAGTAAGTTAAAATATTCCAGATCATAGGAATACCCTGTATAAAGGCACCAAGACAGAAATAAGCTTAGAATGCCCCAGCAGCTGAGAGAAGATCAGTGCAGCTATGCCACTGAATTGGGGGCCTGGGTTAGGGAAGGAGTGATGGACAGTTTCATGTGTCAACTTGACCCAGCTACAGTCCTCACGTAATCCAACACGACTGGATTAAGTGAGGACCTAATCAATACCAATCTAGGGTATTGAAGATAATTTGTAGAAATCCATTATAAATTGACTTTAAGTAATGGAGATCATCTTAGTTATTCTAGGTGGCTTGATTCTATCAACAGAAAGACCTTAAAAACAGAGTTGAGTTTGTTTTTTTTTAAAGAAGAAATTCCACCAGTGGAATGTTCAGCTCACATTAAAAGTTCCAGCCTGTCACTCCTTAAGTCTGCCCAATAGATCTCAGATGGGTCTTGGCATCTACATGATTAAATAACCAAGTCTATACACTATACCCTGAATATAAATCCACCATCTACTGGGTATGCTTTTCTGATGGAACCCTGCCTGATAGAAATACAACTTTTTTATTATTATTATCACCAGGGTTATTGCTGGGGGCTCAATGTCAAAACTGCAAATCCACTGCTCCCTAGTGGCTGTTTTTTCCTTTCCTTTTTTTATTTGGTTGGGCAGAGAGAAATTGAGAAGGGAGAGAGAGATAGAGAAGGAAGAGATAGGTAGATACCTGCAGACTTGCTTTACCACTCATGAAGCATGGAGGCTCAAACCTGGATCTTTCTGCATGGTATTTTGTGTGTGCTCAACTGGGTGTGCCACCTCCCAACACCCTTCCCCCCCCCTGAAATGTAATTTTTAAAAGTCATATAGATAGACAGGAGGTTTGTCATACTAGGTGCTAAAGAGGATGATCAGGAGTTTGGATCTGAGGGCCAGGAAGTATAGAACAGAAGACAAAGTGTAAGCCTTGTATGCAGCACCACCCCCAGGCTCAAATCCTGGAATCCCAAATAAATCAGAACTGAGCAGCACTCAGCAAAATAGCTCGCTTGCATAGTGGGCTGCTTTGCCATGTGTGTGACTCAGGTTCAAGCCTGGCCCCCACAATATTAATGGAAGCTTCAGTGCTGTGGTCTCTTTCTCTCTTAAAAAAAAAGACATATAAATAAAAATTTGAAAGAGAGTTTTCTGGGTCTGGGCAGAGATGCAGCCTCAGAAAACCATTATAATGCACAAGGACCCAGGTTCAAGCCTCTGACCCCCACCTATGGGGGCAAGCTTCATAAGCAGTGAAACCATGTTGTAGGTGTTTCTCCTTTTTCTCCCTCTCTATTTCTCCTTTCTTCCCCCTTTGCCTTTTATATATTTTTATTTTATTTTTTATTTTAATGAGAGAGACCAAAGCACTTCTCAGCTCTGACTTAATGGTGGTGATAAAATTGAGCCAAGGACTGAAGAGCCTCAGGCATGAGAATCTTTTACATAACAATTATGCTGTCTTTCCAGCCCTTCCCCCTTCCCTCTCTATCCAATACATAAATATAATATTTAAAAAGATACCTCTTTCAGTCAACTTGAATCCACTACAGTTGTAACTGAACAGTATAAGCTGGTTCCAAAAATAAATTAATTTAAATATTTTTATCATAAAATTATAAATGCAACAAAAGTGTTTTAAAAGTAATTTCAGCTATTCATAGCAAATGGATTAGAGATAAACAAAAACTGGTGGCAAAGGGACAAGTTAGAAGGCTACTGACACAGTCTTATCAAAAGATGATGGCGCTTAAATCAGAAAAGCAGCGACGAATTTCAAAAGAAGCGCACAGCTCTGATAGCTTCTGAGGTAGCGCTAGTGGATTCACTGGTGCATACAGGCGTTTTGAAGAGTGAAGGGAAGCTGGGGACCAAGGACAGTGCTAGGTTTTGGGTCGAAGCAATGGAGTTGAAAGTGGGGCCACTTAACTCTCTTGAATCCCTCTGTCATCAATCACCTTTCAACCTTGAAGCATGTGGAGTCAGGGTTCCACAGCTGCTCCCCCACTTCAGGGCTATTGTCCCAGTTGGAGAGCAGAGTACCCAAGTGACACCCCAACTATCGGCAGTGTACCCCTCCCTCTGGTGCACACTGGGAGGAAGTCACAAATGTGGATGACAAGGTCCACCCCTAGTGAGAAAACGCTTGTGTGAGACCTATACCTTCATGGATTTCTTCAGCTGCTTTGCATCAAACAACGCTGGTGGTGTCACAAGTGCCACCATGAGATGTTCCAAGTGTCCAGAGAGATCACCCTTCAAGTCATCTTTCAGCTCCTGAAGGGAAAAGCACCAAAGAAGAAAGAATGAAATATGTTTCTTTCTCTTCCTTGGAAATCACCTAGGAAAAAGATGACCATGTGTATCAAAATCAGGCAAAGGCATGTCTGTCCAGAGGACAGACACAAATGGGGAAACATTCCCCATGCCTACTCATGTCTATTCTCTGATTATTTCCCCCAAAGGAGTTTTCTGAAGGAAAGGACATTCATCAGAGGGGGTAATGAGTGTGACTGACACAACAGAGTAGGCACTGAACAGCAGTCCCTTGGCCCTACTTGCTCTTGCGCTGGCATGGGTGAGGGAGGAGGAAGTGCCCTAGACTCATACTTCATTTTGTTGGCTGATGCTTTCCTCCTGCCCCATTTCTCTGTGACTGCAACAAGCTAGGGAGAGCAAAGGAAGGCAGTGGCTGGTCACCTGCCACTGGTAAGGGTTATGGATATTGGGCTGGAGAGATAGCTCACCTGGTAGGGCACATGCTTTCTATTCCCAATGTTCAAAAGGCGTTTTACTGAACTCTCCCTTGCTCTTGATTATTTTCAGCTCTGAGACTGGTCACCATATGTCCTGGGAAGCAAAGTCACCTCCCATTTAAAATCACTGATCTACTTTATTTATTTATTTATATGACCAGAGCACTGCTCAGCTCCAGCTTATGGTAGTGCCAGGGATTGAACTTTGGACTTTGGAGCGTTAGGCGAGAAAGTCTATTGCATAAATAGCTTAACTATCTCCCCAGCCCTTAGAATCACTGAGCTAATGTAGCTGTCCTTCTGTAGCAGGAGGAGAAATTGAACCCCAGAAAGAAAGTATGTAATATGTTTAAGGAAACTTAATCAGTTAAAGGCAAAACTCTGATGCATGTTTCAGGCTGTTAATAAATACACTCAGCTCTTTCTTGGCCATTAACAAAAGATCTATGAGCCCGGTGTGGGGGAGCACCCATCATCGGTGATCACTGTCTGTTATGTTCACTAAAGTGTACCTTTTCATATGCTGCTTGATATTCCTTAGCAATCAGCTGTCGTTGTGCATTTGACCTCTCTGTCAGAATGCTGATGAGCGTTTTCTCATCGGTTCCTGAAAAAAAAAAGGAATTTAGCTCACTATCAATTCAAAGATGCTTAATCTCTACAATGAACATAGGAAAAATGACTGATTATCTGAGATAAATGCAGGGTGAAAGGGATTTTAATTCTTCATGACCTGGTTCTTACCAGTTTGGGATCTTTATTCTTTTTCTTATATAAATAAATATTTCAACCCTACTTATTCATTTGTTTTATAGAGGCGAAATTGAAAGGGGTGAGAGAAAGAGAGACATCCAGCACTGCTTCACCATTCATGAAATTTTCCCCTTCCAGGTGGGGGCCTGGGGTTTGAGAGAGGGAAACTGCACTTGGTGATACACACACTTAACCAGGTGTGGCACTGCCTGGTCCCCTTTATGTCTTTATTTTTCTGGCTTTTTGAAAAGAAAATGAATTTTCTGGGGTAGTGGTGCTGAGAAAACAATCACTGTTTGAATATTCCTATCTGTAGATCACACAGAGGGAGTAGCACAAGAAATTGCCTTTGAGATAGTTCTTATAATCCTTAAGAGGGCTGGTTCTATTCTTTCATCTTTCTCACACTTGTATATTTGTTATGTCTTTTTTTTCTAGAGGAAAAAAAAGTAGTTACCTTTAAATACCATAAGCAAACATTACATCCAGGTAGATTAAAAATCATATTGTGAAAAATAGAATTATAAAAACTCAGAGAGAAAATATAGGATATATATATATAATACAACTATTATATGTTATATATTGTAAAGAATAACAATGCTAAATTTGCTTTGACAAAGTTTAATAACTTCTCTGCAATAAAGGTTACTATTACCATTAAAATCAAACCACAGGGAGTCAGGCAGTAGCCCAGCGGGTTAAGCACACGTGGTGCAAAGAGCAAGGACAGGCATAAGGACCCCGGTTCGATCCCCCAGCTCCCCACCTGTGGGGGAGTCACTTCACAGGCGGTGAAGCAGGTCTGCAGGTGTCTGTCTTTCTCTTCCCCTCTCTGTCTTCCCCTTCTCTCTCCATTTCTCTCTGTCCTATCCAACAACAATGACATCAGTAACAACAATAATAACAACAACAACAATGAAAAACAAGGGCAACAAAATGGAAAATAAATAAATAAATATAAAAAATAATTAAAAAATAAATAAAATCAAACCACAGACTGGGAGAACATATTTTAATAGCTTAGGATTTACAATAAAAAATGTTGTCAATTGGCTGGGAGTATTGATTGACCTGCCAACACCCATGTTCAGCAGGGAAGCAATTACAGAAGACAGACCTTCAACCTTCTGCATCCCACAATGACCTTGGGCCCATACTCCCAGAGGGTTAAAGAATAGGAAAGCTATCAGGGGAGGGGATGGGATACAGAGTTCTGGTGGTGGGAATTATGTGCTGTTGTACCCCTACTATCCTTTGGTTTTGTCACTGTTTCCTTTTTATAAATAAAAAATTTAAAAAAAAGAATAGGAAAGCTATCAGGCAAGGGAATGGGATATGGAGTTCTGGTGGTGAGAATTATATGGAATTGTACCCCTCTTATCCTATGGTCTTGTCAGTGTTTCCATTTTATAAATAAAAATAAATAAATTACCAAAAAAAGTTGTCAATCAGAATTTCTTTTTCTTTTCTTTTTTTTTGTAAATCTCACCAATCACAAGGAATCTTAAGATGTATAAAAGATGTATAGGGGGTCAGGCAATAGCATAGCGGGTTAAGCGCACATGGCGTAAAGCCCAAGGACTGGCTTAAGGATCCCAGTTGGAGCCCCCGACTCCCCACCTGGGAGGTGGGTGGGGGGATCACTTCATAGGTGGTGAAGCATGTCAGCAGGTGTCTATCTTTCTCTCCCCCTTTCTGTCTTCCCATCCTCTCTTGATTTCTCTCTGTCCTATCCGACAACAATAACAATGATAATAACAACAACTACAACAATAAACAATAAGGGCAACGAAAAGGGGAAAAAATAGCCTCTAAAAACAGTGGATTTGTAGTGCTTGGCACCAAGCCCCAGCAATAACCCCAGTGGCAAAAAAAAAAAGTATAAATCTAAAGATGTATTATAATATTTATAAAAAAATATGAAGAAGTAATTTATGGATGAAGAAGCAAATAAACAAGGAGCTTTAACCACATCAGACACTAAGGAAGGGGTTGGGGGAGGGAAGCATGTATACATACTGAAATACAAAATCAAAATAGCATGAAACAGAAAAACCAAATAGTATGACCTTAGCAAGGACTCATGAGAATATGGAGCAAGAGGAAGTCTCATTGTGGTTGGTAAAATTCTAACTGCACATTGATTTTGGAGATGAATTTAAGAAAGTTTCTAGTTAATTTGAAGAGAAACCTCCCCTTCAACACAGAAATCGCAAATGTGTTCTAGGAAATGCTAGCAAAAGTATACAGTGAAACTTAAGATATTCAAAGCAGTATTTTGTACTGTAGAAAAAAGAACTATATTCTATTTAAATGTTCCATTTTATAGTGATAACACTACTACATGGTTTAAAATTAATGAACCAGAGCTAAGCATACCAACATGAGTATGTCTCAAAATATATAATGTTTAGGGGGTAAAAATCAGTTGCTGGCACACTGAGCTAAATACACAGTACTGCATAGTATTACACACAAGGACCCACTCAAGGACCTGGGTTCGAGCCCCTGCTTCCCATCTGCAGCGGGGCTGCTTCACAAGCGGTGAAGCAGGGCTGCAGATACTGTTTTTTTTTTTTCTTTCTTTCTCCCTATTTCCCTCTCCCTTCTCAATTTCACTCTACTGAGTAAAAAACAAAAAAGGGGGTAAAAGGCCTCTGGGAGTGGTGCAAACCAATGTTGCCTTAATAAGAATTTAAAGTAGGATAAAAAACCACAAACAAAACAAAGATGGTATTTATTTCAAGGGAATGGAATTGGAATGAGATACAAAATGAATAATCGGTGTCTAGGGTTTGGGAGGTAGTAATTAAGATTTAAGAAAAATGAGTATTATTTCACAATTTTTTTTTTTTTGCCTCCAGGGTTATTGCTGAGGCTCGGTGCCTGCACTATGAGTCCACTGCTCCGGGAGGTTATTTTTCCCATTTTGTTACCCTTTTTGTGGTTATTATTGTTATTGTTGTTTCAGCTATTGTTGTTGGATAGGACAGAGAGAAATCGAGAGAGGAAGGGAAGACAGAGAGGGGGAGGGAAAGATAGACACCTGCAGACCTACTTCACTGCTTGCGAAGTGAACCCCCTGCAGGTGGGGAGCTAGGGGCTCCAGCCAGAATCCTTACACTGGTCCTTGCTCTGGTCCTTGTACTTTGTGCAATGTGCACTTAACCCACTGCACTACCGCCCAGGCCCCTATTTCACAATTTAAAAAAATCTCTTATAGGGACATTCACACCTGGATGAGCAGATATGTTACCATGCAAGGGCACAGGTTCAAGCCCCCAGTTCCCACTTGCAGTGGGAAAACTTCATAAGCAGTGAACAGTGCTGCAGGTGTATCTCTTCCCTCTTCTCTCTCAACTTCTCTCTGTCTCTATCCACAACAAACAAACAACCTTTTCTATGTCCCTTACACATTCTCTCATTGAGCAAGATAAATGAACTGAAGTTATGAACTTTCAGATCACAAATTTCCCAATTTGCTTCAACATTAAGGAAGGAATTATAAACTATTACTCACCAATTCCTCTGATTGCCTTGCGAATTGCTTCAGCATCCTGTGATGGGTGAAAGCCCGGATAATCCTTCACTGTCCCCCGGTTTCCAACCTAGAAGGAAATATTTGAAACAAGTATTTCCACCAAACAAAAGGATGTGTTCACTTCTAACACAGAGGCATATTTCGACATGCACGCTGGAAACATTTAGCAAACCTGCAATTTGCACAACTTTCTGCACTTCAGTAGTTTAAGAGCACATCTCATCTCTCTAGACAGACAAGCAATATGGCATCTACCACATGTTAAATGAGGTATCTTCTTACTTTTGTATACAAAGTAAGACACACACTTTTGAGAGCAATCAATTGTGTTAAGGGTGACTCTGTTTGCTTGAAAGTGGGATCTGAATGAAAGCAGAAATTTCCTGCATTCTCTTCATTTCCAAGTGATATTTCAATGCTTTTTTAACTGTATGTCATACAGAAATCCCTGTAGTTTATAGACTGCAAGATACTTTAATAAATTTTGGCCACTGTCCCCAGGAGACCCTATACGAAAAGATTCATAAATAAAAACTCTGTTAAGACTGTCCTTAAGCTTTGTTCAGTAAATGTACAAAATGGCTGATAAATTCCCTCTGGAAAACACTGACACACATCTTCAACAATAATATGAAAATGAAAAATGCCATGACCTAATGGAAATCACACAAATCAGAAAAATATCAGCTTGGAAAGGCCATGCTATAGGAAGAATATAAGTATTTTAAACTGCTTAGCACACTAGAGAACGACTTCAAAGACACTGAGAAAAGTCCAGGTAAACATGCACTTGTATGACATTTTCTAACGCTTTGAAAAAGAATTTGTCTTTACAGCTCTATTTTCTTTCTAAACTGATGTTCCTACCCTATGACTGAAAAAGAATGGTTCTGCTGTCTTTTGTTAGAAAGGCTACATGGGGAAAGAAGAAGAAGAAAGGTCTGGGGAAAGAAGAGGAAGACTTCTCCCAGGTCAACTAGGAATACCAAAGGAGATCACCTGGGACCACAAGACAGGACTTTCTACTTTCAACTTCAGGAAGCCGCCAAATCACTGCCCATCTTGGATGAAGCTTGAAGAAATCATGTTAAGTGAAGTAAGTCAGAAACAGAAGGATGAATATGGGATGATCTCACTCTCAGGCAGAAGTTGAAAAACAAGATCAGAAGAGAAAACACAAATAGAACCTGAACTGGAGTTGGTGTATTGCACCCAAATAAAAGACTCTGGGGTGTGTGTGTGTGTTGGGGGGGGGAAGTACAGGTCCTGAAAAAGTATGACAGAGGACCTAGTGGGGGTTGTATTATTATGTGGAAAACTGAGAAATGTTATGCATGTACAAACTATTGTATTTACTGTCGACTGTAAAACATTAATCCCCCCAATAAAGAAATTTTAAAAAAGAGGAAGAAAGGAAGGACATTCAGAAATAGTAATAGGTGTAGATGTGACTTAGAAAGTAAGATAAAGTTAGTGGGAAGTTGGGCAGTAGCGCAGCGGGTTAGGACCGGCATAAGGATGCAGCTCCCCACCTGCAGGGGAGTCACTTCACAGGTGGTGAAGCAGGTCTGCAGATGTCTATCTTTCTCTCTCCCTCTCTGTCTTCCCCTCCTCTCTCCATTTTTCTCTGTCCTATCTAACAATGCTGACATCAATAACAACAATAGTAACTATAAGAACAATAAAAAGGGCAACAAAAGGGAAAATAAATAAATAAATATAAAATTTTTTTTAAAAAGAGAAAGCAGGGTCATAGAAAAAATGGGTAAATATATATAAATATAGACAGACAGTTATAGAAATAATAGTCAATCCAGACCTAAAACCTTGGGAGAACTACTGTAGCTTCCAATGGAGGGAATGGGGATATAAAACTTGGGGTGGAAATGGTGTGGAATTATAGCCCTGTCACCTTATAATTTTGTAAATCAATATTTTTCTTAATAAAATTAAGAAAAATGTTAGAGGAATACGACCGGGGGCTCTGAACTCCAATTATTCCATAAGGACTCAGAGAAAGAAAAAAAAAAAGCGGGTTAAGCGCAGGTGGCACAAAGCACAAGGACCGGCATAAGGATCCCGGTTCAAACCCCGGCTCCCCACCTGCAGGGGAGTCGCTTCACAGGCGGTGAAGCAGGTCTGCAGGTGTCTTTCTCTCCTCCTCTCTGTCTTCCCCTCCTCTCTCCATTTCTCTCTGTCCTATCCAACAACGACAACAACAATAATAGCTACAACAATAAAACAACAAGGGCAACAAAAGGGAATAAATAAATAAAATAAATATTTTTAAAAAATTTTTTTAAAAAAGCGGAGGTGTGGTGGGGGAAAGGGAGGACACTCAGAAGTGTGACTTAGAAAGGAAGAGAAAGGCATCTCTCCCGGGTCAACTAGGAATACCAAAGGAGATCATCTGGGACCACAACAATGCAGGACTAGAACGACTTTAGGAACCCACCAAATCACTGGTGAGTGCAAATATGTGTGGCTCATGGACAGAGAGGAGCCTAGGGAGAGATTAAGTGGCTGGTAACAATCTGGTAGTTTACCGGTTGAGGCACCACTTCTAGTCTGTTTTAGACGGCTGAAGGGAGGAGAGGACTCCCCTAAGACTCACCAAACATAAATGTGAGTTTCCACTGCTACTGCCCTCAGAGGCTGCAGCAGCAGGGGAGAGGCCCTGTGCTGATATTGGAGGACATAGAACTAACCAGGAAACTCAGGAGAAGATCTACATCTTGGTGGCCTAGCAGTGGGGCTGTGTGGTGGATGCCTTTCCATGTTGTTCTCCTGATGAGAATATAATGAATAGTTGCCTCAGAACCTACAGACTATACACGGGACTTGTTTAGAAACTCACAGGGCCCAGTAGTGCTGCCTGGCTTGGCAGAGAAGCTGAATTTAGCCTGGAGATTTGGATCCTTGGAGTGTGAAAGTCTCTTTGCATAACCATTGTATTATCTCTCCCCCACCCTGCTTTATCTCTTGGTCAGGAATGAGGGATTAAACTAAGAAGCCTACTTATAGTTTAAAAGCCCTCAGACTCCTATAACCTACAGGGAAGAAAAAGAACAAAAGAGGCTTTTATTTTATTTTTTTAATTTTTAAAAAATATTTATTTATGTATTCCCTTTTGTTGCCCTTGTTGTTTTTTTTGTTGTAGTTATTGATGTCGTCATTGTTGGACAGGACAGAGAGAAATGGAGAGAGGAGGGGAAGACAGAGATGGGGAGAGAAAGATAGACACCTGCAGACCTGCTTCACTGCCTGTGAAGTGACTCCCTTGAAGGTGGGGAGCTGGGGGCTCGAACAGAGATCCTTATGCCGGTCCTTGTGCTTTGCACCGCCTGCACTTAACCCGCTGCGCTACCATTTGACTCCCCAAAAGAGGCTTTTAAAGCCACTGTGCTCCACCTCAGGGATTAAAATATATTGAAACTGTCAATTTCCACAACTGTGAACCCTTTAAGTACCTTACTTAGACACAAATCAATCCAGGCAAGAGTGATCAGTAATTTGAAAAGTACTGAGAGAGGCACCTCATAACATACTATATAGAATGGTTAAACCAATAAGAAGAAATATTAGAAAGGAAGAGAAGGCAAGGTCATAGAAAAAAAGTGGGCAAATATATAAAAATATAGACAGTTATAGAAATATCTGTAATCTTGGGAGGACTGATTAAACACATTCGAGTGCACAATTCATTTTAGTACAATCAAACCTCATTTAAAGTATCCAGTGTAGGGAGTCGGGCGGTAGCACAGTGAGTTAAGCGCAAGCGGCGCAAAGCAGAAGACTGGCATAAGGATCCGGGTTCAAGCCCCTGGCTTGCCACTTGCAGGGGAGTCGATTCACAGGTAGTGAAGCAAGTGTGCAGGTGTCTTTCTCTCCCCCTCTCTGTCTTCCCCTCCTCTCTCCATTTCTTTCTGTCCTACCCAACAATGACAACATCAACAACAATAACTACAAAAAAAATAATAAGGGCAACAAAAGGGAATAAAATAAAAAGTTAAAAAAAATAAAAATAAAGTATCCAGTGTAAAAAGTCTTACCACCACAAGTGAGCTGGCAAAACATAACAACAAAAATCTCTTTTCAATTCTGAAAGAAAGAGTGGCCACAAGAGCAGATGGGGGAGGTGTCTGGGAGTGGAAGTGGGTGTGTTGAGACACCTTTACTGTGCTCCTCAAATCCCGTAAGTCAAAGGCAAGTCAATAAGATCTGGTTAAAAACAAGATAAAGAGCTTTACTTCTAAAAACAAAAAGTAATAATTATCTAGAAAATAGGTGTTGTGAATATGCTTGTTCTAAAAGCAGTTCCTTCAAGAGGATCTTTGAAGATTTCTTCTTCTCCAAGGCTGAGCACATATCTCACAGATTTCATGGAGCCCACTGCTCACTTCAGTTCTACTCACTTACGAACTGTGTGTTGATCTCGCCTATCCACCTGGCACATCTGGCATTGTAGAAGCACAGTCATGTTGGCATATTTCAGTGCTCTGTGCACTGTGCTGGGCACCATCTCCTGCTTAGCAGCTCTGCTGAGCGAGCAAGAGTCACTCATTTCACAGATAAGTCCCCAAGTTATAAGAGGCTTAGAGGACTTGCTTGTTAAACAGAAATCTGAGTTGGAATGGAGCCCTAACCCTTCCTGGCTCTTTCCAGTCTTTCTTGAAATATAGTTTGTACCACTTGGGGTGGGTGACTCTAAAATCTATGCTGCAATGTGAAGGGACCCAGGTTTAAGCCTCCCGAATCTCACCATCAGGCAGGAGGGAAGCGTCACAAGTGGTGAAGCAACTCCCTCTCCACCTCCCCACTCCCTCTCAATTTAGCTGTCTTTATCCTAAATAAATAATGAAATATAAAAACATTTTTAAAAATCGGTATGACCAGTATTGCCCAACATGTGGTCAGCCAGATTCCTGAGCAATGAGGCGCTGGACCTATGTGTTTAAGAAACTCCCAAAGTAACTCTGAGCCATGCAGATATTTATATAGCTGCTTCTGAATGTAAAAAGACAGATTTGTAGTCAGGGTTTAATTGTTCACGAATTGCAAAAACTCAAGAGTTTCCATTGTAGCTCTGACCTTTTCACTGTGCTCTATCACCTACACAGCAAAATATGCTAAATTCCAATGTTCACAAGGAAGAAGGGTGAAGACCCCAACCCTTTGTGCAAACTTGATACCTGGGAAGAACTAAATGGAGGAAAAACTACTCTTAGCTTAAAAAAAACACACAATGAAAAAGCAAGAATACTAGCATAAAAAATGACTCCGGCATTCTAAAGGGGAATGACAATGAATCTTTCAAATTCCTCTAGACATTTACATAAACAGTGCAATTCATTTGATAAACTTGATTGCCCAGAGTCTTTGGAAATATTTGCATGGCTTTATTGGGAGAAATTTTACAGCAGAATAAATAAATGATTCTTTTCTTTTCAAGGAACCTATGCCAAGCAGTGTTTAAATGGGTGGTAGCGCAGCAGGTTAAGCGCAGGTGGCGCAAAGCGCAAGCACCAGCTTAAGGATCCCAGTTCGAGCCCCCGGCTCCCCATCTGCAGGGGAATTGCTTCACAATCGGTGAAGCAGGTCTGCAGGTGTCTCTCTTTCTCTTCCCCTCTCTGTCTTGCCCTCCTCTCTCCATTTCTCTCTGTCCTATCCAACAACAATGACATCAATTACAACAATAAAACAACAAGGGCAACAAAAGGGAATAAATAAATATTTTTTTTAAATGTGCTTTACTACCATCTAACTAAACTCTCACTATGACCTCAACAAGGTAGAATTTATTATATCTGTTTAAAGAAAAGAAGGGAACTTAATCTTAGATTGTTTAATATAACTCTTCTATTAAACTTTGCCCAGAATTTGAACCCACTTCCTTATAACTAAAATACCCTTTGCTTTACACCACCTCAAGGTGCCTCAAGGCACTCACAGTGGATTCTCGGATCAGAAGATTAGCACTGCCAGGGACTTGTTAAATTGAGACCCTGGAGCCTCCCCCCCTGTTTTACTCAATCAACACCTTTGGGGTGAAGGCTCAGGATGTACACTGTAACATGCACTCCTAATGATTCCAGGGGACACTGAAGTTTGAGAGTCACTACTCTATCCTTTCTTGACTACACAGAAGACCAAAGTGAAAAATAAAATAAAATTAAAACCAAGCAAGCAAATCTAAAATTACTTGATGGGTGTGGAAGAGAATTTGAGTATGAGCTCAGTGTTTCAGGAATGTTAGCATTCCTGCGGTCCAACAAAGCTCATCTGCATCTTCTCTTTCACTGCAGGTTGAATTATTTGATATTTAAACAAATAATCAGGCTGTGATTTTGTTTATTCCCACTTTTCTAGCTACCTGGAAAGCATCTGCCAACTGTAGGACAGGATATGAATACTTGGCACTCTTTCTTTTCCACCCGCCCCCCCCAAAAAAAAAAAAAAAAACCAACCTTATGCTTAATCAGATTTCCAGTCACATGCTTTGAACTCATTTTGTTTTCTGAAATTTTACCTTTAGATACTCCCAAAGGGGAGAAGATGCTGGAGCCAGTCGGGAAATTAAGTGAGGAGTGTCTAAGGCGGGGAGGGATGACAGAAGCTTACTAAAATTTTTTTATTGCCCCCAGAGTTATTATTGGGTCTCAGTGCCTGCATGACAAACCCACCACAGCCACACACACCATTTTTTCTTATTAATAAAGAAAGAAATCAAAAGGGAAGTGGGGATAGAGAGGGAGAGAGAAACAGATCTCTGTAGCATCGCTTCACCACTTGTGATGGGGATGGGGCTTGAACCCTGGTCCCATGGTAATATATGTGCTCTACCAGGTGAGCCACTGCCTGGCCCCAGTAACAGGAGCTTTTATAGTAATAAGAATTGCTGTTACGGGGCCAGGTGGTGGCATACAGCTAAATGTGCACAGTACAGTGTGCAAGGATCTGAGTATAAGCCCTGGTTCCCACCTGTAAGAGGAAAGCTTTACAAGTGGTAAAGTGGTGCTGCAGGTGTCTGTCTTTGTCCCTCTTTTTTTTTTTTTTTTTTTTTTGCCTCTAGGGTTATCAATGGGACTTGGTGCCTGCACTATAAATTCACTGCTTCTGGCGGCCATGATAGATCATCACCTCCCTTTCTGCATGTGGGGAGCTAGGGGCTCAAACCTGGATCCTTGTGCTTTGTACTATGTGCACCACCACCTGGCCGCCCCTCAGTCCCTCTCTATCTTCCCCCTTCCCTCTCAATTTCTCTCTGTATCTATCCAATCAACCAATCAATAAATAAATAAGAAGTGCTCTTACTACGATGTGCTGGATATTGTGTCAAGCACATTTCCTCCATCAGCTCACTCAGTCCTCACAGTGTTCCTGTAGGGCAGGTACAATACCTTCTACTCACAGATGATGATGGGCATCACACTGAATTTGCTGGCTCCTCATGGCCAGTGAGTAGCTGGCTGCTCCTACTTATTAGGCTAGGCTGCATCTTATTAGAATAGTCTGTTTAACACCAATATAATTTCCCCTGATCTTCTAAAGCAGTACTTTGAAAGTAGTAGCAACTGAGGGTGCCATGAAGCCCTTGGTGTTGGCATACTGGGCATGGGAAGCTGACACTACTCCTGAGAGAAGCCAGTTGTCCTGACAAAAAGCCAGCCATTTCTTTCTTCATACACAGTGCACTGGGTTTGCTAGAAGTCAAATGTTTCTACTCAGAAGAATGAATGAAAAAGAGCAAGATGCCAGTCTCAGTGCCCACTGCCAATGTGATCTTTGTTCTCCTAATCTCCCCATTTCCTCTGTTTGTTTAGGAGATATCTAGAATCTTCCTCTGCTCAGATATATGAGCTCAGCTATCTGAGACTAGGTATATGTGAACAGCTGCAAGAAGCTCCCACAAAAATGTCAAGTGGGAGGTCAGGCAGTGGCACATTGGGTTAAGCACACATGCGCAAGGATCCCAGTTTGAACCCCTGACTCTCCACTTGCAGAAGGATCGCTTCACAAGTGGTAAAGCGGGTCTGCAGGTGTCTATCTTCTCTCCCCCTCTGTCTTCCCCTCCTCTCTCCATTTTTCTGTCCTGTCCAACACAACAGCAGCAGCAAAAACAACAGGAAAAAGATGGCCTCCAGGAGCAGTGGATTTATAGTGTAGGCACTGGGTCCCAGGGATAACCCTGGAGAAAAAAAAGAAAGGAAGGAAGGAAGGAAGGAAGGAAGGAAGGAAGGAAGAAAGAAAGAAAGAAAGAAAGAAAGAAAGAAAGAAAGAAAGGAAGAAAAATGATAGGTGGGCCCCAGTCACTGAACTGCCTCAGAGGACTCAGCAGCCTCCCCTTCCAGCCCCCTAGCTTCCTGATGCTTGTTCTATCCCTGGGAAAGGAATTATATCCTATGTCCACTATCCAGAACCTCCACTCTTTCAACCCCTTTGCTGATGCAAGCAAGGGTGATGACCTGCTTCCTGCTGGCACTGAGGATTATATCCATATAAGAATTCAACAGAGTAGTAGGAAGACCCTTACTATACTGTCCAACGGATTGCTGATGATTGCGAGAAAAAGAAACTAGTGAAGGCGTTTTTTAAAAAAATTACCTGCCATGGTACTGTAATTGAGCATTCAGAATATGGAGAAGTAATTCAGCTACAGGGTGACCAACGCAGGAACATATGCCAATTCTTTGTCGAGATTGGACTGGCTAAGGTCAACCAGCTGAAGGATCATGGGTTTTAAGTGCTTTCTGCTCACTGAAGCTTAAGTGAGGATTTCCCTGCAATGAATAGAATGAATAGAATTTCCTTTCTATTCCTTTTCCTTTTTTTTTTTTTTCCTATTTCCTTTTGTCACAAGTTTAAAAACTTCACTGCTTGTATAATGTAACTATTTGGGGTCTGCTTTTAACTTGGACTAGTGTAACTCCTTCATGCAATAAGTAAACTGAAAAGACCCAAAAAAGAAAAATTAGGTGGGCACAAGTTGATCTGGGGAGGCAAATCCCACCCCCTTGTTACTTTAGGGTCGTCCAAAATCCACAAATACTCCCAATAGTCCCAGTAACCTTTGCAGGAGTTGTTTATGAGTTTACATTAGCTAGACTTCCTTGGCTCTAGGAAGTCTTCCTAGTATCTGTAGCAACTTGTTCCTAAACACACTCACACTAAACCGTGTCTAGTGCATTTGGCTGCCATGTCATTTGGGAGTTAATGACTCGACATTAACTGATTCTGAGATGCAGATAAGAAAGTTGAAAAAGAGTGCTTGCCACATAGTAGACGCTTTGTAAATATTTGTGGAATGAGTAAGTGATTTTAAACACTTATTTGTTCTGGGTTTTGCTTTCTTTGATAATTTTCAAGTGTTACCACCAGATATGCCAAAAATTTCACAAATGCACCCCTGATCTTTGGCAAATCGTGTCCACACAGGCTTCCACCATTCCTACGTAAATGTACCTCCAACTTAGGTGAGGCATCAAAACACAGAGAGTTGAAGGGGAAAGCCAGAAAATTCTGATCTTGGAGGAAGGGGCAGACCTGAGAATTTTCTATTCTTCTGACTTCTCTCTTCTGCTTATGTGAGGCCAGTATTAGGCTTAATACACAGTGCTCTAAAATATTTTATCCTAATTGTCTTGCATACACACACACACACACACACACACACACACACACACACACAGCTTTAAGAGAATCCAATCAAATCTTTTCTTCTTCATATTTCTTGCTCTGGATCTAAAACTTTCCTCTTTACCAGGTATCCAGATCATTAGATTGGCAAAGTGCAACTTTAATTTTGATATGATATGAAAGAGGGAACCTGCCTCCTTCATGGCTGAGTATGTGCTTACTCCATTCATGCTCAGGAAATCTCTCTATCCTCACCCAGACGGCTACAGTACATCTTTCCTGGCTTTGTCCTAAAACAAAGCTGAACTGTTTTGATTTGAAACCCAGGCCCAACCTGTTTTTCACTACCTTCCAGCAGAGGGCCATTTCTGTCCAGGTGCCAGCATCCACTGAAAGAAGCTCTCAGGAGCACGGTTTATGACACACAGCAGGCAGGAAGTTGGACTCATACTGAAAACACCTAATTACCATGTATCATGCCTATGTCTTGGGATGTGAGTAGTCCATCTTAACAAAACTGAGTTTAGAAGTCAGAGCTTGCAGCTCTGGGAGGCAGACGTCGGGAGGGAGACCAGAAGAGAAAGGCAGTACTGCCCCATACACAGAGCACAGGTGTCCACTGGTTTGCACAGTCAGGAAGGACAGACACACTGGAAAGCTAGGTCTAACTGGATGTCCCCACCAAAGCAAGAAATAGGAAACTCAGGGTCAAGAGCACCAAATATCCAGACTCATGCCATCCAAGGGACAGAAACTGAGAGGCTTTACTTTCCCCAAATTCTCTTAGACACTAGCATTTTGCATCATTCCTGAGAACCCTGCCTCTGGTGTCTTTCCTCTGATGCATAGTAGACACGGAAATATATCCTCAGGTCAGACCCATCTCGTTTTCAGGAAGGACAGGAAAAGGTCCAGTGGGGAAAGGAAGCAGGGCTCTGTGCAGGGCCGCAACTTGCTAGCAGGAACAGCAGTTAACAAGCTGCCAGCCTTCCTGCCGTCAGGAATCCAGGAACTTCTTTTATTCTATCTTCTCTGTGGAACACACATTTTGAGTGGTTAGGCCTCTCAATCTATATTTATTACACAATATGGACCTCTTTATCATTGGATAGAAACAGAAATTGAGAAGGGAGGGGGAGATAGGGAGAGAGACAGAGAGATACCTTCAGCCCTGCTTCACCACTTGTGAAGCTTTCCCCTGCAGGTGGAGACCAGGGGCTTGAACCTGGGTCCTTGTGCACTGTAATGTGTGCGTTTAGCCAGGTGTGCCACCATAAATCATCTTTTTAAAATTTTTTAATTATCTTTCATTAATGGATAGAGACAGCCAGAAATTGAGAGAGGGAGGAAGATAGAGAGGGAGAAAGAGAGACGCCTGCAGCACTGCTTCACCACTCACAAAGCTTTTCCCTGCAGGTGGGGATTTGGGGGCTTGAACCTGGGTCCTTGCACACTGTAACATGTGTACTCAACCAGCTGTGCCACCACACAGACCTTCCAAGTCTTTTTTTTCTCTCTATTTTATTCAACAGACCAGACAACTTGAGAGGGAAGGGGGTAAGAGAAAGATAGACACCTGCAGCCCTGCTTTACCTCTCGTGAAGTGTCCTTCCCTGCAGGTGGAGAGCGGGGGGGGGTGGGGTGGGGAGTTATGTCTCAACCAAATAACCAAATCTGCTGATACGTGATAGGTATCAATATGAACTAGTACTTGGCCTATATTGTTTCTATCATGTATCTACTATTTCAACCATTGTTAAAGAAACATAGCAATGCAATATTTTTTAAATTTTATTTATTTTCCCTTTTGTTGCCTTTTTTTTTTTTTTTTTTACTATTGTTGTCGTTGTTGGATAGGACAGAGAGAAATAGAGAGTAGAGGGGAAGACAGAGGGAGAGAGAAAGATAGACACCTGCAGACCTGCTTCACTGCCTGTGAAGCAACTCCTCTGCAGGTGGGAAGTCGGTGGCTTGAACCGGGATCCTTAACTCCGGTCCTTGCGCTTTGTGCCATGTGTACTTAACCTGCTATGCTACCAACCGACCAAATTTAATCATTTAAACATTGAATAATGCATCTAAATTATTGGATATTATTTTTCTCAGATGAACTCTGTGGGAAATGGGCCCACTGTCCAGGAAGTCCAGGCCATTGTTTCCATGAGAGTTTGAGCAGGTAGAACCCAAGTTCTTCCCCTCCCTGGGTAGAGACAATGGCAGGTCTCCCTGACCTCGTGACCTAATGATGGATGGCTTCTCCAGACGGGGCTACCTTTCTGTACATGCCACTCTGTCCCCTTAAAAAAGAAGGCCATGATTTACTGTGTATTGTGTATGGCCAAGTTGAAAACTACCACAAATGTCCTGATCTTACTTAATTGCTCCCTTCCCCCCTGCCCTGAAGTGCCTGTAATTTACCCCCAGAGAAAATTGCGTTGTTGAGCTCATGACCAAGCCTTGTATGATAATTTTCCAGTTGTGATCAAATACTTTGTAGGTCAAGATGACCTGAACCTTCTTTCTGGGTTATGGGTATATCTTCTTGCTTGAATCCCCCCCCCCCAATAAACGAGATGACCCTCTGAGGCTCTCCAGGAGCTGGACGAGTCTGGTGTGGCTTCTTCCTCTCTGTGCATGTCCCCCTCAACACCAGGGCCACCCTATTACCCCCAGGGGCTGCTCTGATCCCCACTGCTGGCCAGGGAGGTGGAGGACCTGGAGCGACCCACAAAACTCTTTATGAACTTTCACATTTTTTCCTTGACAGCTAGCTTTTCTATATTTTCCTTTGACTCAGATAAGTTATTGTGCTTTGATGGCTTGATTTTTACTTACCCAGAGAGCTGCCATGATAGCCAACCTTTGTTCTGAATTGAGATCACAATATCCTACAAAAAGAAAAAAAAATGGTATAGTTCTGTGGTTGAGAATACAGTAAACTCAGATGAATGTTTCATCTTTCATCTGGAAAACAGAAATCAGCCTTCAAAGAATTCGTGTATAATATTACTTGGTAACCACTATCAGGGACAGTGGTAGGCCTCTAAAGGGCTCAAAACCAGAGAAGAAAACATTGCCTACACTTAAAATGGTTTTACAAATATGTTACTTGAAAAGCCATTTTAAAATGTGGTACTGGGAAATGAACCCAGGGCTTGTGCAACACAACCGAGCTCTCTCTTCAGGCCCTCCACCTTTTCAGTATCTTTAGGCAGAGAGGGCTGAGGAGAGAAGGAGAGCACCAAAGTACTACTTTATCGCCCATTGAGTTCCCTTATTGCCATCCAAGGTGCTTACATGTAGTTCTGGGATCAAACCCAGAGCCTCATGCATGGTAGGTAAGTTTGCACTCTATAGATTAAGTCACCTTCTACAGTGTTAATATTTGCCTCATTTAAAATCTAGTAGAAATGTGTGTGTGTGTATGATTATTGCCACTAGGGATATCACTATGGCTCAGTGCCTTCACAAAGAATCCACTGCTCCTGGTGGCCATTTTTTCCTTTTTTTTTTTTTTCCTTTTTCTCTATTTGATAGGAAAGAAAATGAGTAGGGAGGGGGAGATAGAGAGGGAGAAAGACAAAGAGACACAGCAGTACTTGATTTACCAGCTGTGACTCATCCACCCCCAACCAAGATGGGGACCAGAAGCTTAAACCTGGATCCTTGTATATTGTAACATATGTGTTCGACCAAGTGCACCATCACCCAGCACCTACAGTTATGTTGATTGCTGGCTTCCTTCAAGCAGGACAGACTAACATTGTGAAGGGTACAACAAAAACTCAGGAAATTTTACTCTTGCAACACATTATTTCAGCTGGCTTGGATTTGATTCCTTGAGTTGGGTGTGTGAGAGCTTTGTTGACATGCTACCAGGCTCAGAGTTGCTGCAAACAGGCTGTCTGCGCTGTGGGGAGGCAGCTGGTCCTGGGCAGGTAGAGCTCAGGGGTGAAAAGGGTAGTTGTGGGTTGGGCCCAGGAACACTGGAAAGCAAACATCATTCAAACATGCTGCTGTATCTCCAGTGCAGATCTAGAAATACAAACTATTCCCACCCAGCCTTGTGAACAAATTATGCAAAAAATTCAAAGAACAAACTTCAGCAGGAAATTACACCATCAGTCCTTCTGGTGGATATATTTAGTCTAGGTCTTCTCAGACTTTCTGTAGTCAAGACCGTCAGTTCTCAAGTTATAGGATCTAGCACACAACTTTCTTTGCGTATGGTAGTTACACACTAACACTAGTTCTAGTTTTGCTCTTAAAGCTACAGACAGTTTCTCTGTGAACCAGTTCTCTTATTTAAAAAATAAAAATAGGGGCAGAGGGCAGATGTTACAATGCACAAGTACCCAAGTTCAAACCCCTCCACCTGCTGGGTGGGGGGAGCTTCACAAGTGATGAAGCAGTACTGCAGGTGTCTTTCTCTCACCTTCTTTACTCCCTCCTTCCCTTTGTTTTCCTGTCAGTAAATAAGTAAACACAGCATTTTTACAAAATGGAGAGGAGAGCTGCTACTGGCATTGAATGAAAAATGGCAAAACCTACAGACCCTCCCCACATCCAACCTCATCAGAAAGTAGACTGTTCCTATGAAGCCTTTCTTAACCAGGCTGGCAAGAAAAGAAGCAATTATAGATAAGGAATACATTTAAAAATTTTTATTTATTTATGGGTAGAGACCAAGAACTTGAGAGGGAAGGGGAAGATAGAGAGAGATAGACACCTGCAACACTGTTTTGCCACTAGTGAAGCTTCTCCCATGAAGGTGGGGACCAGGGTCTTGAACTTGAGTCCTCTGCACATTGCGACAAGTATGTTTAACCAGATGTGCCACCACCTGGTCCCCAGAACAATTTTTTTTAAAGCTCTCCCAGACCCCCCAAATGGACTACCAAGTCAAATCAAATAACACACAGAAACTGGGAAAAAGATGAAGAAGAGGGAGAAGAAAAAGGTGGAAGAGGAAGGGAAGAAGGAGAAGGATGAGGAGGAGGTGAGGAGGAAGAGAAGGAAGAGGAAAAGAAGGAGAAAGAGAAAGAGAAGAAAACGGAGGAGGAGGAGGAGAAGATGACGAAAACAACACCACCAACAACAGTCCCATCTAGTAAAACTAGGACTAATGTGACCAGTAAACAGCCTGAAAAAGCCATTCCTTGGGAAGGTGCTTAGAGGTGCCACTCCCTCACCTTAGGCTGTCCTTGCCCCTGCCCCTGTTTTGCAGCTGCTGCAAAACAAATGTTCAACATTGTTTCTGCTTTTCCCCTTTGTCAGAAAGGATGAAAATCCTCTACCACTTCCTGTTAGTGAAAACAGGCACTAACGTGGGTCTTTCATAAAACTGAAACAGCGTAACTGGAACTTCACTAACGTGGGTCTTTCATAAAACTGAAACAGCGTAACTGGAACTTTCAAAAAGTATAGGGTAGGTCTCTGAGTTCTACTATGCCCAGGTAATATAAAAAGTACTAGAAGGTCTATTCCACAAGGCTAGAAATTTTTGTCCTGCTTGTTTCCTGAAGAAGATGATGAAGGTGGAGGAGGAGGAGGAGGAGGAGGAGGATGAGGGAGCACAACTAAAAACAAATGAATGATTTAATCTAAGTCTGACAATAATCCAGGGAGCTAGCTATGAAGATGCTAGGACAAGGAGAGGGACAATGCCAAGTGAGTGACTCCCTGCCCAATCTCCAGCCCAGAGACACACAATTCACTACTTTAGTCTGACCCAGTTGCAAAGCTGAGGCCCTGTCTGGTCCATCCAGGATAAACTGTAAATGATTAATAGTGACTGTTAAATGAACTTTTAAGAAATAACAAAATTACTCCACAGTAGAGGCCAAAATGACCTAACAACAGAACTTTTAAACTTCCTTTTTTTTTTTTTTAAAAAAAAAAAAGGAATCAGTGTCTATACCATTTCTCTTCTTTCTCCATCTGTTTCTAAATCAATGTTACTGCACAGTGTTCTGAGAACAAAACTCTGGTCCTTTACCTATCTTTGATTTCATCTGTCTGGGGCTAGGTAGTGGTGCACTTGGTTAACTGCACATATTACAGTCCAAGGACAAAGATTCAAGCTCCCAGTCCCCATTTTCAGCAGGGAAGCTTCACAAATGGTGAAGTAATGCTACAAAATGTCTTCCCCCCATCTCTTCCTTTCCTCTCAATTTCTTTCTCTCTCAACATTTTTTAAATGTATTTATTGGCTAGAGACAGCCAGAAATCAAGAGGGAAGGGGTGATAAGAGAGGGAGAGAGACAGAGAGCTACCTGCAACACTGCTTCACCACTCACAAAGCTTTACCCCTGCAGGTGGAGACCAGGGGCTTGAACCCAGGTCCTTGTGCATTGGGATATGTGCGGGCTCAACCAGGTGCACTACCACTCAGCTCCACCCCCCCAACCCAACTTATTATTATTATTTTTTACCAGAGCACTGCTCAGCTCTGGCTTATGGTGGTGCAGGGGACTGGAATTGAACCTGAGACTTTGGAGCCTCAGGCATAAGAGTCTCTTTGAATAACCATTATACTACCTACCCTTGTTCAATTTCTGTCTCTATCCAAAATAAATAAAATAAAAAACATTCTAAAATCCAATTTCCATTAATTAATTAATTAATTCTATTTGTTCTTAGAAGCTTTCTGCTTTCATGAAGGTCAATGGCAGTGTCTTTGCAGAATAACATTTTAACAAGTTTAAAGTTTTTATGATGACAAAAAAAAAAAGAGTGTAAGCAAATGTAGCCCTCCTTTCCAAAGGTCTCACTGTTAGAGAGAATTGGTCCTGAGGTCTCTTATCAGCTGTGTGAAACCCAGGAACCCTCTCTTGCCCACACACCACCCCCAGGTCCAGCGGAAGCATTTCCTACATGCAGTCACTGGCAGCTTACTCAGATGCCCTACCTGAGACTCAATTACCAGAGGCATGATTCATGCCTCCAGGGTGGGGTTCTATTGTAATCAAAGAAAAAGTGAGCCTTTTCAGAGGAAAGGCGAACTTCCCAGACTCCCATGCCAAGTGTCAACTATGCCTTTCTCTTTCTCTCCCCTTCTGAGACAATTCAATGATAGAAAATAAATTGCCTTGCTGGTGGAACTATACCCATGTAAGCCCCTAATCTGGCAAATCACTGTTAAATTACAAGAAAGAAAGAAACATCTTTTGCAGAATAAAAGGGAAAGTGGCATTTTAAGGGATTGAGTGGCATGTCACTGGTAGTCGCTTATATGGTAGTTTAGACTGTTTCTGTCCTGGAAGAGAGAGAGAGAGGAGAGAGAGAGAGGAGAGAGGAGAGAGAGAGAGAAATGGAGAGAAAGAAAGAGAGAAGGGGGAAAGAAAGAGAGACAAAGAGGACGGAAGCAGAGAAGAGAGTGAAAAAGAAAGAAAAACTCCTACGAGACGGTGAGGGTGGGTTGGGTGCGGCTCCGGGTCCTCAGCAGTCATCTGGAACCAAATTCACCTGAGATGCCGGGAATCAAAACGCCGACCACCACTCTTCTTCTGACCCCCCCCCCCCCAGAGTTGAAGAGACCTAAATGGTCAGCTGGAAACCTGCAGTCAGCACAAGTGGGGGGGGGGCGGGGAGGTGTGCGCCCCGCAGCTAGGTGACCCTCCTTGCTGCTCCCGGGAGCCCTGGTTTCCTCTCTTCCGAGACCCCACCCCCGGGGGCCCTGCGCCCGCACGGCTTGGGGGTAGGGGTGTGGGCTCCAGCGCAGCCCTGCCGCAGGCCGGGCTCACTTACCCTGGCGCGAGCAGGCAGCTGACCCGGTGGAGCTGTGAGCTGCCGCAGCAGCGACCCGGCTGAAATCCCCGCGGGAGAGCGGCCACGCCCCTACCTCCTCCCCTCCGGGCTGGGCCACCTGATCCCCCAGCCCCCTGCAGGAAGCCGCGCCCCTCGCTGCCTGTCAGTCCTGCCCACCTGCCTCCCAATCCCTCAGCCTGTGGCTACAGACAGACTGTGATCCACATAGTTAACGACTGCCACCTCTCCAGATTCAAAGGAGGTCTCGAAACTTTACATCAGGCTCAACCTGACGCTGTTGACTGGCTATGGAAGAAGGGCAAACGCTAGAAGAAGAAGAAGAAGGAGAAGGAGAAGGAGAAGGAGAAGGAGAAGGAGAAGGAGAAGGAGAAGGAGAAGGAGAAGGAGAAGCCCCTCCAGCCTCCGGGCTTTCTCTGTCGTGGCAGGAGGACATAGCCTCAGGCTTACCTCTCTTCTGAGCTGACACTAGTGTTTTCAGATATTTCAGCTCTTGTGCTGCGAGCTCAGAGATAGTGTCAACAACCGAGAAGTTCTCTTCCTGGTGCATACAGCATCACAACATTTCTCCAGCTTTTGCTTTGTGTTATGCACTGTATGTATATACGTATGTATTCATTCATGCATGCATGCATTCAATACTTTATATATTTCAAGGAGAGAGATACAGAAAGAAACAGCAAGCCTAGACCACTATGCTCAGCTCTGGGTTTATGGGGATTGAGCCTGGGATCTTTGGTGCCTAAGGCATGAGAGTCTAACCGTTATGCTGCCTCCTGAGGCCTGACACTTTTCTGAACGCTTTAGAGATCTCAGGAAGGAAACACTAAGAAGTTAGATAACTTAAAGGAAGTCACACAGGAGCTAGCCCAAAGTACAGAGGCAGAGTTAGCCCAAAGCTAGTCTTGTAGTCTTTCCTACTAGAAAGTCTAGAATTAAGAGGAGAACCAGACTCTAGCAGATGATGCTGTGTTGGAAGACGGTTAGGATAACAACAACAACAAAAAGTAACAACAACAAAAAGCAGCATTGTATCCTGCTATGTGTGGAAGGATGCAGAAGATAATAAAGCATTGAAGGAAGCCTTTGACTGAACCTGAGACTTCAGAACCTCAGGCATGAGGGTCTTTTGTATAACCATTATGCTGTCTCCCCACTCTAAAAGGGCTTATTTCAAGGCAACTCTAAAAAGGACAATTTCTGAATTTGAGGATTTGAGGCAGAGGATAGGGAAGCTTAGAAGGGTGATGTGATTTACCCACAATCACATAGGTAAGAAGTGTCATAACTGGGTCTTAGCTCTGGCATCCTCCAACCTCTGGGCAGGTATTTGGGTACAATGTTACAGCTACATGGAAGTGACTGGGGTGGTGACCTGATCCATGAGATATACCAGCTTTATTTGTTATTAATTTATTGGTTATCTGCAGGGCTTCGTTGCTCCAGGCTGATTTTTGTAGTAGAGATAAAGACAGATCACAGCACTGAAGCTTCCTTCAATGCTGTGGGATTGCACACACGGTTTGAGTGAGCTATTTTGCCATCCTTAATTTTTAGTGTGTGTGTGCCTGTAAAAGAAAAAAGAAGAAAGAGACCAGAACACTGCTTGTGACTTATGGTGGTGTCAGAGATTCAACCTGGGATCTCTCTAGAGCTTCAGGCATGCAAGTCCTGTGCTCTAACACATTGAGCTATTTTCCTGGGTAGAGAGATAAACACCCTTTTAACTTGAGGTCTCAGTTTAGGTTTATGTACCTGACATGCAGTTGAAGTCAAACATTGTAGTACAGGTACAGAGATAGAGTATAGAAATAAGAAATATAGATAGGAAAGGATTATTTAAAATTGGCCCGAGGGAGAAAGACAGGCTTTGTTTATAGTTGGTCAAAGCAGGAATACAAGAGCAAAGTCTCTTAAATCTAGTGTTCTAAGAGAAGAATAAGTGCAAGGGATTTTACAGAGCTAGGAAATGAACAGGAAGCACTCCAGGGAGGATGAAGGGGATATCTTCATTATCTTGCACAGACTAATTTCCTGTCAGTTGCAGCCTGGACCGGCTTGGAAGTGGTTATTAGGGTCTTGGCTATACTATCACAATGTACATTCTGCATACTGGTCCCTCCTGTTCAACTCCAGCTCCTCTCACTTATTTTAGCTACTGTCTAGCGTTCCATTTTATATCATGGTTTACCCATAGATGGGCATTATGCTGTTTCAGCATTTGGCAACTATGACTATTGCTGCAATGGTAGTTACTATACACAGTTTGGTTTGCTAGAGTGTGACTTGACATTACCACTTGGAAGTAAAGCAAAGGAAGAAAAAAAGCACTTGAATGTTTGGTATAGGGAGTGACTGATGCTGAATTTCCTTCAATGATTCACATTGAAATGGGATAAAAAAAAAAGGGGGGGGAACAAAAATGTTATCCCCAAATATGTCTTGTCAGCATATTGTGTTGAGTTGATTATTTTAAGAAACAGATGTGGGGTTGGGTGGTAGTGTACTGATTGAGTGCACGTTACGATGTCCAAGGACTTGGGCTCGAGCCCTCAGTGCTCACCTGCAGGGGGAAAGCTTTGTGGGTGCTGAAGCAATGTTGCAGGTGTCTGTCTCTTTTCTTTTCTATCACTCCCTTTCCTTTTGATTTCTGGCTGCCTCTATCCAATAAATAAATAAAGATAATACCAAAAAAGTTAAAAAAAAAAAAGAATCAGTAGATGTAGATATAGGAACAGGTCTGAAGACCGAGTAGAAGTTACTCTTCCTTGAGAGAACATCTCCATTTGGAAAAGTGTCTCCCTTTCTGTACCAGAGAGTGGAGGGTGGTCAACTCTCCATAAGAGTCATCAACAGAGAAGGCAGTGACTTAAGCACAGCCACCAGAGCCTTCTCTACTGTGTCCTTGTGTTCAACTCCACCCCATAAGAGGCTCCACCCAACATCTTTTGTTTGTAGCAGAAGAGGCTATTTAAAGTAATGGCTTGGGTCACTTCATGGAGTAACTTGGTTTTCCTGGATCTCACTCATGTATACAGGAGATATCCATGCCACTCAACTTAGGTTTGTATTTTTGTTTTTCAAGAACTTTGAAGGGTACAGGGGAAATGACCATCCCTCCCCTATAGGAGAATATTGTGAAATATTTTAATAGGATAGAGAAAAAGTATCAGCTACTGCTATCATAAAGCTATGGACAAAACACCCCTGAAACTTAGGAACTTAAAATAGCTATTTCTTCTCTCACATCTGCAGGATGGCTGGTGTGGCTTGGCTCCATATGTATTATGGGATCCAAACTAAAGTGGAACGAGTGACCTGAGACAGCTCTGCTCCTGGTGATATGGGGAGTACAAGAGCTCACACACACCTGCACATACCCCTCTCAAATCCTTGGGCATCACAGTTGCAAACATCTGTGGAACCTACTTTCAGCTACACACATGCTATCTTGTATCTAACTGCAGTGCTGTGGAAGGAACCCACACTGCAGCCTTCTGTCTGAAGGCTCTGGTCAATCAATCATAAAAGAGAAATACATTTAAGAACCAATAATAAAATTCAAAGCAAATAATTTAACTTAGACCATCTCCTTGCCTAGTTCCCTTTCCTTTCCTTTCCTTCCCCTCCCCTTTCCTTTCCCTTCCCTTCCCTTCCCTTTCCTCCCTTCCCTTCCTTTCTCTCTTTTAATCACCACTGGGACTCCATGCCTGCACAAGGAATCCACCACCCCCAGTGGCCAACTTCCCCCTCCTTTTTTAAAATTAATAAGATAAAGATAAATTGAGGGGAGAGGGAGAGATAGGGAGGGATAAAGATAGATACTTGCATCTTCACTGCTGGTGAAACATCCATCTTGCAAGTGGGGAACAGAGGCTTAAAACTGGATCCTTGCACATGCTAAGTAAGGTGTGTGCTCAGCTGGCTTTTGGGGAAGCCACTCTATGCCAGCACTACTCTAAATACTTTGCATAAATCATCTAATTGAGAGGCAAATCAGCACAAACTGTAGTTAGGACCTTGGTCTGGGGCTGGGCAGTGGCATACCTGGTAGAGCACACAAGTTACCATGTCCCAGGACCTGGGTTCAAGTCCCCAGTTCGCAGTTGCTGAGTGGAGGTTTCGTAAGTGGTAAACCAGTGCTGCACCTTGATTTTACTCATTCTGGACTTCAGACCTCCAGACCCAGAAGATGATCAATTTTGCCATTTGAGCCACTAAGCCTGTGACACTTGGTCACCACTGCTACAGGGAATGAGCCCACACCTCTAAAAATAACCTCTGCTGGGACTGGCTCATGGCTGCACCCATGCACTGTTTAATTAGAGTACAGATCAGAGCTTAGCATTACCTGAGTAAATATCCCTGACATTACTGAAAAAAGAGACAAAATAAAATGAGGCTGTTCAGGCTAGTGAGTCACACTGGACTGCTGTGAGGCACTGGTACCCAGCCCTGGTTTGTCTGGAAGCATTCCCTACTGTGCAGTTTCTTCCTTGGCTTGGGAGAAAGGTACCTCAGGATTTAGAGCCCACTGTCAGGCTAGAGACAATTGCGGGAAATTGTGAGGAAGTGAAGTTTAGATTAAGCCCCCACTGCAGCACAGAAGGAAATCCCAGGGTTGGCAGTGCATCAGTTCTCCAGGTTTTTTTTTTTAATATTTATTTATTTATTCCCTTTTGTTACACTTGTTGTGTTATTGTTGTAGTTATTATTGATGTCATTGTTGGATAGGACAGAGAGAAATGGAGAGAGAAGGGGAAGACAGAGAGGGGGAGAGAAAGATAGACACCTGCAGACCTGCTTCACCGCTTGTGAAGCGATGCCCCTACAAGTGGGGAGCTGGGGGCTTGAACCGGGATCCTTATGCTCATCCTTGCACTTTGTGCCACCTGCGCTTAACTCGCTGTGCTACCACCCAACTCCCCAGTTCTCCAGGTTTTTATAGAAACAAGCTTGAAAGTCCTGCTGAATCTGCAAAGGTGCCAGCAGAGTCTGTTGGTCTTCACCACTGGCAGGGTCTGGGCGGTTTGTTTTTTTCACATACACCGCTTGTTCAGGGGGAAAGGCACAAGAATGTTCAGACTTAGGACACTGCCTGGGTTCAGGTCCCTTCCTAAACAGTTTCCCTTGCAGAAACCAAATCCCTTTCTCTGGGATTTGGTCATGTCCATGGTGTTACAGATACTTAACCACTATTTGCATGGTCACAAAAGGACACAGCCATGTCACACTATGTTGAGCGTCCTAAGAACACCTGACGGCAGCTGTAACTGTGTCAATGATCATCACGTTGTAGCATGTGGAAAGCTTAAAGATTCTTCCCTGTCCTGGAATTTCATCTGGAAAAGCTGTGGTGATCTGAGGGTATGTAATTCATTTCTCTTGCTCTTGGCACAGTTGGTATGAGCCTCACCTCCTACCACTTAACAGAGGTTTTTTCAGAAAACAAAACAAAAGCAACAACAACAAAATACAACCGTCTCAGATTCAGAATGATGTTGTTATCTCAATGGCTTTGTCTATGTTAATGAGATTTAAAAAAATCTATTAAGAATATTGTAGCAGCCTAGGAAGTGGCACAGAGAGTAGTGCATCCCAACTTGTGCATGTGAGATCCTGAGGTCATCCCCTGGCACGGCATATGCAGAGTAATGCTCTGGTTCTTTCTCACTCTGTTATTAACTATCTTTAAAACAAAGAACACTGAGAGAAAAGCAACCACAACCAGATTGTCATTTATTAATACAAATTTATATCATGGCATATGATATTGGAGAAATCAAAAATTCATAACACACAAATTGGAAAAGGAAATACAAAAATCATTTGTAAGTTAAGAAATCAGGTTGACAGCACCACAAATGTCTTACTCAGTCTGTACAGGTGTGCAGGACCCAATACTAACAAATACCCACTGGACACTGAGGCTGAGTATCGTGAGACTCTGCAAACACATTCTAGTACTATTTCTACACCCAACACCAGGAATCTGCAGAAGTTCCTTCAGGAGACCTGAGGGCACTAAGAGGGCAGCAAGGCAGTGAAAAGGGGGCAGATCCCTCTGTCTTTCAACCCCCGAAGCCTGATAAAAGAGCACACAGCAGCACCCCCTAAGGGTTTTTGTTCCTTTTCACCTAAAGGTTAGTAAAACACATACAAGGCTTCAGTGAGCAGGTTAGAGAAACCTGAAACAGAGCTTTGTATGAAATATAATCCAACATCAGCCACTAAATGACCTCTAATCGAAAGTGTTAACATGTCAACAAAATGAATGATCAGTGGAATAAATTTCAACTTCACATCTCAACACTTCATACTTAATAAATGTGCATCTGAGAGAAGCACCAGCATTTAACGACACCTGTGAGTAGTGAGAGGGGATCCTAGACTCTTTTCATAGGGCTTAATATCTCCCTCCAGTTTCTCATGAGTGCTGCCTTGACTGGGAATACTCTCAGACTGAGTCCCCATGGCTCTCCAGACCACCCTGCTTCCACTCTTTGTACACGCACTCTGTTTTTTAGTAGTTGTGCAAGGGAAACTTAAGGACATCTGAGCAACGGAAGAGGTGCTGCTTTAATATGTAAATATCCGGGCCCTCGAAGCAACTGTGAGAAACAGGTCAAATTAAAAATGGCCTCACAAATGCAGGGCTTACTGTCCAGGGGGAATCAGCATCAAACCTCCAGATTTTTCTGGAGAAGATTCTGTGCCTGGCAGACAAATCCTCCATCTGTGAGATGTCAGTTCTGTAATGTTTGTGAGGTCCAGACAGAAGTTCTAGCTGAACTGTCCAAGCTGGTCTCAAGTAGCACCTGACCAGCTTGGGGCTTCCAGTTCTAGGCTGATTTGTCTTCTCCAGAAACCTTCGTCATTTCAGAACACCAGCTCTGGAGACAGATTCACAGTTTCACTTAGAAACATAGTTCTACATCTGTTCATCTCAGTCCTTCTTCAGACCTTGCCATGGAAATGGATACTTCTTTGTTCCAATGGGACAATGCCATAATCCAAGTCATTTTTGTGCTTTGTTCCCCTTATTTGTCCATATGTTACCCTCTCCCAATACTCTCAGCTCCCTTTGCTAAATTAATTTCTCCATCATTCACCCATGATACCATTCATTCACTCAACACATATTCAGGTGTGCTTGTGATTTGCATGGCTGAAATATCAAAGGCACTGGTTGTCCAGGGCCTTCTCTCTCCTCTCTCAAGAAGATTGGACTTGGATAGAGAAGTCACATACTGTTTCACGGTTCATTCTTTACGTGCTTTTTGAACCAATTTATTTCCAATTTGGAACGTCCTCGGTCTGGGTTAGTCTAACATAAACACTACACGGTGTGAATATTCTGTTCTCTGCTCAGTGATCATGCCGTGCGATGTGTCAGGAAAAGAACATGTCTTTCATGATGGCATAATGGAATCTGTGCTCCAACACTGAAAAACGTGACATGCATGCGGATGTCCTTGCCAATAAGGCAGAAGCAGAAAGAAACACCAAAGCAAACTGTGTGCACGCTACCTACAAAAGAATTCAGCTGTTCTCTGAACACTAAATCATTGTAAAGCCATGTGTTTTTGGCCTTGTCATGTGTGGATATGGTAAAATAAGTGCCTGAGCTACCAGAAAAGAACCCCCCAGAGGAGAAAATCCTGAAATACTGTACCAGATATGCTGCATTCTCAGTGAGCATTAGAACTTTAGCTACTGTGAGTGCCATACTTTATCTAATGTGATCACTGATGCACTCACTATCTGGTCTTGAAGTGCTTGTCAAGTCTCTCCTGTCCCCAAGTTTCAGTCTCCCTGGCATCAGGACCTGCTCCTTGGGTTTGATGTCTGATTAGAGAGGCTGAATTTCTCTCATGGTCTAGGAGAAATGCTTCAGCTGGACAACTTAGAAACCCTGTATAAAAAGAGTTCTGAAAAAAGTCCAGGCTGGTGAGTGACTATAATGAACAAATCCATACTTGGGTAGTTTAGGAAAACTGGGAATGGAACCTGGGTGTCAGCAGTTGGAACTCTGCCTTCAGAGACCAGGACAAGCCCAAGGAGATGAAAGTAGATTTGGGTGGCAGAACTGTAGTCCCACTTGCTATCTGCTTCCCAGGAGACCTGCTAGTGTGTACTCCTCACTGTTTGCACTGCCATTAGCCATTTGGACACCCTGACCTTCCAGCTTCTGTCCTGATGCTATGACACCTGCTTTCTAAGAGTGGAGCAACTCTTGGCTGCAGGTCCTGGGGAGGGACTCCACAGAAATGATGATATTCCAACACTTGAGGGGGTTTCTGCAGTTCTTGTTTGGTGAGGTAGCTCAGTTGTGAGTTGATGTGTGTGATGTGTGCCTTTCGCTACTCAAAGCTATAGTTTTCCCTTTTGAATCTGCAAGATTATAAAAATACCAGTATCTCCCTCCCATCCCAAGTTTTATAAAAGTGACTTAAGGGAAAAAAAAATCCACATGGGTCAGTCTCCCCCATTACACTTCCGTCCCATCCTGTAAGTTGTTGTGGACTCTGACCTCCAGATTCAACTTCTTGACTTTAGCACCTTTGAAGGCATATGCAGCCTCAGAGTCACTCAGTATATTGACGTTACGCACTGTGCAGTACTGTCTATTCACGTTCTTCTCCACCCTGTCTGGGCTCCTCTTGGACACCTCCACCTTGGTATTCAAAGGGTATTCCTCCAAAAGGTCTTCTCTGGGTGGTTTCTTCTTCTGCTTCTGGCATTTCCTGGTGATGAAACAAGCCACCAGAAACACCACAAGGAGGAGCATGATGGCAGCCAGGGCACTGCCTATAGACGCCCCTGTTTGGGAGAGAGAAGCAGCTACAACTGGCTCTTGCATCTCCAGATTCAGGGACTTCATGTTGGTGCCATTCTTGACTTGATCTCCTTCATTGTCATAAATGAGGGAATCATCCAGGGTCAACTGGCCACTGGGGTCTACCAGGTCCCTTCGGTCACGCCTAAGAGGGGCTGTGAGGGAACGTTGGACCCTGGGTCCTGAGACAGTGTCAGGGCCAATAATGTAGATCACCTGGAGGTACCACTGGTGTCCTGCTTCCACCTGCAGAGGAGGGCAGCATGAGACAAATCAAACATGTCATTGTCACCCACACACTCTGAAGAAAATGGGAAGACAGCTTCTGTGACAGGCCTTGGTAGATAAGTGATCTTGATGGCTTAATAATGACTAGCATCTACTTGAAGGCAGAGAACTGGAGCAAATATCTGGCATTTTATTTCACTTTTAAAGTACGATGATCCTGGTCAGTGGTGCACACTCATTACTGCTTCCTTATCTGTGTCAAACAGCCATAAGAATTAATCTCTCATGCACACCCATGTTCATCAGAGCACTATTTGGTTTTGCTTTTAAAAAATATTTATTAATAGGATAGAGACGGGGAGTCGGGCTGTAGCGCAGTGGGTTAAGTGCAGGTGGCGCAAAGCACAAGGACTGGCATAAGGATCCCGGTTCGAGCCCCGGCTCCCCACCTGCAGGGGAGTCGCTTCACAGGTGGTGAAGCAGGTCTGCAGGTGTCTATCTTTCTCTCCCCCTCTCTGTCTTCCCCTCCTCTCTCCATTTCTCTCTGTCCTATCCAACAATGACAACAATAATAACTACAACAATAAAACAACAAGGGCAACAAAAGGGAATAAATAAATAAAATAAATAAATAAATAAAAAAAAATAGCATAGAGACAGAGAAATCAAGAGGGAAAGGGGATAGAGACAGGAGGAAAGAGAGACACCTACAGCATATTTCACCACTCACCAACCTCACCTCCCTGCAGGGGGGGATGTGGGGCTTGAACCTAGGTCATTGTGCATGGTAACAAATGCACTCAACTGTGTGCACCACTGCCCACCCTACCCCTTCCCCCCAAAAAGCACTATTTGTAACAACCAAAATTTGGAAACAATCTAAATGTCCGATGATGGATGAATGGTTAAGGAAGTTGTGGTATGCATACACAATGGAATGTCACTTAGCTACTTAGAAATGATGAAATTTTTTTCTTTTGCTACAACCTCAATGGAACTTGAAGGAATCACATTACATAAAATAAGACAAAAGGAGAAGAATGAATACCAGATGATTTCCCTCATTGGTAGGATTTAAGAAACAAAGAAAGGGAAGATAAAAGTGATTCTTGGATTAGCTATGGTCTGTTGCAGCAGATTCAAAGACTCTATAGGGGCAACGCAGCAAGGATGGGGATCCCCCTGTCCTGTGGTGAAGGAAGAAGACAAGTTGGTGGAAGGTGTGGTGTGCTAACAGCTATCATGGGGAAACAGGTAACTGTACATGCAGGACACAGAGACTATGAGCATCTTGTCCATGCTTATACTAGAATTGTTGGGATACGAACGTAATTAGCATACGGCTGACGTCCGCTTACAAGCTTACTACAAACTTAGGCAAACCCACAAAAGATTGTGGATGCATCAGAACTTATTTAAGCCTTTCCCTGTGCTCCTGGGTACCTGCCCTCCTCCTCCCCACATCCCTGCCATGCCGCCTCTCCCAGGAAAACGAACACATGTAGCTAAGCTCTGGTAAACTAAGCTTAAAAGATTCACGACTCTACAGACATTATAACTAGCCAATATCTCTGCCTCATAGACTATTTTGCTGTACCTAAATAATACCATATCGTACTACTATACCACAATGTAACAAACTCCCCAATTATTTAAACCTGAGCAAAGCCACTCTAAGTTTTTATTTTTTAATTGCTATATGTACTTATGTGACAATATCTGTTTTGGAAATTAACATTTCCCCAATGAAGAGGTCTAAAAAAACAGAGATTCTCTCACGGCTGCTTTAGCTCAGTAATGCTTTAATTTGTTGGCCTTTACTGTTAGCAGTAAAGTAATAGTATTAATGACCCTATTTATTCACAGTGACCTACAGTTATTTATAAGCTAACTTACTATTTACTGACAAACTTTGGCTAAGATCGAATCATTCAACAAATATTTACTAAACGTCTACTATGTACATAATACATAGGCACTCAACAAACACTTCCTCCATCACTGAACATTTCCTGCATCACTCCCTGTGCACTTATTTTATTTCCATGTCATCAGCCTCCATGATTTTTCTTTTTTCTTTCTTTTTTCTTTTTTTGAGAAGAGATGTATTTTATTATTACATCTTTTTAAGGTTATACTATGTCTTATTATCAGCATATTGAGGAAATGCTGGCTTACATGGTTGTTGTCAAGGGGTTCATTCCCACATCTCCTTTTTGAACTAACTTTCAGAGAGTTACATACTTCTGAAATCCAAGGTCAAAGGAAACAAATATTTTGAGACAACAAGAAAGTGCAACCTGTTCTTGTAAGTTCTTCTTCACTATCACTGGGACTCAGTATTTTTGATTGTCAAATGATAGTATTCCTTACCATTCTAAGCTATATTATGTCTATGATTTCATTAAATGCCTTTCATGTACTTGCAGCTGTGCAATTTAGGAACGATTGGAGCATCATATGCACATCTGATGCACACAATGATGCAAATTAAAGAAGGTTATCACTGCTCTGGTCTGCTGGAGATGGGTGCTGAAAATCTGGGGCAAATCAAAACCTCGGTGACAATTTAAAAGGCCTGTCACAAGAATACAATAAAAGAAACTGTTATGGGGTGGGAAGCTGATACAGCATGGAGTGCTCTGGCTCTCTAATAAATACATACATACACACACACGTCTTTTAAAAAAAGAAAACAGCAGCCCAGATATCAATTTGTCCCTCTTCCTGTCAGCTTTAATTGTCCCTATTCCTTGTGCTTCTGTTCCTCTCCCCACACTCACCTTGTAGAGGGCATCTACTTTCAGAGTAAATCCATCCACACCTGGCATGCTACTGACCATGTGGAAATCAGGCAGCTCGGAAGCAAAGTGGGCCTCAAAGGGCACATCATGGAAGTACTTATCCGTGACCTCTGGCTGACTGCGGTCCTATAAATTCAGAAAAAGGAAACCAAGATTTAGAAAGATGGGGCCACCATGCTGGCAGCTGCTGGGAGGAGAATGGTCCCTTCTATTCCTGCTCTGGTTAGGGTTTGGAGAGTGTGCACTGCAGAAGCCTGTTCCAGAAGCCCACTGCTCCTCGGGTGCCCACTGTGCTCTTCCGTGGAGGATGTGTGATGCCCCTTGTGATCTCAGAACACCAAGCGAGGAACAGCCTGGACAAGTCATTCTCATACCGTCTGATTTCAGGACCCTTTAAACAGCTAGAAATCAAGCACCACAAACATCTTTTGTTGATATGATTTAGTCAATATGTGGGGTGACAGTATATTGATTATGCAAAAGACTTTCATGTTGGAGGCTCTGGGGTCCCAGGTCCCCAGCACCACTATAAGCCAGAGCTACACAGTGTTCCGGTAAAAAAAGAAAAAAAATGTATTTGGCAAAATACATATAATATGTGTAATACACGATGTTATATATAATTATATACAAAGTGAAAAAGTCTTAAGATATTTATTAATTTCCTTTTAAAATAACATGCCTGAGCACCCGGCTCCCCACCTGCAGGGGAGTCGTTTCACAGGCGGTGAAGTAGGTCTGCAGGTGTCTATCTCTCTCTCTCCCTCTCTGTCTTCCCCTCCTCTCTCCATTTCTCTCTGTCCTATCCAACAATGACATCAATAACAACAACAATAACAATAACTACAACAATGGCAATAAAAGGGATACATAAATAAGAAAATATTTTAAAATAAAGTAAAATAACATGCCAAAACCCACTATATACTAACTTAGATAATAAAATTTAAAGAAAGAAGTCTATGTTCACTGTCATCTTCCAAAAAGAGGGGTAACACTCATTTCCACTTTTGCAGAGCTCTAGAGAAGAGCCAGACTTTCCTAGCTTCTGTGTCCTATCAGTGGTGGCATGGCTTAAATATATGATGAAAACTGGGACTCGTACAGCTTTGTAGCTGGAGAAGGAAAGAAAATTTAAGCAGACTTTTCAGAGAGTCTTGTTTTAACAGTTAATCAAAACTTGCGGGATGCATTGGATCGACCTTTCCGTGGTGCATCCCGTGAGTACCCATTCATTGGGGAAACTGACGATCCTTCCTAGCCGACTGAATCCACATGGATCCCAGTCACTTTCAAAGCCAGCAACAAGCAGCTCCTGACAGCTTTCAAGCTGTTGGTCCTGCTCTTCGAGTCCTCCAACTTAATGTTGAGGGGCTGTCCTTTGCCAAACGCGTTCTCTTCTTATCAAAACTTGGTAAGTGTTTTTTTTTTTTTTTTTTTTTCTGGCATGCTGAGGCTTTGAGCCTGCATGATTACACCAATTTTGGAAGACTATTTTTCTTTAAGTTTGGGGGGGGGAGAGAAAGGGAGACACTGAGTGAAGAGACATCAAAGTGCTTCATACATGGTGCACCTCTGTGGCACCAGGATTTGAACCCATGTCTTCACATAAAGTAGAGTACGTCTTACTGGATGAGCCAGCTCCCAGCCTGGGTAAGAAACATTTTTATTGTTCATTTACTTATTTATTTTTGCATAGAGACAGAAAAATTGAGAGAGGGAGAGAGAGAGATAGAGAGAGAGAGAGAGAGAGTCCTTCAACACTGCTTCACAGCTCATGAATCTTCCCTCCTGTAGGTAGGAACTTGGGGATTGAACTCAGGTCTCTGCACATCTACTCAATGAGGTGAGCCACCACCAGTAATTTTTTTTTTTTTTGCCTCCAGGGTTATTGCTGGGGCTTGGTGCCTGCACTACAAATCCACTGCTCCTGGAGACCATTTTTTCCCTTTTGTTGCCCTTGTTGTTTATTGTTGTTATTGCTGTTGTTGTTGTTGGATAGGACAGAGAGAAATCGAGAGAGGAAGGGAAGACACAGAAGAGAAAGACAAACACATGCAGACCTGCTTTGTGAAGCGACTCCCCTGTAGGTGGGGAGCCGGAGGCTCGAACCGAGATCCTTACTCTGGTCCTTGCGCTTTGCACCATGTGCGCTTAATCCGCTGTGCTACTGCCTGGCCCCACCAGTATTTTTTTTAAAGATTTAATTGCAATGTGAAATTTGAAATGATACCAATAAACCTCGCTGGCGAAGAACTTCATGGAAAAGTAAGCATCATCATATTGTCATGAAAGAAGTTTTGACTTTAAGGACTCCCATAAAGAGCAGTGGGAGTATTCAGGGGTGTGCTGAAACATATTCTGAGAAACAGTGACCTAGAAGTCTTTTTCCTGGGACATCAATGATAGCTGATCTCATTACTCACCATCATGATCATCATAAAATTTATTAGCATTTAGTGGATCAGAAGCAACAACAATAAAACTATGTCTGGAAACCCATCAAGAATGGCCAGGAAGATGATATAATGGCAAGAGCACAGGATTTTCAAACTTAAGCACCTGAGTTTGATCCCTGGCCAAATATATAGTCTGAATCTCTCTTGCTAGTTAGTGCACAAATATACACCGGACCCGTCAAGCCTGAGCCCCTATCTGCAGGAGCGACGCTTCACATGTGGTAAAGTAGGTCTACAGATATCTACCTTTCTCTCTGTCTTTTTCTATCTCTCTCTCCCCTTTCAGTTTCTCTCTGTCCTATCAAATAAAGAAAAAAAAAAGGAAGGGATAGCTACTGGATGGATTCTTGTGCAGGCACTGAGCCCCAGGGACAACTGGGGCAACAACAAACAACAATGGGGGGAAAAAAAAGAAAAGAAAATCATCCAGAGTGGTTGTGATCTGCCTTAGGTAAAACCCACAGTCAGGAAATCTGCTGACTTAGCAAAGAATCATCACCAATCATCATACCAGTAGCAGGAATCTGTGTTTCAGGTGCTTATTTGGCTGAATGCATCCATACTGAGGCCCCTCATTGTAGATGGTCCCCGTGGGGTCAAAGAAAGGCACATAGCCGTCCTTGCCAGTACAGAGATAGACTTTCTCCAGCTGTAGCTTGTAAGCAGAATTCAGGTTTTGTTCTGGATTCCAAAGGACTCGGCCATAAAGAATTTGACCTGAAAAGATAAGAGAGGCAATAATTAGGTCAGACTTCAAGATGAAAGAGAAAGAAATGCCAAGGTTGGAAAGAATTTAACATGCTGCCTTTGAGGCAAAAGTACTTTTTAATGAAGCACTCTATGACTCCACATGTCCCTGAAATACTCATTTATTCACTCACTGACTCCTTGATTCAACAAACATGAAGTATTAAAGGTATACTGAACACTGCTGTGTGCAAAGGGTACAAAGGTGAGTGAGATGCAGCTGAGAGAACAGAAATAAAAGCAAAGCAACTGCGAATAGCAGCTTGTGTCTGTCAGACATGACAGTCAGCTGGACACTGTACTGAACCCTTTTCATGGGAGACACGTGATCTTGCAGACCAGGAACTCAGGGCACTGAGTGACTCAGTAACTTGCTGAAGGTCACAAAGCTAGTATGTGCAGAGTTTTAGATTCATTGAAGATCCACCACAGCAATGCACTGTTGAAGAAGCCATAGGATATTAAATGGACATATTGCTGAATCCAGAAATCTGCCTGGTGGTGGTATGAAAGGAACTAGAAAAGAAATTATATTTGAAACATGACTAGGCACTTTTTAGAGTAGTTGACGTGGGAAGAAGAAGTCAGAGAGAGAATTGTAGGCAAAAGACAGTACATCTGGGGGGATGGGTGGTAGCTCAGTGGGTTAAGTGCACGTGGTGCAAAGTGTAAGGACCAGCGTAAGGATCCCGGTTCACCTGCAGGGGAGTCACTTCACAGGCAGTGAAGCAGGTCTGCAGGTATCTGTCTTTCTCTCCCCCTCTGTCTTCCTCTCCTCTTTCCATTTCTTTGTCCTACCCAATGATGACATCAGCAACAATAATAAAAAACAAGGGCAACAAAAGGAAAAATAAATAATAGTAATATATATATTTTTAAAAGACAGTTTATATGCAAAATACTGAATTCTGGCAGGACACTGGTCCAGGTGGAGTTACTGCTTCCTCAGTGCTTTCTACAGAGCCAGGCTCTTTGTGTATTCTCTCTGATGCAATGCTCCCAAGAGCCTGAAAGAGAGATTCAATGGCTTCCTCCGTTCTCCTATCTCGGACATGGGTAGTGAGTGGGTGGTTGGGGCGATCTGAGCACAAGTCCATCTGGTTCCAATTGCTCACCCAGATCATCTACCAAGAGGCACAAAGTCCCTGTGAGCAGAGTGGAAGGTGTGTAAAAGCCCTGTAAGGACAGACTCTTGGGAAGGCAGACTAATAGTGCCTAGCATTTTGGACTTAAGCAAGTTAGTAACAGAAAACATCAAAAGGTTTTCGACTGATTTTAAACTAGCCTAACAGCAACACACCTGGGTTTCAGAAACATGGAGAATGGAGTAATGACAAACAGAGTAGAGCTATAGAGGACAGGCAGGGGGCAACAGTATTGCTCTACTGAGAGACAAGTTTCTAAGACTTATGAGAACTATGTTGGTTATCTTTGAGAGTTAGGAGGTGAGGATACAGAACCTTGGGGGTCGGTGTGGTGTGGAACTATACACCATAATCTTATAATCACAAATAAAAAATATAGCTGAGAGTCAAGTGAATTAACTCAAGACATGCCTAGGGGATGGATTCTTTTTTTTTCTTTTTATTTATTTATTTTCCCTTTTGCTATCCTTGTTTTCTAATTGTTGTTGTAGTTATTATTGTTGTAGTTATTGATGTCGTCGTTGTTAGATAGGACAGAGAGAAATGGAGAGAGGAGAGGAAGACAGAGAGGGGGAGAGAAAGATAGACACCTACAGACCTGCTTCACTGACTGTGAAGTGACTCCCCTGCAGATGGGGAGCCGGGGGCTTGAACCAGGATCCTTAAGTTGGCCTTGCACTTTGTGCCATATGCGTTTAAACCGCTGCACTACCATCCGACTCCCTAGGGGATGGATTCTATTCACCTTGATGATAAGAATGTAGGAGGCAAAGGGGAAGTTGAGGATAACCCTTGGGGTCTGACGGGGGGTTCACTTGGAGTGTGGTAACAGACTACAGAAAACACTGATGTGAGCATGTTTAGAGAGAAATAATGCTAGGTGTCTGAAGAACATCCACTTAGAGAGAGTCAGAACTTCTTTATCTTCATGTGGCCACAAGACTCAGGAGTGGTCAGGGACTGGATCAGATTTTATGGAAAGCTTGTGGATCAGCACAAGTACAGGCAGCTCAGAGTGAAGGAACAGGCCATGCCCTGGGGATAATTAGGGGCAGATATGGATGGAGGACAGAAAGAGCCAGGCTTGGGACTGAGGACAAAGGCATGGAAAGAGGACAGAGAGCCAGGATGGGAAAGTGGAAAGAGGTCAGGCAAGATTGAGTAGGGGCTGTTTGGTGGCACATCTGGTATAGTGCACCTGTTACAATGTGCAAGGACCCAGGTTCAAGCCTCTGGTCCTCACCTGAAGGGGAAAAGCTTCACAACTGGTGAAGCATGGCTCCAGGTATCTCTCTAGCTCTCCTTTCTCTTTCATTTATCTCTGTCTCTATCCAAAACTGAATAGACTAAATCAAATTAAAAAATTTAAAAAGACAGAGTAAATGAGGCAAGAGTAAAGAAAACCAAACAGGAAAAAAATGGCCAAAATCCACAAGTTGGTATCATTGACAAGAGAAAGCATTCTGAGTCTGGAGAGAACAAACAGCCTGACACAGACAACTAGAGGCAGAGCTGTGAAGAGAGACCACACAAGGCAGTATGTGTTCACCCTGTCAAAAGGAAGTTCCTCAGAGAAAAGAAAAGGAGAAACAGGGCTGAATTTTGAGGTAGAGTCAGGGACTCTTTTTTGTTGTTGCTCTTAACAAGACTTGGGCACTATTGTTGGGATGAAGGGAAAAGACTCAGTTACGAGAAGACTAAAAATAAGAAAAAAAAAAGGCAGAAAGGAGAATTTAGAGGAAAGGCAGATAACCAGTACTTTTATTCACTTAGCAAACATTTAATGAGTACTTAAGCACTGATGTTCAGGGATAAAATTTGATCACAACTCTGTTCTTAAGGAACTTCTGGTATGGTGATAGAAATAGGCAATAGATAAGTAAAGGGATCTATAAAATAAAATAGATGTGGTATTGCAGAAAATCAACAGTTTACATGAAAAAGAAATATAATGAAGGCCTACATTAGATTGCTTGGTAGGGTCAAGAAAAGCTTCTCTGAGAACAGCACCATTCAAAAAAACTTAAATGAGAAAGAAAAATGGAGATTTTAAAACACAACTGATACACATTGAGGGTACAAAGAAGCAGAGGGACCATCTTAAACAGAGAAATCCTGACGGAAACTACATATATCTTTGTGATTCCAAGGAACTGAGAGATTAAACACTTCATCCAGAGTTAGAGGGTGTGTGCTGATTGGTGGGAAATTCCAGCCTCACCAACTCAGGCCAGAGCTTTCCCATTGCATCACACTGTCACTCACAATGATGCCCCGGGTCTCAAGGGAGAATATAGGTCTGTCCCTTGAACAAACCAACTGTGGAGAAGTAAGTCTCCACTAGGGTGTTGACTGAAAGTTGATATGCAGAGGGAGGCTGGGACAACCTGGGAACTTACCCAAAATAGTTCTCTGACACTACAGGTGAAGGCTGAAATAACTTACCTTTTGAAAAGGCGCCTTTATAGTCCATTTCTGCCAGTGACATGTCAGAGGTGTTGGGATCCATTAGGAACACCTTCTCGTTGTTGCAGAGCTGGAATTCAGTATTGAGTGAATAGACCACGGGCACTGGGCGGTTGGTCTGTTGGAAGGCGATGGGTATCAGGAATCTAGATGGAGGAGGAAGAACAAGACTGACTGAGGCCGGGCCAACTTGGCAAGTGTCATTCCCTCCCCATCCTTCTCAGGATTCTGAACAGTCCTTTATGGTAGGTTCTAAATAATTTCAGAATCAAGAACTGTGTGGAGGAGAAGGATTTTAAAAGTTTGGGTCATTATGAGGTTAATCTGTCCTTCTGAACAGGTACAAGCCACTTCATCTTTAGAATGCTTCAAGGTTCTTTGCTTTTCTGGGCCCACTGATTGTCAAGATCCCCAGAGTTGCAGTTTGATTGCTACAGGGCTCTCTGCTATGCCTTGACTACACCTCTCCTTCTCAAATCACGTGATTCAAGACTGACTTTTTCAACTGGATTAAAACTTAATTAACCTATACCTTACTCTCTCCCCCCTCCCCAGGGAAAATGCATTTTAATAATGGGGAATGGTGGGCATGCTCAGTAGAGCAACATACAATGATCATACAGTGCACAAACAGAAAATGATGGAGAAGTGTCATCAGAAGTATAACATATAGATAGATGGCAGAGGACTCCTCTACACAGGCTCTACTGAGCAACTCTACTTAGCCCAGGGTCTGGGGTGCTTGCCAGTAAGGTTCTGTGTTAGTCCAGCGGGATTAGAATCTAATAATGTAGCCGCTCTGAGGAAGAGGTTTGCATACCCTTCAAGCTACAAGACACAGGTCAGTCAGTTTGTTTTCTTCTTCCTCCCCCACTTCGTGCTCCTCCTCCTTCTTTCTTCCTTCCTTCTCTCTCTCCCTCCCTCCTTCCCTCTTGCTCTCTTTATTTCTCTTCAAGACATCTAGACTGTACTCTTTCCTTGCCCCATCTTGTAACCTCCTTCGGGTTCTTTCTCCATCTTTTGAATCTGCTCTTTCCTTCTCTACCTTGGCCAGGGAAAGGCTCTCCCAGACAGACTGACCTTCTCTAGGCCTCTTGGCCTAGTATTTATTTCATATTCTCTGTGTACTCAGGACTCTGCTTTTTCCCCTACTGAGCAGGAATGTTGCACATGAATGATCTCACTGTCCTTCAGGTTGAGAGGCAGAGAGGGAAAGACAACACAGCACCAGATTCCCCAAATGCCTTCCCGTGTGGTCCTGGAGTTCGCACCCAGATTACGCACATGGAAAGTCAGATGTCTTCCCCAGTGAGCTATCTCTCTGATCCCAGGAGTCACTTTTTTCAACAAAGATTCAGAATGTCATTACATGATCACCATGGCTCAAGTAGCGAAAATTCATTTGCGAACGAAACAGCAGAATATATGTCTCCTTGAGTGGGTGCCTAGGTTGCATTTTAATATGGGTGAGTGTTAAACCTTCTCCACACCAACAGGTAGTTCTTGGGACACAAGCAAGGTATCTCAGAATTTCATTCAATTCTGACATAAGTAGGAAGACGACACAGTTTAAGGGTTCAGTCTCCTAAAACTTGCTTATTTCAGACACAAGTTCCAAGCCCAGACTCTCACTTGTGTTTCTGACCAAGTAGCCATAGGTCAGAAGTTCCCGTGACCCTCCTCACCTATCAGACTTCAGGTATCAGCCACAAGCCTAGTTGGTACCTGTGCTTTTTATCGACTGACTGTAGATCAGAGGCTCCCAGGATCCTCTTCTCTGTGGCAGACTTAGCTGCTGCTAGGATGTTCGGTTCCAACATGTTCCAGGATTAAAAAGATTAACACTTATACCAGCAAGTCTAAGAATAGTCTGGAAAGTAGACACACCAGTATGTTTGCTGAGTGTGACCACAAACAGACTTCTCTTTTGATATTTATTAATAAAAGTCTGCATTATATCAGAGCATGGAACAAGGGACATCAAAAGTATTTCTTCAGGGTTACACAAATTAGAATGGTTAGTGCTCAATCACTAGAGCACACTCATGTAGCCGTCTGGCTGTGCAATAGGTATACATCATGCCAATATCATGCATTCCATGGTCTGTGAGGGGCATCAGTGTTGACATATTAGGCAGCTCTAAGTCTTTTTTGCCTTGGAGGGAAGGTGTGAACTATTGATCCAACTGCTTATAAACTGATGTTATTCACCAGATGCTCATCAGAGAACAGGAACTATAGCCAGAGGGGAATATGATTGACTGTAGGTGGTCAGCATTCTTTTTTTATATACATAGCTTCTCAGTAACTAAGAAAACAGAGTAGCAGAAAGTGTATCAGTAAGTAAAAGGCATGATTCAGGGGTCTCCAATGCTCCTCAGTTTGATCAATTTGCTAGAGTGATTCACAGAACTCAGGAAACCTGTTTCTTTTCTAGATCACCCATTTATTAAAAAAGAACACTAAGGATACAAATAAACAGATAAAGGGTCAGAGACTGTGGATGAGGTTTTAAACAGAGAAGCCCCTGATTCCATGAAGCTTGGGGCCAGCACAGTGACACATGGAGTGGAGGTTTTCTGGATCCCTAACCTGTAAGCTCTCTAATCCCCCATCCTCTATTTACTTATTATATGTAATTATTATTATTATTATTTATTATTATTATTATTACCTCCAGGGTTATCGCTGGGGCTTGGTGCTGGCACTATGAATCCACTGCTCTGGAAACTATTCCTCGCCCCCCCCCCCTCCGTTTTATTGGATAGGACAGAGAGAAATTGAGAGAGGAGGGGAAGACAGAGAAGGGGAGAGAAAGACACCTGCAGATCTGCTTCACCGATTGTGAAGCGACCCCCCCTGCAGGTGGGGAGACAGGGGCTCAAACTGGATTCTTGGATGAGTCCTTGTGCTATACCGTACGTGCGCTTAACCTGGTGCACTGTCGCCCAGCCCCCTGTACTTACTTTAAAAATTTTTTATAATAAAGAAGTTTATTGGAAGGAAAATATTTGTTTTTGTTTTAGTATTAACTTTTTGATGGGTTTAAACCCCTAGAGCATTTTTAATATATAGTATTCTTAAAATTTACTAAGTTTCTAATTTAAAGAACACTATATTTGTTCTATTAGTAACAATGACTTTGGTTCTCTAAATTTCTTTCTAATGAGCTCTCAGAATAGTTCAGGGATTGAAAAAAATTTTTTTTTGTCAAAGTCAGATATTAAATGTGTTAGGCTTTTCTTCACTTAACGGTTTTTGTTGCAATGTCTGCCTCATATGTGCACTTATTTTTATGGAGGTTCCATTACACAGGCAATGATGGATCAAGTCACTGGCCATTAGGGATAAACTTAATCTGCAAGAAAGCTTCATTACACCCTGAAGTTAGGGATGGGGTGAGGCAGAAACTTCCAACACTGTAATCTTATGGTCGATTTCCATTCTTTTTTTTCTATTTTCTTCTTTTTTATTTTTATTTATAAAAAGGAAACATTGACAAAAACCATAGGGTAAGAGAGGTACAACTCCACACAATTCCCACAACCAGAATTCCCTATCCCAACCACTCCCCTGAGAGCTTTTCTTTATGTCTCTGGGAGTATGGATGCAGGGTCATTATGGGGTGTAGAAGGTGGAAGGTCTGGCTTCTGTAATTTCTGATTCCCATTCTTAGATGCTTCCAAGAGTCAGCTCATTTAGTTACCTCTCCACATAAGAAGAGACCTTTTTTTTTTTTTATTATTTAAGAAAGGATAAATTAACAAAACCATAGGGTAGGAGAGGTATAACTCCACACAATTCCCACCACCCAATCTCCATATCCCACCCCCTCCCCTGATAGCTTTCCCATTCTCTATCCCACTTGACTATTCCTTACTTTTAATTGAAAGTGTTTCAGGGGAGATTTTCAAGGGTTGGGGAATAGACAGAATGTGAGGCACAGAAAAAACATCTGTACAAGTCAGCAATGATCCTGCTTCACCTGTTTTGATGTAACCATTAGACATATCAAGAATTCATTTGGTTTCTCTCTGTGTGTGTCTCTCTCTTTGCATCTCTCTCAAAAAAATAAAAATAAAAAAAGAGTTCATTTATCTGACTGAGGAAAATAGATTTTTCTTTCTGACACTGGTACTACGAGAGCCCACAAAGTACTTAGCATACAAAACACTCTACAAATATTTATTGGTGAAATATAGTGAATAATGGACTTGAGGTGATGATGATTATTATTTGTAGTGCATAATATATGAAAAACCTCTCACAAATAGGCATAGGATGGACCATAATTCTTTTATATCAAGTCTTCTGGATTCTGAGTCAATCCTGATGGTGTGTGTGTGTGTGTGTGTGTGTGTGTGTTCCAGTGTACCCAAACTGAGTTATCTAGATGATCAAATGCAAGGATGGGCTTAGGAGAAAGTCACCCTGGGGGTGGTGAGGAGTCCACAGATAATGGCTTTTTTGATGCAAGGTAAACACATCCAACTCAGAGGCTTTGGTATTCTTAGTATTATTCTCTCCCTCTGCAGCCTTCCCACCCACACAACACTGGGCCTAAAGATAGTTGGTGTCTTACTGTTGTTCTCTTTATGCCTTCAATCTGTTCCACTTTCCTCTTAAAAACTATCCAGACACTACTACAATTCCATCCTGACTTCCCTGGACAGACAACCTCACCAATGTGTCCTGAAGTCTCACCTCTCCAGAGCCCAATCCCATAAAGGAAAGATACCCCATACAGGTTGAAGGTATGGATTGATCTGCTAACATCCTTGTCCAGGAGAGAAGCAATTATAGAAGCCAGACCTTCCACCTTCTGTACCCCATAAAGAATTTTGGTTTATATTCCCAGAGGGATAAAGAATAGAGAAGTTTCCAATAAAGGGGATGGGACATGAAACTCTGATGGTGGGAACTGTATGGAATTATACCTGTTATCTTACAATCTTGTTAATAAATCACTAATAAAAATTAAGAAAAAACACAGGGGGCTGGGTGGAGGCACTCCCAGTAAAGCACACATGCTAACAAGCACAAGGACAGGGTGTTGCTTCACAAGTGAAGAAGCAGGTCTTCAGGTATGTCTCTTCCTCTCCTCTCCTCTCCTCTCCTCTCCTCTCCTCTCCTCTCCTCTCCTCTCCTCTCCTCTCCTCTCCTCTCCTCTCCTCTCCTCTCCTCTCTTCTTTTTTTATTTTCCTCCTGGGTTATCACTGGGGCTCCATGCCTGCACTATGAATCCACTGCTCCTGAAGGCTACTTTTCCCATTTTGTTGCCCTTGCTGTTGCTGTTATTGTTGCCACTGCTATTGTTGTTGGATAGGATAGAGAGAAATGGGGAGAGGAGAGGCAGACAGAGAGGGAGAGAGAAAGATAGACACCTGCAGACCTGCTTGACCGCTTGTGAGCGACCTCCCTGTAGGTGGGGAGCTGGGGGCTCGAACCAGGATCCTTACACTGAACCGGGATCCTTACACCGGTCCTTGGGCTTTGTACCATATGTGCTTAACCCAGGCCCCCTTTTCTTCCCTCCCTCCTTTCTTTCTTTCTTTCTTTCTTTCTTTCTTTCTTTCTTTCTTTCTTTCTTTCCTTCCTTCCTTCCTTCCTACCTTCTATCTCTTTTTTCCTTCCTTCCTTCCTTCCTTCCTACCTTCTATCTTTTTTTTCCTTCCTTCCTTTCCCTCCCCTCTCAACTTCTCTTTTTCCTATCTAATAATAATAAAAAACAAATTAGAAAGGAAAAAAAATGGCCACCAGGAGCAGTGAATTTGTAGTGCTGGCACCAAGTCCCAAACCATAACCCTGGTGGCAATAATAATCATAAAAACAAACAAACAAACAAACACAAATTATCCAGCAACCACCCTGGAGAAACTGTTCCTTTATAGAAGAGCCTTAAGAGATTCACATAGTATTCTTTGTAGTTGAGAGAATCTGAAATTATAAGCCAAAGCGAATAGACAAATAAGCTGTGGCACATTCTTTCAATGACCACCCTAAAGAAGTGAGAAATAAATCAGCTACGTACATCAACACAAACATTGATTCACTCATGAATCAGTGAGTGATTCAGGAGAGGAAGAGAAGCTGCAGAGAGATTTCGTGCAGTGTGCAAGTTAAGTCAGAAATGTGGAAAGTCATGCAGAATGAAATATGCAAGGAGAGATGAAACCAAGACAAAGGATGACCAGCAGCAGCCTCAGTGGTGACCTCAGCGTGGAGGCGGGCTCAGTGGGGAGTGCTGCTGAGGGTGCTGAGGCACAGACCAGTTCCACTCTCTCTTTTGTCTTTGACTCCCAGTTTCATTAATTAGAAAGAAATGGAGATTAGCAGCTCCAAATCATGTGAGGAACCACTGAAGTGAAAATGAATTGTTAAAAGCTTCGTGTAGAGGAGTCGATGATAGCGCAGCAGGTTAAGCGCAGGTGGTGCAAGGCGCAAGGACCGGTGTAAGGATCCTGGTTCAAACCCTCGGCTCTCCACCTGCAAGGGGGTTACTTCACAAGTGGTGAAGCAGGTCTGCAGGTGTCTATCTTTCTCTCCCCCTCTCTGTCTTCCCCTCCTTTCTCCATTTCTATTTGTCCTATCCAACAACGATAACATCAATAACTACAACAATAAAAAGACAACAAGGGCAACAAAAGGGAATAAATAAATAAATACATAAAAATAAAAATAAAGCTTCATGTAGACCCTCCCACCTCCATAATATGCACCTGGCATATGGCCATTAATATTACTGCTAGTTATTATTATTCATTTTCTCATCAGTACCACAGGCCAAGGGATGCTTAAGTCATGGCAGTTACAGTTCAAATGAAGTAATATTCTCTTTCTTGAGGTTTTATATACTTTCTTTCTATTTATGGTATTCTGAATATCTAAAATATTTCATCATTTAAATTTTAATAGCAGAATAAAACTTCCCCAACATATCTCATCAGATTATTTGTCCTCTGGTGCTGTGGTCAGCTGCCACCCTCCTGGAGACCTCTCCCCGACCTGGCTGACTGCAGTGCTCCCAGCATTGCTCCTACTATTGATCTTGGTAACTTCAGCATCCACATGATGGACCATTTAATACTCTAGTCGCTCCTCTCTGACCATGTTTATCACAACGGAGAAGAACCAGAACATCCATACCTACAATGGGGATGTACACACATAGTGGGTTGCTGGAAAAGTCATGATGCATTTTTTGCATAGAAAAATATATCATGGGGGGGGCAGGTGCTGGTGTACCTGGTTGAGCACACATGGTATAATATTCAAGGACTTGAGTTTGAGCCCCTGGTCCCCACCTGCAGGGGGAAAGCTTTTTGAGTGGTAAAGCAGGGCTGCAGGTGTCTCTCTGTCTCTCTCTCTCTCCCCCCCTTCCCTCTCAATTTCTGGCTGTCTCTATCCAATAAATAAATAATTTTTAAAAGGAAGTATATATCATGGGGCTGGGGAAGTAATATAATGATTATGCAGAAAACTTTCTTTTTTAAATCTTTATTATATGGAAACAAAGGGATGGGGGGAGGGGGAGATAGAAAGAAAGAGAGAGAGGAGAGAGAGAGAGAGACCTGCAGTCCTGCTTCACTGTTTGTAAAGCTGGACCCTGGTCAGTGCTCTGGTCCCCCTCCCCCCATCTCTCTCTCTCCCCCCCATATATATGTACATATATATGTATATATATATCCTATTCCTAGCTATTTACCTAGGACCCAGATATTCTATTCCTGAGAAGATACTTGGGATGATTTCGATGCTCTTGAATTTATTGATGCTGTCTTTGTGGCCTAACATGTGGTCTATCCTTGAGTATGTGTTATGTGGATTTGAAAAGAAGGTGTATTCTAGTTTTTTGGGGTGAAGGACTCTGAAAATGTCCAAGAGGTCTAGTCTGTCAATCTCTTCATTCAATTCTCTTGTATCTTTGTTGATTCTCTGCTTTGTTGATCTAAGTGTGAGAGTGGGGTATTGAAGTCTCCCACTATTATTGTATTACTATTTATGTATTTTTGAAATTCTTTCAGTAGGTGCTTGATGTATTTAGATGGTCCCTCATTGGGTGCATAGATGTTAATAATTGTTAAGTCTTCTCAGCTGATTGATCCTCTAATAATTATGTAATGTCCTTGCCTATCTTTTATTACTTTATTTAATTTAAAATCTATTGTGTCTGAGATGAGAATGGCTGTTCCTGCCCTTTTTTTGTGGTCTGTTAGCCTGTATGATAGTTTTCCATCCTTTCACTTTAAGTCTGTGTTTATCTTGTTGTGACAGATGGGATTCTTGCAAGTAGCATATGGTTGGGTTATGTTTTCTGATCCATCCCCCCACTCTGTGCCTTTTGATGGGTGAGTTTAAGCCATTGACATTTATTGATATTATGGATTTAATGTATTGTAGTGCCATTATTCAAAAAAATTTTTTTTGTTTGCTCTGATATATTGCAAGATTATTCTATTCCTAGGTATTTACACAAGAAAGTAGAAAGCATATGCTCACATAAAGGTTTACATATAAGCTCACTGGAGCTTGACCTGCTACAGCCCAAACCTGGAAATCACACAAAGTACCAGTAAGTGATGAACTGATACCAAACTGCAGTGTCCCTTTATCACAGACTGTAACTCACCAGTAACAGAACAGACTACTGCCACTCACAAACACACAGATGGGTCAAAATAACCAAGCTGAGCAAAATACACCAGATACTGTGAACTGCACAAGGTCACTTATACCCATTCTGAGAAAATGCAAGGCAATCTATGGCTATGGAAAACGAATCAGCAGATACTTGGGGACAGAGGTGGCTGGGGGGATTACACAGCTGCACAAGAAAATAGCTCTTTTGACTATTTTAATTGTGGTGTGTATCTTGAGTGTAAGGATGTATTGGCATTTACCAAAGGGTCTACTCCACTTAAACATTTTATTCCTGTGCTTCGGGAGGTGGTGCAGTAGATACAGCACTGGACTCTTGAGCATAAGGTCCCAAATTCAGGCACATGTATGAGGACACATATCTGGATGCTTTGGTTTTCTTTCTTTCTCTCTTTCTTTCTTTCTTTCTTTCTTTCTTTCTTTCTTTCTTCCTTCCTTCCTTCCTTCCTTCCTTCCTTTCTTCCTATTTCTCTTATAAGTAAACAAAACCTTTTAAAAACGTATTCCTTTTATTTATTTTTTGAAAGAAAGCAAGAGCACAGAGCACAGCTCTACCATTTTACAAAGTGCTCAGGATCAAGCCCAGGTCTCACACATGTGAAGAATGTTCTCAATGGCTGAGCCTCTTTCTTGGCTGCTCAACGTGTATACTGTAAACACACATAATTTCATTTACATCAATAATATAATAGCAAAAGGAACTCAGCTGGAGCTGGGACACTCTCTGATCTGCTGCTGTCTCTAATCCCCAACAGTCTCCTTCACTGACTTTTCTCCTTTCAAATCTCAAGACGCCTCATTTTTAGCTACTGCTTGGCTTTTCACACCACAGAGGAAACAGACTCAGACAGATGTCTACTTTCTCATCCTTTTTTCCAAGTACTGATTTTCTCTTCCCCTCTTAGAAATAAAGACAAAAAGGGAGGGGGGAGAGAAAGGAGAGAGTAGGAAAGAGACCAAAGGCCAAAGCTTCCTTCAATGCAGTGGGGGTTGGGCTTGAACCTGGGTCATATGCATGGCAAGGCAACACACTGTCCAAGTGAGCTATTTCATGAGCTCTTCCAAATGTATATTGACTTCACCTATAATATAGACTCTGCCTGCCTTTCTCAATCCTTCAAGCTAAGGGGGAACCCCCATTCCCCTCTCTTCTTGGGGACTTGGTGGTCACATTATCAAAATTCTTCTAATTGACAAATAGGGGTTATTCTCACCAGTGTATAAACATTCTGAAATATTCTGTACCCTGAAACACAGTATCTGTTTACAGCCATTGTCCCTTTCCTCTGATTCTTTTGTGAGAAACCCCCCTAAGTACAGTTTCTTCTTGTTTCTTCTTCTCACATCTCTCTCTCTCCGGAGCCCACTCCAGTGCCATTTTACCCCCTTGCCCAAGTCCATGAGTCTTGCCTTTGCCAAACCACTAATGACCTCCAGGTTGCCAATTTTCAGTCATTTAATTTGTAAGTCACATTCCAATTTATCTTGTTTTAGTGACATCAGCAAATTCTATCTTCAATATCTTAGAAATGGTTTCAATTCATGTGGCTCAGTTCCTAGGAAGGAGGCAGCAGACTATATAAGCTGCTGCTTGAGAACCAAGGTTATTTTTAATCCTCTGCTCTAATCACCATGAAAAGACTCAAGTCAATGCTGGTTGAATGAATGGACACTGAGATAGCAAAGTTCAGGCCCGAGGCAGGTATGGGCTGATGGACAGTTGTGCTCTGTAAAGTCACAAGGAACACCAACTTAGCAAATGCTGAGCCTGTTTTTCTAGAGGAAACACTGGGTAGAGGTCCTGCAGTTCTCATGAAATGTTCAGCATATAACCTTGCTTAACGCACACATCCATCTAGAGACACCTTCTCTGATATATGCTGCTGATTCATTAGCATAGAATTAACCAGCACTGGAAGTCCTGCTGAATGAGTTTCTCTGCCATACTAGGAGACACTCTTGTCTTCTTGTGCTTAAGTACACTGGACAGCACTACACTGTGCCTGGCAGTAATTTTAAACAGCAAAATCGTCAATGAAAAGTACATTTATAGACCTATGGTACAAAATAAACCTCGAAAAGGACACTTATGTGGAATTTGAAAGCAGGAACAAGATGGTGAACTGCTGTTTTGTCTGACTTCAGCTGGAAAAGTATGTCGGTTACTAAGTACATCGGGGAACGAAAGTAAAAGGAATTTGACTCTGAATTACATACACTTTTTACTGAGTTGACAAATTTCCAAATGCTGAGAGTCTGAGTCTTCCTACCTTTCTGGGGCATGTGCAGTGCAGGCCAAAGGTTTCTCTCCTGGATCCACCCATGGCTGTGTGGGCTGCACCGTACAAGGGATCAGGTAGATGGTGTATTCTCCAGAGTAGTCCTTCCTGGGAGGAAGCAGAGCAAAGGGAATAATTCACATGTTAGCTAGTAACCCAGAAGCATGCTGCTGTTCTTAAATAGTTTTCAGAGGATATTTGTGACAGGCATCCAAGAATTTTATGAGGCTGCAAACAAATTTTCACAAATTCATCACTGATTACTTCACCTTCAGAGTATTAGTCACAGGTGTTAAACTTTCTTTCACTCAAGTCCTTTTCATGAAAAAGGCACTCTGTTTATAAAAAACAAAAATGCTCTGGTAAAGACAAGCCAGTGCTGGATGCTTCCTTTAGATTCCAATAAAACCCAATAACTTATTTTGCAGAATTTCTTTCTTTCCCTTTATTGCCTGCAAAATGAATCCATTGCTCCCAGTAACCATTCTCTCTCTCTCTCTCCCTCTCTCATAGAGACAGAGAGAAATTGAGAGGGGAGAGGGAGACAAAGAGAAATAGCTGAAGTACTGCTTCACTGCGCAGAAAGCTTGCCCCCTGCAGGTGGGGACTGGGGGCTTAAACTGGGGTCCTTGTGCATAATAACAGGTGCACTCTGCCAGGTGTGCCACCACCCAGGTCCTTGACAATTTCTCTTTTAGTGTTTCTTATTGACTGACACCCTGTTTAACCCCTTATCAGCTGTAAAAGTTGTTATTAAGTTTTACTGTGTCAACAACTGCCTAAGGAGAAGAGGTTTTAAATGCCTTATGGTAAATGACACCACTCTGAAGACACTCCTACCCCCTTCTTATTAGCACTGAGTACAAAGACTCCTCTCCCAAACTCCTTGGTTCTTTGGAAACATCAACCCTCCCCAGACACTAATCACTGGGGATACCCCGTCTGGCACTTCATGACACGGAGAGCCAGAAGCCTTTGTGTCCTCGCCTCCTCTGTTTCCCACACTTGTCAATGAGAAGCAGCTCTGGCCCTATATGTTGCCTGGAAGGCAGCCAGACAGCCCAGAAGCTTCAAGAAGATTCTTCAAGAGTTTTGGGTGACTGCCATCTATTGAGTGGATGGAACAAGGCTGTGAGTCTTAATTATAACCATTGCAAGTGATCTATGACAGTTCTGCTATCTGCTGTGTTTGTTCTGTGACCATTCCTTTTCTCTTTTTGACCAAGAGCCACTCTTAATCTGCACTACTCCAGCCTTTAGGTTCATGATTAGTCAACAATTTGTTTGGCTTTGTATGTTAACTCTCTTTTCAGCCACCAGGTTCCAGATGCTAGCATGATGCTGACCAGACTTCCCTGGACAGACAACCCACCAATGTGTCCTGGAGCTCCAATTCCTTAGAACCGTGCCCAATTAGAGAAAGATAGAGGCAGGCTGGGTGTATGGATCTGCCTGTCAATGCCCATGTTCAGTGGGGAAGCAATTACAGAAGCCAGACCTTCTACCTTCTGCATCCCACAATGACTCTGGGTCTGTACTCCCAGAGGGTTAAAGAATAGGAAAGCTATCAGGGGAGGGTATGGGATACGGAGTTCTGGTGGTGGGAATTGTGTGGAGTTGTACCCCTCTTATCCTGTGGTTTTGTCAGTTTCCTTTTTATTAAAAACAAAACAAAACAGGGACTTGGAGCAGCTGTCTCCTTTTGGCTGCTGCTTCTTCTGGTCAGAAGCATCTCGGTGGAGGTGCTCCAGGTATCTGCCAGCCATGGCTACTTCTCCTGGGAACTAAACACGTGTGACTCTGCTAGCCGGTAAACTCTTAAAACTCCCCTACAGCCATGAGCAACTTATACCTCAACGTATAATTGTTTGTCTTATGGAATTAAACTTTTGTTAACTATACTCAGACTTTATGGACCTAGCATATTCTTAACCCCTGATGAGAATTGCTTATTTTGCCTTTTACCCGTTTCACCCTAATAAAACCTTCTATTGTTTAAACCTGTTCTCAGCTCCCCACTGAATCCTTAAGCACTGAAATCCTAAGCCCCTTTTAAGTCTTTAGTTACAACACGGCCTCTAAGCCACCCTTTTTAAAATTAAATTACGACAGGTACGGGAAAGAAAGAAACCATAAGAAGCAACATCTGAACCTAATAAATAGAGATCTTTGAATATGATATGGGTTGCGGCAATTGGAATGGCATTTCTTTACCATAGTAAGTCTTTTTTTTTAAATTTTTTGCTTTTTCCTCCCTTTTGTTGCCCTTGTTGTTTCATTGTTGTGGTAGTTATTATTGTTGTTGTTGTTATTGATGTCTTCATTGTTGGACATCATAGGACAGAGAGAAATGGAGAGATGAGGGGAAGACAGGATGGGGATCGAAAGATAGATACCTGCATATCTGCTTCGTTACTTGTAAAGCGACTCCCTTGCAGATGGGGAGCCAGGGGCTCAAACTGGGATCCTTACACTGGTCCTTGTTCTTCGCACCATGTGCGCTTAACCCGCTGCACTACCGCCAAACTCCCTGTTTTTGTTTTTAATGTGGTGCTGGAGACTGAACTCAGGGTCTCATGCATGTACACAAGCAGTGAACCAACCATTCCCTGGCCCAACTCTTTTTTCTACTTTCTTTAAAAAAAAAAAAAGAGAGAGAGAGAGAGAATGATAGACAGCAAAGTTCCCCTCTGGCATCTTGAAGTTTTGTGTGTTACTCCTGGGTCATGCCTAGGATAGAAGCCATAGGCATCTGGATCTCCCCAGCTCGATACTAAGGCTTTATCTGGACACATTCCTGTTTGTTTCCCTTGCAGGAACAGGTACCACATGACTACATTCTAGCCAATGAGATACAGTAGAAATGGTATGTACCTTTTCTGGTCTTAACCTTGGAATAAGAATGACCACTTCCTGATTGCTCTGAAGTACATTTCTTCCTTGGTTTGACAGAAATCCCCCCATCTATTCTCCATTTAAAACAGAAATCCACCTCTAAAGGAAAAGCCTTTTTATAAATAAAAATTAAACCCCCAGTAGAAAGAGAAAGTATTTTAGATCTGCCCTTGAACTCCATCTGTATTCACCTGTTATATGAGCTTGTGGCTCTCCAGAGTTGATATGGAGAATCAAAAGTCTGAGCACTCCACAGGAGCTGCAGGTCAAATTCAATGCCTCCTAGGTGGTCCGGTGTTAATATGAAAGACTTCATATCAGGAAGTGTGTGGTGCTCCATCACAAACTGCCCTGCTCCACAGAGAAACACACACACATATTTGTAAGGTTTTTTTTTTTAATTTAATCTTTACTTATTTATTTATTGAATAGAGACAGCCAGAAATTGAGAGGAAGGGGGGAACAGGGAGAGAGGCACCTGCAGCACTGCTTCACCACTTGTGAAGCTTCACCCATGCAGGTGGGGACCAGGGGCTTGAACCCAGGTCCTTGCACATTGTAACATGTGTACCTAACCAAGTGTGCCAACACTTGGCCCCCTTATTTGTGAGTTTTTATTGTACTTCTCTCCCATGAAAGTATTAGAACTGAATTCATATTCTGCTACCAAACAATTAAGGTTATATTTACTCTTATTTCCCTCAGAATATGTCAGACATTGGAGCAAATATCTTGTATTGTCCTCAGATGTCACCCTACTTATGATGGTCACTTTGCTCATACAACAGACAATAGGAGGTAACACTAGTGAGCATATTCACAATGATAGAGTCCTTACGTGACTTATTTGATGTGAAAACAAATACACTTAGCTTTTGAATTTCGACCTCGATATTCCTGGGTAGTTTACAATTAGAGGTAATGATTTTTGGATAAAAAGCAATTTCATTTAGGGTCAACGCAAGTCCTCAGTGGAAGGATACAACTGAAACATTTGTGAAGAAGGTAAAGGTGGCTTAGCAAGATGCTGCTAATCTTTAAAACTGCGGTAAAACTGCAGTGTCACAAGTCAAAGCAAGTAGCGGGGGTATTTCTAGGTTACTAGAGTCAAGTCAAACACAACAAAATGAAACATTTGGATTTTGATAGGATCCAGTTCTCTATAAGCAGATAACAAGTAAACATAATCAAATGTAAAGACAAATAGAAAAGACAATATAGGAAATACAAGTAGACTGTTCACTATTGATCAGTGTAATCTGTTGATATACTAATGGTATTGTGATGTATAAGAGAATGCCATTCTCAAGAGATGTCTGTGAAAGTACTTCGGGAACTAACATGCACTTGTAAGTTGTTTTCAACAGTGTGAATCCCTAGAAGAGCATGCATGTGTGTGTATATATATGCTTGTATGTCAAAATGTTAACAATTATCGATTGTTTTTTCACTCTTTGTCTTTTCAGCTTTTGTCTGTCATGTTTCTTAATGAAACGGTGGGAATAACAGCATTGTTATTACCTCTGAACTTGGCATGAGTCTTGAATTCGATGACTAGTCGACCATCTTCTCGAATATAGATTCTTATTATCTGCAGCCTTGCAGAGAGGATGCTGTCTGTCTGAATTCCTGGGAGGTTGACCATAAATAAACACCCATGTTAGGGCAGGAGAAGATCTTCCAGAAAACATCTGTTACCTATGTGTGAAAAACCCCAGTGGCCCCTCTAAGTAGAGCTGCACAGCTACTTGATGTTTTTCTGTTTGTTTGGGTATTGGGGATGGAAACTAGGACTTCATACATGCGAGGCAAGTATTCTACCACTGAGTCACATCCCAGGTCTGCATTTCTGATGCATCTTGACAAAGTTTAAACATGCATTCTATTTATTTACTTATGATAGAGACAAAGAAGAGTTAAGAGGAAAAGGAGAGAGAGATAGATGGAGAGAGAGATACAGAGAGAGAGACCTGCAACACTGTTCACTGCTCATGAAGCTTCCCCCCACAGGTGAAGGTGCCTGACCCCATTTCTTGACAAATGTACAGAGGTTATTTAGATACCTTTACTAATTAAAACTGTGTGACAGTTCATTTTACCTGCTGCTCCTCTTTTTTGTTCTCCTCCTTTTTACAGCTCCATTCTCTTTGACATAGCCTCTCATATCTGTGAGAACACTTAGCTCAGCCCCCTATATTTTGGTTTTTAACACTGCACACTTGATCTCATGCACATGTAAAGACCCTTCAGAAAACTCAGGATGGCCACCTTGAACTAAAAGTAGGCTGAAGATTCCTACTTGGAAGAACTCAGGCAAAGGCCAAATTTGCTCTAGGCCAAGCAACTAGAATGAGCCAGGCTGCTCTTGACTTCTCTTTCCATTTTCATGTATCTGACTTGAAGATACTTTTACTTGCTGAACATTGTTAAGTCAAGCCATTTTTAACCAGAGGTAGAAGAATTCAGTTCTACTCCAGAAGAACACACTCTCCTTTGACCCTCACTGGGTGGTGCAAGGCTGATGCTACACTGGCCTTTTCTACTCTGATTCCATTCTACATTCCAGGAGGTCTTGCAGCACCCATGGTACAGCAAGGTTCTTTCTCAGGATCCACAGAACTGTGCACTTTGTAGACTGCGGGAGTCCCTCTTACAGGGTGTCTGCAGGACATTGTGAAGTCACTGTGTAATGTTTTTTATTTTTAATTTTTACCAGCAGGTTTCTCACTCAGTGCCAGCACTATGAATCTACTACTCTTGGCAGCCATTTTTCCTTTTCCTTTTCTTTTTTTTTTTCTTTTTCTTTTATTTGATAGGGCAGAGAGAAATTTAGAGGAGAGAGCAAGATAGGGAAAGAGGCAGAGAGACACTTGCAGCACTATTTCACTGATTATGAAGCTTTCCCCCATCCAAGTGGGAACTGGGGACTTGAACTCTAGTCTCTGTGCTGCAATGGTGATATCTAAGCTCTATCAAGTGTACCGCTATGGGACCACTGGGTAAGGATTCTTAACACGTCAATGAGTGTACCTGTTCTCCAGAGCACAGTGTCATAGAAGAAGGAAAACTCCATCTCTGTGTGGTGTTCCAAGGAGGCCCAGCCTCGGGGTGCCGTCACATAGATGTAGGACACATAGAGGGGCACGTGCACAGTCAGGAACGACTGGGCAGAGTCTCTCACCTACAGGGTCAATGGTGTCCACACAAAGGAGGTTAGTTCTCTTTGGGATGAAAGGCATGTTTTGATTCAGCTTGCACTCACTCATTCAATAATTACTAGCCAGCTGTCCATGACTATCCTAGGCATCAGCTTAGGAGCTGGGTTCTCAGCAACAGAAAAAAAAAAATCACTGCCTTTCTGGAACCCACTATCTAAATATAAAGGAGATACATAAATCTTTAAAATAAACAAGGCCAGCAAAATAGTTCACAGAGATTGTGGACTGCTTTGCCATGTGCTTGGCCCAGGTCAGAGTGTGGTCCCCACAGTGCTGGAGGAAACTTCGGTGTTGTCTGTTTCTTTCTTCCTTCCTATTTTTCTGCCTGGATCAATGAAGCCCTGGAGGTGACCAGTAGATAAATAGGTAATTAAGTTAAGTAAATAAAGGAATGGGAGTAGCTAGGATGTCTCTTTAGATAGGACTTTCTGAGAGACTTTTTCTAAGGATAGAACACTTGAACAAAGACATTTTTGAAGAGTGAGAAGGAGTTTTGTCTTTAGCATTGTGTCAAAATGCTAGAAGCTCTGGTGGAGATTTGAAAGTATCCTAGTTATTTCCAGAGGACCAACCTGATGAGTCTAGGATTAACTGGCAGTCTTTTTATTCCTTGCTGAACATAGTTTCTAGTGACTGGCCAGAAAGTTTGAATTGTTACTAGTTGGGAAGACGCCCAAGTTAGGGTTCTTGGGATAAATGTGTGGCTGACTTAGATGTTTTACTACTCACAGCCATGGTCCAGGAACACAAGTTGTGGAAATTGGAGATTAACTCACTAACACACAGTTCAGAGCTGCACATACCTGAGTAGTTTCCTGTTTCATACAATGCTTTGTCAGATTAAATTTGAAAAGGCAACATATCACACTTGCAAGATAATATTCTTTCTTGTTTTCACTATTAATATTTTTCTTTAGATAGAGACAGAGGGGGAGAGAGAGGGGGGGGAGACCATAGCACCAAAACTTCCTTTACTGTGTGTGGGTCAAGCAAGAACCTGGGTCATGCACATGGCAAAGCAGCATACTAACCAGGTGAACTATTTGCTGGCTCAAACATCACTGATTTGTGTATGAGAGAGAAGGAAAGAGAAAGAATGAGAGCATCACTCAGGCACATGCAATCCTGCAATGCCAGTGATTGGGCCTTGGGACTTGATGCTTGAGAGTCCAACATATCCACTGCACCACCTTCTAGGTCAACTAAGTTTTACTTGACTGTGCAATGAACAAAAACTGGATGGAAAGATTAAAGCTGAGCAGAGGATTTCACAGTGTAGTTGTGCATATGAGTGGGGCAGCTGGCTTACATACATTTAAGACACTTCCCATTTCCCTCCATAAACATGTATTTCTTTTATAACAAAAAGCATTAGTTTGAAAGTATTTTGTTAACTGCAGTAACAAATAAAATGGTATTCTGAGTAAAATGACAGCACAAAAATAGCATTTTAGTATATGGAATTATTTTCCTTTTGCTAAAAAAAAGTACAGTGTTTTCACAGGTAATTGAGGGCAAGAGTCAAATTTTTCATGAATACTTATGACATCAAAAGTTTGTATTTCAAGGGAGTTGAGCGGTAACGCAGCAGGTTAAGTGCAGGTGGTGCAAAGCACAAGAACCGGCACTAAGGATCCCAGTTTGAGCCCCCAGCTCCCCACCTGCAGGGGAGTCACTTCACAGGCGGTGAAGCAGGTCTGCAGGTGTCTATCTTTCTCTCCCCCTCTCTGTCTTCCCCTCCTCTCTCCATTCTCTCTGTCCTATCCAACAATAACAACATCAATAACAACAATAACTACAACAGTAAAAAAACAAGGGCAACAAAAGGGAATAAAAAAAGTTTATATTTCTAAAGTTTTCTTTTATGTAACTAGTTTCTAGAAGTTTAAAATTAGATGTCAAGTTTTTCAAGACTCAATCCTATATTATTAAAAATACATTTTTTGGAAATATCTTGTTGGATTCTTTAGTAGAGCCTCAATAAATTATTTTATGTTAAACTCACATTGCTCTGCCTGTTTAATACACAGGTTTTGCTAAACCCACTTGCTTCAGTCTTAACAATTATTAACTTAGCCCAGTGCATTCTGTAGTTGATTGGCAAAAATTTTTCTGTTTTCCCTTTTTCTGTTTTCATTATTCCTTATGGCATTGCTTATTAATTTAAAAAGTACTAACTTTGACATATCTTTACTCCAGCCCTATACTGTCTTTGCATGTGGAGATTATCAATCCAAGTTCACAGTTTAGGAAAGTTATGTCTCAACCAAATCTGCTGATACATGACAGGTATCACCATGAACTACTTGGTCTATATTGTTTCTATCGTATATTCACTATTTCAACCATTTTTAAAGATACATAACAGTGAAATATTTTTTAAAAATTATTTATTTTCCCTTTTGTTGCCCTTGTTTTTTTATTGTTGTTGTATTTATTATTGTTGTTATTATTGATGTTGTTATTGTTAGATAGGACAGAGAGAAATGGAGAGAAGAGGGGAAGACAGAGGGGGAGAGAAAGACAGACTCCTGCAGACCTGCTTCACCGCCTGTGAAGCGACTCCCCTGCAGGTGGGGAGCCAGGGGCTCTAACTGGGATCCTTACACCGAAACCCTCTGGACTATCGCCCAACTCCCAACAACGCAATATTCTTTGATATATATTCTTTGTTGGGTTAAGAACTGGGGCATGCTCAATGTCGAATAACAGTGGTAGAAATTGCCCCACTCTCTAAAAGGAGGCTGGGTCAACATACTCTGCCAGTCGAAGAAGACTGGTCCTGAAATGAGTGCAGTTTAGAATGTCCCTAGCTATGACTATGAAATGCGAGCTCAGACTGACTGGGATGCAGAGGTTACACAGGCTCCTGGCTGAATATGAATAAACACAGGCCCTGGGTCAGTACAATGGGATTTACAGTTAACGATACTTATATACTTTTCCCATATTTGGGAGCTACTCTAAGCTACCCTTATCCAGATTTCTGGTCCTATTCCAAACTCTGACACAATCCTCCCAGACAATACTTTTAGCCCAACTGCACATTAGCTGTCCAGCCCAGGCAAAAATTAATAATATCACAGGCCCATTGGAATATAGCTAACATAGACTTCCTAGCTTTTTCCAACTTGAAGACTCCAAATCTCATCTGCTATATTCTTACCTTTAGGTTCCTGATTATTAAACAATTTATTCTTCTCTATATGCTTTTCAGCCACCAAGTTGCAGATGCTACCATGACGCCAACCTGACTTCCCTGGGCAGACAAACTCACCAGTGTGTCCTGGAACCCACCTCCCCAGATCCCTGCCCCACTAGGGAGAGATAGAAACAGGCTGGGAGTATGGATCAACCTGCCAGTGTCCATGTCCAGCAGAGAAGTGATTACAGAAGCCAGACCTCCCACTTTCTGCATCCCATAAAGATCTTTGGTCCATACTCCTACAGGGATAAAGAATAGAGAAACTTCCAGTGGAGGGGATAGGATACAGAACTCTGGTGGTGAGAAATGGACTCCCTCTCATTCCACAATCTTGTCAGTCACTATTAAATCACTAATAAAAAAGAAGAAAAAAAGACTGTCAAATCATCATTTAATAAACTGCCATCATTTAATAAGAACTGTTACATATATATGAACAGAGACATGTATATTAAGACATTCTTGTCTTTGAGAATTTTAAGTAAACAAAAATATCCAGAAACATGACTGAAGTAAAATCATGGAGAACAGAGAACATTAAAATTTTCTGAAGCACCAGTGGAGGTGTCACAATTACTATTTTTTACTTTGAAAAGTCAGTGTGGTCTGCAGGAACAGAGATAGACCCAAGAATGCCCGAAGACTTGATTCAGTAGAGGGCAGTAGTGTATACAAAATGAAGCTTAATCAAAATGAAGAAAATCACAACAAAGTGAAACAAAATTGAGTCAAAGAAATTTGCCCCAAAAGATTACTCTACAACTCTCCTCTCTCACTGTTGTAAAATTTGATGGAAAAAGAAGAATAAACATGTGATCCTTAGTTCATAGAGATAGCTGCGCAAAATGTGGTAGAAGTCTCCCCCTTTGACATAACAATTCCTTAAAAATATGTTATGTTAATGACAGAGAAAGAGAGATGCAGAGACAAAGACACAAAAAGCACTGCTCAACTCTGACTTATGGTGGTGCTGGGGATTGAACCTGAGACCGTGAAGCAATAACTATGATTTTGACTTTTTTTTTTTTTGCCTCCAGGGTTATTGCTGGGGCTTAGTGCCCACATTATGAATACACTGCTCTTAGCAACCATCTTTTTTTCATTGTTGTTGCTATTGCTGCTGCTGTTGGATAGGACAGAGAGAAATTGAGAGAGGAGAGAGAGATAGAGAAGGGGAGAGAAAGATAGACACCTGCAGACCTACTTCACCACTTGCAAAGTCCCCTCCACCCACTGCAGGTAGGGAGCTGGGGGCTCAAACTGGAATCCTTGTGCTGCTCCTTGCGCTTCATACTATGTATGCTTAGCCGGGTGCGGTACACCCGGTCTCCAACTTTGACTTCTTGAGATAAAAATTATGACTATTTTCAAAGCCTACTTGTTCAAATTTGGAGTAGGTATGAAATCCAAGTGTACTGAACAATAACCTCTCTCTAATGCTTAAGATGATAGTCTTAAGATGATGTCTCCCTAAAGTCAAGGTGCTCTGTCACTTTGACTCATTACTCAAGGTGGTGAAAAGAACATATACTGAGCAAACCTCTAACCATCAGATGCAGATCTATTTACCTTTCTAAAATATTCCCAAAGGGGGAAAACATATATCTCAAGTCAATTAAAAAATGAATATTATGCAGACTTTTACATAGACAGCTTTTCCAGACATTAATTTCACACTTTAATTTGAACAATTCCTATATTATTTTCTAGCTATTGATTTAGACGACTAGGGGGAGGCAGCCTCTTGAGGGTTTTTATTTATTTTTTTTATCAGGGTTATTGCTGGAGATCTGTGCCTACACAAGAAATCTATCACTCCTGGCAGCCATTCTTTCCTTTCTTTTTTCCTTTTACTTAATAGGACAGAGAGAGACTGAGGGGAAGAAGAGATGGATAGACAGATAAAGAGAAACCCCTGCAACACTGCTTCTTCACCTCCTGTGAAGCTTCTCTCCTGCAGGTGGGAGCCAGGGGCTTGAACCTGAATCCATGCATATGAGCTTTACTAGATACACTACTGCCTACACACAAGCTAGGGACTTCCAAAGCAGATCCCTGAGTTGGCTGAGTGACTTCTGGGAACCAGTGGCTCCAAGTGCTACCTGAAGTACTTCAGGCACACATGAAGTTTCACAGGACACACTCACCTGGAAGTCAGCAGTCACCGACCCTCCACAGACGTCAATTAACTCAGTCATGTCATAATAGGCATCAAAGGTCCAGACACAGCTCTTCAGGTTCAGGTGTTTGTAGAGCTGGATTGTCTTGGACTCTCGCACTCTGGGGTCGAACTGGAAGGGACGGTCATAGCCAGGCCCTGCTGCAGTGCTGTCATAGACCCTGTCATCCAGGAACCCTGCCTCTGTGTGAGAGGGAAGGAAGGAGGAACAGTAACTGCAGGTGCAGACCTCAGCTACCCAGGGACAAACTCTTGAAACTGAGATGGAGATATGAGACTGAATAAAAAGCAGCTCAGGGCTCCCACCACACTCACAAGAATGAGAGGGGCTTGTGAACTGCCTGGGCCCTGTGTTAATTAAAGGCTAAATGCAGTCTCCTAAGAGGCTGCAGGAGCCCAGGAGGAAAAGGGCAGCAGATGATGTTGAAAGGGAAGATGTCAGAGCTTGGACTTTGCCACTCACACTTGCAAAGCCTGGTGCTCTGCTTTGGCTTGACTTTATAGATGATTTGCTGATGGAGTATTATCTTGTGAAGTTCAACTTTTAAAAGATAACTTTCAGGTAAAGTAAAACAAAACAAAAACTTACTTCTACTCTTCTCTCCCATGGTTTCTGAACCTTTGGGGGAAAAAAAAAGTCCCGATTTTGTGTTAATGAGTAAATAGCTTTTTCATTTAATGCTAAGCTTCCTCCAAATGACTGGATCAAATGCTACCAAGTAAGTAAACTTTTCCAAATAAAGGAGGTCTTTTAAGCAGCCGAGACCAGACTACAGATCTAATTTTAGACCATCAGGGCTAATTTTTTTATCACACTGAAAGCATCTATAGTATTCTGAAAGAGCAGATACTCTTGGCCTTCTATACCACAGGACTAGGCTCCCAAGGAAGATGTGTTGAAGTTGATAGCGTTTCTGTAGGGAGAGGTGCAAACTTTCAGCCACTAAACAGAATTTTTTTTTTGGTGTTGCTATTGTTTCTAGCTGTGTTTGTGGACCAATTAAGCTTTCATGTGCAGCTCAGCAATTTACAAGAAAAAAAATTTACACTCAACTAATTTCTACCACACAAAGACCATCACTACCCAAAGTGAATGCCTAATTAATATGAAAGAGCACATGAATGCCTTTCTAGCTCCAGAACCAAGGCTGAACGACTCATCCACTGTGAAGGGAGGAAATGTACACTTGCTAAGGTAGATGGAAATGGACAGGCTTCTTCGTCAAGTAAAATGCCTGCATTGTGAACATGAAGCAGCATGACCTTGGCTGTCAGCCCATGTGGTCTGTGTCCTCAGCACAAAGACTCCCCAGATCACATCCTCGTTCTGGCAATGGGGTCTATGGCTGCAAGGCTGGGCAGAGAAGCCCGCCAGCTCCTGCTGGAAGTGGGACACGTCTGATGGATGAACTCTCCCCAGTGATCCCTGGAAAGCCAGCTGGTGGAAGCTGTCAGGCTGCATTGCAGCTTGACTTCTCTGCCAGCCCTCCTTCCTCTCTTTCCCTTTAACAGAGGTGGATCCTTAGGAAACAACATTTAATCTTAATGAATTAATATTATTTTTAATGAGAGAAGTGTACTAGAGCACCACTCAGCTCTGGCATAGTGTGGTGCTAGATACTCAACCAGGGTCCTCTGGAGCTTCAGACACGCAAATCCTCCTGAAGCATCTTATACCCCAAACTCCATTTCAGCTCCTGCTCCCAGGAAACCAACTTAGAACATCTAATATCTGCACTATTTGCTAAGTAGCTGTGATGAGGGATTTTTTTGGCACAGGTTCAAGCATGCTCAATGTGGGGAGGGAAGGGACAATGTGCCATGCATATGCTTTACAAATGGCCACATGGGTGCGTAAACAGCCTAATAGGGACTCCCTAGGTGCCAGGTTCAATCCTCAGCACCTTCAGCCAGACCTGAGTAGTGCTCTGATAAAAACAAACAAAAACAAGCATGTGTTTCATCTTTAATCAGTTATCCTAACTGATTACTCGGAAAAAAGTGATTTGTAGCAGTTTTGTTTAGTTGAGTAAGCAATGGAACAGGGGATATGATGAGTCAGACTGAGTATTCAGTTCATGTGTCTTACTATCTGCATCATTGTGTAAGCTTCCTATGTCTGGTTGCTCGCACAGAAGGAAATCCACAAACATGCAGATTTCCAGATCAGAAAATGTGATAAGCAGAGTTCACTGAGCCACATCACTAAGCGCCACTGTGCTGGGCTGGGAGAGGGACATCAGCCAGGAACAGGCCCCTCACCTGAGATGCCCCGCAGGTCTCGGGTGGTGACGAGATTGGAGCAGACGTGTTGATGTCGGTAGATGGACTCGGATAACAGAAAATGCAAGTTGTGCAAGGGCATGGTGGAGATCAGGGGCAGCATGCCGTCCTGGTGTGGGATCTGCACTGAGATGTGGATCCTAGACAGAGGGGCAGAGGGAGTGATTAACTGCTGCTCTCCAGCAGTGACCACCACACACTTCTTCCCAAGGCCCAATGGGTCTGCACCAAGGAAGCTCTCCATGGGGCAGCTCCATCTGAATATGTGAGTATGGGGTTGCACAGAGCCACATGATAAAGCAGACGTGTTATCCAAGTGAGCTATTTTGCCAGTCTGACATTCACATTTTTATGAGTTTGTGTCAAAAGGAGAGTACTGAAACTTTAGAACTCTAAGGCCACTATCTGTCTTAGAAATAATTATGTCCTGTGAATAAAGAATGTCTCTCCGGGGGCCAGCTGGTGGCACACCAGGTTGGGCACATACATTACATACAATACAGTGTGCAAGGACCTGGGTTCAGGCTAGGGGGGAAGCTTCACAATGGTGAAGCAGCAATGGCGGTCTCTCTCTTTCCTTCCTATACCCTCCTCCCTCCGTTTAGCTCTGTCTCTATCCTAAATAATATATATTTTTGAAGATTTTATTTATTTCATTAATGAGAAAGATAGGAGGAAAGAGAGAAAGAGCCAGACATCACTCTGGTACGTGTGCTGGCAGGGACCAAACTCAGGACCTCATGCTTGAGAGTCCAGTTCCTTAGCCACTGTGCCACCTCCTGGACCACTAAATAATATATTTTTTAAAACATGTTTCTCTGTAAGTGCAAACCAACTCTCTTCTCTTTCCTCTCTTCCTTCAGGTCCCTCAGCAGCCAGCCCAGGCCTCACTGACCTCCTCTGCCTCGTGTTCTCCACAGTCTAGGTTCCTCAGCTCAGGTGTCTGTACAGGAGATCTGTAACTTATTTATATTGGCTCCTATTTTTTTTTTTTTTTGCCTCCAGGGTTATGGCGGGGGCTCAGTGCCTGCACCATGAATCCACTGCTCCTGGAGGCCTTTTTCCTCCCTTTTGTTGCCCTTGTTGTTGTAGCCTTGTTGTAGTTATTATTGTTATTATTGATGTCATCATTGTTGGATCGGACAGAGAGAAATGGAGAGAGGAGGGGAAGACAGAGAGGGGGAGACAGAGAGAAAGACAGACACCTGCAGACCTGCTTCACCGCCTGTGAAGCGACTCCCCTGCAAGTGGGGATCCCCGGCTCGAACTCGGATCCTTTCGCCGGTCCTTGCGCTATTAGCCATGTGCGCTTAACCCGCTGCGCTACTGCCCGACTCCCGGCTCCTATTTCTTATGTGTTCCCAGCCTCTGTTTATCTTGCCACCCCACTAGGAGGACAAGGACCAATTCCTTCACTTCTTTTGTTTCTCCAGAGCATACAGTACATATATATTTTAAATAAAATATGAACTTAATAAATATTGGTGAAGACTGTGACATGCAGAACTTTACTTATGGGCTGCATTATTTTTTCATTGCACACATTTAAACTTTCTGAATGTTTATTGAGGATGCATTGAGTTTTTCATTGGGAAGAATAACCCAAATTTCAAAGAGGAGCCAAGACCTACAATATGAACAGTTTTCTCACTGTCTCTTCCTCACTCTCTCTCTCAGCAGGAAGAGGTCAGTAGTGCCCTGGGTAGTTTTGCTGTTGAGCTTTCACAGAAATGGATTTTATTTTGTTAAGAAAAAAAGTGATTTGCATATTCTTGGCTCCACATCTAAGCCTTTTCCTATGTAGATGAACCCCTTTTTCTGAATTCAGTGGCTCATAAAGGCTCACACAGACACACTGTAGCTTATGAATATGCATAACATATGTAAACTCTTCATTTGCGATGCAGAACTGAATGGCTCCATCTTCCATTTAAATCATGGCAACATGGCGGTGGGGGATGAAAGCAGAATCCTGTGCCCAGTGGCACACAATTTACCTGAAGTTATTATGTACTTGTTTATGAGCTATTTGGCAAGTGTTTTTTAGGTGCCAGGAACCACTGCTCCCAGCAGCAATATAGGATAATCCTCACTATCTACTGAGGGGTCAGTAAGAGAATGAATGATGGGGATGTTCTGAGAGAAGCCAAAGGAACCGCAAGGAGGTGCTTCCAAATTAAACTGGGGGAGAATATGGCACAAAAGTGAGGTAAAGTAGGACAATCATATATAACAGCACTGAGCAGAAGGGAAAATGGGTAACAGGGCCAGTAGGAGCCGCATGGCAGAGGATGCAGCCTACAAGGGCTTGGAGCCCTTGGGAAGTGCCATGCAATTCTGCAGCAGGAAATGACAAGGTGAGACAGTGAGATTAGGGAGTTAGCCAAAGGGTGGGGGGGTTCAGAATTCGAGGAAGCATTGAAGAATTCTGACTTCTTTTTGTTTGGTCATTGCCAAGGCTTCGCCGCTGCTCCCAGTCAACTTTTTCAGACAGAGAAATGAAGATATAGACAGAGAAGGAAAGAAACCAAAGCTTTCCCCCAGTGTGGGGTTAGGGTTGAAGCTCTCGGTTTTAGCTTTTTATTTTTGAGAGTGAGAGAGAAAGACAGACACTTGCAGCATTGCTTCACCACTAGCAAAGTTTCCCCCCTGAAGGTGGGGACCAGGAGCTCAAACCCAGGTTCTTGTGCCCTGTAACATGCACACTCAACCAGGTGTGCCACCACCCAGCCTCTCATCATCACTATCTTAATTTGCAAAGGCTGTAACTCAGTGATGTGACCCACTAAGAAAACCCAGGCATGTTTCTTGGCCTTCTGATCTTTCTGAATATGCTGTGCTAAAGAAAATGGACAGATGTGACCTGCTTTATCAGCTGTCTCCCATTTGTGTCTGACTGCTTCTCCTCACTGCCATCCCAAGCAAGCGACATGATTTGCTGCTTAAAGTGAGAACAGACTGTGGGTTGAAGAGGAACCACCTGGAGAAACTCAGACTGCAAGAAAGTTCTGCTTCTCCTGTGGAATTATCCTGTGGAACTGCCTGACCTGTTGGGGTGCTCCTTGTGTTTGACGTCCAGGTATTTCAAGGTAGCGATGAAGGACTGAGCTTGGAAGCCTCTTGCTGTCCCAGCCACCACAGGAGTGTGGCAGATAGCACTGTCTGTCCCAATGGTGACGATGTTGCTCCTCAAGGGGGTCCCCACATGGCCCACCTTGTCCACAGCCTTTGCCACGCAGCGTACGTGGAACCTCCGGCTGAAGTAGATGCTATCCAGGACCTGCCAGGAAAGTGTATGTACATCAGACGTGTGCTGCTGCGACACTTCTATCTGCCTCAACACAGGCTCTGGGTACATGGTCATCTGTCAAGACCATTCATTCATTCATTCATTCATTCACCAGATGCCAGGCTCTAGAGACAAAAAAAAAACCAGTGAGCACTTGTAGGCTAAGGGGGTCAGTGAGACAGTAAACAAGTAGACAGACCTGGAGCGGGAGCCCAGAGATGACTGATTACCCTTGATCAGATTGGTCTCTCTGTTTGATTCAAACCAAGGAAACTCCCGACCCATTTTTAGCTTTCCTGGCAAGACTGGATGACCTGGAAGTCATTTTTTTTAAATTAAGATTACTATTCTTTTTTAACTTGGTTATTATTACTTTAAAATTAATTATTTTTTTAAGGGAAGATAGAGAAGGAAAGAGGATAAGAGACATCTGCAGCAATGCTTCACCACTGGTGAAGCTTCCCTCCTGTAGGTGGAGACAGGGGATGTAACCCTGGGTCCTTGCACACTGTAATGTGTGTAACCTGGCCCCTCAAAATTACCTTTGAGGAGGACCTGGTGTAGGGATAAAGAGGATAAATATATCATCCCCAGAAATTCTTGTTTCTCTTTCCCCCGTAATGTCATTCCTCCCCAGCCCCATAACAAGGCAAGTCATACAGTAATAGCAGTGCAGAGTTCTGAGGCTGAGAACTTGGCTTCTGACACCTGCTGCTCTCTGGGGGCATTTTCATGGATTATTTCACTTTTCTAGGCATACAGAAGCCTTAAGGGTAGTTAACTCAGTCTATGCAGAGATATGTGGTCCACAGGAATTCCATAAGTCTCAGAGGGAAGTATATACAAAGGAAAATTGATTAGCAGTTATATATGCTGTAGACCTCCCACAAAGCAACTGTACACACTTATAAATCCTATCCATGAAAACCAGTTTCTTTGAAGTCCATTCAAAAGTAAAGAAAGGTTTCCCCATTACATTTTTTTTTTTTTGCCTCCAGTGTTATTCCTGGGGCTTGGTGCCTGCACTACAAATCCACTGTTTCTGGTGGCCATATTTTTTTCCCATTGTTTTGTAGCTGTTGTTGGATAGGATAGAGAGAAATTCGAAGAGGAGGGGAAGAGGGAGAGGGAGAGATAAAGACAGACAGCTGCAGACCTGCTTCACAGCTTGCGAAGTGACCCCCTGCAGGTTCGAGGTCTCGAACTGGGATCCTTATGCTTTGCACTATGTGTGCTTAACCCACTGTGTATATTTTTTTAATTACTTGCTAGTGCTTGATTTATTTACACATGGACTTAGTTCCAGAGGGATCATTACAAAAATGATTATATTTTGGTCACTTTTTTTGTGGATGGGTATAGAGCTACACCCTTGAAATTTCTTCTTTGCTCCCCTTACCTCCCCATCCCCCCTTTCTTTCTTTCCTTTAAGATAGAGACAGAGAGGCAGAGTGAGTGACAGAGACCACAGTACCAAAGCTTCCTGCAATGTGGTTGGGGCAGGGCCTGAACTTGGGTCGCACACATGGCAAAGCACGGCCCAATCCAACTGAGCTATTCTGCTGCCTCCCTACCCCCAACCTTGTAAACCATTACTAAATCACTGACAAAAGTAGAAAAATGTACACAATATAATAGTGTTAAATAGCTAACAAAGTAAAGATAACACAAAGAAAACTGGGATAACATCTGCTGGTTGCCAACTGACTGCCAAGAAGGAAATCTGAAACATAAAATAAAGCCATGTATTTGGCACTGGGTAAAAATGACTATTTGTCTTAAATCAGGTCATACTCCATGACTCTGCTGAACAGAGATCAGATACTTATGAAACAATAAGTCTTGTCATTAATTTGTTTTAGTGGTACAGAAAGTAATTTAAATTTGAGCTAGGTTATCTTATAAAAGACTTGGTCTGCTAGCCTTTCTGAATAGGCTGTATTAAGGAAAACGGGTAGGAGTAACCTGTTTTATCAACTGTGCCCCATCTGTGTCTGACAGCTTTCCCTCACTGCCACTCCATGAAAGAGACAGGACACAGCAGGTAAGTGAGAACACACTATGTGTGGGTTAAACAACAGGAAACGTCTGGAGAAATTGAGTCTAAAAGAAAGTTCTGCTTCTCCAAATTATCATGTGAAAGTGACTTCAGTGAGAAATCACTAGGTATTTTTGCTAAGTGCCTCACTCTGTGCTGAGTCTACACTTGCTTTCAGTTCTCTCCTTGAAGAGAACCCACTTGACTGGCATGACAGCAGAGTCTCTGTAGTGAACTGTTCCCCAAGGCTGGGGAACCATCATGAGAACAGCAGCTACACTGTGAATGTCTTGTCTTCTTTTTCTAATGTGGCAGCAGGGAGTGAACCAGGGGGGCAAATACCACTCAGGGAAATTTCTGGCCCAATATTCCCACCCCATTCTATGCCATCCCATCATATCCTATCCTATTTATTGCTGCCAGGGTTATTCTGGATCTTAGTGCCTGAATGGTGAATCTACCACTCCCAGTAAGCTATTTAAAAAAAAAAAAAAAAAAAACAGAAAATGAGAGGGGAGGGGGAGGGGAGAGGAAGAGAAAGAGGAGAGACACCTGCAGCAGTGCCTCATTCCTTGTAAAGCTTCCCCCCTGCAGGTGGGGGGTGGGGGGGCTTGAACCTGGGTCTTTGTTGTTTTTTTTTTTTTTAAACTAGAGCACTGCTCAGCTCCAGTTTATGGTGGTGTGGGGATTGAACCTGGTAGCTCCTAGCCTTAGGAATGAGAGTCTTTTGCATAACCATTATGCTACCTCCCCTGCCTTGCCTGAACCTGGGTCCTCACCAATGATAACATGTGTACTCTATCTAGCGAAGCACCACCTGACACTATTTTTTGTGTTTTTCTTTCATTTTGTTTTTTAGAGTGAGAAGGATGGAGAGACAGACAGAGAGAGGAGCGACTCTACAGCACTGCTCTGCCCTCCATGGAGCACCCCCAGTGCCACCACAGTGCTCCCATGTGAGACCAGCACTGGAACCCCGGGCTTCATGTAGAGCGGGGCATGTGCTTCACATGGGGAGCTGCCTGCCATACTGTGTCCTCCCAGAGCTCTGTGCACTACTTCTGCAGTCTCCTGGGTCCTCCCCACAGAACTGCATACTGACAGGGCACTTGGTGAGCACTCTTACTATTGGTTTACTGACTGACTTGTATTATGTGCCATCAATAAGCCATCCATTCTGGGACAGATGTACGAATGTACACGAGCCATGGATCCATGTCAGTTTACCTGTGTGATTTATTGAATGGTCGAACATGAAAAGTAGCCACTAACTGTACTTGTCTGGAATCTTTGATTTACTAGACCATTTTTAAATGGATACTAGAGTTATTGCTGGGGCTCAATGCCTACACCACAAATCCATTGCTCTTAGGGGCCATTTTTCCTTTTTTTTTTTTTCTCTTCTCTCTCTGTTTTCTTTCCTTTTTAAAAAAATATTTATTTATTTCCTTTTGTTGCCCTTGTTGTTTTATTACTGTAGTTGTTAATGATGTCGTCGTTGTTGGATAAGACAGAGAGACTTGGAGAGAGGAGGGGAAGACAGAGAACGGGAGAGAAAGACAGACACCTGCTGACCTGCTTCACTGCTTGTGAAGCGATTCTCCTGCAGGTGGGGAGCCGGGGGCTCGAACCGGGATCTTTGTGCAGGTCCTTGCACTTTGCGCCACCTGCGCTTAACCAGCTGTACTACCGCCCGGCTCCCTCTCTCTTTTCTTTCTATTTGATAGGACAGACAGAAATTGAGAGGAGAGATGGAGATAGAGAGAGACAGAGGAAGAGAGACATACTTCACCGCTCATAAAGCTTTTCTCCTCTGCAGGTAGGGACTGGGGACTTGAACATGGGGACTTTAACAAGGTGAGCTACTGTCCACTCCCCTTCTGCAAGATACTATTATTCTCAGTGAACTCTTTTTTGTTTCTTTCCTTCTTTTGCTTTAGGTATAGGGTAAGAGACAGAGGGGGCAGGTGGGGGGGGGTTAGCAAAATAGCTCACTTGGATAGTGTGCTGTTTTGCCATGTGCATGACCCAGGCTTGAGCCTGGCCCCCACCCCATTGAAGAACACTTCAGTACTGTGGTACTGTGGTCTCTTTCACTCTCTCTACCTCTGTGTCATTATCTTAAAGAGAGAGAGAAAGAGAGAGGGAGGGGGAAGGGAAGAAAGGAGAAACATGACAGCACCACACCACCACTTTTAAAGCTCCCCCTGTGCAGAAGCTATAACATGGTAGTGGAGGGGGACTGAACCTGGTCCTCATGCACAATAAAGTGAGCACTCTGCCAGATGAACTATCTCCTGGCCCTAGACCTTAGAGAATTGAATAGTCTGATTAAGAAAAAAAAAAAGGCAAATAGTTAGCCAACGCTTCCACAACCAGGCCCAGCCCCCCAGACCTACCTTGTGGTTGACACTGGTAAACGGTGTATTGTCAGTAACGGTTTCAAAGGGTGACCGGGCACCATTGCCATCTGTGGGGGTAGCCACCTCCCAGCTGAACTGCACAGAGGTCTGGTTGATGCCAGCCTCACTGCAGCGCTCTTTCATGATTGTGTATCTGGGGAAATGAGGGTCACAGGGGGTGACACAGATCAGCGGGTAGCCCGGGGAGGGGGACTTTTTGACTCCGTCCTTGGTGACCTCTTCCACGTGGTCATAGTCAGCAAGTGTGACAACCTGCAAAAGAGCAGCAAAGCCTCAGTGTGCGTGGGTATCGGGAGGGTCAGAGAACAGAGGGTCCGCTCCCCAGAGAGCCACAGGTCACTTAGCTTGCAGGGGTGCCTGTCATGCTTTGTTTCTAAAAGACACTGTGGCCAGTGAAGAAGGTCAGCCTGCTGGAAGTTGAGTTAATCTCATTTGTAAATCAGGCTCCCACCAGCCATGTGAACAGCCCCTCTACTGTCTGCACATTGCAACCAAAGCTATGTTGTGAAAGTGAGTAATGGATGAGTCTACAGTTGTTAATGGGAGGCAGCAGCACATCTGATGAATTAGGAATAAATACTTCCATGACTATAAGAAGCATATTCTAGTCCTTCTACTCTGTGAAACAAGCCCAGGGAGGTCAGAAGACTCATTCTGACATCTTGGTCAGTCTGGGTTAGATTTTCCCTGGCAACCACCAGACATTTTCTTCTTAATTGTGAAGTCAGCATATTCATCCTGTTCTTCTCCAAACTGGGAAATGTTGAAGTTACTTAACTTTTCATGAGTAAGCAAAGCATTTGATACAAGGTAGTATTACTTTGTATACACTTCTCTAGTTTTGATTTTTTTAAAAACATGGAAGACAATAGTCTTTTTTCAGACTAAGGAAGCACCATGGTTGGGCATTATTCATGTCAGAATAGAGTTTCTCAGTTTTGAAAGTAGTGATATCTGTGTCAAGTGATTCTTCATTTGAGTGCTGTCCTGAGCACTGTAGGATGTGTAGCAATATCCCTGGCTTCTACCCACTAAATGCTATGGGACAGTTATGACACGCAAAAAAATTGTCACCAGATATTGCCATATGTTCCATGGAGGTAGCAGGGATGAAAATTTGTGTGTGTATGGGAATGCAAGATCTCCCTGTGTTGACACGCTCTGTGTTAGAAGGACATAAAAGGGAGGCATGAGAAGCCCTACTTCTGCAAGTCCTCAGAAGTTATTCACTGGGACATAAAAGCAGTGATTGTTCAGATCAAGTGACTCACAATGGGTGGTGCTGGCAGAATGAGACTCCCCGCAGCCTCCTGGTCTAGGATTGTCACAGTGGCAGTGGTCACCTCTCCAAGGACGGCTTCCACGGGGTCATCAGGACCAAGGACTAGGGAGAAAGACTCATGCCATTCCCGGTCTTCATTGGACAGGATTTCGACTTTAAAGAAGATGTGGTCCACACCTTCAGCAAGAACAGAACAGAAAGAGACAGGTCCTTGTTAGGTGACCTGCCTGAGCTGCCAGTTAAAAATACCCTTTCCTGGTAGAGGTTTTCTATGAGTGCAGTGGCTACTAATCATGTTAGCCCCTGTGCCAAGTGGGGAACTTATTTGATGGACCAAATTCCACCTGTGGTTAAGGCTGAGCATTGCAAATTTACTATTCAACACCACACAAGGATTAATGACCCCTGCCTGACACCAGCTAGCAGTAATCAAAATCTATGATCCAAAGCACACCCCCATCCTGGTTACCAGGGTTTTGCTAAAAATTTCTGTCCTCTTTTTACTTAGGTGTGAACTCCTGTGTTGCTGTGGATGCTTCACAAAGCAGAGCTGTTGGCTGAGAAATAAGAGCTTGAAGGCTACCTGCCAAGCCAGTCTGAAAAATAAAAATTCATTTGAAGGAGGGCCTGTCTGGTGGAGAGAAGGTTAAAAACTTAGGAATATCCTTGCCCCTTGTTTTTAGTCATCTCCAGACTTCACTGCACCAGGCTGAGGTTTTCATATAGAAAAAGAAAGGCAGAAAGAATAAAACAGAAAGAAGGGAGGAAACCACAGCACTGACGTTTCCTTCACTGTGGTGGGGGCTGGAGTCAAGCCTGGGTTGTACTCGTGTCAAAGCAGCACACTATCTATGTGAGCTATTTTGCCAGTCTTGAATAATGGAATGCTTTTCTGAAGGTACAAATCCCTCTTCTTCATTTCTCCCCTTCTTCTTCTTCTCCTTCTTCTTCTTCTTCTTCTCCTCCTCCTCCTCCTCCTCCTCCTCCTCCTCCTCCTCCTCCTCCTCCTCCTCCTCCTCCTCCTTCTTCTTCTTCTTCTTCTTCTTCTTCTTTTGATAGGACAGAGAGGAATCGAGAGGAGGGGGAGAGAAAGAAGGTAGACCTGCTTCACTGCTTGTGAAGCGACCCCCCTGCAGGTGGGGAGCTGGGGGCTCAAACCGGGATCCTTACACCGGTCTTTGTACTTTGCAGCATGTGTGCTTAACTCGCTGTGCTACTGACACCCCCCCCCCCCCTTTTCTTTTCCTATAGACGACTGGGTTACTTATTTCCAAGGTCTATCTGTTTCCATATCCTTATACAGAAAAGGAAAAAGCAAAGACACTTGGGAGCAAGGTCATCAAGAAGACGTGGAGGAAATACATAAACTTTCCCAGCAAACACCAACCAGACACACAGCAGGCATGGAGCCGAGGGTCCTTTAAAGTCCCAGTTAGGTAAGAGAGACAATAGGACACCTCCATATCCTCAATTTCTGATGGAGTAACTGACTCCCTCTACTTGTCAAGACATATTCGAAAAAAAAAGTTACATTACAAAGTTAAGATCCGATTATGTCATAAATGGACCCAGGGTTAATACCAGTATTTTAGCTTCTCACTCCTCCAGAAAGTTCTGTGGGTAGAAACAAAACAAAACTAGTATTTTAGTTCAAGCACTTCTCTCTCTCACTCTTCTTGACAAATGAAAGCAGTTAAAATTACTAGTTTGACCTGGGTTCCACTTCTCTTCACTGACTGAAATCTAGATTTCTTTTGAGGACCAACTGTTTCTTCTTTATTTTTAAGAAACTCCACAAGATCATTCCTTCTCCTAGCAGATGTTAAACTATTCAAGCACAGAGAATGCATTTTCTGGCTTTCACTAATTCCTGAGCAGCCTAGGACAGTGCTTTGTATTGCTTTGTATTAATGGTTGCTGAATGGTGCCAGTTAGGTATTTTATACACACACACACACACACACACACACACACACACACACACACACACACACACACACACACTAAATTAAGTGTCCTTACACTCACCCAAGTCGCAGTGACCAAGGTTAACCAGAAAAATAAGTAAAAAAGAAAAAAAAGAAGGGCCTTTTAAGTAAATCAAAATATCCTGGATGTTTTAACATAAGGCATTCATTTTCTCCTGCTATATTTTAAATTATATATATATGCATATATATATATATATATATATACATATATATATATATATTCAGCAGAGTTATCACTGGGGCTTAGTGCCTGCATCATGAACCTACCATTCCTGGTGGCCATTTAAAAATTTTTTTTCTTCTTCTGATAGAAGAGAGAAACAGAGAGGAGGGAGAGAGAGAGAGAGAGACCTGCAACACAGCTTCACCACCTGTGAAACTTTCTCCTTTTAGGTAGGTACAGGGTACTTGAACCCAGGTTCTTATGCATGGTACCCTGCCATTTTTTTCTTAAGATTTTTTAAAAAATAGTTTATTTACTTATTTTGGATAGAGACAGAGAGAAATTGAGAAAGGAGAGAAAGACAGAGATGGAGAGACAAAAACATACAACTGCCGTATTACTTCACCACATAGGAAGGTTCCCTCCCTGAAGGTGGGGACTGGGGGCTAGAACCAGGGTCTTTCTGCATGGTAACATATATACTTAACTGGACGTGCTACCCCTGCCCTGTCCTCTGCCATTTTTACTAATTAAATTTTTCAAAGATCCCTGAAATCTCAAATGAATGCTTAGTAAGTACTGCTTATGATTGGAACTACTGCTTTCTGCTTTCGTCTCTGTGATCATTCCTTTCTTCTAACACAAGAAATGTGCCTCTTGCCACATACAGGACTGGAATTCAATTACCAGGGCTGAACTTCAGGACTCGGCTCTTGGGATAGTAGTCCACCCCAGACTGGGCTGACCCGTCCCTTGTGCTGCAGCGGATCTTGGATGTCCTGTTCTGGTCCCCTCTGCGGATCACCTTGATGTTCAGAACAGCCAGGCCATCTGGCCCTGATGGCTCCCGCACTTGGTAGGCAGCCTCTTCAAACTCAATGGTTGGTGCTAAGGAAGTACAGTTAGGAAAATAAAAGCATTGGAGAAAACATGTCAGAACATGTTAGAATGTCGGGGTGGGGGGGCATTCTCACAAGTTAATAATACAAAGGCAAGATTCTTGGCTTCCAGCTGTACAGATGAATCAGTACGCACTTCTAAGCAAGCCTTAAAAAAAAGAAAAAGAGAAACGTATCTGTTATTTTATAGAAGGTGTTTCTCATGTTTCTTATTGCAAACAACGTAGTGTATGTAGTTCAGGGGAAATATTTCAGTGGGTTTAATGTTGGAACTGAATGTGCCAAGTGGTGCTCTGGCTTCTCTCCTTCTCTGTTTCTCACTGCCTTATATGTAATAAAATAAATATTTTAAAAAGCAATATAGTGAGGGAGGAATTTTTTGGGGGGAGGAATTTTTAAGCACCTTGAAATGCATGAAGTCCATGTTTCCTTCTAGGTATCTGCAGCTCACAATGTTTTGAAGTTTGCACAACTTATCAAGGAACTGGATCATGACTGACTACTGAATCAACTCATTTTCATGAAGTATGAACTTTGAAGCTGTATAAAATCGATCTCATTTATATACCATTTACATTCTACCAAATCCAGCTCTCATGTTTGGTCTCCCCAGTTTTGCCCTTGCAGGGCTTTTGGCTCCTCCACCCTTAGTTTTTCCTCACTTCTCACAGGTTTTTTAGTTAGGAGTGAGTAAATTTAGTTACTGGCTACAGTAAGAATTTAGATCCATGAGACTTATTAAAATAAACTGGTCTGAGGTACTGTTCTCATTGCTAGGACATGATGGATAATGACATACAGAAATTTATAAAGTTCTCAGTTTATACCTTCTTTTGGCAATATTTTTGTCGAAATTATGGGGAAGAATGAGATGGAAGCTGTAGAGAGAGCATGAGATTAAAAAGATCAGGACACTGAGAGTAATTACAAATTCCATATAGCTGTAAATATATTATGGAATCTTTCAGAAACAGCTAGTTTTTATAGTCATTCCCCTTGATGAAAGTTGGTTCTTTCTAATTGTAGAAAGTAAGCCTCATTTGAGACATCATACTTTTTAGGAAGAATGCTCTTTGAAACACAGGAGCCTAGGACTGCCACATAGAGACTTTGTTCCCCTCTGAGCCCCAAGCTCAGAGGTTCTCTAAGTCATGAGAGGTTCATTTCAGTAATTGAACCTGAGTCTTCTGGGGCTAAGGGACTAATTCACCATGAAGGACTTCCTTATTCTACCCCAAGGTCTATATTAATCCCTGATTGAACATTATAGTCTCCTAGACTCTTGTGTAGATTCTAGATTTTAATCAAATAAAGCTAATGTTTCGTTTGCTGCTTACAAGCATAAGTATAAATTATATAATTTTGCTGGGATTCAGTCTCTTTGGCCATAGGATAACAACACCAAGGAGTGGCTGTCAGGATTTGATAAAATAATAATCACATAATATGCATAGGGTGGTTCTTGACAACAGTAAATAATAAAAAGTTACCATTTATAATATGGTTTACTCCTTCAAATATTCATGTGAATAAAAACAAGTATGTTCCAACTTTTAACAGATTTTCGTTTCATCTTTCCCTGTCACTAACACCTGACTACAGAGCCTAAGTACCTTTAGGTTAGTAGGCCAAATCAATTAGAAAGAAGAAAACTTGAAAAATCACTCCTTTCCAGGAAGACAGCAGTTTTGAAATCATTTGCTAAATTTAACTGGTTCTGATGTCCAAGTCTGCTATTGAACTGCAATGACTCAAAAATTTCTCATCTGTCTTTCTTAGTGTCTTCTGCCTTTCTTAGTGTCTTAGTGTCTTTCTAGTCATACTCACTATTTATTTCTTGGCAGTGTGGGAGGAACAAGGAGATTAAAAATATTTGTAAACATACTAAAGTTCTATTGAGAAGGATTAGTTGCTGCTAACACTTTATTTTTATTGTTTTATTATCTTTACTTATTGGATAGAGACATCCAGAAATCGAGAGGGTAGAAAGAAGATAGAGAGAGACAGAAAGACACCTGTACCCCTGCTTTACCACCTGCAAAGCTTTCCCCCTGCAGGTGGGGACCAGAGGCTTGAACCAGAGTCCTTGCACATTGTAATACGATTGCTTAACCAGCGGCACGACCACCTAGCTCTGCTGCCAACACTTTATAAGGACTACAAAACTTTTATCAGTAGGTGCTTTTATAGCACTTTTTTTTCAAAGCACTTAAAATTGCATTGTTAGTAAAACATCTGTTCCCACCCCGGCAAACTAAGAGTAATTAAAGACAGTCTCTTCTGTTACCATCCTCATCATTGGATATGGTGATGGTGGCCATATTATTCTTCCCAACTCTAGCTCCACTCCAGTGGTTTCCAAGAGGATGGCCGAGGTAGAGCTTGAATTGTTCCTCAGGCTCAAAGATGGAGTCATCATGGATAGAGACAGTACAGTTCTTTATCTAGAGGCGAAGGCGTAAGAGAGATGACAATTTGCAGTGAGGTTGCAATAAACTGTTTTTCTAGAAAACTGCTTCTCTTCTTTGCAAAACCCAAGTATAAACTTAATTAAGAAGGAACCAGGGAGTTGGGCGGTAGCACAGCGGGTTAAGTGCAGGTAGCACAAAGTGCAAGGACCAGTGTAAGGATACTGGTTCGATTCCCCAGCTCCCCACCTGCAGGGGAGTTGCTACACAGGCAGTGAAGCAGGTCGGCAAGTGTCTTTCTCTCCCCGTCTCTGTCTTCCCCTCCTCTCTCCATTTCTCTCTGTCCTATCTAACAACGATGACATCAATAACTACAACAATAATAACTACTACAACAACAAAAAACAAGGGCAACAAAAGGGAAAATAAAATAATAGTACTAAAGAAAAAACATCTTTAGCGCCTGGGAAGGTGGCTTAGGAGTGGGTCCTCTGCCTTGAATGCATGAGGCCCTGCATTTGATCCCCACACCACATGAGAGCAACAAAGAAAACCCATGGGCAGTGGGGCAGTGCTTTGTGTACATGTTCTTCCCCTCACCCCCACTGCCATCTCTTACCTCTCTCAATAGCTCCTAAAATAATTTGAAGAATTGCATGGGGCAGGTAGCTCAGTTGTTGAGTGCATGCAAGAGACCCAGGATTGAACGCCCAGCATCTCATTAAACCAACAACTATAAAGTAGAATGCTGAGTGGTCCGGGAGGTGGCACAGTGGATAGGGCTTTGGACTCTTAACCATGAGGTCCCGAGTTCAATGCCCGGAAGCACATGTATTAGAGTGATGTCTGGTTCTCTCTCTCTCCTACTAGCTTTCTCATAAATAAATAAAATCTTTTAAAAAATGAATGCATAAATCCAACAACTTATGCCTGAGTGAGTAGAATCTACTTCTATGAGGAGTTTTATATTTGAACTTCCATTTTGAATCATTGCTCATGAGTTGTAAAAAAACAAGAGCAATAGACCCACATAGTGGGAGCACCTATAGAACAACTACACACTTCCCCCCATTTTGTTGGGGCTAACCGACACATGCACACACATTATGGTAGGAAGGTTTCTGATGGTAGGGGTTTAGCATAATGATTACACTTCCTGGAGAATCGAATAGCATTTCTTTTCTCTGTAAAGACAGAGTGGTCTTACAAGGAAACCAGAAAGGCTTCCTCTTAAAGACACCTTTTTAATGCTGCAGAATTCTCAAATCTGCTGCCAAATGATGTCTCATCTGAAAATTGCTGACAACTGAGTGTCTGAGAACACAATCAAATGCCTGTTTGATGGAAAGAAATCAAGTGTTTCCCAAGGGAATATCTTCTAAGGAGGGTTGTTGTCTTGAGAAAATGTAAAATTAGGTCACGACATTTTAGAAAAGAGTCATGTGACATGAAGTGGAATTCTTTTTAGGGGGCCATGGAAAATCCACTGTACTCTGATATTTGGGAGTACATCCTCATACTTCCCAAGTCACAAGTGGTATAAATGGTAGGAAAGTAGCCATGTAAACATTTGTATGTAACTTGCCAACCTGTTTTTTTTAAGTTGGCAAAACATGTTGTTTTTTTTGCTAACATAGATTTCTTAAAATAAGAATATTTTTATAGAAAGTATAAATTCAGAAGTGAGTCCTCTTTTCAAAAAGACATTCTAGTGAATGATAAGTTCCAAAGATGCATTGCTTAGCAAGCAAAGAAGATGACGATTCCAAAGTGTGCTTGTGAATAATGACAGCTGGTGGTGTGGGTAATAGATAGACTGTTAGGTTATATTCTCTTTATAATTGTAATACATCATGAACAGCCTCTTAGATAAACAGAGAGTCATCTTTTGAACTTAAAACAAATACAGACATGTGGACTCGAAGTTGAAGATTGTATCTGTAATATTTGAGTGTGTGTTTAAACATGCATTTCAACCTGCTACCAGTAAAATTCCCATAAAACATAAAACTGAGACAGGACTTTTATGAGTCACAGACATGTAAGAGACTGAGAGTTCCAAAGATGAAAGTAATTGCTTTTTTTTCTTTTACTTGGTAGAAAAGATGAACAGAGAAAGAATCTGGGTGGTTTGGAACAGACAGGGTCTTTTTATGCTCAACTTCAAAAGGACCAACCATAAGGCAAAAATTGGAAATGTCTGATTTTATAATTACTGAAGTCTTTGGTTCAGTTAAGAGTATCATGTTCTAAGGTAGCAGTTAAGTGGCAGAGGAAAATTGTTTATGATATTAAAAATGTCTAAAACTAGCAAGTAATTCATATTTAGAATATATAAGGACTGCAAATTAGTAAAGCAGCAATATAATAAAAGGACAGAATAAGAGGTAATAAATCTATATAAACCCAATAAACTAACAAGCATATAAGAAAGCAGCAATTACAGATCTGTGAGTTAAAACCAGGTAGAACTGTATATAACAGATTAGCAAAGGTTCAGATATGAATTATGTTGTGCTGGAGAAGCAGCAGAGCTATTACCATATTACCACCCTCAGGAATCACTAATGTCATGCTTCAAAGTATTCTGACACTACCTCCCCCCTCACCACACACACACACACACACACACACACACACACACACACACACACACACACACACACACACGAGAGGGATATACACAGACTATGGCCCAGAAATTTTGCTGCTGAGTGAATCTCAAGAAATGCCCACTCATGCCTGTAAGTGGACAGGTAAGTGGACTCTAAGCACTACAGCACTAGCCAGCTCCTGGAAGCTACTATTGAGGGTCTCCACCGCCACTGCTGAGAGGAATGGGATAAGGCGGTCAGTATACATCATGAAGTTCAAAACAATATATGAGATGCACACAAAGAAGACATCAGCAGATTTTTAAAACATTGCTGAATAAACAGTAACGATCAGAGAAAATGTAACAGGAGCGCTATTATAATTTCAGAATCATGCCCACAAAACAAGCATTTTATTTTTATGTCATCATCATTTTATTGCTGCCAGAATTATTGACAGGGCTCAGTGCTAGCACTACAGTCCACCACTCCCAGTGGCCTTTTTTTTTTCTGTTTTGATAGGATAAAGAGAAATTGAGATAAGAGTGGGAGATAGTGAGGGAGAAAGACTCCTGCAGACCTGCTTCACAGCTTCTGAAGCTTCACTTCTGCAGGTGGGGTGTGGGGCCTCAAACTGGGTTTTATACATGGTAATAAGTGTGCTCAATTGTGAGCACCACTGCCTGACCCCCATTAAAAATTTTTTTTTTTTATAGCCAGCAAGGTTACTGCTGGTGCTCGGTGCCTGTGCTTTGAATCCATCACTCTAATCGGTCAGTTTTTCCCTCCCCCTTCCTTTAATTATTTATTTCTCTTTTATTAGATAGGACAGAAAAAAAAAAAGAGAGAGAGGTAAGGGGGAGGTAGGAAAAGAGAAAGCACATGACTTGTAAACCTGCTTCACCGCTTGTGAAGCTTCTCCCTGCAAGTGGGGACCAGGGGCTCAAACCTGGGTCCTTGCATAAGCTAACAAGTGCTCTCAACTAGGTGGGCCATCACCCACAACAGGCATTTTTAAGAACAGATACTAAATAATAAATGTACACTAAACACGGTCCATTGATGAGCTCTGAGGCAGAGAAGGGTTTGTGTCTGGAGAATAGAATAAAAGAAATAATAATAATAATTAAAAAAAACAAGAGAAGAACCTTGAAGTGGGAACTGTGTGCCTTGAAGTAGACTACAATGACTCAGTAATTTGAAATGGGGAAATACTATCCTTATGCTTTGTACACACTTCACCTACACTGAGGTTTCTGGTTTTGATGCTGATGCAGCCATACTCAGTGATGTGAGTTCATGTAACCAAATGCATCAGTTTTCATGTAAATTGCCAAGAGAATACTTCCCGGAATTGAATCAGCACAATGCCTGCTTCTTTGGTCTTACAGAACTGGTCTTTCTAGGCTATATGTTGCTTTGGGACAGGTACTCAGGTATTAGAAGGAGCAGGCAACCCAGCAGGGTGGTCTTTTCCCCTTTTAGGAAACTTTCTTTTAGGAGTGTTTTTATCTAACTTACTTTTTTTAGATAGGTAGGTCAGTAGGTAGGCAAAGAGACCAAAGAACCAGAGCTTCCTTCAACGTGTCAGGAGCCACACTCAAAGTTGGGTCATGCACATGGCAAAGTAGCATACCAACCAGTGAACTATTTTGCCAGCCCCATCACTAACTTACTTTCAAACTCAAAGTTCAGTCACCTGATTCTGAATTCCAAAAGGACTGTACATCATCTAAATTTCCCAGCTCAGTCAAAGATATGTGTTTGGTTATTAGTGGGGGAGAAAGAGAACAGAGCACATTTTCCAAAAATATTACCAACTAGTCTTGGATGTTTAGAAATTGTCTGGATTTCACCACTATGGGCAAATAAAAACACCACAGAGGCAGAGAACCCTTTTTCTCAGCTGTCACAAATCCACTTACCTTCTCCCCTTTCAGAAACGTAATCCGGGAAGAGTCTGTATTTCTTCGCTCCTCAAAGTCCTGCATGACCTGAGCCGAATGGCTCTGGGTATAGCACCGCACTGATGACTCGTAGCTCAGGTCTCCACTCCGGACCACGGGCACATGCAGGACCCCCTCCTTCTCTGTCACCAGAAGCAGATCCTTGGCAAACTGCATGCTGGGCACTGCATGAGCAGAAGCAGAGTGGGAGCATGGTTAGAGGGAGCTCCACAAATGGCCCCCATTGGTGGACAAGTCACAGGTGGGGAAGGAACTGGAGGCATGTCTGTTGCTCTTAGAACAAAGGGACTGCTCCTATCTAGTGAAACAGAATCGCAACTGCTGTGCCTGCTTCTGCTCAGCTTGAGGCTGTGGTCACCATCTCAAACACAAAGGACCTAAGTCGGAGGTGAGTGCTTTGCAAGCACATGGGAGATAAGAAATTATACCCATGTGCCACCAACTACACTGTAAACCATTCACCCTCTATGTAATAAAGTGAAAATATAAAGAAATGGGTCAGATAGAAAGGCAGATACAGAACAAGAGAAGGAAGGACACTGAAGGTTCCTCCTGAGTTGTGTCCATGGCAAAGCAAGTTCTCTACTAGGTGAGGTATCTCGCCAGTCCTTTTACACCCTCTGAAGGGAAGAGAACCTATTCTTTCTTTTATTTGGTGGGGGGTGGCTAATGACTTACAGCGCAGTTGCTGACATACAGGTATAATTTTTTATTTCACCATGACTGGTGTCTGCAAAACACTCTCATCTCCAACTGAATTCCCTCCACTATCATGCACCAAGAACCCCAATGCCTCCCCACTTTCCTCTCTATCTCATATAACTGGAAAGTACTCAGCAATGAAAAAGAAAGAATTGCTCAGATTGGTAACATGGCCAAAGCTCAGATATATTATCCTAAGTGAAGGAAGTTACATTCAAGATGCTACTATTTGATTCTTTTTTTTTTTTTATTCCCTCCAGGGTTATCACTGGGGCTCTGCACTACGAATCCACTGCTCCTGGCAGCCATTTTTTCCATTTTTGTTGTTGTTGGATAGGACAGAGAGAAATTGAGAGAGAAGGGGAAGACAGAGAAAGGGAGAGAAAGATAAGATACCTGCAGACCTGCTTCACTGCTTGTGAAGCGATCCCCCTGCAGATGGGGAGCTGGGGGCTTGAACCCGGATCCTTGCTCTGGTCCTTGCACTTCATGCTATGTGCACTTAAGCCAGAGCACTACTGCCTGGCCCCCATTTGATTTTATTTTTATGTGACATTCAGGAAATGATAAAAGTTTAGGGGCAGAATACAGGTCAATAGTTGCCAGGGATTGGGATACGAGAGAGGTAGTTTACAAGGGAGCATGGGGGTTTTATAGTGCTGCAACTGTTCGGCATCTTGATTATGGTGGCAGGCATACTGCTGTAGACATTACAAAAGCTCATGGCACTGTACACACACTTCTTTCTCTGGAAGGATACTACAAAATAGCTGACAAGTAGGTTGTCCAGACAGGAGACTGGAAGGTCTAAAGACAAGGGAAGGAGGCTTGATTCTCACAGCATACCTATTGTTGGCACTTGACTTTTCATTATGTAAATGTTCACATTATTTGAAAATGAATAAAATCACCAAAGACCACCCTGCCGAGTTGCCTGCTCCTTCTCTGGTGACTTTTCAGTCATTGGAAGAGCTTCATCATGGGCTAAATGTGATCTCCCTTGGCCCCCCAAAAGGATGAGGCTCCCCCAGTTTTAGGTGGAAGGTCTGACTCAATTCACCACCCAGCTCTAGAATATAATTTTAAGCCTCATCAATGCTTCCTGAGAAGCAATGGTCCTTTGCAGTTCACCTTGATGTTAGCTTAGAATAGCTCATTCATGGTGATTCCTATTTTGCTCATCTGCCTGTGTCTGAATTCACTCCTGTACACTGTCTACAGGAAAGCCAGTGTTAATTTCCTAACACACATGCACATGCACACGCACATGCACACAAATACACACACACAAAAAACCACTTCTCTACTTTCCATTTCCCCTACTTCTCTGCTTCTAAACATCTTTTGCTCCCCTCTGTGTACAAATTCTATTAAATCCCATAGGCTGAAACACAAGACCTTGTAGAATTTAACTCCAGTCTCTCATTCTGCTTCCTGTAGGGCTCAAAGCGAAAATGAGCATCTCACTGCTTCCCAAATACTTCCTTCAAATATATATCTCCACTTAATAAAACTTCATTTTATTGATATTAATATAATATACATTATATTATTAATGTATATATTTACATATATCCATTTGACAAAGCTTCATTTTATTTATATTATTGATATATACTTTATGTAATATATTAATATATTATATTAATTCATTGCCAAAGATTCATTTTATTATTCATTCAATAAACATTTATCAAACCTAGAGACTTTGCTTCAATATCACCTCCTTTGTGAAATCTTTTTTTTTTTTTTTCCCTCCAGGGTTATTGCTGGGCTCGGTGCCTACACCATGAACCCACCGCTCCTGGAGGCCATTTTTCCCCCTTTTTGTTGCCCTAGTTGTTGCAGCCTCGTTGCGGTTATTATTGCCATTGTTGACGTTGCTTTGTTGTTGGATAGGACAGAGAGAAATGGAGAGAGGAGGGGAAGACAGAGAGAGAGGGGAGAGAAAGATAGACACCTGCAGACCTGCTTCACCGCCCGTGAAGCGACTCCCTTGCAGGTGGGGAGCCGGGGGCTTGAACTGGGATCCTTACGCTGGTCCCTGCGCTTTGCGCCACGTGTGCTTAACCCACTGCGCCACCACCCGACTCCCTTGTGAAATCTTTTATGATTATTCCACACATAGTCACTGGTATGTCCCTTGTATACTCATTAGACTAGATTTATAGTACCATAAGGTCATCTATCATAATATAAATATTCTGTTTTAAGATTATTTTTTTAAAAAATATTTATTTATTTATTTATTCCCTTTTGTTGCCCTTGTTTTTATTGTTGTAGTTATTAATGTTGTCATTGTTGGATAGGACAGAAAAAAATGGAGAGAGGAAAGGAAGACAGAGGGGGAGAGAAAGATACCTGCAGACTTGCTTTACCACCTGTGAAGTGACTCCCCTGCAAGTGGGGAGCTAGGGGCTTGAACTGGGATCCTTACACTGGTCATTGTGCTTTGTGCCACGTGCGCTTAACCCACTGCGCTACCGCCCGACTCCCATTTTAAGATTCTGATGCCCCCACTAGACACCCATTCCTGAGGGATGGGTTTGGACTTAAGTTTCTTTTAGTTCATAGTAGAGTTCCATAAACACAAATGATTATTTCAATATTAAAATATAAGCCTGCAGGGGGAGGTACACATACAGTACACTCATCTCTTGAACGAAAATGTAGGTAACTTGGGGTGTCTCCACAGAAAGTAAGGAAAGGGGTGGGGGTATAGCATAATGTTTATGCAAAGAGACTTTCATGCCTGAGGCTCTTAAGTCCCAGGTTTAATCCCCCACACTGCCATAAGCCAGAGCTGAGTAGTGCTCTGGTTAAAAAAAAAAAAGAAAAAGAAAAGAAAAGAAAGTAAAGAAAGGGGGCTGGGTGGTAGTGTAGCGGGTTAAGTGAACATGGTGCAAAGCGCAAGGACCAGGGTAAGGATCCCGGTTTGAGTCCCCACTTGCAGAGGAGGGGTCGATTCACGGGCAGTGAAGCAGGTCTGCAGGTGTCTTTCACTCCCCCTCCTCTCTCCGTTTCTGTCAGTCCTATCCAACAACAACAGCAGTGGCAACAACAAGGACAACAAAATGAAAAAAAATGGCCTCCAGGATCAGTGGATTTATAGTGCAGGCCAGCAAATAACCCTGGAGGCAAAAAAGAAAGGAAGGAAAAAGAGACATCATATTTTGAGTCATCAGCTGTCATCTCCAATCTCTTACCATCTTGAAATGTGTCATTAATTGCAATGACAGCCTGGAAGGGTTTGGTCAGTTCGGCTCCTTGTGATGAGCTAAGGAAAACCACAAATGTCTCCAGTCCTTCAATTACTGGATACTGAGTGTCATCCAGGATCGTCAAGGTGCAGTACTGGAAGGAAAAGTGGAATTATTGCAGGGATCACTCCCCAATATAAATGACTAGATTCATGTTGAACACCTGACACTAACATAATGTAATCTGCCAGTCCTTCCTTCCTTCCTTCCTTCCTTCCTTCCTTCCTTCCTTCCTTCCTTCCTTCCTTCCTTCCTCCCTCCCTTCCTTCCTTCTTCCCTTCCTTCCTTTCTTCTTCCCTTCCTTCCTTCCTTCTTTAAGAAAACTCAGAACAAACTGATAGAACACCTAACACTCAACAACATTTGCCTTTGGGAAATTAGGTTGCAGGCGACAACTTGACTTTTTGGGTAGTCTTTTTAAAAAGATCAATTAATTGATTAATTGGTAAAGAAGAGAGAGAGAGAGGGAACCAGGGCACCACTCAGGGATCAAACTGAGGACAGAATGCTTGAGGGTTTGACATTTTATGCACTGTGCACCTTCCAGGCCATTTTGTGTATGTGTGTGTGAGCGTATGTGATTTTAAAGTGCATTTTTTGTGCCTGCAAGATAGTTCATGACCCATATACATGACCCAGGTTTGAGGCTGGTTCTCACAACACTGGAGAAAGCTACAGTGCTATACCGTCTTTTCCTCTTTCTCTCTTTTCAACTTTAAAAGAAGTGGCTCAGTGTGGAGAATCCTTGGTGATGACAAAAAAAGGTCATTTTTATTTTAAATGGCTACTAGTTATTGCTGGGACTCAGACTAGGTCTTGGTGCCTGCATAACAGATCTATAGCTCCCAGTGGTCACTTTTTCCTCCCTCCCCCTTTTCTTTTTATTTACTAGGACAGAGGGGAATTAAAAATGGAGGGGAGCTAGAGAGGAAGAGAAAGGAAGAGAGGGAGAGAATGACCTGCATCCTGCTCTATTACTTGTAAAGCTTCCAACATTCACCCTGCAGGTGGAGACCAAGGGTCTGAACCCAGGTCCTTGTGTACAGCAGTGCGCATGCTCAAGCAGGTCCACCACTACCTCACCCAAAAAGTACATTTCTTTTAGTCCATACAGTAATCCTCGCTCTATTGAGCACTCACTCTTAGGTGGTCTGTTTCTAGGTGTTTACGTCAAACAAGTGTGAGTTCTTTTTGAAACTGCTAACACTGGATATATAAACAATGTACTTGAAGGCTTTAGAAAAGGTCCCCCCTTAAGTAGGTTCTCCTGTAAGTCTGCTTGGCTTTTTTTTTTTTTTTTAAAGGAAGCCTGAAATACTTCGTGGAGGGCTTATAGTCCTCCAGAGTGGAGACAACAGACTGGAGACACAGCTAGTCTTTGACTGTGACTGCTGTTTGCTCACCTGCTCAGTGACACCTGGCCCAAACTCCACCTTCCTAGAGCTGGGGACATAGTCAACTCCTGGTGTGGCTGAGGCTGGGTCTGAGGGTCTAGTGGCACACCAGACGGACGTGAAGGTAGAAAGGTCAGTACCCTGGCGGATGATGGGAATCTTCACGGTGCCTGGCGTGAGAGGCATAGAGATTTCAGTGGTTAGTCTGGAGCCAGAAAGTAAGTGAGATTTCCAGAATATCTTCTCCCTCTGGGCTGCAATAGCTGCTGTTTCTCCTGCTTTTGTGGTTGCTCCAAGTTCAAATGCACCTGTGATCTCCTCTGAGGAAGGCTGAGAGGTGTCACTCCCCTGTGTCCACTGACCTGGAGGAGGGGCCCGTGGTAGTGATGCTGGAGGAACAGTGTGAGGGAAACGTGGCCTGTAGCTCCACGAGTGCGACTGTTGTTAGGAAGAGACAAGTGCTAAGGGACAAGAGAGAAACACCTCAAGCCTCCTGTGATAGAAGAAACACAGAGCCTAGGACTTTAGGGAAGAGCTAGAAAATAGTCAGTTAAAGAAGAGCCAGCTAGGGGCTGAATGTTCCTAATTAAATGTTCCTAGCTGGGTTGATTTCCCTACCTCAGCCGCACAGTACAAACATCATTACTTAAACCACATGTGCTTATTGATTATCTCAGGAATGAAACTCAATTTCTGGCCTTCTGTGACATGATATTCAGAAGGACCAAACAAAACACATATAGATTTTTACCTGTTTTCACAATCAAGGCCAGAGAAAAGAAATGTGGAAAGAAAAAAAAAAAAAAACCAACAGTCACATTTTTCTGGCCAATAACCCGAGATGGCATGCAATCATGACTGGTCATTTGGTGTGAGGAAAAAGAAACACTTATCATACAGAAGTCTGTATGCAAAACCAGCTCAGCCACACTCACTGCTTGACCGTGGATGCTGCACTTAGTCTCCCTGGGCCTCCATTTACTTTTGTTATCTCTTCTGAAAGAGATTGAACAAGAATGCCTGGAATGCATGTGGCTTGGTGCCCGGTATGTAGAAAGTGCTTGGAAATTTAGTCCCCTCTGTCCCTCAGAATGTCACCTTGAAAGAGGCAGAAAGCACTGATCAAGTAGCTCAGGACAGTGTACACTCAACACAGGTGCTGCCTCTCTGGCTGTGAATCTGCCAGCAATATGCACACAGCTTCCAGAACCTTGTGAAACTAGAACCTGGGTGGAAAAAATCTACCCACTGACTTAGTTAGGCTGGTAGGTGAATAAAAAAGCTCTGCTTGTTAAGACACTAGAAGCTGGAGATTTGTTTGTTGATAACAGTACACTGAATACTGTACCTCTGTCTCCAACAGATCATATTTCCCAAGGAGTGGAAACAGCTTAAACTGTTCATATTTCATAGTTGCACTATTCACAAAAGTCATGCTCATAGTTGTTCATAGTTGCACTATTCACTAATCAAAGAATGGAAGCAGCCTAAATGCCTGTCAACAGATAACTGCACAAAGAAGTATGGGGCATATACCCAATGGAACAGTACTACCCTGCAACAAAAAAAAAGTGGTATTGTGTGCATCGAGACAAAATGGATAAAACTGGAGGTGATTACCCTTAGTGAAGTAAGTGAGAAGATAAAGGCAACTGCTGGGTCATTTCATATATATGTGGAATACTGAAAATTGAGACACATGACCTTGCAAGTAAAAGTGTACAGATCATATTCCCAGCCCTCACAAGCCAACATACTTGGCACCGTGCCCCTGTAAGGACCACAGATGTCAGCCAATGAGGCCCTGAGTTGATCTCTCTCTGCCATCAGTGACCATAGAAAGGAAAGTGAGTGGAGATGCCTGTTCATCACCCCCTTCTATCCTTGGTCTTGGGACAAGGCATTCTATGCTGCTTGAGACCAACAATGGGATCACAAGGAATGGCGCTCTCAGTGCTTCAGGACATTCTCAAACCTAAGAAAAGAGGAGGTGGGTACTGGCACCCCAGAGATGCTCTCATTACCTGCATCCTCGCTGACAGTGAAGGCCGTGCTGCCCAGGGATACAGTGGAGGCATCATTGGGACCACTGATGAGCACCTTGGCGGATGCCACCCTCCCGATGTGAGCATTGTCTGAAGCATCCGCCAGGACAATCTCAAACTCTTCTTCCTCTTCATATTCACTGTCATCGATGAGCATGACATCACAGGTAGACATGGTGACCCCAGGGCCAAAGATCACTCGGCTCTCTGCAGACATTCCTCTAGATTTAAAATCAGAGCCTGATTCCAGAGCATAAAGGCTACTTCCCATAGCGGACTTAGGAACCGTGTAGCAAATTGCAGATACAATGCTGCTTGAATCCCCTGAAATGTAAATGGGGTGGGGGGGAGGGAAGCAATAGAGTGAGTGCTCCTCACACTTGAAAAATGTCTGGAAACCTGATAAACTCAGTTTCCCCTCTGACACATTCTGGCACTATTTCTGTCCAAACTCTGCACATGTACCCTCTTCTGCATTCTGGTTTCTTCCAAACCTATGATATGAGCCACGTGAGGATTTAATACACCCCAGATACTTACTAAACAACTTAAAATGGATTTCCTAGTCTGTGAATTTTGTGCTCTGTTAATTCACAAGACTCATTGCCCACCATCTAAGACCACAGTGGGTAGGAAGATAAGACATACTTGGTATTTGAAGTAGCGAAGTAATTGTGTCCTGGAGGTAGTGCTATGAACATATTCGACTGCCTTTCTGAATAAACTTCTGCACTTTAATGCCCACAAAGAAATAAGCTTGTTTAAAAAAGAAGAAGACAAAACAAAACAAAACTTGCCTCCATAGATAACAGCTTAACTGGTTAGTGCTGCTACTTTGCTGGGTGACAGCATGCCCTGGGCCCAGCTAGCTGGCAATCGGGTTTGCTGGCCTTCTAAGTGGTGTCCCCAAAGGTTCACACTAGTCACACTGTTACATTAATACCCTGTCAGCAGATTCAGTCAAAAGACTCACATCATCATTTACCATCCTGTTGCAGCTTTGAATGGGGAATTAAATTCCATGTGTTTCAAGTGTCTACATTGCACAACTGTATGTAAATCCACACGAATTTTGTTTTGATCTACAACTCCTGAAGAGTTGCCCTTTGCTGCTCATCTGTGCTCTCCATGTGGCATCCATGTATGTAGGGGACTCTCTAAACACATTTTTCTGTCTTCTAGGAATGAAGCCACCTCTAACGAGCTATAACTTCTCTTTGAAGGCAGCTAAATATTTTATGGAATGGATGACTAAGAATCCTGAGTTTATGAATTTGCAAAGCTTAATACCCACCCATCTTCTTTCTCCATCAAATAATAAATAGAAGCACTAGTAACATCAATCAAAAGACCTTCTGATAGTACTTACTATCTAGAGGATCATTCTTAGACGGAGCTGGGAATTTAAATGCGTCAGAAACTGTAAAGTACCTATACATAAGTTAACATGGGTCACAAGCACTTGACACATAAAAGGGCATCAATAAACATCAGTTATCATTACAGTTTCTTATCACCTTTGCCATCAACAGACCTTTTCTTTGAATAGGTGCGAATAGAAAACCAGCACTCTCGTTGACCCGGTAGGTCTTCTTATCAAACTCTAGTGTAGGTTCATCCTCAGTGTCATTGATAATGACCTTCGCTTGGGTGATCTCCCCTAAGAGGGCATATGCTGGCATGCTGAGTTCCACAGTGAAAGTCTCTGTGTTCTCAAACACGTCATCATCATTGATGACAATGGTGCAGGACTTGGTGTCCTCTCGCTCGTCAAACTGTACCTGTCATGGAAGAAACACCAAAGGGGTGAATCTTGACTCAGCTTTTCCTGCTCTTCTCCATTGGAGCACCAGGGACAGGAGGAACCCTGGGGAGTAGGCAGGGGAAAACACTGAGTGAGGTAGTTGGTTCTTGTGTTGGGGAGGCAGCTCCGTGGGAGAGCTCAGGGCCTACATATATTAATCCCCAGGCTTGATCCCTGGCACCAGATATGCTTAAGCAGTGCTCTAACCTCTCTTAGATGCTATTTCTCTCATGAAATTTATACAGGTAAGGCTGGGGAGACATCACAGTGGTTCTGCAAAAGACTCTCAATCTGAGATTCCAGGTTCAATCCTCAGTACAACCATAAGCCAGAGCTGAACAGTGTTTTAGCCTCTCCCTCTCCCTCCCCCCACACACAGATTAAGAAAAGTAAAAAAACATAATAAAGTTATAAAATGGAAAAAGAAATAGCTAGTTCTAGTCCCAGCTTCCTGCTGTAGTACCTGGCTCATGGCTGCTGCTGAAAAACCTGGCCTGGAGTAGTGAAGCCCTGGTGATGACAAAACACACAACCCATGAAGGGCAGAGGACATTCTTAATATTTTGAATACCATTAAAAAAACATGTTGATAGCCACCCATACCCTGTTTTACTAACTCAATTGAGACATATGTGTTACATGATAACTCACTTCCTTTTCTATCAGTGTCAGGTTTAACTGGAAAGATCTTTGAACTTGGGAGTATGAAGTTCTAGTTTCAAGTTCTGGTTCTGTTACTTTCAGGAAAACTTTACACACACACACACACACACACACACACACACACACACATACACATCAGACTTATCAACTAAATAACAATAACTATGCTCCTACTTCATATATTATATTTCATATTGGAATGACTATAGGAAAAAAAACGGAAGCATTAGGTATATTATTATTGTCTTTGTTGTTGTTATAATCTTCAGAACACTGCTCAGCTCTGGGTTTGGTGGTATGGGTTGCATCTGGAACTTTCTCCCTTCTGTACACTATCTAATCCCTTGTGAAATCTTAGAAGTTTTTACTCATCTGTTGAGTCCATCTATACCTCTCCACCCCTGCTTTGTAACTGAAGCTTAAATCCCCATCATTTCTCATGCAATCTATCCCTACACTCTCTTCTCTCGCTTTGGGCAAAGAAAGCAAAGGGGTGGGGGAAGGAACAGTTAGGATAATAAAAGCTGAATGGGGAGTCGGGCAGTAGCGCAGCGGGTTAAGCGCACGTGGCACAAAGTGCAAGGACCGGCGTAAGGATCCCGGTTCAAGCCCCCGGCTCCTCACCTGCAGGGGGGTCGCTTCACAGGCGGTGAAGCAGGTCTGCAAGTGTCTTTCTCTTCCCCCCTCTCTTTTCCTCTCCTCTCTCCATTTCTCTCTGTCCTATCCAACAATGACGACATCAATAACAACAACAATATTAACTACAACAATAAAAAAAAACAAGGGCAACAAAAGGGAATAAATAAAATAAAAATATTAAAAAAAATAAAAGCTGAATGCAGAGCATGATATACAAGAGATAATTGGGGGAGTGGATGAAGCAAAATAGAAAGAATAAAGGAGTCATTGGCAGGGCAAGTGATTCAACAGCTTGAGTGCACAATTTGTATGTGTGAGGCCCTTGGCTCCATTTCAGCACTGTGTATGCGGGAGCAGTGCTTTTCTTTCCCTCTCTCTCTCTCTCTCTCTCTCTCTCTCACTCTCTCTCTCTCTCGTAAAAAATAAATAAATAAATCTTCTAGAAGAAAAAACAAAGGACATGATGAGGAACTAAATAAGTTAGGCTTTGGTGGTTAAACTTTAAAGAGGATTAGACATGTGGTCTGGGAGTGGACAGTGGATAAAGCACTGGATTCTCAACCATGAGGTCTTGAAATCAATCCCTGGCAGCACATGTACCAGAATGATGTCTAGTTCTTCCTCTCTCTCCTTTCTCATGAATAAATAAATAAATTTTTTTTAAAAAAGGATTAGACAGAGGGTAGAGCCCCATGGTAGGGAACACAGAGAAAACTTGAGAATGGGTGCTAATGGGAAAGGAGGTGGATTCAAAGGAAGTAAAATGGTGCAACCATGTGCCAACCCTGGCTGAAGCCTGCCAGAGTCTTTGAAATCAGAGACCCCTTGTCTACCTACCTGGCCTGCATACTCCACATAGTCCTGCTGCCCAGGCTGGAAGCCGACCTTGGAGCCCGAGCTGGCGGTACCTTGCTGGGTGCGACACAGGACAATGGCATACTGGTTCAGGTTCCCAGTCCTCTGCACAGTGATGCTGATGGACCCCGCTTTCTCACTGACATTGTAGCTAGAAGCACACAGAAAGGCAGGCTTTGAGATTCTGCCCCTGGGCTGGGAAGGCCGGCTTGTTTAATCCCTTGCTCTTCTAGCTGGTTATCCATGTTGAGCAGTGTAGAGAAGTTTGGTTCCTTTAAGAATTTAGGTTGCATGGGGCCTGGAAGTTGGCTCAGTGGGCAAATAATAAGCCTTCTCTGTGTGAGGCCCTGGATATGATCCCTATAGGCATGCTGAAGCACCCTAGGCAGCATCAAGGGGATGCCTTAGACTTTCACATATGTAATTAAAATTGGGCCAGGGAGGCAGTTCAGTGCTACTGCACATGTGTGAGGCCCTGGGTTTGTTTCCCAGAACCACATAAAAGTAATAATAAATGAATGAATGAATAAATAAATGACGTTACATTGGAGGGGATATATTCACCAGGGACAATATGATATTAAGTGACCAAGGAAGCTGTGTATGCAGACTGATATCTGCCTCCTCTCCTTTTTATTAAAGTCAGAGGAAATTTATTCAGAGGAATAACACCACATAGGAGATAATGTGTTCTGTATTTCAGAGCTCAGAGAAGCAGCAATCTCTCCCTGGTGTGGTACACAGTACTGAGCATAGGGTAGTGGGATTTTAGGAAAGAGAGCAACCTGGAAGGCAATCAATGACTAAGCCTAGTTGAGAACTGACTGGACCAAATCTCTGGGAAGTGTGCAAAATGGGCTGCGAAAGTCCAAGATCAAAGTGCACTGGGGAGGACCCACTGCTTGGCACACAGATAGTTGTCTTCTTGCTATGTTCTCATGTGGCAGTTGGATAAGGGAACTCTCTAGAGTGTCTTTTATAAGGATGCTAACCTTATCCCCAAGAGATCTGCTCTTATAACTCAGTCACTTCTTAAAAGCCTCGCCTCCACATAGCATCACTTTGGGGGTTAGAGTTTCCACAAATAAACTGGAGAGGAGAGAGCACATTCACTCTACAGCAGCCTGCCTGTGGTTTCTATTTCCAAGAGCCTACTTTCCTAGGCCTGACTCTCATTGCTTACTTTAGACAGAAAAAAAAGAAAGAAAATGTGGCTTGGAGTAAAGAAAAGGAGCATGTGCAAGGCCCTGGCTCCAATAAATAGATAGTTATTTTCCCCACAAAATCTATAACTTTAGTTATAATTTAGCCTGAAATTCAGCACAGCACTGTGCTTGCCTTTCTTTTATCTACTAGTGTCTCTCTGTTTGCTAAGTCCCCAACAGCCTATGTAAACATCTTAAAGAGCTGTTGATAACATCTATGAATTTGTCCTGAAAGATGGGCACTGCTATGAACAGCAAAAGAGCTAGGTGACAATACTTGCTTGGGAGCAGAGAGAATGCTGATGAGGCAAAAAAAATTATTACCAGCCACTAGTTATTTCAATAACTTAATATGTATTTTTTTCCTATTTTCACCTGATGATATGCATTTTTTCCTATCCGTTATATAGGATTATTTTCTAAAACTTGAAGATGTAAACACATCTTCTAAGAGAGGCAATAAGCACAATACTTTTAAGATCACCGGCCTTAACTCCTGGCTTTACTATTTATAAGCTATGTGACTTTGGACCAGAGACAGCCTTCCATCTCCACTGATTTGCTGTTGTACAGATAATATTGGGTTGTCAGAAAAGTTGTGATACATTTTTTGCAAAGTAAAACAGAAATGGTCCATCACGACTTCTCTGACAACCCAATAGTACGTATCTCATAAATGCAAGGACTAGAGAAGATGCTATGCCGAGCACTTAGTACAATGGTGGGTGCACACAGTATTCAGATAGATGCAGTACTGATTTTTACCTTTATCCCTCCTATCATTCCACTGTCATCATCAGATGACCAGAATTGACCCTCAATATGCGCCACCCCAAATTACTCTGCTGGCTGAACTCAATTCTCAAGAATGAACAGGGAACATATGTACCTTGCATATTTAAAGCTGATGAGGGACCACTGGATATGGAAGACATTGTCACTGACCACACTGGGTCTGCTGTCTCTCACCAGAAAGTGAAAACTATCCATCATCTCATGGGTCTTCTCTTCCAGCAACACATAACGGATCAAGCCCAAATTCACATCCTCTGTGGGGTGGGAAAAGATACCTTGACTCAAATCTGGGGAGGTAAAGACATGCTCAGAGATTCCCAAACAGACACACCCAGTTTATTCAGCGAGTGGGTGACAGACAGAACTTACTTTCCTAGGAATCACAAAAGATAGCAGTTTTAAAAATGTTCCTGCCAGATTTAAAGTAATTCCATATAACAAAGCATCCATTTTTATATATAGGAAATGTCCTTATGCTGTTGTAAGATGAGAATCCCAAGGTCCTGGCAAAAGAAGCACTTTAATACTGTGGAAAAGCTAGGTGGCGTCTCATCCAGCACAGCACGTGTGAGGACCTGGGCTCTAGCTACCAGTCCTCACCTGCAGTGGGGAAGCTTCATGAATGGTAGAGCAGTGTTGCTGTTGTTCTCTCTCTCTCTTATCTCTCACTCTCTATCAAAAAGAAACAAAGTGGCCACTAGGAATAGTGGAGTCATGCAGGCACTGAGCCCCAGTGATAACCAGGTGGTCAAAAAAAAAATTAGAACACAAATGCCTGAGGAATGTTTAAGGAAATCTGTGAGCTGACAAAGATGTTGACTCCATTTTGTATAATATATTCCTAGTTCCTCCTAAATAAGGTTCTTTAGAAGATATTTGCTAATAAGGAAAACTGGTTGGGGCTGGGTGGTAGCACACCCCATAGAGTATACATATTACAACGCACATAGACCCAGGTTCAAGTCCCCATCCCCATGTGAAGGGGCCAAGTTTCTGAGCAGTGAATCAGGTCTGCAGATGTCTCTCATTCACTTTTTTTTTTTTCTCTCTCTCTCCTTTTAAGATTTTATTTATTTACTAATGAGAAAGAACCAGACATCATTCTGACACATGTGCTGCTGGGGACTGAACCTGGGACCTCATGTTTGAGAGTTCAGTGCTTTATCTACAGCACCACCTCCCAGACCACTCTCTTTTCCTATCTATCTTCCCTTTCCCTCTCAATTTTTCTCTGACCTATCAAATAAATAAATGTTTTAAAAAATTGTTTTAAAAGAAAAGCTTGGGTTGGGGTTAGACAGCCTCCACACAAGGCACAGTGCACATGGGATAAGGTTAGAAGCGTGAGATTGAGGGCTGGGAGAAAACAGGCAATGTGGATCGTGGCTGAAAAAATGCAGTCTTGGAGTTATGACTCCAATTAGGAAGATCCTTTAAATAAGTCTGGAAGATTTGAGGGCCAGGTGGTGCTGTACCTGGTTAAGTGCACAAATTATAGTGTGCAAGGACCTGGGTTCAATCCCCCAGTCCCCACCTACAGGGAGAAGCTTCACAAGTGGTAAGCAGGGCTATAGATATCTCTCTCTCTTCCCCCCCATCTCCCTCTTCCATCTAAGTTTCTGTCATATTAAATGAAATAAAATTTTTTTTAAAAAGTATACAAGATTTTGAGATGTTTATCAGAAACCAGAATGCAAAATGGTCTACTTGTGATTACAACAGGAAATTATTTCTGTTGTAGGTTTTTTTATTTTTTTAACCTTAATCTCTTAGATAAAGGCTTAGAAGAACTATAGCTGGGCTAGGGAGATAGCATAATGATTATGCTAAATGAGTTTCTTGCCTGGGGCAGCAAAGGTCCCAGGTTCAATTCCCAGTACCACCATACACTATAAGCCAGAGCTGTGGAGAGGGCGGATAAATGACGTAAGAACTGGCTTCTCCCACTCTTGGTGGCTCCTGATTCCCCACCTTGGGTGAAGGTAGCAACAGCCCTGCCAGCCTGCAGCTTGTTCTCCACATAGCCATGCCGGGGGCCTGTCGTTATCTCATAGATGAGCTGCTGGTCCTCTGTGTCTGGGTCCATGGTCAGCAGTTCCTTCTTGGTGATCAGGTTGGTTGCCTGAAATAGAAGCCCATTACATTTAATTCCTGAGGTGGGAATAACAGAAGAGCGAGACCCTCTGACTCATTTAATTTGGCCTGACAATGATTTACGGAGTACATTTACTGTGTTGGGAAACTGTCAGGACTGGAGAGGCTACACAGAAGCCCTGCCTTTGAGGTCCAGATGCTCACGCACTATTGGGGAAGGAAAGCTCAAGTACAAAGTGATTGTGGAAAGAGCTAAAGTGGGAGATGGGGGTGGGTAGGATTTGAGCTTGGCCTTTAAAGAATGTTGGGACTTTGAGAGTGCTGTAAGGCAGGAAAGATGGCCACTTTATACCTGGTAGATACCTGTCACAATGCTTGCAAGTGAGTAAGAGAAATGTACTATACCTCAATATCCCCCCAACTCAACTGACTAAACTTTAGTTCACTTATTTCTTAGTAATAGTGTTAGATACTTCTGGGCATAGTTAAGTTAAGGTTAGGTGAATGACCTTTGGTAGGTAGTAGAGAGGTCACTGGTAATTGATAAGAGACATTGCAGTAAGGTAAGCAATAAAACAATAAGGGGGTCGGGTGGTGGCACATCAAGTTAACTGCACATAGTACGAAGCTCAAGGACCTGTACAAGGATCCAAGTTCAAGCCCCCACTTGCAGGGGGCTCACCTCACAGACAGTGAAGCAGGTCTACAGGTGTCTATCTTTCTCTCCCCCTCTCAATTTCTCTTTGTTCTATCCAATAAAAATGGGGAAAAAAATGAAAAAAAAAAAAAAAACTTCCAGAAGCAGTGGACTCATAGTGCAGGCACCAATCCCCAGCAATAAACCTGGAGGCAAAATAAATAAATACAAAAAATAAATTTAAAAAAGTAATAAAACAATTGGAGAGTGTTGAGAAAAGAATGAGTTAGTTCTGTATATGAAGAGAAAACATCAAATAGGGCATTAAAAGAGCTTGTGTAGAGAGTTTTATACATTTTACAATCTATCCAATTCAGTGGAAAGCTATAGAGAAAAATATGTGCAATCTAGACCAAACTAACAGAGCTCTTAGAACAATCAGCTCACTGAGAAGAGGTAACCATGCACTGAACTGATTGCTATTCATAAGTCAACACCTGAATAAAGATATTGCCCAAAGTGGTTTGTGTGTGAATGTGACAGACAGGAGAGATCTTACCTTTCCATCCATATACTCCAGCCACTGGAGTCCCAAATTGGTAACAATTCTAGGGGTGCCATCATCTACAGGGAGGATGTCTACTTGGAACTGCTGAGGTGCTGCAGTCATAATCTGGGGGGTGGGGAGGAAGCCAAGAAAGGGAAGCCATTATTCACAGGCACCTGTAATATCTCAGGTCCAAGGCCTACAAAGCTGGAAGCCTTGAAGACTCTTGACATTTGTGAATGGGCAGCTGAGCCTATCCTCATCACTCACCACCCCTTGACATGAAGCTTCAGGGAGAATGCTGGTTGACTAAGTGGCAACAATAGGAAAAGAAACAGCACTTTCATTAAAATCTTACCTACAGTGGATTTCAAACTCCCAATTCATTCTTTGAGTTCAATATTGCTTTTTAGTGAAGCAACAACAACAAAAATAGTTCCCTTTCCATAGCCCTTGTTAGAATTTTCATGAGATGCATAAAAATTGCCATTAAGATATTTATGTCAGTGATTTGGAAGTGGCAGAGCAAAGAGAGCACTGGACTCTCAAACATGAGGTCCTGAGTTTGATTCCTAGCCAGCCATCGCATGTGCTGGAATGATGCCCTGGTTCTCTTTCTCATAAACAAATACATATTTTGAAAAATGTCAGTGTCAAGGACTCCAGGTGAAATTGTAGCATTTATATAGGAAAAGAGTTTGCATGGGAAGCAATTTGTCTTTTGTTTTGAGAAATAACTGTCCATGTGGGGGGAGAGGTAGGGAGATATTGGTAACAACTGGAGTAGTTAAATGAAATTTGGGTTTGTGGTGAGACATGGTGAACCTTTGAGCACCTCTCTCTCTGAGTGTCCATAAGCACCTGGGGCAGCATGATTTGACTTTTCGATTTTTAATGGTCCTCCTTGATAATTTCCATTTGACATGATGCCTCTGGAGGCCTGCTGTGACCTTTCTTGGCAATCAGAAAGAGCGCCTTCTTGCTGATTCACCCTGAAATCTTGTTTTCCTTCTGAAAACAGATGGACTAGGGAGCAATGAGAGTTTGAGAGAGAAAAATCAAAATGCGGATCGGGTGGTGGCGCACCTGGTTGACCACACGTTACAGTGCTACAATGCGTAAGGACTCAGGTTCAAGCCCCCTGTCCCCACCTGCAGGGGGGAAGCTTCATGAGTGGTGAAGCAGGGCTGGAGGTATCTCTCTCCCTCTCTGTCCCCTCTTCCTCTCAATATCTGGCTGTCTCTATCCAATCAATAAATAAATAAACATAATAAAGAAAATTAAAAAAAATAAAAATGATGACCTACTGGGGGAAGGTTCAGTGCAGACACTGAAATGTCAGGGAAACCCCAAGAACCATCTACCCCACCCCTCAGCCAACTGTGAGTGACCTTCTTGCTGGCGGCTATCATTAAAGGATGCAGGTGGAATGGGTTGGGGGAGAGGCTCTATTCCTGGCAAAGAGCAGCAGCTATCATCATCACAGTGGGAAGGGACTCTGCAGGGCTGAGTAGTGGCCCCTGCTTTACTATGGGAGGGTGGCAGGGCACCGTCCTGTTGTTGACTAGAACTACTTCTGCAGACCCTTCCCTGGAGCTGCTGTGCTTCCTGGGGAAGGCTGTGGAGTTTTAGGCAGTCAGCCCAGAAGCGATGAGATGAGTGAAAATGGCAGGGAAGGTAGTGGAAGGGGAACTTATTGTTTCTTCTGGACCTTTGGATGTCAGGAGGGAGTAATTTTCTCAGGGAGGAAAGGCTTTGGCAGTTGATGGCCACAAGACAAAAACATCATTTTCTCTTTCACAAGCTGGCCCTAAAATGAGGAAAATAGTGATGGTTTCAGCAGTTAGTTGGATGTTTCCTGTGTAGGGAGCATTTGGCTAAATGCTTTATGTACCTCATTAGGATAGACATTTCCTTCACTTTACAGGTTGGGAGCTGAGGCTTATTAAAAAGGTCAGTTGACTTGTAAAGACAGTAAGTGACAGAGCCAGAACTTTAGGCCCATGTTTTGGGAATACAAAAGGCATACTCTTCTCTGCTACTAATCTCCATGAGACTGGGAAACTAGGGCTGACTGAGTGGGAAATACAAAAGAGAAAGACAATCTTGAGTCATCTGATATTACTGAAAAAACAGATAAAACAAAACAAACAAAAAACCAGTGCAGTAAAGGGCAAGAAAGAAAGAAGTATAGTAGGAATAACAACTATCGCTTTTTCACCTGCATGTAGTACTAAGCATCCATGTGACTTTTTTTAAAGATGGACATAGAAAACGAGAGAGAGAGAGAGAGAGAGAGAGAGAGAGAGAGACCCCACAGAACTGGAGCTTCCTTCAGTTGGGTGGGGGCTGGGTTCAAGCCTGGGTCATGCACAAAGCAAAGCAGCACACTATCCAGGCGAGCTATTCAAGGGGCCTAGCCTATGTGAATTTACCTCCCTTGATGTGTAAGGCTAAAGCCATTTTCCAAATGCAAAGCTGAAGTTCTGAAAAGTCAGGTAATTTGCCCAAAGCCAATTAGAATACATTCTTGGCCACATTCTGCCTCAAGATAACCTGCACAGGCTTTGCTGTGACCTCTCTCCATGGTCTGATCCCCTCCCTCACCTTCTTTCCCCCTTCTTCGACAATGAAGAAAGGGTTCGTCCCATCAGCTACAGTGAAGGTGAAGCGATCTCTGAGGGAATTGCTGCCATCATGGCTGTAGCTGACCCGTTTCTGGTAGACATCTTCCATGGTGAAGGTGGAGGTGTGCTGGGGACGCTGCCCACTGGGGCTCCGCTCGATGGTGCCATGGCGTGGGGGCTGCACAATGGTGAATGTGACAGACTTGGCCTGTAGGAAGATAAAGAAGGGAAGGAGAAGGCACATCCCTGAAGAAATCAGGCAAACACTTTCTTTACAGATACCAGGAGTAAAATGAGGGAGACAAATGATGCTGGTTACTAGAGTTGAACTTATATTCTGGTGCCTTCATTTGTAATGTAATGGAGCAGGCGAGTCCATTTCATTTTTTTTTTCCCTGCCAGGGTTATCACTAAGGCTTTATGCTTGCCTGGTTCCACTGGACTCCCTCTTTTTTTTTTTTTTTTTCCTGGGCAGAGCAAATAGGAGAGACTATCCCAGAGGACATTTGTCAGGCCCAAATGAGTTACTTTCTTTCCATGTATTTCTCCAAAACTCTTCCATACATACTCCCATATTTAATGTAGCCAAATGCAATTTTCCATTCTTAATTTCTGCCGTTAAGATGGACTGGAGAAGGACAAATACAGTAGAAAACCTCATTCATGTTTTTCCAATGACTCCTCTCCTGCTTGTTCACTGGGTTTCAGTCTGTTGGCCTTTTTGCTGTAACTCAGGAGTTCCCAATCACACCTGACCATGGGCCCTTTGTGCTTCTGGTTCTTTTGTCCAGAGAGGGGTTCACTTAAATAACTGTGATTTGCTTCTCCTCTTCATCTCTCTGCTCACGTATGAGCTCTTCCTGACAACTCTGTCAAAAAAAAATCAGACAGCACACCTACTATCTCTATCTAACTCACTTGCTTGCAGCATGTACCATATCTGACATGACTCTGTATTTTCTTTGTCTTTGCCATGTGTTCACTCACCACAAAGGTTGTAACTCTCTATGGTCATAACCCTAACCCATCTGTTTGTTTCATAGCTCAATGTCCTAGGTCATAGTGTGGCACTAGTCAGTAACCAATGTTTCTGGAAGAACAGGCCAGTGAGCAGCATGTGGAAGGCTGTACATAGAAGTAAGTCACTAATAAGTGCTATGGTACTCTTTTGTGAGAGTGGACTCTTGTCAGAATGTTAGGTACTTCTGAAGACCTCCTGAGAACAGAGGTTAGTTTCTGAATGCCTGCTTCATTACATCAGGTTGAGTTACTTGAAAATGCCCCAATTGTAATAATGAGTTGTCAACCAGAGAAATCTGAATGGAGAAGGAAGCATGGAGGGAAAGTTGTATATGCAGAAAGTCCTTATTACTGTTGCCAGAGATACTAAGTCTGAGATGTCAACCTCCCAACTCCTCAAATCTGGTGACAGGTACTAGATACAGGTTAGGGTTTAGGGTACTGGGTACAAGTGGACATGTAGCCATAAGCAAGGGGCAATGGTATTACTCAAAGTAAAGGTGATTGATAGCTCTTTGTGATGACTTAACCTAATAAGCCTGGAATCCTAGTAGAAGTGCCTAAAGAAGGCATCATAAATTCTCTAGTCAATTAGACTTAGACCAAATTAGCTTGACAATCCAGCAGAAAGGCACAAAGAAGACAGAACCCAAAAACCTATTTCTGGTTGGGAATAACAAACGACACTCAGTGCTTAAACTTCTAATGCCGTCAGAGAAAGAGAGGACTGCGAAAACTGGATAAGGGCAAGAGACTGGCTCATTTAATAATGGCCTCTTTGGTTAATATCATATTACATCATCATCCAGAGCCCTAGTCACGGAATCCTTGGATACCCACACAAATATGATGGGCCTAGGCCTCTAGTGTATCCCTCTCTCTACCATCAATGGTCACTTCCATCAGGAACATCATCATAAACCCCCTTGTGGACCTTCCCAGGACCCTTCCCTCACCATAAAGCAGCAATGGTAGGGATTGCTCCAGTCTCTGAAGGGAGGCTGGAGTATCCTGCCCTGTCACTCGAGAAAGACTGGTTCTGAGATGAGTGAAGCCTGCAGTGTTCCCAGCTGTGGCCATGAACTGCAAGCTTAGACCAATAGGGACTTAGAGGTTACACAGGCTCCTTTGATATATATATATATATATATATATATATCCTGGACCAGGTGAATGAGGTAGTTAATTTTTATTCAGATATATATATATATATTTTTAGAATGGGAGTTACTCTCTGCCTTAATCCAACTTTCTTAGCCCCTTTCTACTCTGACACCATCTTCTCAAACAATATTTTTGTCCAACTACATGTTAACTATCACACTGAAACAAAAAACTATGATAGCAGTGGGTCCCTAGGAACATGCCTAGAATGGACTTCCTAGATTCTTTCCTAAAATCCCTATTCTCATCTGCTCTACTCCTACTTTTTGTTTCCTGTTCATTAATCATTTTGTCCTACTTTGTTATCTTGCCACCCTTCAACCACCAAGTTGCAGGTACTAGCATCATTCCATCCTGACTTCCCTGGGCAGACAACCCCATCAATGTATCTTGGAACTTCACCTCTCCAGAACCCTACCCCACCAGGGAAAGATAGAAACAGGCTGGGGGCATGGATCAACCTGACAATGCCTAAATCCAACAGAGAAGCAATTACAAAAGCCAAAACTCCCACCCTTTGCACCCCAAGAAGAATTTTAATCCATACTCCCAGTGAGGGAGAAGTGATTGGGGAAGATGACTCTGAACTCCATCAGGAACCAGAGAGAAAGAGGAGAAAAAGGGGAGAGACATTTGGATGTAGTAGTAGGTGTATGTATGACTTGGAAAGGTAGAGAAGAGGGGACCCTAAAAAAAAAAACAACCAAAAAAAAAAAAAAAAAAAAAAACAAGAACAAACAAAAAAACCCAGAAAGTCTGTATTCACTTTATCACAGAATAACCAAAGTGTGAAGTGTGGCTGGCAAAATAGCTCCCTTAGATAGTGTGCTGCATTGCCATGTGCAAAACTCCAGTTTGAGCTGCCTCCATTGCATTGAAGAAAGTCTTGGTGCTAAGGTCTTCTACTCTGGCTTTCAATCTCTCTAGCTCTACCTAAAAGAAAGGGAAAAAAATGCCTTCCAGCTGGTAGAGGATGACCTAGATTGGTGGTGGGAGTGGTGTGCGGATACCTATCACAGAAAGATAGGAAACTGTACCCATCTTGGCTTCTAAGTTGTACCCAAATTGGCTTATAAATCATTACTTCCCAATAAAACTATCAAAAGCAAGGGACTCTGAGGAAGTAGGCCTAGCAGGGAGGGGCTGGGGTGTTGGTGGTACAGAGCTTTCAGATTCTGGTGCTTGATGATGGAAAAGGACTAAGTAGGGGGTAAGAGTGTTTTGCAGACAACTATTATGGTGAGATGAGAAACTGTACCCATGTGCCAGTAACCACACTGTAAACCATTAACCTCCTGAAACAACAACAGCAATAGTAATTTGAAACAAAAATACATTAAAATAGCATCCAGTGAATTTTCTATGCAGATACTGAATTATAATGACTCACATCTGGGATTTATAGATTGCTATAATGCACTGTATTGTGAATAAAAACTATTTTAAAACTAGTATGTTAAAAAGATTGTTACATGTGATCAAAGAAGGGTACACGTCTGCAGGGTTTTAGAAGAAAAATTAAGACAAATTGATCTTCAGTGTGTTAATCTCTCTCCTTCAGGAGGACACTTCTGGTCTTTTCTGGTCACTGACACTCAAAGGATGCCTGCACGAACTGTACTCCAGCTGACTTAGTGACAGAGCAGGAGATGCCACTAGGCCAGCCTTTCTTTTTTATTTTATTTATTTATTATTGTATAGATACAGAGAGAAACTGTGAGAGGAGGGAGAGATAGAGGGAGAGAGGGATCGGGTGGTGGTGCACCTGGTTGTGCACATGTTACAGTGCACTAGGACCTAGGTTCAAGCCCATGGTCCTCACTTGCAGAGGCAAAGCTTCATAAGTGGTGAAGCAAGGCTATAAGTGTCTAGAGAGCAGGTGTCTCTCTATCTCTCTCTCTCTCTGTCAAATTCTGCTTTTTTATCTTTATTTATTTATTTATTTAATTATATATTGGATAGAGACAGCCAAAAATTGAGAGAGAATGGGGAGATAGGGAGAGAGGCAGAAAGATACTTGCAGCCCTGCTTCACCACTGTGAAGCTTTCCTCCTATAGGTGGGAACCAGGGTCTTGAACCTGGGTCCTTATACACAGTAGTGTGTGCACATAACCAAGTGCACCACCATCTGGCCCTAGCCCAGCTTTCCATTCAGTCAGAGAGTACAGGAGCATGCTCTTACCTCAGTGTCCGCATCCACTGCCTTGAGCTCAAACTCTGTGATGGTCTTCCTCACGCCCTCCTGCACCCGCAGTCCTGAACTCTGCACAATGGGCAGTGAATCATCCACAGGCCGAAGAGTGATGTGGAAAGTCTGGGCTACCTAGAAGGTGAGGGACTGCAGGTGGGACAGCTGTTCCCAGCACCCACCACAGAAGGAAGTCACCCTTAACTTGAGCGACTGACCAGGGACCCCAAGATCAGATTCTCTTAACTCAGGGGCTATGAGCCCAGGGACTGGCAGAGAATGCTGTCCTCAGACGAGAACAGAGGAAAACAAAGCTCTCACAGCACAGAGAATTCAAGGAGAATTCAAAACTGACCCAAAAGCCATTCAAGGAGGGAGTGGAACTAAACCTCTTCCCTACCTCGTGGACCCCATCCGATAGGGAGAAGCTGAAGATATCTGCATGTTTCTCGGTCTCACTGGAATGAACGTACTGAATGTTGCGTGACATCAGATCCGCTTGAGTAAAGGAACTAATCTGGACACCTAGTGGAAGGGAGGCAAGAAAAGATCAGGAGGTCAAAACACTAACAGCCTTCCAGGCTAGGGAAATGTACCACATGCACTGGTGAGCCTACTATATCCACATACCATTACTGTGCTTCCCATTAATAGCTTATGGAAGAATTATTTGTGTTTAACTTTTTAAAAAGCATGTTATTAAGTTTTTAATGAGAGAGATACAAAGGGGAGAGAAAGAGAGAGGGAGAGGGAGAGGGAGAGGGAGAGAGATAGAGATACCAGAGCACTATTCAGTTCTGGTATTTTTTTTTAATTTCTTTATTGGGGAATTAATATTTTACATTCAACAGTAAATACAATAGTTTGTACATGCATAACATTTCCCAGTTTTCCACATAACAATACAACCCCCACTAGGACGTCTGTCATCCTTCTTGGATCTGTATTCTCCCCACCCACCCATCTACCCCAGAGTCTTTTACTTTGGTGCAATACGACAATTACAGTTCAGGTTCTACTTGTGTTTTCTTTTCTGATCTTGTTTTTCAACTTATGCCTGAGAGTGAGATCATCCCATATTCATCCTTCTGTTTCTGACTTATTTCACTTAACATGAATTTTTCAAGGTCCATCTAAGATCAGCTGAAAACAGTGAAGTCACCATTTTTTATAGCTGAGTAATATATATCACAACTTATTCAGCCACTCATCTGTTGTTGGATACCTGGGTTGCCTCCAGGTTTTGGCTATTACAAATTGTGCTGCCAAGAACATATGTGTACATAGATCTTTTTGGATGGGTGTGTTGGGTTCCTTAGGATATATCCCCAGGAAAAAGAATTGCAGGATCATAGAGTAGGTCCATTTCTAGCCTTCCAAGAGTTCTCCAGACTGTTCTCCATAGAATTTGGAGCAATTTACATGCCCTCTGGTTGTTTTTTTATTGTTGTTGTTATTGATGTCGTTGTCAGATAGGATAGAAAGAAATGGAGAGAGGAGGGGAAGACAGACAGGGGGAGAGAAAGACAGACACCTGCAGACCTGCTTCACTGCCTGTGAAACGATTCCCCTGCAGGTGGGGAGCCAGGGGCTCGAACCGGGGTCCTTACGCTGGTCCTTGCGATTTGTGCCACGTGCACTTAACCTGCTGCGCTACCGCCCAACTCCCCCAGTTCTGTTTTTTTTTCTTTTTTTTTAAGTTTTAAAATTTTATTTATTTATTCTCTTTTGTTGCCCTTGTTGCCAGTTCTGGCTTATTATGATGGTGGGGATTGAACCTGGGACCTCAGAGCCCCAGGTATGAAAGTCTTTTGCATAACCATCATGTTGCCTCCCCAGTCAATAGGCGTTTGATTTTTATCTTTGCCACAGCACACGCTCAGTGGGATCACATGTTAATTTCATTATCTTGCCTTCCACTATGTGCCAGGTCAACATCAGGCGATCAATAAATGTTCTTCTTCCTTGAGGAATTTATGTATGAGGCCAGGTCTTTGAGATGGAGGATCACTGCCTTGTTCTCCAAATCCTCTCCAACCACCTCAAGTCTAATCTCGCCACACAGCCTCACACATCTTCCTGAAAGTCTGCCCTGATGTTAAGCAGTGTGTGATGTTCTAGCCTTCAGATACTGCTTCTGCAGGACTCAGCTTAAACAATGCTTTGTGTCTGTGCCTGATGCGCTGTCCAAGGCCTCAGTCATCTCCATAGGCACTCTTGAAGGTTCCTTTCAACTCTCAGGTCTACGATTCTAGCCGCCTCTACACTATATTACATAAGCTGGAAATCATAAAACTTACTTATGACTTTGGGTGCAGATATGATCTAAAGTCACCAAGAAAAAGTATCTTTTAAATATCAGAAGACATACGAAATCATTTTTCCAAGACATTAAAAACAATGTATGTACATACACCTGAACTGTTTCTGACAGTGTGAACATATCTTACAAATGAACAGCATGTCCATACGTTTAAATGCAAGTTAACGTGCAGTAAAAGCCCAGGACTCTTGCTTTTGAAGGTCAGCCGCTGGTGGCTAAGACTGAGTCAAAATCTACACCTTTTAGTTCCTCAGCACAATTCTTATTTATTTATTTATTTATTAAATCTCTGGTTCTGGGTATTAGAGTATTAATCCATTTTTATTTTTTTAATTTATTTTATTTACTTATTCCCTTTTGTTGCCCTTGTTGTTTTATTGTTGTAGTTATTATTGTTGTTGTCATTGTTGGATAGGACAGAGAGAAATGGAGAGAGGAGGGGAAGACAGAAAGGAGGAGAGAAAGATAGACACCTGCAGACCTGCTTCACCGCCTGTGAAGCGACTCCCCTGCAGGTGGGGAGCCGGGGTTCGAACCGGGATCCTTTTGCCGGTCCTTGCGCTTTGCGCCACCTGCGCTTAACCCGCTGTGCTACAGCCCGACTCCCATTAATCCATTTTTAATCTAGTCCTTTAGCTTGGTCTGAAAATTCATCTGCTATTTCTTGGGATGTATTGTTTGTCATAATTAATCCTTGCAAAGACAGTTCAGTGAATGAAGAAAATCTGTGTTGACTGCTCACATTTAATTGTGACCTCAATATCTCATCTTAATCTTTGAGACTAGATATCAGACACATGGTGCTGGGAAATTGTGCCGATGCAGTCACATCTGCCATGTTGTCCCCTCAGGCTAGTTCCCACAAGAGTTGGGTGTCAGGCTGAGCTTCATTGACGGGAGACAGACCACCTGGGACTCATGGCTGGGTTGTAGGCAGTATTTCTTTATTCATGCAGGACGCAGCACAATCTATGCCAAGCTAAGCTAAACTAACAACTAACTAAAACAAACAATGTTGTCTTTATATATACTTCCCAAGTAGGGTGTGAACAGGATGTGATGCAGAGAGGATGGAGAGAAAAGTGACTGGTGAAAATCAGGGTGTGACAAGGAGAGGATCAGGGTGTGACAAGGAGAGGGGATGGAGCAGGTGAGAATTCTACCACTAAACCACCAATGCCCTGGAGGGAAGGTGGTACTTTATGTAAATGTAAAAGTGATTTATGTAAATAGAATACAGTGGTTACGTAAATAGAATGCAGTGTTAAGCAGGGGGGATTTAAACCAAATGAAACAGAAGGGGTTTTTAAAAGCAGAATTAGAAGATACCAACAGTTGGGACATTCTTGGAGTGCCTGTTCAGCCATGTTGTGCCCTCAGGGCATTGTCTATATCCCCGCGATATTTGGAGTGCTTTGGTTACTCCTCCCGCCTCCCATTCTCACGAGAGTTATTATCCTTTCCTGGAGTGCTATGGTTACTCCTCCCCCTTCCCATTCTCGCGAAAGGTTCTCCTATAAAAGCCCTTCTTCTTCCCCACCTCGCTCTCTTGCCAGCGCTTCACTCCGGTGTTCAGATGCAGGAAAGGTTACTGCGTGAGGCGGCCATTTTCGCTACCTCCACGTGGCCCAACCTGCCTCACTAGCACCCAACTCTGAGGTGCCAGCGCAAATAAAGATTTGTGTTTCCTCTTTGCTCCGGACCCCTCCTCTCTCTCTTCTCCACGGCCCACGCACAACAACAACATGGCTTACACTTACATCTTTATTTATCATCTGAAACTTGTCACCCAGATAGACACCTGGATATTGGGGCATTAATTCTCTGATGAGGCATTTTATATTTCTTTCTTTTCTTTTTTGCCTCCAGGGTTATTGCTGGAGCTTGGTGCCTGCACCACAGGTGCCTGCTCCTGGAGTCTACTTTTTTCCTTTTGTTGCCCTTATTGTTTTATCATTGTTGTGGTTATTATCATTGTTGTTATTGATGTCATTGTTGTTGGATAGGACAGAGAGAAATGGAAAGAGGGGGGAAGACGGAGAGGGGGAGAGAAAGACAGACACCTGCAGACCTGCTTCACCACTTGTGAGGAGACTCCCCTGCAGGTGGGGAGCCAGGGACTCAAACTGATATCCTTAGGCTGGTCCTCGCGCTTCATGCTATGTGCGCTTAACCTGCTGCGCTACTGCCCAACACTCCATTTTATATATCTGTACCTGCTACATGAGCTCTTGACAGGCAAAAAAATTGTAGACTCCCTCCACCCTGCTGTCTAAACAGTTTTGCCTTGTGACTCTGGACAGGATTACATAGCATTCTTTCAAAATTTAATAATGCCAGACCAGTTGCACTGAGAAATTTAAATTTATCCTCCTGCCATGGCTCCATCCTCATGGCTCACAGGGAAACAGGTGTCTGGTTTCTCACAGTCAAATGGTCACCTGTGTCACTCCTCCAGCTAGGAGCCAGGCTAATTAAGGGAGGTGTTGGATCATTTTCCTTCCTCTTAGGAAGGAAATTCTGGAGTTGATCTTTAGTTTTTTTTTCTCTCAGAGAAAACAGATATATAGTAAGTTTGAAATACTTAAAGTGTGCAATTTTATATGCTTTGTCACATCTATGAAACCATAATCCCAGTCAAACAGTGCACATATATCAATCATCCCCAAAGTTCTAACACTATAACCCTTCACTTTTCCCTCTCTTATCACAAAGCAACAAAGGAATTGTCTTCAATCATTCTTGATTAATAACATATGATTTTATGCATGATTCATATCACATAGCACAGAGTTTTGTGTGTGCGTGATTTAGCCTTATTGTAGCAGGTACTACTTCATTCCTTTTTATTGCTGAGTATTTTTCCATTGCATGGCCATATCATAGTTAATTTATCCATTCACCTGCTGATGGGCATTTAGGTTACTTTCATTATGGGCCTGTTTTAAAAAAAAGTGTTTATCTGTGTACAAGTCTTTGCATGTGTTAGGGGAAGAACAAAGTAAAGAGGCCCTGAATCCCAGTTCCACCTAGAACAACTTGAGAGACTATGGCCTGTTTGTTTGTTTGTTTGTTTTTTTCATGTTTTCTCTATGAGAAGGGGAGAGTTTTAGGGGAGCACCAAGGAAGCTGTGGAAAGAGTTTTAAGAGCTCACCAGGAAGCACCATTCACTATGGCGAAGGGGTGGGGGGGCTGGAGGGTGGGGAGAGAGCTGTGGAAAGGTAGTCATACCTGGAAAACAGAAATCCAATAGTAAAGACAGGAGGTAATTTCAGTGGACCAATAAAAAGCTGGCTCCAGATAGGACTAAAGCTGGGAATAAATTCGGCAAGAGAACTCAGGGTGGCACCACACTCTGTGGCCCTCATGTGACTGTGACTCTGCACCTTAATATCTGCCTCTGCACACTAGCCACCTCATTTCTTTGAAAAAGTTTGCACATCTAATCCACAGAGTCTTTTGTGATTCTTCCAAAATAATATCTGTGAACTAATCAACAGGTCCCAGGAAAGGACCTTGTGCTTAGCGCCCCCCCCCGACCCAAGGTCAATTCTCTCAGCGTATATGTATATAAATTTTTATTCTTCCTGCATTAATCTCCTAGAGTAGAATGGCTGGAACACATGTTAGGTGTATGCATAACATTCTAGGGAACTGCCAAACTAATTTCTAGTACTAATTTGTTTTTTTTGTTTTTTTTAATATTTATTTTATTTATTTATTCCCTTTTGTTGCCCTTGTTGTTTTATTGTTGTAGTTAGTATTGTTGTTGTCGTTGTTGGATAGGACAGAGAGAAATGGAGAGAGGAGGGGAAGACAGAGAGAGGGAGAGAAAGATAGACACCTGCAGACCTGCTTCACCGCCTGTGAAGCAACTCCCCTGCAGGTGGGGAGCCGGGGTTCGAACCGGGATCCTTATGCCAGTCCTTGTACTTTGCGCCACCTGCGCTTAACCCACTGCGCTACAACCCGACTCCCTCTAGTACTAATTTGTAACAGTGCATAAGTCTTGTCTATTTTTGCCACCAAGGTTTTGGCTAGAGTTTGGTGACTACACAATTGCACTGCTACTGATACCCATTTTTTCGTTTACTTTGTTTTGATAAAGGGTGAGAGACAGAAAAATAAAGGCGAGAGAGAGAGAGAGAGAGAGGGAGAGAGAGAGAGAGAGAGAGAGAGAGAGAAAGAGATCTGTAGCACTGCTCCACTACACATGAAGCTTTCCCCCTGCAGGTAGGGACTAGAAGTTTGAACCTGGATAATCTTGCCTGATAACTAAGGAGAATACTACCATCCAGCCTTAAGCTTTGTCTTTTAATGACTCTTAGAAAAGTCAGTCACCTGGTACACTTGGTAAAACACACACATTACCATCTCCAGGACCCAGGTTCAAGCTTCCAGTCTCTACCTGAAGAGGGGAAGCTTCAAAAGTGGTGAGGCAGTGCTGCAGGTGACTCTATCTTCCTCTCTATCTCTCCTTTCCTTCTCAATTTGTGTCTTTATAAAAAATAAATAAATATTGGGAGTCGGGCTGTACTGCAGCGGGTTAAGCACAGGTGGCGCGAAGCGCAAGGACTGGCGTAAGGATCCTGGTTCGAGCCCCCGGCTCCCCACCTGCAGGGAAATTGCTTCACAGGCGGTGAAGCAGGTCTGCAGGTGTCTGTCTTTCTCTCCCCCTCTCTGTCTTCCCCTCCTCTCTCCATTTCTCTCTGTCCTATCTAACGAAGACATCAATAACAACAATAACTACAACAATAAAAAAACAAGAGCAACAAAAGGGAAAATAAATATTTAAACAATTTTCTAAATAATAAATAAATATTGCTTTAAAAAAGAAAGAAAAGTCAAGATGAACACATTGCCTCCATTTTTACAAATTAGGGCACTTTAATAAAATTAAAAAAACAATATAACCTATCCAAGGCCACACAGCTAGTAAGAAGACAGTGATGGGCTGAGAAGGCAAGCTTTCTAACTCCAAACATCTACCTGCTAGGAGAAACTTTTTGTAGTTTACCTCTTAAAATTTTACCTTTATCCTTTTTTTTTTTTTTAGCATAAGAGTTAATTAATGCATATTAAAGAAAATGTGAAAAAGCACAGAGTCCCAGAAACTACCCATTAGCTCCAATACTAAATTATAATCACTGTAACTGCTTCTTCTAGAACTTATTGACCCGACTGACAATAATTTTACTTAGCTTGTCTCACTTATTGATTTGGATGGTATTTGGTATCATTTAATTGGCAGCTGTCGTTAAGTGCCAGTGCCTGGAATGTAAGTCTGAAGAGGGCATGGGTCTTTGTTGTTCCTCCACTAAAGCACACCCAGAAGAGTGTCTGGTTCACAGCGGGGACCCAAAATGTATTTGGTGAATGGATTTTTTAAAATACTGTATTTGTCTTATTTTAATGATAGAGATGGCTACAGACAGAGACACACTAGAGCACTGCTCAGCACTGGCTTATGGTGGTCCTGGGGAATGAACCTGAGACTTCTTTTTGCCTCCAGTGTTATTGCTGGGGCTCGTTGCCTGCACTATGAATCCACTTCTCCTAGAGGTCATTTTTTTCCATTTTGTTGCCCTTGTTGTTGCTGTTGCATGGGACAGAGAGAAATCAAGATAGGAGGGGAAGACAGAGAGTTGGAGAGAAAGAGAGACACCTGCAGACCTACTTTGCCACTTCTGAAGCGACCCCCACCCAGCCCTGCAGGTGGGGAGCTAAGAAACCAGGGGACTCTAACCAGGATCCTTTTTTAAAAAAATATTTATTTATTTATTCCTTTTTGTTGCCCTTGTTTTTTTTTTAATTGTTGTAGTTATTGATGTCGTTGTTGGATAGGACAGAGAGAAATTGAGAGAGGAGGGGAAGACAGAGGGGGAGAGAAAGATAGACACCTACAGACCTGCTTCACCAATTGTGAAGCGACTCCCCTGCAGGTGGGGAGATGGAATACTTGGGCTGGTCCTTGTGCTTTGCACCACATGTTCTTAACCCACTGCGCTACCACTCGACTCCCTCTAAACAGGATCCTTATGCCGGTCCTTGCACTTCGCGCCATGTATGCTAAACCCACTGAGCTACTGCCCAGCCCATGAAACCTGAGACTTCTGATACCTCAGGCATAAAGGTCTTTTTGCAATAACCATTATGCTGCCTCTCCTGGTGAATGAATTTAGTTACCTACTATAATTTAGTTACCTACTATAATTGACTACTATAATAGTTACCTACTATAATTTAGTTACCTACTATAATTGACATTTTAGCATATGTTGCCAATTTCCATACTCTTTACAACAGTCTGAGCATTTGCTTATTGCATGGCGGAAGACTTCAGCCACTCACCACCAACAAGATGCTGTTTCTAATAACATGTCCCTCTCGGCTATCACAGCAGGTAGTTACTGTCTGAAACATCTTGAAAGCTTTTCATCCCATTCAAGGTGTTTTCAGAAACCAACCTGCTGCCTCTGGTGGCATTACGGAGACCCACATTAACCCTGTCAGTTTTCCAATTCTCCCAGAGGGCCCTGCACATTAGAGAAGGTGCAGGCCGGGTCAGAGACGTGGCATGGGAGTAAAGCATCTGGGGAAATTGCCTTCCTGAAGGAATACCAAGGGTGCACTACCCCACTGGCTCAGGCTGGGCTCTGGAAAGCTCTGTGTTACAATCTGGGTCCCATCTTCAGCTCCTGCTCTGGGATATTCTCGGCCTGTGCACCCTCTACCCCCTTTCCAGCCTCCAGCTGTGGCCTGTGCCCCCACAATTCATGTCAAAGTCCTTAGGACCTCATTTTCTGTCCTTATTTGGAAAGATGTAATTAGTTTCTGATGAGGTCACTGGGGAGGGATATTTTTATAAAAGAGGGCATGTGGGCATGGGTGGGCACAGGCCAGGAGAATGGCATATGAACAGCAAGACCACCTTTCCAATCACCAGGAAGAAGACCTGGAAGAGTTGCATTCCTCCCTTAGAAGGAAGCCACCACCCCACACCCCACACTTCCTAAAAAAGCTACAGAACATAGATATAGACCAGGGCCCATGAGATAGGGCACATGTGCACATGTATCCATAAGTTAGGGGGAAATATATACCTTAAAGTAAAATGGAGGCCAGTTGGTGGTGTCCTGGTTGAGTGCACATATCACAGTGAGCAAGGCCCTCCTGGGCTTAAGCCCCCAGTCCCCACCTGCTTTCTGAGTGGTGAAGCAGTATTGCAGATCTCTCTCTTTCTCTTTTTAAATATTCTCTATGATTTTCTTTTTAAAATGTATTTAAACTTAATTTATTTTGATAGACAGAGTGAAATTTGTTATTTTTAAAAAATTTGTATTATCTTTATTGGATAGAGACAGCCAGAAATCGAGAAGGATGGGGGAGTTAGAGAGGGAGAGAGATGGAGAGACACCTGCAGCCCTGCTTCACCACTTGTGAAGCTCTTTCTTCTTCTTCTCTCTCTTACACTTCTCTCTCAATTTCTGGCTGTCTCTTCAATAAATATAGACATATATATTTTTAAAAGTAAAAGTGAACAATAGTCTTCAGTGACCCAGTAAGTGCAGCAAGTAAGTGGAAATACCTTAAAAAAAAAAAGACACCATATAGTACTTAATCAAGTATTTTCTATTTAGATCTAGATATCCTCTTCACCTACTTCCTATTTCACTTCCCTTAATCACTCTAAATCTAACCCTGTCAGACAAAGTAAGGACTACAAAAGCTGGATAAGGGCAAGAGACTGGCATACTTTAATGATGGCTCTTTTGGTCACTACCAGGACACCCCATCATCCAGGGCCCTAGTCAGGGAATCCTTGGACTCCCATATAGATATGATGGCCTAGACCTCTAACAGATCCCTCTCTCCACCATATCTGGTCATCTCTATCAGGAACAACATCATAAACCCTCTTGTGGGCCTCTACAGGACGTTGCCCTCAATGTGGAACAACAATGGTAGAAATTGCCCCACTCTCTGAAGGGAGGCTGGGTCAACATACTCTGCCACTTGAGGGAAATGAGTACAGCCAAGAATGTTCCTAGCTGTGATCATGGAATGTGAGCACTGACTGACAGGGATGCAGAGGTTACACAGGCTCCTGTGCCAATATCTTTATTGATCAGAGAGCCAAGGCTTTTAAAGGGCAGACCTGGAAGTGGCAAATTGGAAATGGAAATAGCTAGGAAAGGGGAGGAGAAAGGCAAAAGGGGTTGGAAAGGTAGGAACTTCCTTAGCAACTGTTGTGAGGGTTCTAACTGGTAGGATTAATAATACTCTGCAGGCAGGGAGGGTCTTGAGGGTAAAAAGAAGATAGATCAATGGGATGGGTGGGGATCTTTCAGGGAAAACAATGATTATGTAGATAGGCTATAGTATCAGGAATGCAGGGTGGAGCAGGGGGAGCTGGCTTAATGTTATAAGGAATGCCAGGCTCCTAGAGGCAGAAAAATGTAGGGTGCTTTGTGAGGCTCCTCACAATTTTCCGACATTGTAGTTGAAGGAACATTGTATTGTAGCATCTAAATTTCAGCTGTGGATCATTATGAATCAATATCTGAACTTATTACACTGAGTTTACCACTAAACATCTAATTCTACCTTTCACTGCATAATTGACTCCTTTTACCCAGTTCACACTCTCTCTCCCTTCTGGTAACCACCAATGTGGTCTTGTCCTCTGATGTTTGTTTCTGCTTTGTTGGTTCTGTTTCTCTGTATACCACAAGTGAGTGAAACCACATAGAGTTTCTCGTTCAGAGCAAGCACACACCCCAGATCTGTGTGCTGTTGCAAGTGGCAGGACTTCGTCTTTCTTCTCCTCCTCCTCTTCCTTCTTCTGCATTTTAATTTAATTTTTTTAAATTGAAGGAAGTTAATTGGGGCTTATAGTAAATACAGTTGTTGGTACATGTATAAAACTTTTTCTGTTTTCTGACAAATACTTTCACCCCCAGCCTAGGTCCACCTCCACCAACCTGGCTTCATCCGTCTGTTGGACAGTAGAGGAGCATTCCACTGTGCAGGCAGACCACATCTCCTTGGCTTTAGAAGAATAAAATTCATGAAAATCATCATAGGGGACACAGGGATGGAGAGATGCTAACTCTAAAAAAGAATCAACTAAATGCTACAGAAAAGACATAGAGTGGGGTTGGTGGAGTGGGAGGAGCAGGGTGACTCTGCCTTGTGAGCAACTGTGAGGGGATCCCATGAGTAATGGGAAGAGGGGGGCAGATCATCAAATCTGATGCACTTAGATGCAGGCAGTTTGAGAAAAAATGGAAGATAAGTGCTTAGGAGGAAGTGTCCTAGGTACAGGAAGCCCTTCCTCTACTTCCGGAGAGTACCTTCCCAAGAAGGGGAAAAAGTGTGATCACCACGGTGTCCCTCCCTGAGCAGCACTGGTCTAGTTAGTGTAGATCACTAGAACTGAAGCCCAATAAAGGCAGAAACTGTAAAGCTGCATTTCCTTGGCTGCCCCTTCGATCTAGAATGTTCACTCCTTGGCACTGTATCACCCTTACTTTTTAAAGGAGAATCTGGAGCAGCCTCAAAGCACCTCTTGATTTCATTCTGGATCAGAGAGAAGCCAGGGCTGGGACAGGCAACAGGCAGGCAACTGGCAGTGCTCAGTGTGAATGTGGAGCTCAGAGCCTTCAGAGCCTGCACTGTTTAGATGCAGTCACCCCACACAACAGGAGAGAGCCTGCCCTTTCTGCTTTGGAGAGATACAATCAGCAACCTGACAGGATTCTGGCAGAAGCAATTAGCTCATGAATTAGTTATCAAATACCTCCTGCAGCCAAGGTCTGAGAAGTGCTGATCTGCAGACTTTCCCCCAGGAACTTTAGGACAAAAGGGTCAGCCACCTGCTTTCATCTGCAGTAGGGATGCTGGCCAATCTGTCCATCCTCCCCCCCCCCCCTACACAAACACTCCATCCTGTGCCATCACCCTGGATGCCATCACAGTCTGCTGCCCTCACTTCCCCCAGCTCCAGAGCCACCTCTCCCAGCTTTTCTCCCATCATGCTCGCCCTCACTCCCTCCCTCTGCAGCAGCCAAGCTGGTCTCCCTGCTACATGGGGCTGTGATATGCCTGACTGATAGCATCTCACTGCCCCTTGTTGAGGATGCTCTTTCCTTGTGTGCCAGCAAGGTTGCTCTCCTTGCTTTCTTCAGCTCTCTGTTGGCAAGTTTCACTGCCACGGAGGCATTTCCTCACCCCTTTGCTCCTTGCACTCTGGAATGCCCTTACTTGCTGCTCTGTGCTCACTACTGCCACACAGTTGATCTACCAGGCTATTTGCTTACTCTCTGACCACCTGCAGGAGAAAGTGAGCAGCATAAGGGACAAGGACTTGCCCTGGTTGAAAACTGAATGTATAGAAAAATTTGCAGCCTAAAAAAAAATGATGAAAACCAAAAATCATCTTTAAGCCATCACTGCCTCTATGATGTGAAAACAACTATTCTATTGTTAGACTGTTTATTCAGCAAGGATCTCTTGTTTTCAAATCCATTCTGTTGCCAAATTTTATAATTCTCTGCTTGAAATCCTTTCTTTTCTCCCTCCCTTCCAGCAATTCCTGTTCACTAAGGTTATGAAGTACTAGGCGTTGTCTTTTACATTATTTTCAGATAGTCAACCATTCCCACTACTGGTCCTCTAGATGAAGGCTGACTACCTCCTACTTGGTCAAATGTAAAATTTCCTAACCATTGTCACTGCCTCTTTTTTCCTCTCTTACAATGTATTCCATTGGACATTAGATTATTTTCATTTCTCTTCTTTGCTAAAAATTCTGCAGTGAATTCCTAGCTTTTTGAACTAAATTACTTTTTAAATTTTTTTTTACTTTTTAAAATATTTTTAAATTATAGAATTACATCACGACAGGGGTTTGAATCCACACCATTCCCACACCATCAGAGTTCTGAATCTTCACTCTCCCCACTGCAATCCACCACAGTTCCACTAAGGTTGTAGACATTGGCCGACAATCTTCTCTACAACTATCTGTCCACATTTATACAAAGTTACCCCTTCTTTTCCTGATTCAATCCTCTCTTTCCCTCTAAACCACTCATGACATCAAAGCTACCTCCATATGTCCCTCTCCTTCTCCTTCTCTCTCTCTGGGTGCTGATGGAGCTGGAGTGCAGAGTCCCCCTAATCTTCATCCTATCACTTCTCCCCCGCTGGGAGTATGGATCAAGATTGTTTATGGGGAGCAGAAGGTAGGAGTTCTAGCTTTTGTTGCCACATCTCCACTGAGCATGGGCATTGACAGGTTGATCCATACCCCCAGCCTGTTTCTATCTTTCCTTAGTGGACTGGAGATGTGAGGTCCAGGACACATTGGGAATTAAATTACTGATCTCCGCTCTGCAGATAAAATCTGCCCATGAGTCTCATCTACTACGATTTTCAGAATCCATGGTTTAAGTAAGCTGGTCTATTCATTATTTTTTAAAAATTTTCCACATGCTGTTGCCATCTCTGGAAACAGCAGTTTCTATTTGCCAAAACTCTGTTCTCCAAGGGTATTCTTAATGCCACCACTGTGTATATCCCCAAATGCAGTGGCCTTTTCTATTTTTGAAGTCATAGGATACCAGGTGTATATGTCTTGTGTATAAATGCCCGAACTACTGCCACAGTTTACCTAAGCTATGACTATGTTCAGAGATGCCACCAGGAAAGAATTATGGAAAGTGGGCATTTTATCTCAGTCATCCTTATTTCCCTCACTGTCCCCAACAGTAGCTAAACTAGAATCTTGCTCAATACCCAGATCAACTCTGAGTTTTTGAACTGAATGCTTAATGTGGTGCAGGTACTGTGCCAGGTGCAAAAAGACTAGAAGAAGAACAAGGTGCAGTGTTTGCTCTGAAGAAATCAGCAATCTGGAGTAAAGAGGTGAAAGGCTACTGGATGCTTTCATTCATGTGGGACATCTAGAGAATTGAAATACATGAACATAAAAGAGGAGAAGAGGAGAGAGAAAGAGAGAGAGAGAGAGAGAAAGAAAGAAAAGAAAAGCCAGAAGTGAACAAACTATTTCTAAGACGTGAACAAACTATTTCTAAAATTCTGTGAGAACTACAGTGGTGATTGTGGGGGAACAGACCTTTGGTGGCAGGTGCTGTGAGAATTTATACCCTTTAATTTCACAATCTTATTTTTTTCCATAATCTTATAAACCACTATTAATCACAAATAAGAAAATGGCTTAGAAGAGAAATCAGCTATCTGATTGTGTAGGCAGGACTGCTTGCCTAAAACTGCATTTCTTGGTCTGACATTCAGTAAGCACTAAGCACGCATTGTATGAGAAATATAAAGAGAGTCGTCTCTAACGGTCACCATCAGTGATGCCGAAAGCAGATCCTCATATAGGCAGATGCCAACTGAGTGTGTACAGATGATGCAGCCAGCACCAACACATTATACCCTACTTTTGGCACAATGAAGGCTTACCTGGGGCTGCTGTGTGCTCCAGGTGGCCCAGCAGGGGCTGTCTGGTGATTCTGTAGATGAGCTCTGTGGGCGCACTCTCCTGGTCAGTACCGGAGAGCTGCAGAGTGGTGATTTTCTTCACTGAGTTCTCATCCAAGATCAGTCCCTTATTGGTGGTGATGACTGGTGGGGACTTGTCTTCTGAAAAAAATAAATCAAGTGTTTCCACCATTTCTTTTTATGTATTTACTAGATAGAGATAGAGAAAAATTAATACAGAAGGGGGAGACAGAGAGTGAGAACGAGACCTGTATTACTGCTTCATTAACCATGAAGCTCCCCATAGCAGGCAGGGGTGGGGGCTTGAACCCAAACTCTTCCATATGTCGTAACATGTGCTCTCTACTGGCTGTGCCACCAACTGCTCCTCCAGCAATAGTGATTTCCCAGGACATCTTTTCAGCTTCCTCCCTTCTAGCTTTGGGGTTTAAGTTGGTCCTTAGGCCTGACCCCCAGGGAGGTGCCAAAGAACTAAAACTTCTGACAACAGAGGAAGTAAGTCCAGATTTTCAAAACTAAAGGAAAGGGTTTGAGTCTTATGGCGAATATAGTGTGAATTATATACCCTCAGAATGCTGAAGTTGTCTTAGAACACCAATGCCTCCTTACCCAAAACGGTGATGGAAAATGACTGATCAGTCACCTTGCTGCCTTTTCCATCAGTTACATCAAACTTAAAAGAAAAACTCCCAACAGGTTCTCCCTTTTTGTGACTGTATTCTACTTGGCCTGTGAAACAAAGATAAGAAAATCAAGATTTGCTACTAGCACACTTTGTGTACATTTATGAAACAAATGTGTTCCCACCAAACAAACAATTAATACCTTCCTCACTTTTGTGCTATTTTTGGCATTTGTATGTGTAGTTTTCATCCCTAGCTTTTCTTCTTCTACCACAGACCTTCTCAAAATAAAATCATTCCAAGTAGCGCTGTATGGCAGATTTGGGGCCACTACTGGGATTCTGGGCTCCGAGGTGTCCCAGGATTAAAAGATGACTCAATCACTTATTGCCATGTGAGAGAGAGTCCAGAGGGACAGCATCAGTTGTGTCTCAGAGTGAGACGAGACTGGGTGCCACTGACCCCCAGAACTCTACACAGTTTATATTGACAATGATATGCATATCATCAAACCAGAATAAGGAAGACCAAAGGGCTTTTTAAGTGAACATACATCACAGGGTAAATGTCAAGATACAAGTAACAGGAACTTGCATCTCACATGGAAAGGCCAGGGTATATATATTAGAGGGGGAAACATCAGAGTGCAGGTAGTGGTGTTTAGAACTGACCTACGTATATCATTGTCTTATATCATTGTCTTATTATTATTATTTTTTTTACCTCAGCACTGCTCAACTCTGGTTTATGGTGGTGCAGGGGATTGAACCTGGGACTTCAAAGCCTCAAGCATGAGAGTCTCTTTGCATAACCATTATGCTATCTCCTCTACCCCCACACATCATTGTCTAAATGTCATTATGTCTGGCATACTTCTTTGATGCCATAACAAATACTGAACTTACTCTCCAGTCACTTTTGCACTACCCCATACTTCCAGGAAAAACACTGGTCACCAAAGATAAGTCTATGTGGCCCTTATTGTCAGCCTGGAGGCTGGTTATTGATCAACTCGTGACCTATACCAGACTTCTGCCGTAGAGTGCAGGAGTTGTAACAAAGGATTAATAGCCTGGAGTCCTGCAGTGAGCAGGCCTCTTGATATTTTAGACAAAGGAATGTACCTGGTAAAACTAACAGGCAGACATGTTCTTATAAGCATGGTGGCATGGGTAAAAATCAGTGGGATTTTTAGTAGCAAATATCAGGAATTCTGGGATCAAGAAACTGTTCAACAGCACTGCTTAAGGTTGAGGCCCAGCTTTTGTGAATGACTATAAGGAGGTCTCATGGATAACTACATCTGCAAAACTGTACTTGTGTTTAATGTGCATTACCACGTCACATCATCCCTGTGGCCTTTTATGGATCTTTATCACAAGGAAGAGGACATGTATTTCTGGAACACTATGTGATGTGATCAACCCACAAAGCAAACAAGAAAAAATAAATAAATACTGCACAAAAGTCAAAACCACAACCAAGGAAATGGTTCAGTGGCTAGTGCATAGGATTCCCAAGCTGTAAGGCCCAGATTTGAGCCCCAGCACAGCATTGCATCTGGCCAGAGTAGTGCTCTGATCTCTGCCTTTCTCTCATAAGAGGGCCCCCCCCCAAAAAAAAAAATCAATCTTTGAAGGAAAAAAAAAAGAAGTCAAACACTTGAAGAGAGAGAACTACAGTGTGTCATATTTTCTTTCATCCATTTCATCCCTTTAAACTAGCTGTTAGTATAAATACAACTAACATCAGGGAGGAGGCACCTACCCTGATTTTTTTTAAAGATGGACACCGAGGAATGACATTAGTAAGGACTCATCACTACTTTGCCCACTCCATTCCCTTCGATAAAGCACAGACCAGTCCAATGAGAGCTTTAAGTGTCAGTGCATGGGAGGGGAGGTTCTGGAGTTTTGCTTTTCATATTTTCCACTGCTATATGACACTGCATATCATCACACAGCTTTGAATTACTTTTTCCTTCAATATATAGACTCCCCCCATTTTTTAACTTATGAAAGCACAGTACAGTAACTATGTAGCATTTCTGCTTTTATATTACATCAGCACTTCCTGGAAGAGGGATGAATTATGTAATCTCCCACAGAAAGCTCTGATTTATGCCTTACCATTTTGCTTAGTTCATTAACATGTGCTCCTGCGGGAGCTGAAAGGAGATATAAATTGTTCACCTAAGGCAGACATATTTTCACCTTAATCCATCCCAATTCACTTCTCTTTCCTTCTCTCTGTCTCTCTCACACAAGTCTGGATGTTTTTTTCCTCCATAATAGTCACAAATTCCATCAATGCTATGCCAAAGCATGAACAAGTTTTAGCCAAGAAAACCTTTTAAAAAACCTGAGGAGGTAAGAATGAACAAAGCTACATAATAGCTATTATGCAGCACAGAGAATACATAAGTGACCAGACATTTAGCTCCATTTTGCTACCGTCTGTGTGTGTGTGTTTGGCAAGGGGAATAAGCTTAGAATTCTGGGGAGGCAGAGAACTGCTGACCTTGGCTGACATCAGCCTGGGAGAAGCTTCGGATGGGACCCTTGACGGAGATGTGCTCCAGTCTGCCGTGTTTCAACAGCTGCAGGTGTCCTATGCCAGGGTCTTCCTTCAGAATGTACATCACCTGATGGTCATCTGAACCAGTGTCTGTCACTTTCAGATGCTGTTCTGTGATGCGCACTACAGACCCTGGAAGAGAAAGGGAATGATAGGTCATCGACACAACTTCCTCTGATGAGCATGTCAGATGATTTCAGGAGAAAAGAGAGGACATTTTCACACACTCCCAGGGTCTCCATAAGCACCAGCTGCTTGCTGTCTCAACTTCCAGCTGTGGAAATTCTAATTCCCCTGAAACAGTCAAAACATCCCAATTTGCAAACTGTCCCTTGAGCTTAACTCTAGGTCCTGTATTTCTCTTCTGAAACATTTTCATTTTTTAACTTCATTTATTTGATTTAACAGTATAGAGAGAAATTGCCCCCCCCACAAGTTCATTCTTTCCCTTTGCCCACTCTCCTCCTATGACTATATAATTACTATAATTACTCTTGTGATGCAAACAAACTCTAGTCTTGTGATCAGGTCTACTTGAATGGATTTGTTTTCTATCTTGCAGATCACCAAATCATAAAAAGTAACTATACAACTATACGGGGGCCGGGTGGTAGCGCAGTGAGTTGCATGCACATGGCAAAAAGTGCAAGGACCTACTCAAGGATCCCAGTTCGAGCCCCCAGCTCCCCACCTGTAGGGGGGTCGCTTCACAGGCAGTAAAGCAGGTCTGCAGGTGTCTATCTTTCTATCCCTCTCTCTGTCTTCCCGTCCTCTCTCAATTTCTCTGTCCTATCTGACAATGACAGCAATGACAACAATAATAATATAACAAGAACTATAAACAAGGACAACAAAAGAGGAAAAATAGCCATCAGGAGCAGTGGATTCATTCATAGTGCAGGCATCGAGCCCCAGCAATAACCCTGGAATCAATCAATCAATCAATCAATCAATAAAAAGGAACTAAACATAATCACATAACTGTGCATTCCTGCAACCCCAGATCAAACAGTCACAATCAGTGTTCCTCAAGACAGAGGTCATGAGGAGGACAACGGAGCAGGAAGTCTGACCTCTGGGTGATGTCAAGGGCTGAGGTTGGAGGACAAACACTGACAACTGGCATGCACCTCCTCTCAAGGCCTTGTCCCTTGCTTTCCTGTCCGATCATTTTCTCATGACAAAAAAACAGTGAATTTTGGTTAGGTAGATTCTAGTCATTCGTGGGTAATGCACTCTCACGTTTAGAGAGGCAAGCATCTGCTCTGAGCATCTCTGTATGTTCTTGCTGAGTAATGTCAACAGAAAATGCCCAAATACTCATTATCCAGGTCTTTCTGGGCTAGTAACCTTGAGGGATGAGAGGAAGTTTCCCTTTGTGGTAAAAAAAAAAAAAAAAAAAAAAAAAGGCATGCATACTGCTTAGGAGAGCTTCCTGAGCTCAGTGTCTCTCTTTTGTAATGCAGTCCATAGGGGGTGAAGGCATCCACCTGGGTTCCAGACACCTCCCCCCACATGGGATGTGGAGGGCAGAAAGGCCAGGCAAATCTGCTGATGTGGCTGCTACCTGAACTCGAACTCTTATGAAGAATCTTGTGTTTTCTACCACTACCCAGGAAACAGTAACAGTCCAGCTTATTAGCTTGTAAATAAGGCGAAGTCAGACCCCAGAACTAATAACTGGGACCTCTGGGAATCCCCAAACTCTCAAATACTACCATGTTATATTTTTTCTTTCACTAAAAGATACACATGAAACTAAGCTTAAATAGGCAAACAAAACCCTAGTGGGATGGAGATGTTCTGTGGGCAAAACCCACTTCCTCATTAAGTAACTCACTGCACACAGATTCCAAACCTGCCACCTGTCACCTGTCACGAATCCTGCAGGGCTGCTTATACAGAGGCAATAAATACTGTGAGGGTTAGACCCAAGAAAACCTTATCTAATGTTTGTATAATGGCTTCCAAGTGCCCCTCCAAGCACTTTTTTTTTGCCACCAAGGGCTTTATCACTGTGCAATTATGCCATCCCCAGAAGACTTTTCTCTTTTCTTTTCTTTTCTTTTATATTTTATTTTATTTATTTATTCCCTTTTGTTGCCCTTGTTGTTTTATTGTTGTTGTTATTATTATTGTTGTCGTCGTTGTTGGATAGGACAGAGAGAAACGGAGAGAGGAAGGGAAGACAGAGAGGGGGAGAGAAAGATAGACACCTGCAGACCTGCTTCACTGCCTGTGAAGCGACTCCCCTGCAGGTGGGGAGCCGGGGTTCGAACGGGGATCCTTATGCCGGTCCTTGTGCTTTGCGCCACCTGCGCTTAACCCGCTGCGCTACAGCCCGACTCCCTTCTTTTCTTTTCTTTTCTTTTCTTTTCTTTTCTTTTCTTTTCTTTTCTTTTCTTTTCTTTTCTCTTCTTTTCTTTTCTTTCCTTCCTTTCTTTCTTTCTTATTCTATAACTTCTTTTTATTTTAATTTATAAAGGAAACATTGATAAAACCATAGGATAAAAGGGGGACAACTTTGCACAATTCTCACCACCAGAACTCTGTATCCCATCCCTTCCCGATAGCTTTCCTATTCTTTTTTAAATATCTATTTATTTATTCCCTTTTGTTGCCCTTGTTTTTTGTTGTAGTTATTAATGTCATCATTGTTAGATAGGACAGAGAGAAATGGAGAGAGGAGGGGAAGACAGAGAGGGGGAGAGAAAGACAGACACCTGCAGGCCTGCTTCACTGCCTGTGAAGCGACTCCCCTGCAAGTGGGGAGCCGGGGGCTCGAACCGGGATCTTTGCACTTCATGTCATGTGCGCTTAACCTGCTGTGCTAGCTACCAACTGACTCCCAGCTTTCCTATTCTTTAACCCTCTGGGAGTATGGACCCAATCTCATTGTGGGATCCAGAAGGTTGAAGGTCTGGCTTCTGTAACTGCTTCCCTGCTGAACATGGGTGTTGACAGGTCGATCCATACTCCCAACCTGTCTCTCTCTTTCCCTAGTGGGGAAGGGCTCTGGGGAAGCAGAGCTCCAGGACATATTGGTGGGGTTGTCTGTCCGGGGAAGTCTGGTAGGCATCATGCTAGCATCTGGAACCTGGTGGTTGACAAGAGAAATTAATATACAAATCCAAACAAATTGTTGACCAATAATGGACCTAAGGGCTAGAATAGTGCAGATGAAGAGTTGGAGGGGTCCTCCATTTTGTAGATAGCTAGTAGGCATATTTTAGTTAAATTCCAAAGGGCCTGTGGCTATACTAGTTTGTTTGTTTGTTTTTTCCTTTTTCTTTTTGTCCCTGAGCCTGAAATCTGATATGCCAGTGGATCCAAGTTATTGTTTGGGGAGATGATGTCATGGCTGCAAGAAGGATCAGAAAGTTGGATCAGGGAAGAAAGTAGCTCCCTAATATGGGAAAGGGGCATAAATATTGTTGACTGTAAACCCCATCGATTTGATGTGATCTGGGGCCCATAACCAGCTTAGGAGCCTATGTGACCTCTGCATCCCTGTGGATGTGAGCTCACATTCTGTGGTCATGAGTAGAAACATTCCATGTGGCCCCAATATTGACCCATCTTTCTCAGGTGTAGCATAGAGTATGTTGTCCATCCTTCCTTCGGAGGATGGAACATTCTCTACCATTGTTGATCCAAGTTGAGGGCAAGGTCTTATGAGGGCCCAGAAAGGAGTCTACTGTGTTGTTCCTGATAGAAATGACCAGTAACAATGGAGAGAGGGATTTATTCGAGGTCTAGGCCCATCGATGTCTGTTTGGGAATCTCAGGACTCCCCAGCTAGGGCCCCAGCTGATGGGGTGGCCTGATAGTGACTAAAGAGTCATCATTAAAGTATGCCAGTCTCTTGCCCTTATTCAGCTTTTGCAGTCCTTGCTTTGCTAAGGTTAGCTTTGGAGTGAGTGAGAGAACTGTAATAAGAAGTAGGTGAGGAGGGTATCTAAGTCAGAAGACTATTTTTTTTCCTCCCTCCTTCTTTTCCCTTCCTCCCTCCCTCCCTTCCTTCCTCTTTGTCTCTTTCACATCTCTGAAGCTTCCCAGGTGCAAACACTTTCATGTGGTAGTTGGGGTCTTCAGGAATGGTGAAGTTCATGCCCTTCTGAGCAATCAACCCCACCCCTTTTAAATGCATTTCTGTGACCCAAGAGGTGGTTCAGTAGGTAGAGTACAGGCCTTGCATGTGTGGTGCCCTGGCATCACTGGTCTGTCTCTCTCTCATGAGATAAATAACTCTTTAAAAATAGAAGGATAGGGAGTGGAGTCCGGTGGTAGTGCAGCGGGTTAAGATCACATGGCGCAAAGTGCAAGGACCAGCGGAAGGATCCCGGTTCGAGCCCCCAGTTCCCCAACTGTAAGGTAGTCGCTTCATAGGCGGTGAAGCAAGTCTGCAGGTGTCTATCTTTCTCTCCCCCTCTCTGTCTTCCCCTCCTCTCTACATTTCTCTCTGTCCTCTACAACAATGATGACATCAATAACAACGACAACAATAACTACAACAACAATGAAAACAAGGGCAACAAAAGGGAGAATAAATAAATATTTTAAAAAAAGAATAAAGTTTTTGGCCAGGGAGGTGGCTCCATGAGCAGGATTCAAGGTTTGCACATACAAAGTCCCAGGTTTGATCACTGGCATGCTATGTGCCAGAGCAGATCAGCACTAGCTTCCTTTCTCTTTAAGAAATAATAACATACTGTTAAAATAAAACATTTTAAAAAATCATGTTAGATTTCTGTTGCTGTTGATTTCTGTGTGGTTGGCTGGGCACTTGCAAGGCTCTAAGAAGCCTAGCCCGACATACAGTTGAGTAAACTAAGATGCCACAATTTCTTTTCTTACTCTTCCTCCTCCTTTTTCTTAACTGAAGCATCACTGAGCTCTGGCTTTTAGTGGTGCTGAGGATGGAACCTGGGACCTCTTGCTTGCAAGCCTTGTATGCTACCCCATCCCAACTTTTTGCAATCTGTTTTCAAATTTACATCAAGATGCATGTGGTCTAAATTTCTGGGATTCACGTTTATTACTCATCACTCTTTACATATCCCTAGAATAACACTTCACCCCTATTTAGGTATTCCCAAGTTCTAGATGCCTCATTCACAGTCTTCTGACAGAGACCATGTGGAAGAAATCCTTACATGCTTTAAAAAAAAAAAGGACAAGGACAGAAGAGCATCGATTGCTCTCTTCGACGCCATTTACCTGCCGAGAGCTGCAGACCCTGATTTACGATCAAGTGGGGTGTGTTGCCTGCAGGTAGCTCTATGTATATCTCCATCCTCCCTGTGTCTGTGTGGAGGCCATCCGTGAGGGAGAACCGGAACTCATCTGCTGCAATACCGGGTCCTTCAGGCACATAGCATACCTGCCCCATCAGAATGTCCTGGTAGGTGAAGGAGGAGCCTTGGGTCAAAACCCTCCCATTCTCTAGAGGCTCAGAAGCACTCTGTCGCAGGAGCAGATGGCCTGGGTAAGGAAGCAAAGGGAAACCAAGAAACAATTGTAGAAGATGGATGGCACTGAAACACCATCTGATCCTGTCAACCAGAGCAAGCCTGTTACGCTATCCAGTGTCTCAGAGGCCCTTGGTGAGACACACATAAATGACCAACCGCTCAACATCTTATATATGAGCAAACGGTAGTTCCCCGCGGCTCCAACAACACTTGCTGTTGAAATCTCCCTTTTCTAGTTAGAAAGCTCCTAAGGAGACACAAGTGGGTGTGATAATACAGCAGCTTAGAAGTCAAATCTTCCTTTCAACATTAAAACTCACCCCATTATCTGAACCTTGTTCTTTCCTTCTGTAAGGTGGAAATAGCCCCCTTTGCTCATGACCTTCTTATTGGGACATTTGGGTTAGAGAAGGAGAATATGCTTTAAATTCCAAAGGACACTCAACATTTTTGAGGGTCATGTGGACCATGAGACAATTCAAGTGCTTCCTTAAATAATATTATAAGAAGTAATAGAAGGTGGAATATGAGATGATTTCAATCATAGGCAGGACTTATGATACAAGGACATAAAGAGAAAACACAAAGTAAAACTTGGACTGTATTTGGTGTATTTTACTAAAGCAAAGGACTCTGGGAAAGGAAGGGAGAGAGGGGGCTGGGAGGATTTGGGATCCTAATGCCTGATGATGGAAAAGGATCTAAGTTGAGGGTGAGACTTATTTGCAGACACCTATCATGGGGAGAAATTATAGCCATGTGCCAACAACTATATTGTAAACCATTAACTCTCCCCCAAATAAAATGTAAAAAATAAAATAAAATAAAATTTCAAGAAGAAAGTGAAAATGAACAAAGGCAAGCTGAAATGCAATGACCAGCAGCCTCTAATATTAGTCCTCCACCAACAGCAACATTGACATCTTTAAAAGACCAAGGGGCATCAAAGTGGACTAAGACCTCACCCAAGAGATGAATGTTTCAGAGTTCTAAGGCCAAGGAAGCAGCATTTAGAAAAGAAGCAGGTAGAAAGTCCCATGATGCCCCCCTCCACCCAGATTTCTTCAGCAAAGTGCTTTCTTTGCAAAAGAAGCAAGCTCATAAAGACATCTAGCACACATTTAACCTGACGTGAACACATTTTTGCAGTTAATAACAGGGCTGCCACACAATTCCTGCATAAATGGCCCAGGAGTATCAAACCGAGAGGCCTATTCCAGAAAGAGGACACAACCTCCCAAACCTATTATGACATGAGGTTACAGTGGAAATGAAACAAAAGAAAATCCAGCTGAAATTGAATTTCAGAGACATAAATTACCAAGGATTTGGCTTCTGAGGACAACCAGTGTCTATTGTGACCCCACAGTATATTGCTCACTGTGAATCTGATTATACTTGGATGCAAAGAGTGGACTAGTTATAAATACATGCAAAGCTGGAGAATGAAACCTGCACATTTATCTCCAGAAGCTATCATTGGGTGCCTCAATTAAGGAGCATCCCAGGGCTGCCGTGTCCTACCGTGATAAGGTTTTCTTGTCAAGAGGAAGATCAGTTCATGATCCGGCGTGTCCAGATCCTGCAGGCTCAGAGTAGAATTGCTGAGCACCACTCCTGAGAGCTGCTGCACTCGGAGGGGCCGCAAGGTCAACCTGGGCGGCTCGTCGTTCTTTCTCTGATCAAAGCAATAATGATAAATAAGTGTCACACAGGCCTTAGTTTGAGATAGAAGTACATGAGCACTATCCAGACAATATTACTGTAATGAATTTCACTACCAAAATGGTACTGCATGAGTCACCATCTCTCCTAATCAAAATGACCAGTCTAAAAGAAGAGTCCCACAAAATGCCTCTTTGGAAAGATGCTGATGGACCATTCATGGAAATCTTGGATATCTTCTCCAGGTCTGAGGATCTTATTTTTCATACCAAAACCATGTATATGTGGTTGGATAAGAACAAACATATTCCAGGAATAAAAAGGCACATTACTTGAAATCAGAAACAGCTTTGGAAACCTTGATATGTCATAGTATCTATAAAGGGACACCATATCTGAAAAATCTGGGTTCCTAAATCCTTCTCTTTGTCCCAGAGCTAGCTATCTCCATCTCTGTTCCTGGAGAAAGCTGAAAGAACCGTGCATTTGATTTCTTTTAAGGCAGAGGGCATTCCATATACAAGATTTGTCCTCTCTCTCTCTCATTGTCTTTCTCTCTCTCTGTCTGTCTCTGGAGTGGGAGAGCAAGCCTGTATGATCACTCAAAAAAGAATAAATAACAGCATCGAGAAACATGTCTCTTTGATGTTACAATTTAAAGAGTACATACACCAGAATATTAAAAAAGTGCACATGAAGAACCACTTATAATTGTTCCAGGGAAAGACACAGGCTTGTGACAATTTTCATCTAAGTAGAAGACTGGCAAGGCTTCTCTGTGTAACCCTAACCATCTATTTCTACATAGAACAATTAGATTTCTTTTACCCCAAAACAGAAATTCGTATTTTTAAGTTGGACCATGTACACATGTCATCTTAATTCTACAATTTCCCCCTAAGGTTGGGGATACATTTTAAAACTGACTTCCATAAAGAGAAAACCATGCACATCCAGCCTTCGTTGCTACTGAGCTTCTGAGTTTATATAGAGCTATCTAATAGTGCAATGGTATGGCCAAAGGCTCAGCTTCTCCAACATTCACATCCAAAACCTTACCTCAATGGTAATATTGATGCTGTAGATTTCTGAATGGCTGTTTCCATCACTTATGTAATAGCTAAAGATATCATGGGTGGGCTCAATGCTTTCATGAACACTCTGAAAGTAGTAAATGTAGTTTTCCAGAACATCTTGAATAGGGAACGATGCCTCCAGGTCACTGGTAGTCTCAGGGCCAAACCGATCACCTGCATCATCATGAGAAAACTTTTATCTTGCTCTGTAAATCCCTGCCTATGAGACTAGACAAAAAAATATGGTGGCAGCATATGAAAGATGGATCTATGTGTGAGGATGGAACAAAGACAAGACTGGGGTTGGAAGACTTGAGGGTCAGATCCCTATCCCATTTCCCTATTATTTCTCACTTCTCTCTCTTTTAAAAAGGTTAGTGTGTGTGTGTGTGTGTGTGTGTGTGTGTGTGTGTGTGTGTGTGTGTGTGTGTGTAAAAGAAATAGGGAGAGAGAGAGAGAGAATGCACCAGAGCACATATGGGGCCAAGGAATGAACGCAGGGCATCACACCTCCACATACTGTGCTAGAGTGCTATGTTACCTGTGGATTGTTATTTCTCATCTCATAGAAAATGCCTGTCTTGGCTGGGAGTATGGATCAACCTGTCAATGCCCATGTTCAGCGGGGAAGCAACTACAGAAGCCAGACCTTCCACCTTCTGCATCCCACAATGACCTTGGATCCATTCTACCAGAGGGCTAAAGAATAGGAAAGCTATCAGGGGGAGGAGATGGGATATGGACTTCTGGTGGTGGGAATTGTGTGGAGTTGTACCCCTGTTAGCCTATGGTTTTGTTAATGTTTCATATATATATATAGGATAGAAAACAAAAAAAGAAAGAAAATGCCTGTCTCCTATTAATGAAAAGAAAATGAGATAATATACATGAAGAGTGGCCTGGGAAATTGTGCAGTGGTAAAGGTCTGAACTAAACAAGGACAAGGTTCTGAGTTCAATCACTTTGGCCACATGTATCAGAGTGCTGCTCTCATCTGCCAGTCTCTCTCAGCTTCCTTTCTTTCTATTTCTAGTTAATAAAGTAAGTAATACAAGCCTTTAAAAGTATGCATGGAGGCACGCAGAATGTTACTACTCTTTTATATGGTATAGAAACAAAGAGTGTTTTGGTAAGAATGTACAATAAAAAATCCTGGGACAAACAGTAACATGACATAATAACAAAGGTTTTACTTCAGCTTTCAGTCAATTTCAAAACCCCTTTGTCTGTCATATCCTGCAAGAGGAAGCTTCCTTCTCTACTTAAGAAAAGATTAGATGGATACCTTTTTATCCAAGAGACATCTCCTTAAACATGTTTCATTTGGCCTTTTAGTTCCTAAGGAAATCTCTGCATGAGTTGAGTTCAGCCCTTGAATAGTATACCTGACCTGTCTCTTACTTGATTCTCTAACTGATTCTAAATTGTTACCCTGCTTTTCTTTTAAAGAAAAAGAAAAAGTGCTACTTTCATCTGCCTCTATCTCATCATGTGTCTTCCAAAATTCTCCAGCGGTATGTCAACAAAGGAAACACTAGATAAAGATCTGAAGGGAACAAGATCTTCTTTTTCCCTTGTCCATGGTCCTTTGATCAGGTCATGAGTTAAAGGTTCACTGACTTCCTCAACTAAAAATAGTGTCATCTTTTGCTGCCATCCCAACAGGAAGGAGTAATTTGCTTGGAATAACTCAAAGGAAATATTGTTTTTCCCCCCAATGATGTAAGTTTTCTTAAGTTTTATCCCTCAGATTTTATTCTCCTTGCAGAGAAGTCTAAGAGACATATGATTTCCAGGACATAGAGTTTAGGGTTTCTAGTAGGACTGACTATAATACCTCCCAATATTTATTTTCTCTTTCCAGTGACCATAAATCTGAGAAGTCTAGCTTCTTCATTTGGATCAAAAGCAGTCTAAGAAAAGCAAATGATACCTAAAAAATACTATAATAGGGTATGCCTTATTTCCTGCCATTTAAAAACAAATAATTCAATAAGCAAATCCATCACTGTGTTCTCCAATTAAAAAAACATGCACTTTCTTTTCTCATAAATCATTCTTATTAATGCGTTTCTTTGTCTTCCTAAACTATGTGCAAATTAAATGGTTCTTGAGGTGTCTCTCTCTCTCACTGGAACCATCTACTATGCACTGTGCTGGAACCCAGTGATACACTGTAATAAATCAAGGCGAGTCCTGACTATTCTTATTGATACTAAATGAATGGAAAGCCCAAAGAGTTAGAATTCACACTTAATAGCTTTGTTCTGTTTCTCTCCTTTTTGCTGGAAAGAAGTTAAATCTGTTTCTTCTAGCCATTTTTTAAAGATAGAAACAAAGAGGCAGAGTGGCAGACAGTGAGTGAAAAGAGACCGCAGTACAAGCTTCCTTCAATATGTAGGGGGTCAGGACTGAACTTGGGTTATGTGCATGGCAAAGCAGCACACTATACAAGTGAACCGTTTTGCCAATCCTCTTCTAACCATTTTAAAAAAAGACATTCTCATGAGCAGTCAGTCTCGAATGCTGTTAGCTCATGGCTTCAAATGCTTAAGTTTCACTTGCTCTGAAACATGCTAAAGAGTTTTCACTAAAGAGCAAAGGGTGAGGCCCTTAAGTAATGTATCTTGGGACAATCATTCTGCCTGCTGAATGTCTTTCCTTTACTCATGCTTTGTAAGAGTGTTGTAGAGGGTTTGAGCAGTACTGCACCTGGTCAAATGTACACATTACCATGTGCAAGGACCCAGGCTTAAGCTGCCAGTCCCTAGCTGCAGGGGGCAAGTTTCATGAGTGGTGAAGTAGTACTGCAGCTCTCTCTCTCAGATCTCTCTCTCTTCCCCCGATCTCTCAATTTCTATCTGTCCTATGAAATAAAAATAAATGAATATATAAAATATTTTTAAAAGAGTGTTGTAGAGCAACAGTTCTCCAAGTGTGGTCTTTGGGCCAATAGAAATGGTTATTAAGGATGCAGATGCACAGGCCTTATCAGCCCCTCAGAGAGAAACTCTAGGGTTGCTGCCCAGGAGTTGCTCTTCTAGATGCTCGGCAAAGTCAATGCACACTGATGTCTGAGAACTGCCTTTTCAGAGAGGCTGGTTAGAAAGGAGTGGCAGGGATTTGACTTCTGACCAGTGAAATAGTCTGAATAAATGCATATATGGCATTTGTAATGTGTATGGCAAATATATATATATATATATATATATATATATATATATATATATTACAGTATATATATATGTGTGTGTGTGTGTGTGTGTGTATGTGTGTGCATATATAAACACTATATGCATTCCAGGTTAAATAAGATGGTTAAATAAGAACCACCTGGTGGGGGTTGGGTGGTGGCACACCGGGTTGAACACACATATTACCATATACAAAGACCTGGGCTCAAGACCCAGGTCCCCACCTCCACAGGGGAAGCTTCAGGAGTAGTAAAGTAAGGCTACAGATGTCTCTCTTTCTCTATCTCACCCTCCCCTCAATTTCTGTTTTATCAAAAAAAGGGGAAAGGAAAGGGAAGGGAAGGGAAGGAAAGGGAAGGGAAGGGAACAAAAGAAAGGAGAGAAAAGGAAAAAATGGTCACAAGGAGTGGTGGATTTGTCCTGCAGGTACTGAATATCACTGATAATCCCTGTGGCAAAATAATAATAATAATAATAATAATAATAATAATAATAACCACCGGAGAGAAGGCCAGGGACAGCCATACTCTCACACCTGTGCCCATGCCCTTCTCTCTGCCCACACTGACTCCCACTAAACCTGTAAGTTCCAGCTCTTATGTCAGTCACTTCTTCAAATGGTCCTGCCTTCCCAGGCAAAAGAGCTTTGTCCTAAGTACTTTTCTTGTCTTGGTACTTCATTTATTACAACTAATGAGATTGTATCTGCCGCCTACTCCAGGCAGGGGCTGTCTGACCCATTTTCACATGTGTCCAGCATGCACACTTGCTGAGATAAATCAAGTCAGCAATAAGCACAAACATTTATTTATTTGTTTGCTTGTTTTTGCTACCAAGCTATGGTTGGTGCCAACACAACTCCATGGCTTCTTATGGCCATATTTTTTTCTTTTCTTAGATAGATAGATAGATAGATAGATAGATAGATAGACAGACAGACAGATAAAGACAAAGAGAGGAGAGACACTGCTCCACCCTTCATGGAGCTTCCCCTACAGCACTCCCATGTGGCAACCCAGGGCTCAAACCCAGATCCTGGCTTATAGGAATGTGTACGTTCTACTGAGTGAGTCCCTGCCAGCTCCAGCAATAAGCACATTTAAGTGCATGCACTAAATATCAAAATAAGGAAGAGATCATGGCTTTCAGCAGGAAAATGGGAACCAATGCTAACAGAACTCCCAGTGACCTGGCTCAAATCCCAAACACAGTGATGGCCTCAGACACTGTCAATCTGGGGCCTCTCTGTGGAAGCTGGGACCTGCAGGATGGTTAGAGTCAGGGGCTGGCACTCGGGGACCTCAGAGTGCCAGAGTGCCTGTCACAGAGGCAGCAGCCCAGTGACCTGCCAGCAGCTGTCTCAGATGCCAGTCACCCTGGTCTTGGGGGTCCTGTGCACAGCATACTCCTTTGCACCTCCCTGCTGATGTGACAGCCACCAAGGGCAGTAAGTCTAGGCAGATGGTGGTAGTGGGGGGAGGGATGTCAAGGAGAGGCTACAAGACAGACAAGCTCATATCCCAATGCATGTTATATTCTCAGAAGGAGCTGAAGCAAAGGCAAGGTTCAGCTAAACAGCAACTGCCTCCTAGAAGCAGGACGGGCATTCCTAATGCCTTATTCTCAGTGCTGAGTGCAGTCCTGAAGTCCCACCCCTCTGCAGGGACTCCAAGTCCCTTACCATGCTCAATTTTTTTTCACACAGCCACTGATTATCTTCTAACATCTTACACGAGTCCCTTGTTTATTAGGTTTCTTACCTGTATTCCTTTACCAGGACCTAAAGTGTCGTGAAGGTAGGAGGTTCTGACTACTTTATTTATTGATGGACCCCTGGTACTTAAAAAAAAAAAGTGCCTGGCACACTGAAAAGACTAGGCAAATTTTTGTTCGATGAATGGAACTACCCCTCCACTTTTTCTGAAATGTCTCCATCCCACTTGGGTTGTCCATCTCCAGGTTTAACTGGAGGCAGTTAGCCCCTCCGTTTCTCACCTCCCATCCTGAGCAATTCTCCAGGGGAGCTACAAAGGGTACCTGTTCCTGTGTTTTCAATGCAGCCGTATTTGGGCAGGGCACTGAGCTTAATGACAGCATCTCCCTGGAGGTTGTCATGATCCTCAGCAGCAAAGAAATGGTGAAAGGAGAGTGGGGCTCTCCCCCCCTCATCTACCTGAGGAAGAAAAGAATGGAGAGAGAGGGAGTCCTTAAATGGTTGCACATAATTGCGGGGTGGGGGGGGGGAGGAAGCTGCCTGGGATGACCTTCCAACCTAAGTTTCACTTGTTGAAGGAGGCAGACTCTTTCTAGGCGGGATGAAAAATGTGTAGGCTGCTGCAGCTGGGCCATCGCTCAGAGAGACTCCATGCTCCCTCCTGAGCCTCCCTTCAAAGCTGTGCTCCCTGCATGATGGATCCAGGGAGAAAGAAGTGCTGGCCCATCCTAATCACCCTCTGCACAGCTATATGGCAGGGCAGCTGCTTCCTGCCACACCCACACTTGCAAGTTCTCAGCTGCAGAACGAGCCAGCCAGCCCTCCCATACTGTTTATGTCACTCTGTCCATCCTACCACATTCCCAAACGGAATAAAGGTCCCACTGACTACACTTTTTCTTAATGTCAAGGAGGAAAATAAATCAGTATATATAAAAGCAGCTGCTACACCCAACTCTTTCCCTGGGAACCCTGCCCTGTGTGCTAACTCCTCCATCTGAGCTGGTTATTTCCTGCTAGTCTGCCGGTTATGACCAAGTAAGTGTGATTTTGAACTCCTCCTGGCTAAATGTCAGAATATCTGTAAGTCACACAGTAGAAGGTCATCCTGACTCAGAACTGAAAGGTCCAAATGGTGTCCCTAAGGTACAGAAACAGAAAGATCCGGACCATTTAGAAGCAACTTGATTTTCTGAATTTTCAGTTGCTTAACAAAACCACTCCTGGGCTCTTGGCATCACAGACTGTAGGCAGAGCAGGGTGAAGAGAGGGGATTCATTTTTACAGAATCCACACCCTACACTGGAACAGTATTTGGGTTTTTACAAAATGCTGCTTTACTATCAGAGCAGTCCTCCACCTAGCAGTCTCTTTTTAAAAATGTAGGAATCAAGGCTAAGAAAGATGACATAATTAGATTACATAATTATTCCAAGGTCACTCAGTAAGTGGCAGAACCCTTGAACACAGGTCTAGGCAACTTTTGTCATCAAGATACATTATATGTATTCTCTGTTCTCCTTGCCCTGAGGAGATGTTAATATTTGATGGTAAGTAGCGACCTGGTATAATAACTGACTTGATGACACTGTTCATAGCCCCATGCCACTAACATCAGATTATAATTCTTCAGGAATATATTCCGTTTTTAATGTACTTCTGATACTATATGCATCTAGCATAGAACACAATGCACAGATCTAATATACGTTAGATATGTGCGGATATGATGATTTGACCTATTATTATTTTCATACTTTCTGAAAAACTCTTAATTGAAAGCAATGTGCATTTTGATATTATATACTAGACACTTTGGGGGAAGAACTTGGCAGCCAGCTCAGGTAGAAATCCCCTTCCCCCACATCTTCATAGAAGCCAACTTTCTAGAATATCATCAGCTGTCTATTGATCTGAGCACTGTTTACCGTGATAAGGTCGGCAAAAGCAATGACTGGAGGTGGATTCTTGGTAGGAGTGATCATTATGGTGAACATCTGATTGTCCAAATGGTTATGGTCCGTATCAGAGACAGAGAAACGGAAGCTATCAGTGACTGGATGACTGTCCATCTCAAATAGAGCCGAGTACCTATACAAGCCAAAGGAGGAATCAAATGAATGAACTTCTCTGACTGGCCAGGTTAGAGGGATGCAAGCTTTCTTTCTTTTTTTTTTTTTTTTTCCCTCCAGGGTTATTGCTGAGCTTGGTGCCTGCACCATGAATCTACCACTCCTGGAGGCCATTTTCCCCCTTTTTGTTGCCCTTGTTGTTATAGCCTCGTTGTGATTATTATTATTGCCACTGTTGATGTTGTTCGTTGTTGGATAGGACAGAGAGAAATGGAGAGAGGAGGGGAAGACAGAGAGGGGGAGAGAAAGATAGACACCTGCAGACCTGCTTCACTGACTGTGAAGCGACTCTCCTGCAGGTGGGGAGCCAGGGGCTCGAACCGGGATCCTTACGCCGGTCCCTGTGCTTTGTGCCACATGCGCTTAACCCACTGCGCCACCGCTTGACCCTGGATGCAAGCTTTCTTTTAAAATAGGGTCAGAAGCAATATATTCTTTCAAGAGAGCTACTGGTTAATGGTTTAAATATCTTGATGCAATTTTTTAAAAATGTCTACTAAGTGATACAAAGTGGGTATCTACCGAATTTTTTTGTTGTTGATGTCGTCCATTGTGAAATTGGAACCCTCTGAGAGTTCTTCCAACTCTGGTCCCGTAGCTTTTATGATAGTACCATACGTAGGCAGAGAATTTAAGTGAATCCAGATCTCTGAGTCAGGGGAGGAATCATCCTAATCAGGCAAATGTGAAGAGGATATGAATGCACAGTTGCAGGAATAAATATTTTCATTAGTTAAACATCACAGGGGTTTCTTGTCTATCATTTGGATGAATCTCTTTTTCCTCAGTGATAAAGCACTGCCATTTCAAACTTCAACAACACCCCAGAACTTACTCATTCTCAAATACCCCTTTGATAAAAGCTTCCTTTGAAGAGTAGCTCAGGATCATTGCAGGGAAATGCACTTTAGTCACGGGGCAAACAACACTGAGAGGGCTTTCCATTACTGTAAGAATTCTACCGGTTTGGCTTCATGACAACATATAGTGAAGGGCAAAGCATCATCAAAGAGGTGCCATCTTTCCATAAACACAACTCAGCTGGAAGCTCCATTCAACACTCCTCTTAGGATAGCTGACTTTTTAGAAACGGGTAAGTTTTATTATAAAACATAATGTAACCACACACACACAAAAATTAGCTTAGCTACTAATTTACCTTAAGTGAGATTCAGCACAACAAACTGAAATGGAAGAGAGGGATATAGGCAGCAGTGTAGATTACATTCTATCTGGACTGGACCCGCATCTGCTCAATACTCAAATGCTCTCTTCCTTTTCTGTCTGCTTTGTTTACTGAGCCATAAATGTGGCCTCAGTGTTTCCATGTGGACAGTAAGTGAGCCCTTCCTTCAGAGGTATTTTTGGAAATACATATGAGACAGACAACATCCTCCTGCAAAGTTTCCCCTAGACCTTCATCTTGTAGAGCAGTTGGTTGTGAAATGGAAACACCTGACCACAAGAACAACGAGGATAAATGTTGTGCAGTCAAGTATACTTTCAAATGTAAAGCTTCAGTCTCCTGTTACTCAGTTCTGCATGGAAAGAAGAATGGGAGCTGCCTTCTTGGTGGTTGAGGGGCAGCAGCTCTTAGTTCTCATTTCCAGTGTCAGGGACCTTTCAAAGTGGGTAATTCAGATCCTCAGTGCAAGATCACAGAAGTTTCTCCACATTTCCTCACATCACTTGACACTAATGAAGGAGGTGACTCAAATGCACCAAAGCTGTAACACTCGGCAAATTTCCCCTAAATTTGTACTTTACAAAGTTCCTCAGGCTGGGAAGATAGCTAGTTGGTTAGGGTGAATCAACCTTGCGCATGATCCTGGTTCAAGCCCCAGCTCCACATAGTGGGTGTTATGGCAATGGAGGAAACTTCAGTGCTCTGATTTTCTCTTTGTCTCCTCTAGATGGTAATATTCACATCATCCTAGAGTGCTGAAATTGCACAAGTGGGCAGCCTTGATTTCACAAAAAAATAAATAAATAAATTTCATTTTATCCACATTGGTTCTTCATTTTTCTTTCTTTCTTTTTGCCTCCAGGGTTATCTCTGGGGCTTGGTGCCTGCACTATGAATCCACTGTTCCTGGAAGCCATTTTTTCCATTTTGTTGCCCTTGTTATTATTATTGCCATTGCTGGTGTTGTTGTTGGACAGGATAGAGAAAAATTGAGAGAGGAGGGGAAGACAGAGAGGGGGAGAGAGGGATAGACACCTGCAGACCTGCTTCACCGCTTGTGAAGCGACCCCCCTGCAGGTGGGGAGCCAAGGGCTTGAACCAGGATCCTTACACCAGTCTTTGCACTTCACACCATGTGTGCTTAACCCACTGCACTACTGCCGGTCCCCAATCCACATTGGTCCTTAAATACACTTTGAAGCTTACAAGGATTACATCCTAATATTTCTATCAGTAACCTCTGAAGGAGAAGTTTACAGATTACTCAAAGTTCTATAGGATTGCCTACTGAGATCTGATGAGCTCTAAGGATAGAGGACCTGGCTCTTGATTGGAGTGAGCATCTCCTAATTCCCACACTGGCAAATACGTGTTTGTTTTATGTCAGGAACATCTGACTGTAGGATTCCAAATTACTGCTGGGTTTGAGAAACTGAAATCAAATGACCAACTAGTGCTTATCGATCTTCCTCTTCACCAACTCTTTTTACTTTTCATACATTTCTAAGAGATTCTTTTGGATTTTCTCTAGATGATCATGGCATCTATTTTTCCTAGAAGCTGCCTATCTTTTGTTAGTTACTCCTAGCTATATTATATAATGTTAGTATAGATGCCACTGTATTCTGAATGAAAAAAATATGTGGCTGGTATAAAGAAATATCATTAGGTTCTTAGGACCAATCTTAAATCACTCCACCCAAATTACAAACAGGAAAATGGCCCTAAAGCACTTAAATACCAAGGACAACATCACCACTAAGTGCTGAGCTTGGAAACCCCTAAGAGGCAAAGCCTGCAGAATATAACCTTTGCCTTTTGTCTCTACAGACATAATGTCACCATTGTGCAGTCAAAGACAGTTTGATTAAGAACAGAAGCACCTATTCCTGTCCCTTTATATTCTGCTCCATTTCGTATGTCTTTTTAAAAACCTTTTTGGATGACTATACACTTAATAACTATGCAAATTTGGGGGAACAGTTCCCACAATAACAAACAAGTCCTCCTACAACCCTCAGAGAAAGTTACTGAAAAAAACAAAACAAACAAAAAAACCTGGCTGCTAGGTATTTTAAATGTGCTATGCTTCCAACCGGGGAGCATCGTTCTTTCAGAGTCTTTCTGCTCTAGTGGGTACATTCATATTCAGTCTATTTTTTAAAAAATACATGTTCAGTTGCCAATGAACTTGCATTTTGATATGTAGCTTATAATATGCAGTTAATGGGCAGGAACTGCTCCTGGGGTACTATTTCCATCTGTCAAACACTTCTCAAGCCTTGGTGATCTATTGATTAAATCTGTACTCATACATTTTTATGAATTCATGAATTCATAAGATTCAAAAGACCATAACCTATGGTAAAAATCACCTGTCAATTAAAAAAAAAAATCAAAGTTGTTCTGAAACTATACTAGGCCCAGGAGAAGAATCAGGGTGGAATGCAGTTTCCCATAATTTAAGAAAAGACAATCTGAGGGGAAAATCTGTGCAAATGCAATTGAAGCAATTGTTCCCAGGCCAATGCTTTATCTTGCAGGCTACTGTTTAGGACTAGATTTTATAGTCAGATTCTTCGGCTATAAAGCCACTAAGTAATTTTTTAAGGCCAAGTCATTGGCTGGCATTCTAAGACTTGTAAGGAAAAAAAATGCAATATCAAGTATCATTTCTATTAAGATAATCATTCTTATTTTCAACACATTTGACAAAATTATTCATTTTTCACATAAAAAGCCCACATCTATTTACATTACATATAACTAAGAAGTAAGATTAATTATGCTCATTATCCTTAGCTTTAGAAATAGAATAAAAAACAAAAAGGAGTCTATTTTACTTTTTTATATTTATTTATTTTCCCTTTTGTTGCCCTTGTTGTTTCTTTCATTGTTGTTGTTGTTGTAGTTATTATTGTTGTTATTGATGTCTTTGTTGTTGGGTAGGACAGAGAGAAATGGAGAGAGGAGGAGAAGACAGAGAGGGGGAGAGAAAGATAAGACATCTGCAGACCTGCTTCACTGTCTGTGTAGCGACTCCCCTGTAGGTGGGGAGCAGGAGGCTTGAACCTGAATCCTTACACATGTCCTTGCGCTTTGTGCCACATGTGTTTAACCTGCTGCGCCACTGCCCAACTCCCTATTTTACTTTTGAAAGTGATGTACCAGGGAATGAACCCGGGGCCTCTTATGTATAAACAATATCTCTGAAGTGACTTTTTAATTTTTTTTTGACAAAACACAGAAAGGAAGTAACAGGGAGGGGGGTGGAGGGAGGAGAAAGAGAGAGAGCAAGAATGAAAAGAGAGAGAGGCAGAAAGGCAGACAGAAGGAGGGAAGAGAAGAGAGATACCACAGCTCTGCCTCACGATCCATAGATGGTGCCATCCATATGGTGCTGGGGCTCAAACCCAAAGCCTCAGGAACTATAAAGAATGTGCTCTAGCAAGTAAGTTGTCTCCAGGCCTCAGGAAGATGAGTTTAATTAATAAGGCTCACTTACAAAGTTAGGGCTAAAAGAGTGGTGGTGGTGGTGGGGGACTGGAATCACTTATTCTACCTTTGGTCTCTTAAACACACCACTTTTCTTAAAGCAGGAGATGGACAGTGAGTTGGTGAACTTGCTTAGGATCTGACAGAGGTACTGCAAACACGATGGTAGTGTTTAGCCAGTAGTCTGTCTAGAGCTGGACCTGAAACCGAGGCTGGTGAAGTGTAGGCTTTCTCTCAGTAGGCATGCAATTTGCCTGTCAGTCACTGGTACGATAAGTTCTTCCACCATTCTCTTTATAATAATCCCCATTCTGAAAGCTATCAGGGGTGGGGGTTGGTTATGGAGATTGGGTGGTGGGAATTGTGTGGAGTTGTACCCCTCCTACCTTATGGTTTTATTAATTAATCCTTTCTTAAATAAAAAAAAATCAGTTAAAGCAAATAATAATAATAATAATAATCCCCATTCTGATTATTATGGATGGAGCTTTAAAACAGGAGATTCACTAGCACTGCTTCCTATTCACAATCATCCCTTCCCACAAATAATTGTGCTTATACCAATTGCCAAATAATTTGATTAAGACAATAACTATCTATTGCCTTCTTACACCCTAAGACAGCAGGATCCTCCTGCTTCCTCTATAGAGCCTGTATTTCCCCCAGTCCTGCAACCTCTAGGGTGGGGCTCACTCTCCTGCATGCTTCTCTCAATTCATACCAAATGATATTGCATCTGCTGATCTCAACCAATGCAACAAGTACCACCTCAGCAAGTTTTACTTCAGACTGTGCCCAGAGACATCAGGCATGGAATGTCAACCCTTCAGCTTCATTACTCGGGTGAGACCTTTCCTTTCATAGGATTCTCTAATTTCATTTCAGGTGGTTCACTTCCTAACAAAGTCCCAAAACCTAGATATAGACCAGGTCCCATGAGATAGGGCATATGTTCACATGTATCCATAATTTAGGGCAAAATATATACCTGAAAGCAAAAATGCACAATAGTCTGCAGTGAGTCAAAATATGCAGCAAGCAAGTAGAAAGACCTAAAAAGACACCATGAAGTTCCTAATGAAATAGTGTCTACTTAGAAATAGATAACCTCCTCACCTACCTCCTATTATACTTCCCTCAGTCACTCCAAAGCTAACCTTATCAAAGTAAGGACTGCAAAAGCTGAATAAGGGCAAGAGACTGGCATACTTTAATGATGACTCTTTAGTTACTATCAGGCCACCCCATCAGCTGGGGCCCTAGCTGGGGAGTCCTGAGATTCCCAAACAGATATGATGGGACTAGACCTCAAATAAATCCCTCTCTCCATTTTTACTGGTCATTTCTATCAGGAACAACACAATAGACCCCTTTGTGGGCCCCCATAGGACCTTGCCCTCAAGATGGATCAACAATGATAGAGGATGTTCCATCCTCTGAAGGGAGGTTGGACAACATACTCTATGCTACATCTGAAGAAGACAGGTTCTGAAATTGGAGCATCTTGGAACGTTCCTACTCATGACCACAGAACATGAGCTCACATCCACAGGGATGCAGAGGTCACATAGGTTCTTAAGCTGAATATGGGCCCCAGATCAGATCAAATCGATGGGGTTTACAGTCAACAATATTTATACCCCTTTCCCATATTTGGGAGCTACTCTCTTCGCTGATCCAACTTTCTGGTCCTTTTTACAGCCATAACATCATCTCCCACACAATAACTTGGATCCACCTGCATATCAGATGTCAGGCTCAGAAAAAAAAAACAAAAAACACTAGTATAATCATGGACCCTTTGGAATACACCTAAAATAGGCCTGCTAACTATCTACAAAACAGAGACCCCTAAATCTTCATCAGCAATATTCCAGTATTTAGGTTCATGATTAGTCAACAATTTGTTTGGCTTTATATATTAACTCTTCTTTCAGCCACCAAGTTCCAGCTGCTACCGTGATGCCAGCCAAACTTCCCTGGGCAGACGACCCCACCAATGTGTCCTGGAGCCCTGCTCCATTAGGAAAAGAGAGAGACAGGCTGGGAGTATGGATCGACCTGTCAACACCCATGTTCAGTGGGGAAGCAATTACAGAAGCCAGACCTTCCACCTTCTGCACCCATAATGACCCTGGGTCCATACTCCCAGAGGGATAAAGAATAGGAAAGCTATCAGGGGAGGAGATGGGATATGCAGTTTTGGTGGTGGGAACTGTGTGAAGTTGTACCCCTCTTATCCTATGGTTCTTGTCAGTGTTTCCTTTTTTATAAGTAAAAATTACAAAACAATAAATTCAAAAAATTTTTGTTCATTTCCCTGTCTATATGAATCTCTGACAGTATCCAGGAAACACACACACACACACACACACACACACACACACACACACACACACACACACACACACACACACACACACAGTGTTGTTACTTCTAAGTAGAACTGGAGGGAAGCTGATACAGTTTTCTATATGACCATGTATGTGACAACCAGAGATTTAGCCATGATAGGGCCAGCCAGTAGAGAGCGCAGTGGAGACTAAGAAGGCAAATGGAAGAACTCACAGTGTAAGCCAGCTGGGACCTAGTGATAATGGCCATATTTTTACTAGTAACCGTAATGCTTAGGGAGACTCCAGCAGCCAGCTGAGGTACCGGGTCCTCTGATGGGGACACTTCCACTTTCAATTCCACCGTTGTCACTGAGAGGCCATCTGTGACTGAGATCTCCATGCTGTCTTCCCGAGAGGATGAGCCATCATGTATATACTGCAGGCGATTTTTGTCAATGTCTGCATATGTGAATGTGTCACCTTTCAAGAATAACATAGGTTACAAAATCGGTTACTTCTGGGGTGACAATGTTCCCTGATAGAACACCTTTGTTCTCAGTATTTCAAAGTCCATATGGATCATAAACTCTGGTTGTTATAACTTAGTCCACCCACTCATCCAACACAGAGTGACTGCCCAGCACCGCTATACAGGAGCTGGGCAGTCGAGTGCACACATTACTATGTGTAAGGATGCAGGTTCAAGCCCCCAGTCCCCACCTATAGGGAGAAAGCTTCAAGAGCAGTGAAACAGGGCTGCAAGTGTCTCTCTCCCATGCTATCTCCCCTTCCTCTCAATTTCTCTATTTCTATCCAAAATACATTAATAAATATTTTTTAAAGGAGAAGAAAGGATTAATCAGCCCTTCCTTCAATACTGCTCAGGGGCAGTCCTCAAAGTTTCAGAAGGCAGCTAGTTCCGTTAGAAAAGCTCATCCCCCCCCCCAAGTTCTTAATCACACTGAACTCAAGTCTGCTTCAGTAAGAGTCAGCATTTTAGTTCAACATAAACAAAGGATATAATTCTTTATGGCCATTTTAGAACAGAATGCTGACCCTGACTATTTTTGAAAAAAAAAATTCAGAAAAGTTTATTTCTAACTAACCTGGCAAGGTCCTGTTTTAATTAGGAGAATGAGGGTGTTTTCTAATCAAGCGCACCTATAGCGATATAGCTCACCCGAATATAGTAGGCCTGCTTTGTCATGTGGGAAACCCAGGTTCAAGCCTGAGTTGTGATCACTGTGCTTTTTTGTTGTATTTTCTAAGCAGTGAACATGCACTATTTTTGGTGATTGGAGAGACAGTAATATATCTTACTTTGGAAGGCTGGTCATGCTGCCATATTTCATAGGCAATACTTGAAAAAGTCATCTTAATGAACAAAGCCCACGAGAGTGGCAATGGATTCTTCATGTTATGATGCCCTAAATGCTTTTGCTCCACGCTTCAGAAATCAACCAATTTCACCTACACCTTGGGGACACAGCTTGACAGATTTGGGTGTGAATAGAAGTACAGGAAATGTTATATTCCAAAGGGCCCATATTTTTACTAATTTTTGCCTGAGCTCAACAGCTTGCATGCAGGTGGACTATGTAACTGCTTTATATCTTAATGCTTTTCACCCACCAAGTTGCAGATGCTTCCATGAAGGTGCAACCTGACTTCCCTGGGTAGACAACTTCACCAGTGTGTCCTGGAACCTCACCTCTCCACCCATGCCCTACTAGGGACAGATAGATAATAGGCTAGGAGTATGCTTCTTACAGAAGCAAGACCTCCCACCTTCTGCACCCCCATAAAGATCTTTGGTCCATACTCCAAGAGGGATAGAGAATAGGCAAGCTTCCAATGGAGGGGATGGGATATGGAACTCTGGTGGTGGGAATTATATGACATACCCCTTATCCCACAATCTTGTCGATCATTATTAAGTCACCAATAAAAAATAAAATTAAGAATTACAGGAAATGGAGTTCTGTATAAATACCTTCATCATTGGACATAAATATTTTTAAGTATCTCCTCACAGTTTGTGCCACAAATAAACAATTCTTTTTACCCAAGACACAAAATTGACTGTAGGGTGAAAGTCCTCTGAACAGGGCAATGATGGAAGAGCAGAGGTACCTGTAGCCAGGGGCCCTGAATACTCAGTAGTGTATTTCAGCAGTGTGCCATGCTGCGGAGGTCTCAGAAGCTTGAAGGAGAGTTCCCCAGGGGCTGTCTCCTTAGTATCTTTGAATACCAACTGAAGTCCTGCAGGGAGGAGAATAAAACACCGTGAGATGATGTGTCTAGTAAAAGCTGTGCGCTCTGTATTCCTGAATACTACAAAGAAGCCATCTTGTGGGGCGTCAGAGGGATAATGGAAAGCCTTGTTTAACTTCAACTGACAACATAAGTCAATTCCCAAATTGCAAGTAGTTCCTTAAAAATATATATTTATTTTAACATTTTATGTAAGGGTTTAGGTTTTCTTCTTTTGATTCCTGTTTATTTTTTCTTCCATCTCTTTTTTTCCTTCCTACCTTCCTTCTTCTCTAATTTGATAGGGTAGAGAGAAATTGAGAAGTGAGGGGTAGATAGAGATAGACAGATAGATAGATCAGTTGACAGACAGTCTGACAGACAGACAGACCAGAAGCACTGCTTCTTGGATTGTGAAGCTTTCTTCTTGCAGGGATTGGGGAGCTTGAACCTAGGTCCTTATGGATGGTAATGTGTGCACTCAATCAGGTGCACCACTGCCTAGCCAATCAATCAATCAATCAAGCAAGCAATCAATCAATCAAGCAATCAACCTAGCTACCTACGTACCTACCCAGCTACCTATGAGAGAGAGAACCAGAGCATCAGTCTGGCATGCACAGCATTGGAGGTTGAATGTAGGAGACTTCATTCATGCACAAAGGGATCACATTATTCCATTGTACTACTTTCTAGGCTTTCAAGTGGGTTCTTATAAAAGTTAATAGTTGGGAGTCAGGCGGTAGTGCAGCGGGTTAAGTGCAGGTGGCACAAAGTGCAAGGACAGGCAAGGATCCCGGTTCAAGCCCCCAGCTCCCCACCTGTAGGGGAGTCGCTTCACAAGCAGTGAAGCAGGTCTGCAGGTGTCTATCTTTCCCTCCCCTTCTCTGTCTTCCCCTCTTCTCTCCATTTCTCTCTGTCCTGTCCAACAACAATGATATCAATAACAACAAAAATAATAACTACAACAATAAAAAAAACAACAAGGGCAACAAAAGAGAAAATAAATATTTTTTAAAAGTCAATAGTTCACTTCCATACAAATGATAATGTGGAAGCCCACATCTAGGTCTGTTCTGGTTAGCTGGGGTAGCTTTTCTTTCAAAAAAACACTTCCATAATTAAAAAAAATTTTTTTTTCTATTTGCTTGCTTATAAATGTTCCTACCTGTCTTTCACTGAATCCACAGGCGAGCAAGTCACTTTAGCAGTGACTGCTCTGACCATCACAGAAGTGAGGAGGAATGGGATTAAAGTGTCTGTTCTCTTTGTCCATAAGGCTTCTCTGCTGAGTGATAACTAATTGGGGGTCAACACCCACATACAGAAACTGGAGAGAGATCTACAGAGCATACCTAACAAAAATCACAATATCTATTGTTTGCTCAAGAAATGTTCTTGATAAAAAAACTAAATAAACGTCCAAAGGATAACTGTGTTATAGATTAATAAGACCACATACAAAAAAATCTGGGCCAACTCTAAGTCCTCCTCCCTTTTGAAGGTCACTGTGATCTGTCATTTCCATTCCTACTTACTTTCCAAACAGAAAACAAGAGCCATCAATGAAACCTCTCCCCTCTATTCTCCTCTCGGTTCTCTCTTATTTTATATTTTAGTGATACAACAAATCAAACTTCTAGAGATTGGAATATAAATTCTGCATTGTATTCTATCACATTGGTCTCTGAAGGGTTTATTTCCTTCTTTCTGTGCCACTTGTATTTGCATGGAAATGGGCAGGAAGAAAGAGACAGATGAGAATGCATGCAACTTCTGGAAGAAGAGGTCACTACTTTCTGATAACTAGGAAGAGGCTGGCACAGGCATTTCCACTGAAATATGTCTCCATATCCAAAGCCATGTTTCTCAGGTTCCCAATTCTTACCTACAGAAGTGCTGCCTCCGGAGCTGACTTCAAGCAGTGGAGCTGTAACCTGGAACTGTGGCAGGTGCTGGTCGATAGGCAGTAAGTGAATGGTAAGGGCCATCTCTGCACTTGTGTGTTCTCCATCTGAAACTGGAAACACACACACACACATCAACTTGTAGCTTGTATGTTGGTCACCTTCAGGTTGTTTCCATAAACATGTATCCAGAAGATTTTTGAAATTACCTTTGAAGAAATGTTTATAAATGGACAAAGGAAACTAGCAAGCAAGGTAGGTGAGCTGTTTTACAACAGCAAAGCTTTTTTCTTTTTTAACCAGATAACAAAACAAACAAACAAACAAACAAAAAAACAAGAAAAGAAAGGGAAAGAAAGGAAGGAAGGAAGAAACAGGCTGAAGGACCACAACAACAAAGTCATTCTAAGATGCAAGTTTCACAACAAGATGATATTGACAAATATTAGTGGAGTGCCAAATGTGTACTTTAAGATGATGGCTTTTACTTATGGAATCATTCTTTATTCAATTCATTCTTCCAGTGATGCAGAGAAATATTCTTTCAAGAATTCTCTTTTAGAAATGGCCTATGTTTCACTGCAAAGAGAATTTCAAAATGACAAAAAAATATTCCTACAGGTATCTATAATGGTATTCATTTAGAAGAAAACAGACTGGGTTTGAACGAGTCATTATATGTAATGTAATCAATGGAAGGCCCCTTTGTGAATTAAACAGTGACCTGAAGATCTTATACCTCCAGATTATCTGGCATCCAAGTGAATGCTGATGACCCAAGGGAAATGAAAGGTGAATTGTAGGGCCCTTGGCTCTTACTTCCACTTTTCCACCTTAAGACGCCTTCCCTTATGGAAACCCAGGCTTGGAGGAGCCTTGGAGGAGTTCCATCAACTCATCCACATGCTGCCCATGGTGGTTATTCAGAAAGCTGCAGTGACTTTAAATGTAAGATGTGCTCACATCTGTGTTGGCTAAAAGAGTCTCATTTCTTTCTCCACTTTTGCTTTCTGGACTTAGGGATTTGACCTCCACACGAGTGACCAGTGACTCTTAGTCATAATTCTATTCATTTTTTCCCTTGAGAACATGTCTAAAGGCTGTGGCCATGTATTATTAATGTCTAGAAGTAGCCATACTGAAGGAGAAAAGGCATTATCCCTATGAGGATGAAGGTATATGGGGCTGGCTACTCAAGTAAATGTGAAAATTATTGTTGCCTTTTTACTTATGTCCAGTCTTCCCTCTCTGAGTCATCAAAAACAGGATCCTTAACCTGTAGGGGCTTCGGGACCATCATATACAGTTTTCCATAAATTTCAGTGAGTTGAGGATTTTCTGAGGTCCCTAAAATTTAAGTTAATAAAGAGCCTGATACTGACAAAAATAAATACTTGGAATTTTTAATGTTTTTCTATACTTATTTATTTTCCTTTTTGTTGTCCTTATTGTTGTAGTTATTATTGTTGTTGTTATTAATGTTGTCATTGTTAGATAGGACAGAGAGAAATGGAGAGAGGAGGGGAAGACAGAGGGGGGAGAGAAAGATAGACACCTGCAGACCTGCTTTACCACCTGTGAAGCGACTCCCCTGCAGGTGGGGAGCCAGGGGCTCGAATCGGGATCTTTACGCTGGTTGTTGTGCTTTGTGCCATGTGTGCTTAACCTGCTGCACTACCGCCTGACTCCCAATACTTGCAATTTTTAAATGTTTTATTTCTTTTATTGTCACCAGGGTTATTACTGGGGCTCGTTGCCGGTACTACGAATTCACTGCTCCTGGCAGTCATTTTTTTCTCTTTTATTAATTTTTACTTTATTTGATAGGGCAGATAGAAATTGAGAGGAGAGGGAAAGATATACATGGAAAGATATACCTGCAGATCTGCTTCACTGCTTGTGGAGCTTCCCTGCTGCAGATGGTGAACTGGGGCTCAAACCCAGGTCCTTATGCATGTGTGTACTTAATTGGTTGCTCCATCCCCCAGTTCCAATTTTTTAAATGTTATTCATTGACTTTATGCTTCCTTATTTTATAGGAGAGGAAAAGAAAAGGCCAAAAACTGAAAGGGCAGGCTGGGAAGATAGTATAATGGTTATGCAAAAGACATTCATGTTTAAGGCTCTGAGGTTCCAGGTTTAATCCCAGTCACCACCATAGACTAGAGCTGAGCAGTGCTCTGGTCTTTTTCTCTCCATCAAAACTGAAAGAGATTTAGAAAATGGAAGAAAGCTATTTTCTAGTGAAGGACATCATGACAGTGGAGTATTACTCAGCACTAAAAAAAATGAACTACCACACCATAAAGGCATGAGGGGACCTTGCATGCATATTACTATATGAAAAAAGCTAATCTGAAACGAATACATATATACACAGATGTAATATGCTTCCAACTATACGAGTATGTGGAGAAATCAAAACTGTAGAGACAGTGAAAAGGTTAGTGATTGTCAAAGGTAAAAGAGGAAATAGGTAGGAAGCTGAATGCATGAGTGCAGAGGATTTTTTAGGGCACCGAAAATACTATGACACTGTAATAGTAATGGTATGTTGCATTATGCACTGGTGAAAATCCAGGGGATGTACTACATCAGGAGTGAATTCTTTTTTTTTTTTTATTTTCTTTCTTTCCTTTTGATTTTATTTATTTCCTTTTGTTGCCTTTGTTATTTTTTTGTTGTAGTTACTATTGTTGTTGTCATTGTTGAATGAACAAAATGAGAGAAATGGAAAGAGATGGGGAAGACAGAGAGGAGGAGAGAAAGATAGACACCTGCAGACCTGCTTCACTGCCTTTGAAGTGACTCCCCTGCAGGTGGGGAGCCGGGGACTTGAACCTGCATCTTTATGCCGGTCCTTGTGCTTTGCATGAACCTGAGCTGTTTTATTCCCCTATGAATATTTCCCTCTAACTCTGTGCTCTAAAGTAGACTTCCACTGTGATGTTTCTCTCAATTTCCTGGCCATCCCACATTGGTGACAATGTAAGCCCCTTTCACAAGGCTCTTCCCTCCCATGCTTTTATAACAGGTTGCTGGTTGGTTGTTGAGTACACAGATACTCACAACTGTCTCCCTCCACTGAACCCTCTTGAGTTTCTTGCATTCAGTAGGTGCCCAAGAAGCTATTATTGAAATAAAATGGAGCATACAGTGAATGTCAGATTAACTCTACTTAAATTTTATTTAGTTTTTGAAGATAAAAACCCCAGATATGTTTTTAAAAAGAAAAAGAAAGAAAAAAAGGGAAGAAGGAAGAAGAAATAGACTTTTTTCAAAGTCTTATTCACTTCTTTGAATGACAGAAAGTTAACTGTTCAGTTGATCCTTGAACAACCCAGCTTAAAATGCACAGATCCACTTATATGTAGGCTTTTTTCAATAATATTATCAATGTTTGAATTGTAATACCTGTAAAAAAATGGAAGCTTAGGTAATAATAAAATTAATTAATTTATAGTCAGCTCAGTGTCCATTTCCTTTCCTCTGTATAATAGGTTCAAGAATTATTGAACTTAAAAGTCACAGAGAAATTAATTGTTATCCCCTTGACCCATTCCAGCTTTCAGGTAAGAATTTGGCTTGAAAAACAACATTCGCACTATCACAACACTTGTTTTTCATGACCAAAACACACACAAATCAGACTAAACTATCTCAGACTTAGAACCAGAAACTTGTATTAAAGTCTTAACTATACTACTGACTAGACATCTGGTTAGTCCAAAGACCCTTAATTCTCTCAGCTCTAAAATGTTAAAAATAAGATAGCTTCTTACAACACTATGATAAGGATTAATTGTTCTGTACATGTCATAATTTGTTGCATATTATGGAGGATTAGGTGAATTGCCTAGAAGTCTATCACTAGAAAAGAGTTGACAGTGGGTTCATATTAATAGTGAGACGACTTTGAAACCCACTGCTGACTCAAGTATGAATTTTAGCCATCAGAGGAGAAATACTATAAGTTTGAAAACAGAAGTTCTGTAAATTTGAGAGATATATCCAGCTGATATATATCCCCACACATAATGTAACAGGACAATGAATTGTTATCTCCAATGGATTAGTTAATTCCAACTCTTTAAGGATGACACTCGTGGGTAATCACTTTCACCCAGATCTCACAACAAAGCTTGTCTCAGCACGGACACCCAAGTCATCCCAACATGGACACCAGGTTTTGCTGACAGGTACTCTGCTTTGATGTACTGTGAGCCCAAACTAGGCCCAAACTAGAACACTATGGTTAACTACACAGAGTTCCCTCTGGAGCTCCCTCTGGAGCTCCTAACACTTCTGTTTCCTGTAATGGAGGGCTCTATTCAAGAGAACATATAACCAGTATTCACTAGTTGACTGTCACATGGGGATGGTATGGGTCAATTGTCCCAGGAGCTTTGCATATATTTAATTATTATATTGGGTTGTCAGGATAGTCATGACGTATAGTTGCTATGCAAAAATGTGTCATGACTTTTTCAGCAAGCCAATATGTCATCACCACTTTACAGACAGAGCATTTAAACACAGTCATGATAAGACACTTTCCCAGGGCAGACAGAACTCCAGGCCATCAAAATCCCTAAGTATTACTTCCTTTAAACAGCCAACAGAGCAGCTGAAATGTGGTTAGAAAACACTGACTTTGGATAGTCTCAACAGGCCATCTTTTCCATGAGTAGAAAGTTAAGCTATTACTGTTTAACTAGCCATGTGATTAATTTAGAAGAAATTTGTCTTATACAACCTTTAAATATTAGAAAATAGCTGAAAATAATGAAGGAAGCAAAAAAAAAAGAGTCATAAGGAAAGGAAAATTCGATTATCAAATTAATTGAGGTTTACATCTTTACCTGTGAAGTGGAATTTCACCGATTCTGGGAGACCTGAAAGAACAGAAGAGAGAAAGTCAGTGATTCACTAACTATTTGGGAGTCAGTGACAGATGGGAAAGGTACAAAACATGGGGTAAAGGTTAGAAATGTAATATATGTTTTTGTCTAAATTATTATGGCTTAAGGGAAGATCATCAAGTCATCTGCTAATATTATGTTGAATTTAATGATACCAGTACTAATTTTTAAGTAACAAAAAGAATCACGTAGTGGAATAATTTTATATCATAGCAGTTATAGTGATTTATAATGCATTTATTAGATCCCATTTTATCAGTACATAAAATCCTACAATTGGTGAATGTGGGTGAAGTTATATATCACTGACAATGTGCTCTGGTGAGTCAATTCCATTGTAGGCTTGAGTGATGCCTGAAACATTGATTTACACATCACAAAGATATGAGAGATTTATCTCATGGCTTTCAGCCCATAGATTATACAGGACAGGGTTTTGCTCTAAGGGGGCTCCAGGTGAGGAGAGTGGATACAGAAATAACCTCAACCATGCTTCTCCTCTCTAATCCCATGGTATACTGAGTTTCTTGTAAAGTAGGTCTTGTAAATTAGGGGTTAGGAGACCATGAACATTCATGGGCCATTGGCTATTCATTTACTAAACAGTGGGTACTTTCTTTAAGGAAGAGGTCCTTCCTCACTTTAGAGATTTTCAGTCTAATTGAGGAGTTAATCATTTCCTGAAAAATTACATTTACATAAATAATAGAAAATATTACTTGACATGCTCACCATAATTTAAAAAATAACTCTAAATTTACTTAACCCTAGTTTACCTCACCATAGGATATTACCAGCTCTTTTGTATGGACAGAGCTACTATATAAAAGTAATATTCTGTATAAGTCACATTCTCTGGTACATACAGCTTTAAGATAGTAAAGAATCAGATGCTAAGATTTTCAGAATCACTCCTGGGTACAGAAATACTACAGGGAGAACTACAGACTCCTACTTTTCAGTCAGTAGCTTTGACTAGAGTGGTGGGATGACAGAGGTGAATGCTGCATTGGTCTAGTTAGAAACTTAGAAATTCTTTTGTTCAGTTTTCTGTTCCTTAAAAGGGTACCTTTTGGGGCTGGTGAAATAGCTTACTTGAATCATGTGTTGCTTTGCCATGCACACAGCCGAGGTTTCAAGCCCGGCTCCCACCACACTAAAGGAAATTTCAGCCCTAAGGTCTCTTCCACTTGCTCTGCCTGTCTCTATTTTAAAAAGAAAGAAGAAAAAAAAAGGGAAAAGTGACCTTCTCTCAAATCCTGGTTTCAAACCCCCAAAGGTCATCTACTTTCTCAATTTCTCCATGGAACCCTCTCTAAGGCAGTGTAGAACTCATCACTCACCTCACTCGCTGGATTTCTGGTCTGGTGTCCTCCTCAACTCCATTCACACCTGACTCCAGTCAGAAAGCCTAAGGAAAGGCAATGCCCCTATACCTTATAGTCTTACCTGAGCTCCCATTATCCTTGGAGCAAAGATCCAAATCCTTCCAGGCTAACAGTGCCTTTGAGGTTTGGCCTCTATTCTCCTTGCAGACTCATTGCTGCTCTGATTGGCAGGTTACATTCCAAACACAAGAACTTGTCTGTCACAGTCTCTCCATCCCAGGGCCTCTGCACAAGGAACGGTGTGTGCTCTGCCTTCAAAACACTCTCCTGACTATCCCAACATGCACACTGAGCCTGGTCAGCTTCTGACATGTCTCCACGGCCTGCACTTCCTGGGGCTGCCTACACCGAGCACCCAGTGGAGGTCAGCTCTGTTTCATCTAATTCCACTGCTAAGCACTCTAATTTCTTTTCAGAGCTCATATCTCAATTAAATATCAACTACAGGGGTGGTCAAATTCTATTTCCAATCTTCACCAAAATAGAATCTATGTCTCTTCTTTTCTTACTGCTATTTATCTTCACGTCCTCACTCAGTGATTACTACACGGGAGGCATGGAAAGCTAATGAACAAAGAAAAAAACCCGATGCCTTAGAAGTGTGCTACTTGTATTAGCAAGTGAAAAGTAATGCAGGGAACTCAGCCTACATTCTGCCCACAGTTTCAAGTTCTTTTTGAATATTTATAAAGCTGTGTCTGTAGGAAGAGTTGAGGCAGGCCTGCCATGAAGATTCAGAGAGAAGTGTTTGGGGTCATAAAATGGAGGAGCATGCATTACCAGCAAAGGAGAAGGTCATGATCTCCTGGAGGTGGGGGGCTGCAAGGGGAGGGCGGTACAGGACTTTGCCCTGGTTAATATCCTCCTGTGTGAAGTATCGGATGGGAACATGAGGCCGGTCCCGGTGTTCGATAGTACCTGGGGAGAAGAAGGACTTGAATGAGCATCAAGAGCACTGAGTGGATGGCTGGTTCACTGGCCAGCTCACAGAGCTGCCTTTCCCACCACGGAAGTCTTTGGTTCTTCAGGAAGAATAGTTCAGGGGGCGGGTGGTGGTGCACCCAGGTAAGCACACGTAGTACTATGCAGGGACCCAGGTTTGAGTCCCTGCTCCTCACCTGCAGAAGGGATGCTTCACAAGTGGTGAAGCAGGTCTGCAAGTGTCTATCTTTCTCTCTTCTTCTCTATCTCTCCCTCCCCTCTCAACTTCTCTCTGTCCTATCACATGAAACAAAACAATTTTAAAAGGTGGGGGGGGGGGAATGGCTGCTAGGAGCAGTGGCTTTGTAGTACCAGCACCCAGCTCCAGCCACAGCAATAACCCTGGAGGCAAAAACAAACAAAACCAGGAAGAATAGCACTCAGGCTGCTCTTAGTCTAACAAACTCCATTTATTAAAGGGAAAGATAAATCTGAACCCCAAATAGACCCTAAGACTAGGATTCACTGGACATAAGCCATAGCAAACTGTGCCCCAGATGAAGCTTAGACTGGCAATTGTCCAGAAGTCACAGACACTGCACCATGATTATGAGGCTTTCCTGAGTTTCAGGGCAAAGGTCAAGGCAGCTGAGGAAATGGCACAGTCTCCTGGTGAGGATGTAGGATTTTTCTCATCCTTCCCTCTCTCCTATGGGAGCTCCCAAGGCTTTGATGATCTCTGGCAACAGTAACACAGATATTGATTATTCTAAGAGCAGATTTGTTGTCATCACCCTGCTAGTGACAAAGGCGGTCAGGGCTTCAGATTCACCTGCCATTTCTTTTCTTTTCTTTTCTTTTCTTTTCTTTTCTTTTCTTTTCTTTTCTTTTCTTTTTGCCTCCAGGGTTATTGCTGGGGCTCAGTGCCTGCACCACAAATCCACTGCTCCTGGAGGCTATTTTTTCCCCTTTGTTGCCCTTGTTGTCTTATTGTTATTGTGGTTATTATTATTGTTGTTATTGATGTCATTGTTGTTGGATAGGACAGAGAGAAATGGAGAGAGGAGGGGAAGACAGAGAGGGGGAGAGAAAGACAGACACCTGTAGACCTGCTTCACCACCTGTGAACCAACTCCCCTGCAGGTGGGGAGCCAGGGGCTTGAACCGGGATCCTTGCACCAGTCCTTGTGCTTTACATACACCATGTGCATTTAACCTGCTGCACTGCTGCCTGACCCCCTCACCTGCCATTTCTAAATTTTGTACTATACAACTGACACAATGTTGGTCCATGTCCCAGTCAGTCCTTCAAACACAGGGCAGGTGTGAAGTCTGGTGTTGAACTAACAGAACTTCAAATGGGCTGAGAGTTCTACAGTGACTCTCTGGGAACCAGTCAGGCTCATTTTGGAAGCATTTCACTTGGTCCTGAAGGTGCAAGGGGAAAGGCTCACACCACAGCTGAGCAGATTGAAAAAAAGCAAAGGGGAGCTTTCCATTTCTTTGGACTTTATTTCAATGAAGGGTAATAAAGTTTAACTTTGGGACTTTTTTTGACAGCTTGACAATGTGCACTTCACATGTCAGCTGTGGTTGGTTTCAAGAGATAGTGGACAGAACAGTCTCAATAAAGTTGGTCTTTGTTAAGTGAGTGGCGCCCTCAAGTGTATTGGGCGTAGTCTTAGCTTATTAGCCCAATGTTAAGACAGCTACAGGCTAGGAGTCCACCGCTCCTCCAGTTCCAGTTTCACATCCTCATATTTCTCTGTGGGAGGACGAGTGACTTATCCTACTTGGAAATGAACTGAGTGTGTGGTGCCCAGCCTCCTTTGGACTTTCTGCAGAGCTCCCTATCCTGGGCACCTGCTCGCTTTGGTCTGCTTGCCTGTCACAGCCTGACCAGGGCAGATCCTGTCCCTACAGAAAGTGCTTGTGGTTGTCCAGTTCGCTCATGCATGGGAGGGTGAGCTCAAACTAGTGGCTGATATTTACAAATGCTTTCTGTGTTCTCCAGCACCCCAACACACACACACACACACACACACACACACACACACACACACACACACACACACACACCAGCTTAAGCTGACATGTTCATCTCCATCAGCCCAACCACAGTGTCTCAACTGATTTTAAACTCAGAAGATAGGGGCAAAGGGTATAAGAAGATATAACTCTGGAGTGTTTAAAAATATTCCACAGCTAAAGGATAATAGCATCTCCACAGAGATCACTTAGTGTGTGTCTTACCTTGATCTGGATACAGAGGGAGAGTGATGTTGTATATAATCTTTCCACTTGGCTTCTTAGAGTTGACAAAGGATAGGGAATGGGGCTGGATCACAGTCAGACCGTCTTCCTGAGCCTAAACAAAGTTTAAGAAGCATGTGGAGAAAACTGTGCAATAAGAACTAAAGCCAGTCACAGAAGCAAGCCTTATTAAGCCCACAGAAACCTAACCTATTCTAGCTTTTTTGTTTATTTCTAGAGACAGGGGGAGGGAGGGAGAGAAGAAGAAGAAGAAGAAGAAGAAGGAGGAGGAGGAGGAGGAGGAGGAGGAGGAGGAGGAGGAGGAGGAGGAGGAGGAGGAGGAGGAGGAGAACTATAGCACTAAAACAGCCTTCGTTGCAGTGAGGACTAAGCTCAAACCTGTGTCATGCACATGGCAAAGCAACACACTGTTAAAGTGAGCTATTTCATCAGCCCTCATTCTGTTTTTGTTTGTTTTGTTTTTTAACTAGTTACACATAGTAAAATTTTCCTGAGTTCAAAAGAAGAGTCTGGTCTCTTGCATTGCACACTTGCTCTGGCCTTAGGAACTTCACAGAGTTCTAGAGTCTCTTCAGGTCTTGCAAGCTGACTCTTCTGGCCCTGGCTCCTGCTTCTGCCCAGGTTCATGGGGGTGCACACTATAACAGTCCTGGTTCGATCACTTGTCCTAGGACAACTCACAGTGGTGCAGGTGTGGAAATGAACCATCCAGGTTGGTGCATGACATCTCTGCTCTTCTACCTTAATGAACTCCTTACATAGCTTAATGGACAGTCAGGCTGTATCTGGTAATAGTCCCCCCCCCAGCCCCCAAGTTTTACTAATGGGGACTGCAATGCTCTTGGGCTTCCAACGATCAAAGAGAAGCTCATCCTAAATGCTGAGAGAGGCTAAACCTTTGAATTCAAAGATCTTTTGGTGGAGGATGAGGTGTACCAACATCTACTTTGGGAAGATGTGAAATTATACCCCAACTATGACAACTATCTTATAAACCATTTCCATAATAAAAATCTTGAAAAATTTTGAAAAATAACTATTTGCTTATTAAGACATATAACAAAGTCAACATTTCTATTTTGTCTTTGCTATCGTATACAGTAAGTATATGATAGTAAGTATACAGTAAGTCTGAAGGTTCCTCTGAACACTAGGTATGGATCCACTCTTTTAGCCAGCAGCTGCTCTCCTAAAGATCTACCCAAAGAGCACAAAACACAACTATTCAAAGAGACCTATGTTCATAGCAACACAGTTTACACTAGCCCAAACTTGGAAGCAGCCCAGATGACCAATTTCATATGTGTAGCTAAGAAAGTCATGATAGATACTGCTTTTTCTCCTCTACTTTTTAGGGTCCAGTGAATATGTCAAGTGGAATTTATCAGAAGATGTAGCCTTTACTATCCATAAACATACAAAGTGACAACACTCAGAAATCAAAAGTGAAACTCAAGAGCTCATGGCCAGGTATAGAAAGAAAGTTGGAGGGCTTGGCGGTGGTGCACCTGGTTGGGCACACACGTTACAATGTGCAAGGACCCAGGTTTGAGCCCCTGGTTCTCACCTGCAGGGGGAAAGTTTTGTGAATGGTGAAGCAGGGCTGCAGGTGTGTCTCTGTCTCTCTCTTTCCCTCTATTATCACCTTCACTCTCAATTTCTAGCTGTATCTATCCAATAAATAAATAAATATAAAATTTTTAAAAAATTAAAAAATAGTTGGGGCTTTAGCAAAAATGGGATGGAAATCAGAAAAGGAAGAGTGGTGTTAACAGGGTGTCTGTATCTGGGTCACACATGCTGTTTGTCAAACAGGGCAAAAATATCCAGCTCCCCTCACTCTCCTTGGCTGACCCCTGGAAAGGCAGCACTGTTCTATCACTCTTTGAGGCTCTGCTTGCATCAGGAGGCCTTGATTCAGTAAAGAATTAAGTCTGGCTCAGTAATTCTCCTGGAGGAGGGTGTGGTCTTCCTCCTTTAAGCCATCGAAAGATTGAAGTTTGCAGTTACTGTGTAATTGTCCTCCATGCATACCAGTCCAGGGTATTCCAAATTATATTCCTCCATAAGGATAATTTCTGGAACCATTCGTTCCACCCCGGTTCCATGGCTGCCAGTTCTTAGCAACATCACCCCGCCAGATATTTGTCGGGATGCGACATCATCTAAGTTCATTTCCCACGTCTACGCTTGACCGGACCTGCCAATATACGCGGATATCTTCGCCCACCCTGTCCAACGCTTGACATCTCGTCATCCAATCTGGTCCCCTATGCCTACACTGAACTTCTCTGTTCCAGACTCTTGGAAACAGAGTTGGCAGTCAGCTGAGGTAAAGAACAAAACACCTCATCACAGACCCCTGCAAGCGTCAACCCGGCTTTGACCTAGCACGTTATGATTGGGTCCTCCTCAATCGCTATCGAACAGGCCATGGCCGGTGCGCCGCTATGTTCCATCGCTGGGGAGCCAGAGACGACCCGAACTGCCTCTGCGGCTACAGACAGACTATGACCCACATAGTCAACGACTGCCACCTCTCCAGATTCAAAGGAGGTCTCGAAACTTTACATCAGGCTCAACCTGACGCTGTTGACTGGCTACGGAAGAAGGGCAAACGCTAGAAGAAGTCCAGGGAGAGGCAGTGTTTTCAGGTTAGGACAACCAACCATGTTACATTGGAAAGGCTTAGTTCAGGCCACTGCTCAAGGTTTGGAAATGCAATGAGCATGAAAACTTACATACTGCAAATAGCAGTGGATCTCTCACCCTCAAATGAAATGAGTGAGAACCACAAATGAAAAACACATGCCCTCGCTGTGGTGGTTTTTATAGCTCACATTTGCTAATATGTTCAATATTTATCAATTAAACAAAGAAATGAGAGATTAAGTTTCACAGAAATCATTATGGACGACACATTTTTTATTGAAATATCTGTTGACAAAAGAAGAGAACAGGATAATGGTTTTCACAATGCCCATGTTAGCTGACAGTAAATCCAGGACCCAATGGTTTCTCCCTGCCGCCTCTGCTACACCCCAGGGGAGCCTCAGCCTCTTACCTGTCTAACGCAAGGGCCCACTAACTGTGCTCTGTTCTTTCTCGGCACATGGCAAGCATGAGCCCTTTGCAAAGGACATTAGACCTCTCTCTGCAACAACATGAAATGGCTCTCTGTTTCATTAAAAATAAGAACTAACTCCTTGCATGGCCTGTGAGGCCTGAGATGAATCTCCCCCACCCCGCAGCACCACCCGCCACCACCCCCCAAAAGTTAATTCCTATCTCTTGCTTTCACTCACTCTGTACTCCAGCCTGACTGACTTCCAAGCTGTTCTCTGACTAAGCACTGCCCCAGTTCCATGCTTCTACACACATGGTTCCCTGGGCCTGGCATGCACTGCATGGCTCTCTCCACCAGCTCTGGCAAGTCTCCCTTAAATGCTATTCACCCAGATTATTTTACATAAATACATAGCCTCAGTCTCTCCCAACCCCACCACTATATTTTTAATCTCTGTGGCCCTAATCTATCCTTGTTTTTATCATAAACTCAATAATGGGCCATGTGAGTTCCATATTTCAATTATTTCTTTCCTGTTTTCTTCCAAGAGAATTAAAAACTCCATGAGAACAAGGATTTTTGCTTTTCTGAGGGATCTCAAGCACTAAGCACATGAAAGCATTCAATAAAAATTTTGTTACATGGATGGAAAATATCTCTAGAAGAGGATTTAATTAAGAATTAAAATGAGGGCAGAGGGTAGATAGCATAATGGTTATGCAAAGTGACTCTCATGCCTGAGGCTCCAAAGCCCCAGGTTCAATCCCCTGTACCACCATAAACCAGAGCTGAACAGTGCTCTGGTAAAAAAAATTAAAAAATAAAAGAATTAAAATGAGGGGGGTCGGGTGTTAGTGCAGCAGGTTTAAGCGCACATGGCACCAAGTGCAAGGACTGGCATAAGGATCCTGGTTCGAGCCCCTGGCTCCCCACCTGCAGGGGCGTCGCTTCACAGGCAGTGAAGCAGGTCTGCAGGTGTCTGTCTTTCTCTCCCCCTCTCTGTCTTCCCCTCCTCTCTCCATTTCTCTCTGTCCTATCCAACAACGAACGACATCAACAATAATAACCACAACAAGGCTACAACAACAAGGGCAACAAAAAGGGGGGAAAATGGCTTTCAGGAGCAGTGGATTCATGGTGCAGGCACTGAGCCCCAGAAATAACCCTGGACGCAAAAAAAAAAAAATTTAAATGATAGAAATACACTCAGAACTCCATTGGCAACTTTTCAGAATATTTTCCTTTGTACTTTGAAGGCATATAAAGAATTAAAGGGACAGACATTTTAACTCAAGTCTTCACAAAGTGTGTGTGAATTTACAAGTCTGGGTTCATAAACATTCCCATTTCACCTTCCATGAAAAAAGAAAGAGGAGTTTCAACTGGTCAGCAGCAGAGTCTACAATAGTTCAGAGACATTTCATGTCCATGAACAATGAGCACAAGGGGAGATGAATAAAATGGAGGCAGATCTGACAAGTAACCGCCTTCCCATTTAGTTTAGTGAAGGACAACAAAATCAGTTTGGCATATATTCATGTAAAAACCCACTGTGTGCAAGAGCTATAGGAGATGAAGAATATGTCAATTTTTTAAAAAATATTTATTTATTTATTCCCTTTTGTTGCCTTGTTTTATTGTAGTTATTCTTCTTGTCGTTGTTGGATAGGACAGAGAGAAATTGAGAGAGGAGGGGAAGACAGAGAGGGATCCTTAGGCTGGTCCTTGCACTTTGTGTCATGTGTACTTACTCCTCTGCGCTACTGCACAACTCCCAGGATATGTCAATTTTACACCCTTTCCTCCAGGAGCTCCAGTTCAAATAGGGGAAACTCATTATATATTTGTAACATAGGAAATGCTAAGTAGTATGAATATATATTTACATATGGGGGCCAGGAAGTGGGGCACCTGGTTAAGCGCACATACTACAGTGCACAAGGACCCAGGTTCAAGCTCCTGGTCCCCAACTGCAGGGGGGAAACTTCACGAGTGGTGAAGTGGAGCTGTAGGTGTCTCCCTGTCTCTCCTTCCTCTCTCAACTTCTGTCTCTATCCAATAAAAAAATTATACTTACATATATATTCATTCATATATATGCAAATAATTCCATGATGAAGAAACATATTTAGAGATCCTAGATAATAATTATACAGTTATTATTTTTATTCTATTTACTGTATAGAAACTGGAAGATTTAAAGAGGGAAGGGGGAGATATATAAGGAGAAAGAGATGCACCTGCAGACCCACTTTATCACTCATGAAGCCCCCCCCACTCCTACCATAGGTAGGGGCCAAGGGTTGAACATGGTCCTTGAACATGCTACTGTTATTCTTATTACAGATAATTTGTCTCAAAAGAAAATATGGACATTAACCTACAGCTATAAAAATAAGTATAGACTTAAGTCTATATTATAAAAGAAATACTCATTCTAACAGAATCCCTGTTCATCCCAATAAATGTTGTTTTGAAATAATTATTGTTACAGTTACCACTCTGAAAACAGATGAAGTCAGAAAATAAAGGATTAGTCAAGACCTTTCCCTCAAGTGATGACCTTAGTCAAACTGATCTTGAGTACCCCATCATTCAAAAAATGGTAATAGTAAGCATGCCATCTTTTAGACTGAAAGGCAATCAAATTTCCCCTCCTCAAAAAAGTAACTGTAAATATTATATTCAAAGTATGTGTGTGTGTGTATATAACCATATGATTGATTTGCAAGTTGAATGTGAAGGTGATACAGCTTAGGAAGTTATATGTTAAGTGAAAGCAGATCTGAAAATATTAATTCAGTCTACAAATATTTACTAAGCAACTATTTAATATAAGGCATTTCGCTAGATGCTAAGGAAGACAACAAGATTAATGACCAAAGATGTTCCCTTAAGCTAAAGCAAGAATAAACAAATGGAGCTACATCAAATTAAAAAGCCTTTACACATCAAAAGAAACTTCCACAAGGATAAAGAGGCAATCAAGTCATTGGGAGAAGGAACTTTATATCACATATTGGACAAGGGATTGAAATAAAAAAAATATATAAAGAAATCATATAGCTCAAAACAACAACAGTAAACCCATGCAGTCCAATAATAATAATAATATAAAAAAACTAGGTAAAAGAAGAGACAGCTCTTCTGGAAGGACACACATTCTACCATGTGCAAGGATATGGGTTCGAATATTTGGTCATCACATAAAAGCACCAGCATGGGGGCAAGCCTCATGGGTTGTGGATTAGTGCTGTGGTTTCCTTCCTTCCTTCCTTCCTTCCTTCCTTCCTTCCTTCCTTCCTTCCTTCCTCCTCCCTTCCTCCCTTCCTTCCTTCCTTCCTTCCTTCCTTCCTTCCTTCCTTCCTTCCTTCCTTCCTGTCTATCTATCTATCTATCTATCTATCTATCTATCTATCTATCTATCTATCTATCTAAAAAAATAAAAGAGTTTTCAAGGAGTGGTAGGACTGCACAGCAGAGTCCCAGGGGATAAAATAAAGAAGGACAAGATTCAAATAGACAGTTCTGCAAAGAAGACATGCAAATGGCCCATAGACATTCAAAAAACTTATTACTAGAAAAAGGCAGGTTAAAATCAGAATTCTCATTGATGGCGTATATCAAAAAGTTTGGAAACAAAAGTTGGCAAGGATCTAGAGAAAAAGGAGTCCTGCACAGTGTTTGTGGGCATGCAAATTCATACAGCTCTAAGGAAAAGAGCATGGAGAATGCTTAACAATAAAAATGGAAATGCCTATGATTGTCAGTACTGCACCTTCAGTATATACAAAGGCTGGACACACACACATATCCCTAATTCAAAAGGCTACATGTACCCCTGTGTTCATAGTTACACCAAGCTAAAACATCCACTTACAGACAGATGACTACAGAAAGAAGTTATGGGATGCATATTCAATAGAATATTACTCTGAAGCTAAAAGAAAAGGTGACACTATATCACTTGGGACAAAAATGGATGGAACCAGAGGTGAAATAATTAGACATGAATGACAACTATGGAATACTTCCACTCACGTGTGGAATATAAATTGCTAAAGCAAATGAGCTTGCAGAATCAAACCAAGCAAACTGTGTGAGAGCCATAGTGGTTCTCAGAAGGAAGAAGGCCAGGAGCTTGGGGGGGATGCATGTTTTGAGTTGCACACACACAAGTATGGAGTAGAAACTATACTCATGAAATATTATCATTTTGTAAACCAGTGTTGTCAGTACTAGTAAGAAGTCTTTAGATGATGTTTTGAAAAGTAAAAAGTCAACCAGTGGATAATTACTTTGAAAACTAGGAATTGATGTGAACCTATTATCTGTAGAATATTATGCTATTTTACTATGGCACTTATTGGTCATATTTGGCCCACATTTGGGCTTATATTCTAAATGTATATACCTTATGTGTTTACATACCTATAATAATCACATATATGCATGTATACATGTCATTCTGATGAGCATTATGAGCTGCAACATCATAGCTGCAACATCACTGAAAGAATCTTAGATTTTAGGGATGACAGACACCACAGAAAGGCCATAGGACAAATTTCCATTCAGGTACATGTTTGATGATGCTTTTTTTCTACTCTATATGACCAACCTGGGGAATCTGAGTTCTGCTTGGATATTTATTTATTTATTTATTTATTTATTTATTTATTTATTTATTGCCTCTAGGGTTATTGCTGGGGCTCAGTGCCTGCACTACGAATCCACTGCTCCCGGAGGCTATGTTTTCCCTTTGGTTGCCCTCGTTTATCGTTGTTGTTATTCTTGTTGTTGCTGTAGATGAGGTTGGAGAGGACAGAGAGGAGTCAAGAGAGGAAGGGAAGACAGGGGGAGAGAAAGACAGACACCTGCAGACCTGCTTCACCGCTTGTGAAGCGACCCCCCTGCAAGTGGAGAGCCGGGGGCTCAAACCAGGATCCTTACATGGGACCTTGCTTAATCTGCTGTGCTACTGGCCAGCCCCCCGCTTGGATATTTAACCAATACATGCCGTTAACAATTTGCCAAAGGTTTGTCTCTCCCTTACAATAGCTACAGACTCTATACAAGTGTGCCCTATAAGCTCATCCCAAACTGAATTCGTCATGCCTTCCACCCCTCCCCTTCCCCTACCACCCTAATACACTCTTGATCAGGTGGCATCTCTCTGTACTCAGAAACCAGGGCATTTCAACCTCCCCTCATAGCTAACCCTTATCTGACTGACCACTGTGACTCTAAATATCTATCATCTCTGTAACTTTACTTTCCCTGTTGTAATCACTTTCATCTACATGGCACAGCAGTTTCAACTCTATACATGCTAGTGTGCAATGGGTTTCTCAATAGTTTTCCTCTTGTGAAACTAAAACTCCAGATTCACTGAACAACAACTCCACTGGTCCCTTCCTCCACCTCTACCCTCCTCCTCCCAGGGACAGCTGCCATTTCATTGTCTGTTCCTAGGAGTTTGTCTCCTTTGGCTAGCTCAAGAAAGTCGAGTCATATCAGAGCTGTCTTTTTATGACTGATATTTCACCTATGATAATGTCCTCAAAGTTCATTGGTATTATTGTACATGGCACAGTTTTTTTTTTTTTTTTTTTACAGGGTGAATAATATTTCCTTGTTGGGCATTCCCTTCTTTTATACTGCTTTATGGGGGAATGCTGATTTACAAAGACAGTTGTCACAGGCGTACATCTCTCTCCACAAGAAGTGTCAGCATAGCACTTTTTCCCCAACTTATCCTCTTCCTTCCTGGTGTCCTTCACCACAGGACTCCAGTCAACCTATCTTCTAACCTCTCTTGTCTTTCCATTTCCCAGTCCTTGGATCTGCAGCAATAGGTTATAGCTTGCCTAAGTTTCATCCTGTATCTCTCCTTTTCTTTGCTTTCTAAGTCCCGCCTCTAAATAAGGTTATCTGGTACTTTTGTTTCTTCTTCTGGGTTATATCACTTAAGAATTCCTCAAAGTTCCATACAGGTTTTAGGAAGAGTAAATGCCATCATTTCCTATAGTCAAGTAGTATTCTGTTGTTATGCCTTTTCTCTCTTTTTTAAATGTTCTATTTACTTATTTATTGCCGAGAGACAAGGCTTTGAGTAATCAATAGGGAAGGAGGAGACAGGGAGAGAGAGACACATGCAGACCTACTTCACCACTTGAGAAGCCTGCAGGTGAGGACCAACGAGGGGCTTGACCCAGTCTTTGTGTATTGTAACATTTGTGCTCAACCAAGTGTGCCACCACCTGGTCCTGCAATTTCTTTATCTATTTACCTGGTGCATTTAGACCGTAATCACCCCTTGGGTCCTGTCAATACCATTGTAGTGAACGTGGGTGTGCAAGTTCTCTTTAAGATCTTAAGTTTTAACTCTTACTGCCAGCGCAAGAATTAAACGTGGTTCATGTCACTGTCCCTTTTGTTTCAGATGATGCAGTGGGGGCTATCCTGGCCTCCTTGCTCCCTGCCTGGCCCTCATGCTGAGTGTTTTCTACTCTGAAGTCAGCAGAATCTTCCGAACTGGAAAATCTCATCAGGCCACCTTTCTGCTACAAATCCTTCAGCCTCCTACTGGCCCTGACAGCTTCTCAGAACAGAATGAAAGCTCCTTTATCTTCTAGGTCCTTCGTGATCTGACTCTCATCTCTTGCTTATTTTCCTAGGGATTTATACTCCAGCCAGCTACACTCTTGTTAATGCCTCAAGCATGGCATGTTCTTCTGTGTCTTCATCTTTTTCACACTTGCTGCTTCTCTGCTTGTAATGACTTTTCTCCTGTTTCTTGTTTAGACAGTGGAGCAAGTAGAGCTGTAGTGCCACTATCATCTGGGAACATGTTAGAAATCTGAAATTCTCAGCCCTACACAAGACATACTGAACTGTAAAACTCTAGGGTGGGCTCCAGCAATCTGTGACTTAAGAAATCCTACAGATGGTCACAATGTAGCTAGAACTGTATGGTCTAAATTAGAGATAGTGTCCTCTCAACCAGCCCTATTCACCACCTAGTGGAAGCCTCCTATGGCCTCCTCCAGCCCTGCTAGATGATGTGCCTTCATGCCATACACTACTGCACCAGCACTACTTACTGTTCATCTCCCCTTTCCAAGTTTCATGAGAACACATAGACTATTCTCCAATCATTTCCAGGGCTTCTTTGCTATGGACAGACTTAATTTTTTAGGTAGAAAAAGAGAGACATTCAAAGTGCCAGATGGATAAAGAATAGGGAAGTTTCCAAAGGAGGGGATGGGACAGGGAACTCTGATGGTAGAAACAATATGGAATTACACTCCTATGATCTTATAATCTTATAAATAATTATTAAATAACTACTAAAAATTAAAAAGAATGAAAGAGAGAGACAGAGACAGATAGAAGGAAAGATGTTGGGGGCCAGGAGGTAGCGCAGTAGGTTAAATGCACATGGTGCAAAGTACAAGGACCTCCCCAAAGGGATCCGGGCTCGAGCCCCCGGCTCCCCACCTGCAGGGGAGTCGCTTCACAAGTGGTAAAATAGGTCTGCAGGTGTCTATCTTTCTCTCCCCCTCCTCTCTCGATTTGTCTCTGTCCTATCCAACAACAACAGCAATGGCAACAATAACAAAAACAAGGGCAACAAAATGGCCTCCGGCAGCAGTGGATTCACAGTGCAGGCACTGAGCCCCAATGATAACCCTGGAGGGAGGGGAGGAGAAGGAAAGATGTCCAAGAACTGAAACTTCCTCCAGTGCAGTGGGGGGCCAGCTTGGGTCATCTGTATGACAAAACAAGAGACTATGATTGTCATTGCTTCTCCAACGTCTACAGCACTTTACATAAATCAGGGGCTGACACATGTTTAAGACTGAGGGATCTGATGCCTGGAGAGGTAAACTACCATTATATACATAAATGAATGTGCCAAACATATATTTAGTTTATGCACTCACAATGACCAACTATGTGCAAAACTTGTGCAAATTACTGTACTAAGAATGTGTTTCTGTCACAGATTGTAAGGTTATCCTGCAAAAGTGGCCCTAATTAACATCAAAAGAAATGTAAACTAGGTATGTCCTACATTTTAAGATAAACTAACATGTGTGATAGTTGAAGTCACAATGGGAGATCTAATTAGCAAGCATGTGACGCAAGACCCTAAAGGTTTAGTAACTTGGAAAGTGTCTCTGGACCACAGCATCAGAGTGGGAATGGTACCATCTTCTGGCTCTTGGCCAATTTATTTCCTCAAAACTCAAAATAACAGTGCATTAGCATTTGGCAAGAGATGCAGATGCACATTTTTCTTTAAACTTTAGAGGAAATTCCGATCCAAGTTCCTCCAGTCAGAATGATGAATTATAGACTTTATAGCGCTGCTGAATTATGATTTCTTTAAATTATGGTTTATAGTGGAAATGCCGATACCAGCTATTCATTAAAAACTTTTTATTTCCATTTTTATGTCTTTGTCATGCCCCAGACCCATAATTTCTAAAACTATAGCTGCTCTCTTTGTTGTGGCTCCAGGCTGATACACTGCTTTGGAGTGTAATTATGTGGGCACTAACTAAAAGGTAGATCCATAATGATTAATTTACAAGGTCCTACATGGTGTGAGTCTGTCCAGAGAAGGGCTCTGGCATCACACACTCCCCAGATACAGGGAAGTTGCTAATTGTTTGAACTGGGTCTTGTGTTCTAATTTAGCTGTCACCCACTTCAACCCTATCATGTATCCACCCTTCTTCCCACATAACCTACAAGGCCTACTGGCCTTAGCTCACTGTCCCCACAGCCTCACTATGCCTGCCCTGCTGTCCCAGTTTCTCCAGGCCTACTGAACTATTTGCAGTTTCCCCAACAATCAGATTCTCTCTCTCTCACCTCTGGGTTTTGGATGTGCTGTTATTTTCTCCATTCTTTGTAAGCGGCCAGCCCCGGCCCCTAACTGTCCCCTGGGCAATTCTACTGGTTTCCCTGACTCTTTTCTTTTCTTTTTTCTTCTCTTTATCTTTTCTTCCTTCTTTCCTTCCTTCCTTTCTTTCTTTCTTTCCTTCTCCCTTTTTTCCTTTCTCTCTCTTTTTCCCTCCAAGGTTATCGCTGGGATTCAGTGCCTGCACTGCGAATCCACTGTTCCTGGCGGCCACCTTTTTTCCTTTGTTGTTGCTGTTGTTGCTGTTGTTGGATAGGACAGAGAGAAATTGAGAGAGGAGGGGAAGACAGAGAGGGGGAAAGAAAGATAGACACCTACAGACCTGTATTACCCCCTTGTGAATCGACTCCCCTGCAGGTGGGGAGCTGGGGGCTCAAACCAGGATCCTTACACCAGCCCTTGGACTTGCGCTTCACACTGTGTGTGCTTAACCTGGTACACTACCGCCCAGCCCCCTTTCTTCCTTTTAATTTTGGTTTTTAAATTTTTTCTTCCAGTCATGAGGGCTTGGTGCTGGCACCATGAATCCACTGCTTCTGGTGGCTTTCTTTCTTCTTTTTGTTCGATAAGACATAAGACAGAGAGAAACTGAGAGGAGTGGGGAAGATAGAAGGAGAGAAAAACAGATACCTGCAGACCTGCTTCACTGCTTGTGAAGTGTCCTCGCTGGGGGTGGGGAGCAGGGGCTTGAACTTGGGTCCTTGCATGTAGTACTGTATGAGCTTAAGCAGCCACCACCCAGCCCCATGTCTCTGACTCTCATCCAAGTATTAACTAGTTTAGATCTTGTTTTGCTTCCAAGATTAGAAGAGATAGATGCATTTAGAGGGGAATGCTACAGGCTACTTGTCTTTCTGGTTTCGGTACTGATTTCAGTTTCTCTAGGAAGCATTTCAAGGAGGAAGGAAACTTTGAATCAGGTTTCTAAGCATGGGATAAGGGCCTCTCCAGCTAGGTAAACAGAGCTCTCTCTGAACACCCATGGTTTTGCTTAAATAACCAATGGGTTGAAATTCCTTCCAGCTACTCAACAAGAAGCTCCGTGTTAATCCAGGAAACAGTAGCAAGGACATCAGCAATGGACAAAGATCAAGGTAGGCTCCACCTGAATTCCCTTCAAGCTTGAGAACTTTGATTCTCTTACAAGTCAAAGAGAAGCATATTCATGGGGCTGGAAAGGAGTGTTATTGCTGGCCCCACAATCTGCATTCTGGACTGAGCATTCACTGGCCACAAACACAGGGCACTGGATGAATTCTCATTACTGTGCCTCCTCCAAGTGGAAACTGTGTGCCTCACATTAGACTTACCGTCATATGAAGAGATGCTCCCAGAGAGAGCTGAGGTGCTTCAGGAGTCTGAGGCAAGATGGCGACATTGAACATTCGGCTCTCCAGGTGGCTGTGGGCATCGGCGGCGCTGGACACCTAGAGACAGGTCACCAGTGAGACACACATGCCCTCATGGGCAGAGTATGTACTTTCCTCAGCTTTAAAACATCTGTCTTGGACCTCTATACCTTCCTGCACCACCATTTCCACTCTACTTTTTATTTTTTAATGTTAATTCTGAATGATTATGAAAACAGTCCACAATCATTCCTGGCACTTCTGAAAACCAAGGTGTCAATAAGAAAACAAAAAGTCATCTAGATCTTCAACTAGAAATGCTAGTTATTAGCATATTGATGCATTTCCACTTGATCTTTTGTCTATGTATATGCCAATCTTTTTTTAAAGGTTTATTTTATTTATGCATGGGACAAAGTTTCACATGAGACAGACAGGGAAAGAGAAAGAGTGTGTGTGTGTGTGAGAGAGAGAGAGAAAGAGAAACCAGAGCACCCCTCTACTACATGTTGTACTGTGATTTCAAGCAGAAGCTTCAGGCATACAAGTTCACAGCTCTACCAACTGAGCCATCTCCCCAGCTGCATACACGTCAATCTTGTATACAACTGTATATTCTAGCATTTTGCATAAATTAACCATGACATTTTGTTGTATCATTTAAAATTCTTGAAAATAGAAGCGTTGACGGTTACAGAATGACTCATCAGCATTATGAACATCTATAGAATATATACTTTACCCATTATTTTTGCTTTTTAAAAAAGATTTATTCATTTATTAGGGGAGAGAGAAAGAATAAAAAGAGTGTGAGATCAGAGCACTGCTCAGTTCAACCATGAGTGGTGCCAGGGATTGAATCTGGGCTTTTTAAGCATGCAAATTGGTGCTCTAACAGACTAAAGTCTCCTTCTATGTGAACTGTATTTTATTTCTTCCATATTTAACAAGCACTGATGTTTACATCTTGATTTTAAATTTCATTCTCATCACTGCAAGGAAAGATTCATGCTACTTATAGTTAGGAGAGTGGTCACAAAAATGACTTTTTCCTGCTTCAAATGTGCTGGAAATGATGCCTTTCTCATGCAGCTTCTTCCTCTCACCAGTGTTACTGAACTGCACCCTTAAATCTTGTTTGTTTTCTGCATCACTGTAAGACCCTCTCAGGAACTGCAAACTTGTGTGATCACTTGTAGTTGCATTAATTTCATAGAGAGGGGTACAGAGTTCTGTAAATTCTGAGAAAAGAGCAAGAGTAGTAGCCTTCTTTCTATCATCCAAAGTTATTCACAGCAGAAAAGTTGCTCTCTGCATCTTGATCACATGATATGCCAGGTGTTCAAGTTTCAGAATATTCACACATTTTCAAGGAGACATTTTACCATGTCACAATGAATAATGTTCACAGCAATAGTCATATGATTCACTGACCTTCTACCATTGGTCTTTTTTTTTTTTTTTTTTGGCCTCTAGGCTGGGGCTCAGTGCTCGCACTTAAATCCACTGCTCCTGGAGGCTATGATTACCCTTTTTGTTGCCCTTGTTGTTGTTATTATTGTTGCTGTTATTGCTGTCATTGTTGTTAGATAGGACAGAGAGAAATCAAGAGAGGAGGGGAGACAGAGAGGGGGAGAGAAAGACAGACACCTGCAGATCTGCTTCACTGCTTGTGAGGTGACCCCCCTGCAGGTGGGGACGTGGGGGCTCAAACCGGGATCCTTATGCTGGTCCTTGCGCTTTGTACCACGTGCGCTTAACCCGCTGCACTACCACCCAACCTCCGGTCTTAGCACTTTTCTTAGCAATTTTTCAAACATCATACCTTGCATACATGAGGCAGATATTATTATCTCCTTTTTTAAAAATTTTTACAAATAAGGAAATTGAAGGTGAAAATGATATCAGGGTCTAAAGGTCACAAAGTTAAGAGGGTTAGGATTTAACTAGGCCAGTGGGTTTTTGATCTTCCTACTGATCAACATGACTTCATGTGCTAGCTTTGCAAAGTGAGGTAGAAATGTGTTCTGTGTATTAAAGAAAGGAGTGGAGCATACTGCACATAGAGAAACCATGGGTGCATCACTAGCAAGGGTATCAGTTCTAACTTACTTGGTGGGAACACTGCGATAATACATGTTTTCTTTCATGTTGTTGTTGTTGATTTAATAATGATTAACAAGATTGTAGGAGAAGGGGTTCAATTCCACACAATTCCTACTACCAGAGTTCCACATCCCATCCTCTCCATTGGAAGCTTTCTTATTTTATTTTATTTTATTTATTCCCTTTTGTTGCCCTTGCTGTTTTTTTTTTTATTGTTGTAGTTAGTATTGTTGTTGTCGTTGTTGGATAGGACAGAGAGAAATGGAGAGAGGAGGGGACGACAGAGAGGAGGAGAGAAAGATAAGACACCTGCAGACCTGCTTCACCGCCTGTGAAGCGACTCCCGTGCAGGTGGGGAGCCGGGGCTCGAAGCGGGATTCTTATGCCGGTCCTTGTGCTTTGCGCCACCTGCGCTTAACCCGCTGCGCTACAGCCCGACTCCCCGCTTTCTTATTTTTTATCCCTCTAGGAGTATGGGGTGCAAAAGGTGTAAAGTCTGGCTTCTGTAATTGCTTTTCCACTGAACATGGGCATTGGCAGGTAGATCCATAATCCCAGCCTGTTTCTATCTTTCCCTAGTGGGGTGGGGCTCTGGAGAGGTGGGGCTCCAGGATACAGTGATGATGTCATCTGCCCAGGGAATTCTGGGTCTTTTCCTTTTTTTGATAAGAGAAATATATATATGGAGAGAGAGGGGGAGGGAGAGGGAGAGAGAAAGGGAGAGAGGGAGAGGTGGAGGGGAGGGGGAGAGGAAGGGGGGAGAGGGAGAGGGGAGGGGGAGGGGGGAGAGGGAGAGGGGAGGGGGAGGGGGGAGAGGGAGAGGGGAGGGGGAGGGGGAGAGAGAGGGGGAGGGAGAGGGAGGAGAGGGGAGAGGGGGAGGGGAGAGGGAGGAGAGGGGGAGGGGGAGGGGGAGAGGGGGAGGGGGAGAGGGGGAGGGGAGAGGGAGGAGAGGGGGAGGGGGGAGAGGGGGAGGGGAGAGGGAGGAGAGGGGGAGGGGAGAGGGGGAGGAGGGGGAGGGGGAGGTGAGGGGGAGGGGGAGAGGGAGAGGGAGAGAAAGACTGCTTTATCACTTGTGCAGCTTTCTCCCTGCAGGTGGGGATCTAGGGCTTGTGTATGGTAATGAGTATGCTCAACCAGGTACAACACCTCCCAGCCTCAACTGTTGGGTCTTTTTCAAACCACATCCCTAGAGGCTGTATCAGTGTGAGCTGCATACCCGAGGACTGAGACTTCCTCTCAGGAGCAAAATGACTGTAATTGTGCATACTTTCTTCTCAGTAAGCCATGCTCGATCTTTTACCCCTTGTGTTGCAGAAATCCCAAGTCCTACACACCAAGTAACAGATGGGAGACACTGATGGCTCATGACAACTCATCAACATTAAGATGGAATTGAATTCATGCAGCTTATTGTATTCTATTCTCTACTTTAAAGAGGAAAAAATGAAGGGAAGAAGTAGGAGATTCATTAGAAAAGCATCTTTGCTAGTTTAAAATCCTTTAGGGACAGACACTAAAATGATAAATGGGAAAAGTTGCTAAGTACTTACTGTCACACATCATCTATAGTGCCTATGTCATTTCAAATCAAAGTGAGGTGAGCTCATAAAACAATAAGACTCTGAAAGGAAGCACACCAAAACTTTCCCATCCAGGAGCATATAATCTCTAAGGGTTGCTTCATACTTGCAAGAAAGAGCTATCAGTACACACAATAGCCTTTTCGGATTGTCTCCACAGAGAGTTCACAAATCATGTATGAAAACTAAGCTCACCACTTCATACTTTCTTCCTGGTGTTTTAAAGATTCATTTATTCAATGAGAGACATACAGACTGAGTGGGGAAGAGAGAGACACAGAGTAACACTCATATGCAGTGCCAGGGATCAAACTCAGAACTCCACTCTTGCAAGTTCTGTGCTCCACCACTGAGCCACCTACCTCCCTGGCTACTTTACCAGTTTTAATTAAAAAAAAAAATATATATATACATATATATTATTGCTTTCCTTTTTTTTTTTTTTTTTTTTTACCAGAGCACTGCTCAGCTTTGGCTTATGGTGGTGTGGGGGATTGAACCTGGGACTTCAGAGTTTCAGGCATCAGTCTCTTTTTTTTCACTTTTTTAATTTTTTATATTTATTTTATTCATTTTTCCCTTTGTTGCCCTTGTTGTTTAACATTGTTGTGGTTATTGATGTCGTTGTTGTTGGAAAGGACATAAAGAAATGGAGAGAAGAAGGGAAAACAGAGAGGGGGAGAGAAAGACAGACACCTACAGACCTGCTTCACTGACTTTGAAGCGATGCCCCTGCAGGTGGGGAGCCGGGGGCTTGAACCGGGATCCTTATGCCTATGCCGGTCCTTGCACTTTCCACCACATGCGCTTAACCCGCTGCACCACCGCCCGACTCCCAAAGGCATCAGTCTCTTTGCATAACCACAATGCTATGTACCCCCACCCTTACCACTTTTCTAACTAGACATGACTCTGAACAATGCTGAGCTATTTTAAAATCTATTTCAAAAGGATGACAGACTTTCATTGCTGAAGATAATCTAGAGAATATTCTACAGGCTTTGAAGGAGATTTCAAGTAGAAATTCTAAACACATTTTGAGCACACTGTGTAAGGATTCTACAAAGACAACTACTTTTTGAATAGTAATGTTCCACTAAATGTCTTCAGCTCTACAGTGTGTGTTGAATCAAGTTGTTCACTTCTGCTCTTCTACAATCACCCCCTTGGTTACTTGGAAAAGCAATCAGATATCATTTTGAGCAAGTGCTGAGCCCCCCCTTACAGGATAGTGCTCCCCTACTGGGAAGACTCTTCAGCTTCATGCCAAGGAAAGCAAAGGCAGCTCCGCGGCACCTAGCTTGCCGAGGTGACTTCTTTTGATGGCGAGCTTTGATAAGCTTTCAAATGTTCAAAATAAAAAGCGAGTGCGAACAGAGAACACAGGATATTTGCTCACTCCCTAAACTTCCATTTGCTCAGTAAAATCTCGTTTCAATGGTTTCCAAATGCATTTCAACTTGCCCTCTGGAAAAGCACCTCTCCGACATAATGCATAGTAAACAGGCAGTGCAGGTGTGCACAGCCAGGCATCAGAGTAGGATGGGACTGACAGTGGCCGCCTACTCCCAGCTGGATACCCTGGCAAGGAAAAGCTTCAGACTGAGCTCTCTGAGCCTTTCTTTTTTTTTTTTTTTTTTTTTTTTTTTTTTTTTTTTATTTTATTTTTTAAACCAGAGCACTGCTCAGCTCTGGCTTAGGACAGTGATGGAGACTGAACCTGAGACCTGAACCTCAAGCCTGAGAGTCTGTATATATAATCATTATGTGATCTCCTCCACCCTTCTTTTTTGTTTTAAATTCTCACCAGGGTGATAGCTGAGGCTCAGCACCTGCACTCACATGTGTGCACACACACACAGTCCACCATACCTGGCAGCCATTTCCCCCCCCTTTCTCCCTACCTGTTTCCTTCCCTCCGGCCTGCCTGCATTGCTTGCTTGCTTTCTTCTCTCCTTCCTTTTATATATAAACAGAAATTGAGGAAGAAGAAGGAGAGAAGGAGGAGAAACAGAGACACCTGCAGCACTGCTTTGTCACTCAAGAAGCTCCCCCTGCAGTTCCTGTTCATAGTAGTGTGCGTGCTTTATCTTGTCCATCACCTCCCAGATCCTCTCTGAGTGCTTCTTTGCATGTCTCTGGTGCATTCCCAAAGGCTTCTCTGTGTCTATGCTTAGATGCTCATGCTCACTCATAACTCCCCATTTTTTTGCATTTAATTCTTTATTTCCAAATTGTGCTGGGCAGGGATTTGTCTAATGTTATTAGCTTTTCCAAGGAAGCGTGCGTGGACTCAGTTATCTATTCTAACATTTTATAATTAATTGACTCCTCTGCTTATCTCTATTAACTTCTTCATTTTGCTTTCCTTCGGTTTCCCCTGAGGCTTTCTAGATTCTTAAGTCAAATATTTAGTCCATTTACTTTCATGTTTAACTATGTAATATGAGACCTGAAGGCTATCGATTTTCTTCTGAGGACCATTTTGTCCACATTATTGAACTTTTTGTTAGTTATTTCTTCCTCATGAATATCTTATGAAATAGTCTTTCATTTTGTTTTCCTTTTTTTTTAATCATGATTTAGGATACCAACTGAAATTATAGTTTGAATATATTTGGCTTACTTTTTTAGTATCAATTTCTAGTAGGAGTATATGGTAGCCAGAGAATGTATTTATTGTTTACAGCAGAAATTCTAGTTTTTTTAGCTTATTCACAGCCACATTATGATGTTTGCCTTATCTGATTGGGGGCAATGATAACAACAGGGTTGGAATGGGCAGCTTATTAACAACAGAAGTTGATGTCTGTTGGATCTGAAGCTGGCAGTCTGATATCTGGGTGCCCCAGGGCCAGGGTCTAAGGACCTTCTGTTGGGCTACAGACTACTGGCTGGTAGGAAGTAGAGAGAGGGACAAGTTCTTGTAAGAGCTAATCTTAGGGCCTGGTGGTGATGCACCTGATTGAGCACACACATTACTATGCACAAGACCCATGTTTGAGCCCCCGCTCCCCATCTGCAGAGAGGATGTTTCAAGAGTAGCGAAGCTCTGCAGATGTCTTTCTCTTTACCTCTCTTATCTCCAGCTCCCCTCTCAATTTCCCTCTGCCCTATCAAATAAAATTTAAAAAATTTTAAAAAAGAGGGAGTCAGGCGGTAGCGCAGCTGGTTAAGTGCAGATGGTGCAAAGCAAAAGGACCTGCATAAGGATCCCGGTTCGAGCCCCCACCTCCCCACCTGCAGGGGAGTCACTTGACAGGTGATGAAGCAGGTCTGCAGGTGTCTATGTTTCTCTCCGCCTCTCTGTCTTCCCCTCCTCTCTCCACTCCTCTCTGTCCTATCCAACAATGACATCAATAACAACTACAATAATAACTATAACAACAATGAAAAACAAGGGTATCAAAAGGGAAAATAAATAAATAAATAAATATTTAAAAGAAAGAGAAAAAGACAGAAAGGAAAAATGGCTGCCAGGAGCGGTGGACTCATAGTGCTGGCACCAAGCCCCAGTGATAACCCTCATGGGAATTTTTAAAAAGGGACTACTGGGAGTATGGATTGACCTGCCAATGCCCATGCCCAGCGGAGAAGCAATTACAGAAGCCAGAACTCCCACCTTCTGCACCCCATAAAGATCTTTGGTCTATACTCCCAGAAGGATAAAGAATGGGGAACTTTCCAATGGAGGGGACGGGATGTGGAACTCTGCTGGTAAGAATTTTGTGAAATTGCACCCCTCTTATCCCATAATCTCATTGATCATTAGTAAATAACTAATAAAAATTAAAGATAAAAAAAGAACTAATCTCACATGAGTTTTCACCCTCACCCTTTTGCTGGTTAATCAGCGAAAGGTCCTGTCTCTGCCTGCCATCACAAGGAAGTTGTGGAATTTGGGGAAGAGGCCACACATATTCAGCCTATAGTGCTAGAATCTGACCAGTCTTCCTAAATGGTCAGAACAAAGCCTCACCTGGTGCTAGGCAGTACTCTACTATGTGAATCAACTCATTAAATCCTCGTAACTGTTCTATTTTACAGATGAGGACACTAAAGCACAAAGACTTTACCCAAAACAAAAATTCTCTCAGTGTGATTAGTTCATTTTTTTTTCTTCTCTCAAACATGGCTTCCAGACAGTCACAGAAAATGGCCCCAATTATTTCTACAGGCTGAGCAATGGTGTTTATCAGATCACTCTTGACAGCAGGCAAATCAAAGGGTAGAGGGTACCTGGAAGCGGAAGGAGTCGCTTTGGGCCGGGACTCCTGAGTGCCTGTACCACACGATGCCGTCATTGATGTCTTGCTGGGAGAAGGAACTGGTGGGGGTTGCTGTTCTCCCATCAGGCAGGTGCTGGCCTCCATCTGCTGGGCTGTCTGCAGGCATATCCACTAGAAGGACCATCTCCCCTAGGAAGTCACACAGTTAGGGGTGATCTTGGGAAAAATAAGTCAGAGCTCTCATTTCTTTTCTTAGCACTTTTTTTTAAAAAACAGAAAAGAAATGATGTCCTTCTTTATTCTGATGGAAGGTGTGGGAAAGGACAACATGAAATTTAATAGATGGAATCAAATCTAAGTCTAGACATAGTCTGTTAGAAGAACTGAAAGTTATTCAAGGGCAGTTCACTGGTGGAGTTACTGTTCGTACATATTAAAATGACATGAGGAAACCCAAATAGTTGTGAGTACAAAAACTAATCTTTAAACTCTGAGCAATGAATAGACTCATTTCTAGCCACAACTTTTTAAAATTTAATTTTGTTTAACTTATTTGTAAAATTGTCACCAGAGTTACCCCTGAGTCTCAGCACTATGCCCACACTATGAATCCAATGCTCCCAGTGGATATTTCTTCCCTCCACTCTTCTTTAACTTGATAGGATACAGAGAAATTGATAGGAAAGGGAAAGGTAGAGAAGGGGAGAAAAGTCACCTGCAGCAGTGCAGATCCTGTCCCCCCTCTTCATTCCCAAACTGTGTTAGAACTGAAGCAAGAGAATCTAAACAGCAACACTAGTACCACCAGTCTGTTTCCACTGCTTATTTTTTCACCTGCAGCTATTATCTTCCTTAAGTGAGACTGAAAATACAGAGGTGTTATAAAAACAATTACAGTTTCACAGGAAGAACATATTTTCAAGTGAAAAACAAGTACAAGTTTTCACCCAAAAAAATGCTTCTAAAAATAAATCTGAAAGGAGATTTCCTACTTCTCAAAGGGAAATGGAGACAGGAAAAAGGGAAATATATATAAATATATATATGAGTAAAGTAGACATATTGGTTGTCTTCTTACTTAAAAAACATTTTCTAATATGTCTATGTACCCAATTCAAGGTAAAAATGAGTATAGCTTCTCCCACTCTCTCCATCTCTGCTTCTCACCTTCTATCAAAGGAAAAGGAAAAAAAAAAAAAAAGATGAGCCAAGCATTCTGTAGAGCAATGAAACACTGAAGTAAAAGCAACGCATCAGGATTTTATACAATCATGCACAGAATCAATTCACTCTAGTTTCTTTGGGTATTATTTCTCATTTGTACCTAAGTCACAAATTCCATTACCCATCTCTTCCTGATTCAACATCTATTCATAAGATGTTTCTAATAAACATACTTTTTTCCAGGATGTGAACTGTTTATAAATGGGAGTACAGTTGCAAACTCTTATGGAAGGAAATTGTAGATTGTGAAGATGTAGAAAGCAGACAATAGAAAATGGTTCAGATGTCAGTTTCCTAGCTATTCTGCTTCAGAATAGGGTGGCTAAGCAGAATTTTCCTATTAAGGCCCAATGAGATCGTTTCAGATTAAAACAAAAACAAACCAAAAACAAAAGAAAACACCACTGCTAGATATGCAGATTAACAGGAAGCACAGGACAGCAGCTAGCTCCAGATCAGCACAGTAGTCAGTGAGGACCTGCTGGCATTAATTACCTTCTAGGGGTGGGATATAAACGTGAGCAGGAGGCAGTCCTTCCTGAGATCAGCCTCTTTCTAAGTAGCTGGGAGCTGCTGGGAAATTTTCAGTAGGTGAATGGCATGGACAGATTTAGAACACAGAATGCACATCAGAATCCAGTGGGCCTACGGGACTTGAAAGTCCTGTTAAAGAGACCAGACTTCTCTCTAAAAATGACAACAATCATAGCTAATACGAATGTGGACAGTTTGACCAGTCCTGAGGTTAACACAAAACCCAGATGCAGATGCAAAAGTCACTAGAAGCAACAGAACTCGACAAGTATGGCTGTGGAGGGTGGGAGAGAGGAAGGAATCAAAGCACCATTACAGCTGGTGACAGAGCTGCTATTAATGAGGAGAGGAGGCTGGAGGAAGAGTGAAGAACTCAGCACTGGGAATGTGGATGAGAAAGTACGTTTGTGTCAAGTCCAGGGAGTCCAACTAAACAGGGAAAAAGACTACTATTAGGGGAATCTGCCTTTGCGTAGTACCTCACCTCTGCTTTTTATCACCATGTGACAAATACAAGAAAATACTATTACAAACACAGATTTTCAAACATTCTGAGTGAGGCCAGGAAGTTAGCATAGAGGTTATTCAAAAACACTTTCTTGCCTGAGGCTCTCAGGTAACAAGTTTAATCTCCAGCATCACCAAAAACCAGAGCTCAGAAGTGTTCTATCTGTGTGTGTGTGTGTGTCTTTCTCTATGTATCTCTCTCATTAAAATACATGAACAAAAAATAGGTGAATAAATTATTAAAAAATAAAAAGTACCAATAGAGTCATTTAAAAAAATTCTAGGTCAAACAAACACAGGAAATTATGTCTATATGTAGAAAGTCAAGTCTATTGAAATCACAACCTTTATACTAAAGCAAATACAAGACTGCTCTGAACTCAATGATGAAATCATAACAAGGGAAAAATAGTTACCAAATTGGGGATGGTCTTCTGTGATTTTGTAGATAATTTCTGAGGGATGTACACCTGGAGCTTCAGCCTGTAAGATTCTATTGGTAATCTGTAGCATCCCCCCTTCTGGGACCCACACCATTGAATTAGCCACAAGTCGAAGACTACCATCATTCTAGAATAAGGAAAGAATACAAAATTAGACCCAAGTAAAATAATAAGATGGTTCATTGAAAGCATCAGTCACCAATTCTTACTGCTGCTATGGCTTATCTAATAAAAGAATGACAGAGTTAGAGTCAATTATACATGTGTATTATTTATGGATACATTCATATGATTATAAGTACATATGTACCTATCTTGCTTTTCTCTTAATTGCCATAAGTAAATAATTCATTTCACAAGAGAATTTTTTTCCATTTGTGTGTCTCATTTGACCATCTATCCTTTCATGCTCTTTATCCCCTTACATTCAAGAAAAGATTCAGTAAGCCTGCTTTCTGGCTTGTTTGTTAGAAACCTAAGACGTGTAAGAGTGACTGACGGGAGACCTCAAATTCAGCATTTTCAATCTAGTGTGTGTGGGGGAGGAGGGAGATACATCAATAACTAGGCTACATCTACAAGAAAACTGAATAGGGTGCTGTGAGGGAATAGAGAGCAGCCTCAGGCAAGGCAAAGACAGGAAAGAATGTATGTGCACTTTATAAAACATCCACACGTCTGGTGGAAGTAGAGATTAGGAGGACACAGGAGAAGGTGAATGAACAGTGACACCCTTTTAATGCTGATCAGCAGGAGGCAGAAGCTCTGCTAGTTGTCTCAATCTCTTAATAAAGGCAACATGAGTCTTCAGGGAAGGAAATGAGATGACCAGGGCAGGGTTTTAGGAAGAGAAACTCCGTTAATCAAGAGGCTGAGGGGCCTATATCTGTGATGAAGAAAGCTGCAGAAACCATGTAACAAGTTCGTGTAGTAGTTCAGGTGAGGCAAGATGAGAAGATAATTGCAGTGGGAATGGGAAGTTGGAAACAGACTCCAGAAATAGGACAGGGCTGAATTGACAGGCTTCAATGACTAATTGAAAGTGAAGCCTTCCTTGGGAGTAGCTGGCTGGAAGAAGTCAGTGATGTAGCACTTCTGAGAGGGATGCCATCTTAATTGTTCAAGCTAATCTCATTAAAAAGTGCCGTCACTCCTGATATGCAAGGTGCAGACCCTCCTCCAAAACTTTAAAATCCATATTTTCCACTGAATGAGATTACTGAGGCTACTGATATTCTGTTCTCAGCCTTTAAATAACAGCAAATCTGAGACTTTCAAATAGGGCATTTCAGAAGAGGTGTTTTTCTAAGTTATTTTTATTGCTTTCAAATATGCCAATAACAGAACAGAACAAATAACACTCCTAGGAGGGGGGTAAGCAGAACAGAAGAAAAGAAATATTCTTTAGCAGTTGGTTGATGGGAAAGGACTTGTCCCTCCCTAGATGTGATTGTAGTTATCTACATCATAATCACCAGGAAACTGAGTCAAGTTGTTGCCCAAGAGAAAGGCAACAAAGAAATCTCCTATTGTAATGGGTGTTCAGGGAAAAAAAAAAAACTCACCACACTTTCTTCTTTCAATAATTGCTAGAGCATATTATTTACAAAAATACCACCGGTGTGCCAAGATCTGCATATTTCTGGGGAAAGGGTCCTGCTAATGCCAGCAGAGCTTAATGTAACATAATCCATTGAACCCAGGTTTCTTAATTGCTAGAAATATCCCTAATAACAGCAGCCAGTTAGCTCTGATTATGGTTATAGAGACAACTAACATACCAACAATGATGTTATTGAACTGACAGTGTGATTTTTTTTTTCACATTCCAAGCAAGTGAACTCCTGTGCCAAATATTTATTCTTTGAAGCCTCTCACTATAGCTCTATCTTAACTATAATTCATCAATAAAATTCCTACAACTTCTGCCTGAGTGTAATACTAGGAGAAAGAATTCATTACTAGTCAGTGTCCAGAGATTAGCAGCTAATTGCAAATACAGAATGTCAGACTCCACTCCAGACTTTTTGGGAGTTAAAAACCTGAATTTACAGTGGATATTTCTTTCTTTCTACCTTTCCTTTTTGTTAGCTTTACTGAAGTACATGAAATTGGATATATCAAAAATATTGCTTTGATAAATATATACATAGTAAAACACTTACTATAGCCACACTAGTAAAGAAATTCATGGGCGGGGGTAGATAGCATAATGGTTATATAATGTCATGCCTGAGGCTCCAAAGTCCCAGGTTCAATCTCCCAAACCACCATAAACCAGAGATGAGCAGTGCTCCAATTAAAATAGATAAATAAATAAATAATAAATAGATTCACCTCCTCACAGTGTCATGTGTAAGCTAAGAATACTTAAGAGCTCTCAGCACATTTCAAGTGCACAATCCATCACAGCCACCACACTATACATTAGATCCCCAGAATTTATTCACCATGTACACCTACGCTTTTATATATTTCTACAAACAATGCCATGCCACCTCTCCCACACTTCCACCCCCTGGCCACCACTATTCTATTCTGCTTTTCTGAGTTCAACCCTTAGAGCACATCTATAGATGAGATCATGAAGCATTTGACAGTCACCTGCAGACCTGCTTCATTGCTGGTGAAGCTTCCTTCCTCCCTGCAAGTAGGAAGCAGTGACTCAAACCTGAGTCCTTGTGCATAGTAACATGTGTGCTTGACCAGATGCGCCACTGTCCCCCAACCGCACCCATTTTGACTCTTTAAAAGAACTCTGACACTGGTTTACATGCATATAATAGAGGATAATGGTTCCCTTTCCTCCACACATCCTTACTCATACATACTGATCTTTTTTTGTGTTATTGAATTGTCTGAGTTCCTTATATACTTGATTATGTTTTTATTTTATTAGTGATTTAATACTGATTTATAAAATTACATTTCAATGTCAACAGGGGTATAATTCCACACCATTCCCACCTCCAGAGTTCTGAATCCTCAATCCCTCCATTGCAAGCCACAGCAGTTCTCCTAAAGTTGCAGACATGGGTTAACCATCATCTCTACAACTATTTACATTTGTACATAATTGCTTCTTTCACTTCTAGGTCCAGTCCTCTCTTCCCCTCCAAGGCACACATAACCCTATTACTACATCCAAATGTCCCTTCCTTTATCCTCCTCTCTCCCTGGGTGCTGATGGAGCTGGAGTTCAAAGCCCTCTTATCATCTTCCTCCTATCACTTCTCCCCCACTGGGAGTACGGATCAAAATTGTTTTGGGGGTGCAGAAGGTAGGAGTTCTATCCTCTGTAATTATTTCTCTGCTTCCTTATATACCATACATCTAAAGCACTTACTAGATATATGGCTTCAAATATTTCCTCTCATCCTATATATCACCTTTCCACTTGCTTATTGGTTCCTTTACTGTGTATTTTGTTGTTTGATGAAATCACAATTGTATTTTAACAAGGTTCCCAGGAGAAGTGGCTTAAGAGTGAGAAGCATGGTCCATAGCAGGAATCACCAGGTTTTTACAAGAGTGTTTCTCCTGAAAGTCCACCACAGGCCTTTCAGAACAGTTAGCTTTATAACAAGATGTTACATACAACTCTTTCAGAATCAACAGGGGACTGCCTAAGGAGAATAATTATAACCATTGTTTCAGAAAAAGCAGTATGATTCTTCAAGATTAAGATGGGGTTTTTGATGGATTTATTTTTAGGAAGATAGTCTGGGAAAGATTCAAAAAGAGGACTCAAAAACTACATACTATCTTTTCTACAGCTTAAGTATACAAAAAGCCAAAGGAATTCCAATCAATTTCCCTAATGGTTCTGACATTCTGTAATTTCTGTAACTCCTTGGAACCCTCCCCTCGACAATGGTGTATATATGTCCCTGTAAGCTCATGGAATCAGATGCAATATCAGTTGAATAATCTCCTGCCTCATGGAACATATATAACAAATAATACTGGGAGCATAATTAAAGCAGTGCTTTAAATCAAATAGTTTTTCTAATTCATTTCATAGAATAATAGGCATATAGTAAGGTTGGTAATAAAATTAAGCCACTCCATACCACACTGCAAATAAAAATATCAGTGTTGTAAATAGAAATACCATGCCTTTATCATTTGGAGAAAAAAAATTCTACAAATGAAAATGACATTGCCCTCAATGTAGAATAATGGTAAAAAACTGTCTCACTTATTTGGGAGATTCTCTCTGGCCTTATCCAGCTTTCTAGTCCTACCCTCAACTCTGGCACCATCTTCCCAGATACTTCTAGCTCACCTACATGCTAGCTTTGGCCTCAGTCAAAAATTAGTAAAGTCATGGGTCCCTTGGAATATGCCTATAATAGGCCTCCTAGCTCCTTCCAACATGAAGACCCCAAATTTCATCTGCTATACTTTTACCTTTAGGTTCCTGGTTATTAAACAAATTGTTCTGCTTTATATTTTAATGCTTTTCAGCCACCAAGTTACAGATGCTACCATGACACCAACCTGACTTCCCTGGGTAGATGACCTCACTAATGTGTCCTGGAACCCCACCTAACAGAGCCCAACCTCAGTAGGGAAAGATAGAAACTGGCTTGGAGTATGGATCAACCTGTCAGTACCCATGTCCAGTGGAGAAGCAGTTACAGAAACCAGACCTCCCAGTTTCTTTATTTCCCATAAAGATCTTTGTTCTATACTTATAGAGGAATAAAGAATAGGGAAACTTCCAATGGAGGGGATGGGATATGGAACTCTGATGGTGGGAATTGTACAGAATTATAGCCCTATTACCCCACAATCTTGTCAATTATTATTAAGTCACTTCTTCTTCTAGCGTTTGCCCAATTAAGTCACTGAAATAAATAAATAAATAAATATGAAAACTCCCCAGGAAGCGAAGGACCTGAGTAAGGATCCCGGTTTGAACCCACGCTCCCCACCTGCAGGGGAGTCGCTTCACAAGTGGTGAAACAGGTCTGCAGGTGTCTATCTTTCTCTCTTCCTCTCTGACTCCCCTTCTCTCTCAATTTCTCTCTGTCCTATCCAACAACAACGACATTGATGGCAACAATAACAATAACAATAACGGCCATGAGGGCAACAAAATGGGAAAAAAATGGCCTCCAGGAGCAGTGGATATGTAGTGCAGGCACCAAGCCCCAGCAATAACCCTGCGTTGAGTTCAAAGAGAGGATTCCAGGAGGATAGGGGACCAGATTCTCTGGGCAAGACAATGAGAAAATGATGAAAATACTTTCTCTTTTCTGTCCATTAAGAGGATAAGAGCATATATGGTCCATGCAATAGAACATGTTGCCCAGAATAAAGAGTCTTGTGGTTAATCATGAGGAGCTAGAATGCACCCGAGTTGAAACACAGCTCCAATGCTGAATTTACCTTTGAGAAAATGAAACACTGTTAAGCCATGTTTCCCTCATGTTCTCTTTTGGAAAATTAGAGGGGAAAGTTGTACAAACACCATAGAATTGGTGAGGCTCAAATGGAATACTGCATATCAAACATTGGAAAAGAATAAAGGTTAATAACAAAACTAAAACATATTCGACCCATAGCAGAGCTTCCTTGAGATATAAGTAAGGCCATAGGTCTCTACTCTAACTTTGTCCATTGGGATTTGAGAAGATCAGCAAAACATATGTGAGGAAAATGACTTTGAAGTTCAGAAAGAAATGTATGTGTGTTTCTAAGTATTAACATTGCAATCATTATAGTATATCTGGATACTAGGCATCTGGCCACTGGATTCACTATTCCCTTTCATTGGCTAAGAAGGCATTAACTCTCCTTTTTCCAACTATGACACCATCCCCACAGACAATAGCTTAGGTGACCTGCATATCAAATGTCAGGCGCAGGCAGAAACTAGTTGGTCATGGGCCCCTTGTAATATACCTAAAATAGGCCTACTAGCTTTTGCCAAAACAGAGACCCCAAATGTTCATCTGCAATATTCTAGTCTTTAGGTTCATGATTAGTCAACAATTTGCTCTGCTTCCTATCTTAACTCTTTTTCAGCCATCAGGTTCCAGATGATACCATGATGCCAACCGGACTTCCCAGGGCAGACTACCCCACCAATGTGTCCTGGAGTCCCACAACCCTAGATCCCTCCCCACTAGGGAAAAAGAGAGACAGGCTGGGAGTATGGATTGACCTGTCAATGCCCATGTTCAGTGGAGAAGCAATGACAGAAGCCAGACCTTCCACCTTCTGCACCCATAATGACCCTCGGTCCATATTCCCAGAGGGATAAAGAATAGGGAAGCTATCAGGGGATGGGAAGGGATATGGAGTTCTGGTGGTAGGAATTGTGTGGAATTGTACCCCTCTTATCCTATGGTCTTGCCAGTATTCCTATTTTATAAATAAAAACTAAAAAAACAAACAAACCAGTGATTCTAAAAGTCTATACTTCTAAGTTAAAGTTCTATTTTTCTTTGTTTTGTTTTCATAGCCATAGCAGCTAAAACCCTAGAAATATCCTTCAACCTTGGGCCACACCACATGAGCCGACTGCACAATACACCAAACTGAACTCCAAACATGGAGATTGAAACAATGATAGGAAAGGCAGCTGCTGGGGCAGCAGTAAAATCCATAACAACTGTTGGAAAGAAACCAAGAAGGAATAAAAAAAAAACTTTTTGTGTCTGTCTAGACTTCATCTCTTCAGACCTATTCTCATCTCCCAGGGCGATTGTGAGAGGGTGATAATTAGGATTAGCTACAAGGTGGCTCCTTGCCAGCTCCATCTCATAATCAGCCTTCACTTGCCCCCCTCTATCAAATGCCACCAGTGCAATGTTCAGGAGCTGAAAATAACGAGACCAGAGCTGGAGAAACCAGCTGTATCTGACCCAATGGTTTACCTTCCCAAGGATCAGCCACAAATTCTGAGTGACCATTCTGGAGAAAGTGACAAATGATTTCTAAATTGCCCTCAGCAAGTCAATTTTCTTTGGCCAGTCATTACTGATATATCAGTAGGTACTGACATTTAGAACTAAAAGCTAGAAAAGAGAGAGGGAGAGGGAGGGAGAGAGAGAGAGAGATCTTCTGATCTTCTGCCATATATGAGGAAAAAGCCACTCTTACTATAAAGAAGAAAAAGTCTGTGGTCCAGGAGGTGATGCAGTGGATAAAGCACTGGACTCTCAAACATGAGGTCCTGAGTTTGATCCCCTACAGCACATATACCAGAGTGAGGTCTGGTTCTCTCTCTCTCTCTCTCTCCTCCTATCTTTCCCATTAGTAAATAAATAAAATCTTTTTAGAAAAATTACAGTCAACAATATTGATATACCTTTCCCATATTTGGGAGCTACTCTCTTCCCTGATCCAGCTTTCTGGTCCTTTTTCCAGCCATGACATCATCTTCCCAGATAATAACTTGTCTTGGATCCACCTGCATATCAGATTTCAGGCTCGGGGGAAAAAAAAAAAACTAGTATAGTCACAGGCCCTTTGGAACAGAGGCCTACTATCTATCTACAAAATGGAGACACCCTCCCCCCAGCTCTTCATCTGCACTATTCCAGTCTTTGGGTGCATGATCAGTCAACAACTTGTTTGGCTTTATATGTTAACTCTCTTTTCAGCCACCAGGTTCCAGATGCTAGCATGATGCCAACCAGACTTCCCTGGACAGACAACCCCACCAATGTGTCCTGGAGCCCCACTTCCCCAGAGCCCTGCCCCAATAGAGAAAGAGAGAGACAGGCTGGGAGTATGGATCGACCAGTCAACGCCCATGCTCATCGAGGGAGCAATTACAGAAGCCAGACCTTCTGCACCCCACAATGACCTTGGGTCCATACTCCCAGAGGGATAAAGAATAGGAAAGCTATCAGGGGAGGGGATGCGATATGGAATTATGATGGTGGGAATTGTGTGGAGTTGTACCCCTCTTGTCCTATGGTTTTGTCAATGTTTCCTTTTTATAAATAAATTTTTTAAAAAGATGGTAGATTAAAAAAAAGAAAAAAGAAAAAAAAGTATTCAAGTGAATTATTGCCAAGTGACAGAGGATTCTCAAAATATTTTTAACAGATCCCTCTGGTTGAGCATGGGTTAGCCCAGCATTTCTCAACACATGACAACTGTCGCATTAGTAGCTGCTGAGGACATTCCATGCAGTACATGAAGCAATTTTATAAAGTGGTGATAAATTAACATGTTAGGGGGAAATATAGGTCTCTATTAAGCCCATGATTTTGAAAGCATTATTTATTAAGATGGGTCCAAAGTAAAAAATTAAGCTAATTCAAAGAAAAATAATTAGTAAATAATAGCCAGGTGCTCGTGAATGGGGCAAAAGCATATGATGTTGGCATGGGAATGACACAGGCTGGGAAAAGCTGCTCCTGGGGCCGGGTGGTGGCATAGCTAGATCTATGCACATGTTACAGTGCACAAGGGCCTGGGTTCAAGTCCCCAGTCCCCCCCTCCCCAGGGGGAAGTTTCATGAATGGTGAAGCAGGGCTGCAGGTGTCTCTCTGTCTCTCTTTCCCTTGCTATCTTCCCCTCCCTCTCAATTTCTCTGTTCTAACAAATAAAATAATTAAAGTTAAAAAAAACTGTAAAAAACTAAAAGATGCTTGGTAGGGGTTCCTGGTCCTGAGCAACATACTCCCACAATGACCAAGACAGAGAGTTCCCTCACCCTACTTTTGCTGGACGAACATAATGACTAAATTCTTCCTTTTTGATTCCTTAGGATAGCACGACTAAGAGTTTCAACCTGCCTGAACCCCTTTGAAAGAGCAGACAAGAACAGGGGTGCACTCAGTCTTGCTGATAATCAAGCTCTGGCAGGCAGGAGATAAAATGATCTGTGGACAATGATGCATTCTGGTTAAGTCAACATAAAGATTCAAAAGTTTCCTACTCTGAAGAGAATGTGAAGACTGATCCTTCAGGTCATGGGTGTTTCTCAACAAAATAAATGGCTGGGCATGGAGACAAGGAAATGTGTTTTATTAACACCTGAATGTCCTAAGTATCTCCCTAACTGATGCCTGATAAATATTTGAGTGACTACTTTCTCTTCATTTTATAAGTATTCTGTAATAATACCAACAGAGCCTCACAACTAGGTATGAGACAACTGCTGCTTTAGGAATGACACCTACCTTGGGCACAGTCTTCACGTGGAACAGTATGTTCTGGAAGGAGTGTCCATCACTGGCCTGCAAGACGGCAACATCGTACATGCTGTCTGAGCCGTCGTGAGCATAGTGGAGAAGGCCCCTGGAGAGCTCATCTAGCCGGAACTCATAGACAGGAGTTGCAGGAGACTGAAGCGTTTGGAGCAATTGGCCATGAACTGGAGGATCCAGCACTTCCACCACAACATCCTGTGGGTTGTCATCATCTCGGATGTCAAGCAGCTGGGGGGTGATGGTGCCTCTCTCTCCTCGGCTAATATGGAGAGCCTCATTTCTCAGCACATAGGGGGGCTGTGGAGAGAAGGGGAGGAGAGGAAAAGACATAGAAAGTGGAAGACAAAACAGTGGAGTAGCTATCACCTGCTTGCAACCTAGTACTATTTTGTTTTTTAAGGACCTCTGGGAGGCATAGCCAAGTGCCAAGCCACTGCACAGGCAAAGGCTTCTGTCAGAGGTATCAATTATATTAATCACATCAAAAGATATCACTTCACACCTCCGGTTCTGGAGATTTCTTAAGTCACTTCAAGACTACAGCATTCTCAGCCACCAAGTTGCAGATGCTACCATGATGCCAACCTGACTTCCTTGGGCGACAACCTCACCAATATGTCCTAGGATCATGGCCTGAGGAAGGCAGCCGCCTGGCTTGCCCCTGTGGCACTGCTCATAAAGCACAGTGTAATGCCTTCCTTGCAATGGGCACCAGTGACAGCATACAGGTTGTGCAAAAGACGTTCATGCCTGAAGTTCCAAGGTTGTATCGTGGGTACCACCGAGAGCCAGCACTGAGCAGTGCTCTATTGTTCGTTATTTTTCAATTCTATTTATTTACTGAGAAAATAAATAGAATTTAAAATTAGATTAAATTAAAATAGAATTAAAATTAGACAGAGAAAACCAGAAATTGAGAGGGTAGGGGGAGACAGACAGGGAGAGAGACAGAGAGACAACTGCACCACTGCTTCATAAAGCTTTCTCCCTGCAGGTGGGGACTGGGGGCTTGAACCTAGGTCCTTTTGCACTGTAATAAGTGCACTCAACCCGGTGTGCCACTATCCAGTCCCCTAGTGCTCTGTTTTTTTTTTTTTAAAAAAGGTAAAATAAAAATGTTTTTTTTTAATTTAAGAAATAGATTTCTTCCACTAATGTGAGGAAGTAAATAAACTGTTTTCTTTTTCATAATAATAAAAGTTAATAGGGGGCTGAGTGGTGGCACACTGGATTAAGCACATATGGCACAAAGCACAAGGACCAGCTTAAGGATCCCAGTTTGAACCCACCCCTCCCAGGGTCCCCACCTGCAAGGGTTTGCTTCACAAGCGATGTAGCAGATCTGCAGGTTTCTAAATTTCTCTCCCCCTCTCTGTCTCCCCTTCCTCTCTCCATTCCTCTATGTCCTATCCAGCAACAACAACAGCAATACCACTAACAACAACAAGGGCATCAAGGGCAACAAAAATGAAGAAAAATAGCCTCCAGGAGCGGTGGATTTGTAGTGCAGGCACAGAGCCCCAGCAATAATTCTAGAGACAAAAAAAAAAAAAAAGTTAACGAGCTAGGAGTCAGATTGTGGTGCACCTGGTATGTCTAACGTGCTATAATCTATAAGGACTCAGGTTCAAGGCCCTGACCCCCAAATGGAGAGGAGAGGCTTCATGGATGGTGAAGCAGTGCTATAGGTGTCTATTTTTCTCTCCATCTCCTCTCAATTTCTCTCTGTATAAATTTTTAAAAAATGGTTAATAAACGGCAAGAGAAGTAAACAACGCACAAACACACACAATTGAGGCCAGAAGTCAAAGAAAACATTATCTTAGCCTTCATTTTCTTTCTTTCATTTTTCAAAACATCATTTGAACTTGAACCAACTTGTACTTTCCTCAGAACATTACTTTCTTTAATCCAAATGGACTTTCTTTTTAAATTACCCAGGTATCCTCCTGACTGCCTAGAAATTTCACTATCTATTAAAGTAATGCTTAACTAATGCATGGTTATAATAATCACATAGTAAAAAAAAAAAAAGAAAAAAGAAGAAGAACCTAGATAATAGCTACTCTACAGAATTCTCAAGAGAGAATTCAAAAGCTCTGATTCTATGCATGGGAATGAATGGCCCTTCACATTCTGAAAGTGGAAAGGTCAAAAGTGATGTCAAAATCCATAAAAGAAAAGGCTTAAATTAACTTACATGAGAAAATCTCAGGGAGGCTTAAGACCACATTGGAATAGTACAAAAACAAATTGGGGGGAGGGGGAATTGTCTACATTTATTTGTAAAATCCCACTTTAAAATAGTTTATCTTGGGGGTCAGGTGGTAGTCCAGCGGGTTAAATGCACATGGTGCTAAATTCAGGGACTGGACCAGCATAGGGATCCCAGTTTGAGTCCTGGCTACCCACCTGCAGGTGAAGCAGTGAAGCAGGTCTGCAGGTGTCTATCTTTCGCTCTGCCTCTCTGTCTTCCCCTCCTCTCTTGATTTCTCTCTATCCTATCCAGCAACAACAACAATAACAACAAGGGCAACGAAATGGAGGAGATGGCCTCCAGGAGCCATCTAGGAGTGGATTTGTAGTGTATGCAATGAGCCCTGGTGATAACCCTGGAGGCAGAAAAAAAAAGTTTCTCTTTTGGGTGGAGGTAGATAGGATTATGGTTATGGATAGAGACTCTCATGCCTGAGGCTCCAAAGTCCCAGGTTCAATCCCCCATACCACCACAAACCAGAGCTGAGCAGTGCTCTGGTTAAAAAAAAAAAAAAAATCTCTTTTTAACAAAAATTTAATGTGTCTTTAGGATCTACTTATTTAATTTTGATACAAAAAACAAAGTCAGGAAGCCCTGGGAACTCACTATTTCTGATTAGGAAGTCACTTGTCAATTGCTACCCTCTGGCTTTATGTCACCCAAGTACAGGAACAATATTAACAGAAAAAAATGAACAATCTTTTTAATATACTGCTGTATCCGGTTGGTTAGAATTTTGTTCAGTATTCAGCTCTGGCTTATGGTGGTATTAACCTGGGACCTCTGTAACCTCAGGCATGCAAGTCTGGTGCAAAGATATCAGGTTAAAAACAAGGATCCTATCCTTCCTTGAGTCATGATTAACAAACTACTAAGAACTGGCTATTCAGGTTGTCAGAACTTGAGCACTAGCTCGAGGTAGAGCAAAGGCTTACATGCTCTGTGGCCCAGGTTTGATCCTGACTTGCCAGAACTGAGTGGTACTTTGTTCTCTCCCCCTCTCTCATAAGCATAACAATATAAATCTCTTAAGTACTCTTGGTTATCCATACTGATGTCCTCTTCTGCGGAGGGCTAGTGTCCAACTCAGACTCAGTGTAGGAAAGGACATAGGGCCCTTTGTAATATCCTGACAAAATGGTCTAGACAGATTAACTAAGCTCAAATCAGTTCTCTACTTATTACTTGTATCAACACAGACAAGCCACTTCACCTCCCAGTGGCTTAGTCTCATCTGTAATTGGGAGCATTAATTCCTCCAGGGGTTGGCAAGGGGATTAAATGAGAAACACTAAATGTTAGTAAGTGTTGTTGATATCCTTATTTTCACAGATATTAAGCATTTTTCTATGGGTAGCTCATGAAACTGAAATGAGATCAATTTAGCTCATCATTTTTATGAAAATCTTGACCTGGACTTCAGACTTGGTAAGTACATTGTGTAGGACTTTCATTACCTGTGTTGAAAATGCTTGTATGTTGATCAGCTGTGGCTCAGAGAAGAACTGCTGGTCACTAATTTTCAGTGAAAAGTAGCCTTTCCTAGAAGACATTCCCAAGAAAAGGAAGAAAAAACAGTCATTAAGTTACTCTTTTTTTATTAGCTTTATTTATTTGTTGGATAGAAATAGCCAGAAATTGAGAGGAAGGGGGGTGATAGAGACAGAGAGGTACCTGCAGCACTGCTTTACCACTTATGAAGCTTTCCCCCTGCAGGTGGGGATCAGGGATTTGAACCCGAGTCCTTGTGTATTGTAACATGTGTGCTCAACCATGTGCACCACCACCTCACCCTTTAAATTAGCCTTTTGTAAGAAAAAGATTAAAACTACTCTCAGGTCAAATGCACGTAAGGATTTACGTCAAACCAATGTAGTAACAGAGTATTCAAAATGTCAAGGAAAAGAATGAGATAAACATTGTAAAATGCAGGTAAATGTGTTCTTAGATCTCACTGCAACATAACAATAATAGAAACCTTGATGATTCCGGTGTTTCTAAATAAATATATGTACAAAGATTGAACATCATTACTTGTTAGGCCAACACCAGTTAAGTAATACCTTGTAGGTGAATGGTTAGATTGGAGCAAACTCAGGAAGTTTTATAGTCTCTGACTAAATCTCAATGATTTTCTTTTCCATGCAGACCCTCTCCTGACACTCTGTCCAGTTCATGGCTGTGGGCTTCCAATAGCAACATCTGCAGTGTTTTTCTCACTTAGCTCTATCTACCTCCATCCTCCTTGCTACCTGGCACACATGCATTCAGTATGGACTGGCCTGGGGAACGACAGCTGCCTATTCCCTAGGAATTTGAAATTGGCTCAAGAGCCCTCATTTGACTTAAGGGAGTCAATGAGAATGAATGTAGAGTAAACTTGTCTGCAGGCTTTGAGAATGAAGCCTATGAGCAAAGAAACCCAGAGACAAGAACTGCTGCTTCCTGCTTTCTGATTCCATTTCTCATTCCAGCTTCTGGGCTCACTCTGGAGCCCAGGTGCCCTTGTATTTGAGATCTGAGCCACACCCACAATGTTATAACAAGTCTTAGCTATTTTTGCTTTATCTAGTTCAAATTGACTCTCATTAATTGTAACCAAAAGGGTCTAATTAGTAAAGCAAAAGTGAGGTTCGCTATTTGCTGTGGTTTTTACTTCCTACTTACTTATAAAAGAGTGTTGTTCCAACAGCTTCAGGGGCTATGAGGAGGATAGACAGGAGCACCCACTTGTAAAGACAAGCCAAACACAGAACTCTGCTGAGTGGTGAGATGTGTAATTAATATACTACTGCAGGTTTTGAATTCTGGGCTAATGTAGGTACCATTGTTTTTAAAGTTCTTTTAAAGGGATTTCTGGAACTAATAACTGTCACACACAAAAAAGTAAAATGTGGAAGACTCTCAAGAGCATTATTCATGTGACGTTTCAGAAAGGTAGTTACAGGGATTAAAAAAAAAACACAATTAATCAATAAAAACAGAGCTGATTTTCCAGGATCAAGGAGAAAGGGAATGGCTGGTGGAAAAAAAAAAAAAAAAGGAACTTGGGGTGAGGGAATGATAGAACTGTTTCACATTGTGATTATGGATGTGACCTCAAGGTTGCAAGATTGTATTCATACTCTAATGCTCATAGAACAGTGCATTTTTGAAGTATCTATTTTGAATGCATATTATACTCCCCAAAGCCCGATAAAAACAAAAGAAAGAAAAAAAAAGATTGAAATATTTTATTCTTGGCATCCCTCTCATTTTTTGTACTATTTAAATTTTGTACCTTTCCATTCCCACTTCTACACTTTCAGAGAATAAATTGGTGGAAACAACAGAAAGAACACAGAAAAGTGATGACCCCCACTTCTCAGAAAAACAACTTCTTGAGACACCAAGATTGCAATAACTGCTCAATATTTCAGTAAAGTCAGTTTATCACAGTCACTACAACTGTTTCTGCAGGGTGTCTTGTACTTCACAGGAGCTTTCCCTCCCCAAAGAGTCCAATTGCAAACAATCACACTCAGCAAAACCACAGATCTCTGGGGCAAGTTGTTCCCCCCTTTTTGGTGCCATCCAGAAACATGATGGCCTCCTTTTGGGTTATGACTGAGGCTTAGTGCTGGCTTGGCTCCACCATTCCCCGTGGCCATTTTTTCCTTTTCATTCTTTTTGATAGTAAGAGAGAGATAGAAAAGGCAGCAACACAGCTACATAAAGAAGAGAGAAGGAGAGAGAGAGAGAGAGACACTTGCAGCATTGCTCCACTGCTCATGAAGCTTCTTTCATAGAGGTGGGAAACGGGGACTTGATCCCAGATCCCTGGGCCTGGTAATGTGTGAGCTGGATGAGTCAACACCCAGTCCCTTTATATATGCCCATAATATCTCTATTTCCCAGAATTTCCACTAACCTTACTTCACTATTCTTCCCAGTCTTTCCTTTGTTTAGATAAAGGAAATTCAGAATTAAAAATGGGTACCAACAAGTAAAATGAGTTATGAAAGAATTCCCTAAAGAAGAATGACTACTCTTTGTCCTGTCTAGGTGTCTGAAATTGATACTGCAAAAAAGAAGGTGATGGATGAGAGATTAAAAAGACTCAGCAGAGAGGAGAGTTAACTTTGAATGCTAATGGTACTTTACACTTCACATAAGTGATCCCAAGACAAAGAACTATAGGGACTATATCCTTCCTCCCTCTCCCTCTCCCTCTCCCTCTCCCTCTCCCTCTCCCTCTCCCTCTCCCTCTCCCTCCGTGTGTGTGTGTGTGTGTGTGTGTGTGTGTGTGTGTGTATGTGTTTGTGATGTAAACAGTTAAGAATTATAATTGCGGGGGGCCAGACAGTAGCACAGTGGGTTAAGCACACATGGTGTGCAGCGCACGAACTGGCATAAGGATCCCAGTTCGAGCTCCCAGCTCCCACCTGTAGTAGGGTTGCTTTATAAGCGGTGAAACATGTCTGCAGGTGTCTATCTTTTTCTCCCCTTCTCTTCCTCTCTCCATTTCTCTCTGTCCTATCCAACAACAATGACATCAATAACAACAATAATAACCACAACAACAATAAAACAAAAAAAGGGCAACAAAAGGGGGAAAAATGGTTTCCAGGAGCAGTGGATTTATAGTGCAGGCACTATAAATCCAGCAATAACCCTAGAGGCAAAAAAAAAAAAAAAAAAAAAAGATAATTGCAGGGCTAGGCAGTAGTGCACTCAGTTGAACACACATGTTATGAAGTACAAGGACAGGGTTCGGGGTTCAAGCCCCTGTTCCCCACCTGCAGGCAGGACACTTCACGAGCAGTGAAGCAAGTCTATAAGTATCTTTCTCTCTCCTTCTTTATCTCCCCATTCCCCTTTTAATTTCTCTCTATTCTATGAAAGTAAAGTAGGAAGGAAGGAACAAAGGGATGGAGGGAGGAAAAAAATGGCTTCAGTGGATTCATAGTGCTGGTATGGAGCCCCAGTTACAACCCTGGTGGCAATTAAATAATTTAAAAAAAGATTTATAATTGCAGGGGCTGGGTGGTGGTGCACCCAGTTGAGTGCACATGCCACCACCAAGTACCCAGGTTCAAGGCTCCAGTCCCCACCTGCAAGTGGGAAGCTTCATGAGTAGTGAAGCTTCCTCTCTCTCTCTCTCTCTCTCTCTCTCTCTCCCTCTCTCTCTCTCCCTCTCTCTCCCCTCTTCCTCTCTCAATTTCTCTCTGTTCTATAAAATTAAATAAATAAACATTTTTTAAAAATTATAACACAACAAAATCAATACAAGAAAGAGCACAAATTTAAAGAGTGACTAAACGGCATTGAACACCATGGTTTTAGTGTAAGTTTTTAACTTTTATCTCTGTGGCAATACTTATTTCTGAAATGATTTTTGGCTCCTCGAGGGAGCATGCTCTCTATCCCAGTATTATTAAAGAAGTGGAAGTCATAGCAGCTAAGGGGATGGGTTGTGGAATTTGAGAACCATGCATTCTCATGCTTATACTTTCAAAAAGAGGACTTACACTCTCAAGGTCTCCATCTGCCCAAGTGTAAAACAGGAACAAAATATACATGATTCACACAAAGTATTTAACATAGCTCAGTACTGGGTGGTAGTGCACACCACTAAGCACACATGCTATCATGCACAAGGACCAGGGTTCAAGCCTCCAGTCCTGCAGGGGGAAAGCTTCTTAAAAGGTGAAGCAATGCTGCACATTCTCTCTTTTTCTGTCTCGCTTAGCCCCCACCCCTGACATCTCTTAATTTCTCTTTCTTGTCAAATTCAAGAGAGAAACAAACAGCCACCGGGAATGGTAAATTCATCCATCGCACAAATACATAAATAAACCAAACCAATAAAGGACTAGTTGCTCTTATTCCTATAGGATGGCCCTTTAAGGCTGCTGGCATCACAGTTGTGCCTAGCAGCAAGAAAAGTCCATCTAATTTTCTCCCTACTAGTCTCCCAGATTAAACCCTAAAAACAAATCTCAAATTTTATGGTGATAGTAAGAATTCCTCACTGGGTCTATACCACTGTTCCCTGGGCTTCAATTCCTTGTTTACACATACAGGCTTCTCTGTACAACCTACATTAAGGAAGCACAGCAGGGTGAAGGATAACCTGAGGGGTTCCTCATTGGGGTGCACTCTGTGATGTCTCTTCAGTAGACTCACTCTGCTAATTATATGCTGCTTCTCTTGGGTTGGTGCTAACATTCACTTGCATCCCTGAAGCACATTGTCAGCTGGAGTGGGGAAGACATCAAGAAGTGTGCTAGGCATGGGGGAAAACTTGGATCAGGTTTAAAAGTTTGCCATGATTAATCCCATAAAGTGGATCAAATGCAGTTAATGGAAATTTTCAGTTTGTTTCCAACTCTAAGATTCCAGGACTCATGCAAGATCAAACAGTAGAAGACTCCAGCCCCGGCCCCTCTCCACTCTCAGTTCCTGCCCCATGTTGCAGAAGCAGCTGGAACATCTGGGTATATCATCAGTTTTGTTACTGCCAGGCTCCCAAACATCTACTAGGAATTTTCCCATGTATCAGAGAGTGATCCAGAGTAACGTGACAAAATGAGCATGTCTCTAATGACAGCACACTGTCTGAGCAATCACTGATGTCGGGAAGCAAAAGTCCTGGACATATGGGGAGCATCCATCTTCCCCAAAGGAGAAGGGGTAACTGATGGAAAGTGGGGGGTGGAGGGAGGCCAAGGACTGACGGAAGCGGGAAGAAAACAACAGAGCATGTGGAGTCACCTGGGCTTTTCCCTGCTGTGCACAAAACGCACTTTCTGCTCATTCACATCTTTCCAGAGGAAATGCCTGGCTTTGTCCAGCTGAACCTCCTTCCCATTCCTTGAGAGTACTAGCTGGCCATTGGTGGGCGAGCTCACGACGTGGAACACCAGCTCTTCCACCCTGCCGTCCTGGTCTTGGACATTCAGGAGGGAAAAGTCCAGTGGCTTCATGGAGCCAATGGCAAGCGTGAGGGAGCCGTTCACATGAAGACCAGGCGTGTGTGTTCTGCCTGGAAAACATAAAAGTCCAGAGGTCAGGCTTGGCACATTCACAGAAAAAAGGTTTTGAAATGTTCATTCAGAGCTACAAAGATGATCCCTAGGGTACAGTCCACCATAAACTACCTTCTAAGCCTTCTAATCCACTGGGCTCCACCTGGATGCACAGATGAGTAACAGCGTCTCAATGTTTAACTATCACCCCCACCCAGAAGAAAATATTGGAGTAAATCTCTGTAATCTTGACTTGGGTAATGCTTTCAAAGATATGGCATTAAAAAGAGAAGACTCCAGGGCCGGGTGGCAGTGCACTGGGTTAAGCGCACATGGTGTGAGTGCAAGGACCTACTCAATGATCCCGGTTCAAGCCCACCTGCAGGAGGGTCGCTTCACAAGCGTTGAAGAAGGTCTGCAGGTGTCTATCTTTCTCTCCCCCTCAGTATCTTCCCCATCTCTCTCAGTTTCTCTCTGTCCTATCCAATATCAATGACAACAACAAAATGGAAAAAAAAATATGGCTACCAGTAGTAGGATCCATAGTGCAGTCACCGAGCCCCAGAAATAACCCTGGAGGCAAAGAAAAAAAAAAAGAAAAAGAAAAAGAAGAGAAAAGGAAAAGTGTGTGCAACTCAAACTTGAGCACAGTCCTCTCCACAATGAAGCCATTGAAGTAGGCTTTGATGCTGTGGCCTCTCTATATATCTAATATAAAATATATTAAAAATGATTAAAAATAAAGAAACTTTTGTGCTTCAAAAGAAACCAACAAAAAAGTGCAAAGATAACCCACAGAATGGGAAAAAATATTTGCACATCATATAGCTGAAAAGGAACTTGAATTCAGGATATAAAAGGACTCCTGCAATTCAATGGAAGACAAATAACCCAATTTAAAATGGGCGAAGGATCTGAACAGACATTTCTTCAGAGAATACACTGGAAGATGAACCAACACGCAGGAAGGTGTCCAAGTTAGAAAATGTGACTTGAAATGTCAGTGTGTCACCACCCCACAGTGAGTAAGAAGGGCAGTAATAAGTGTTCCCGAAGATGTAGGGGAGTGGGGATCCTTACATTCTGCACAAGAGCTTGGGAAAACAGCTTGGCAGGCTCCCTAACAAAATAGAGCTAGCATGTGACCCAGTAACTCTACTCCTAGGCCTATACTCAAGAGAACAGAAAACATATATTCACACAAAAATGTGTACATGATTGTTCACAGCAGTACTATTTATAATAGCCAAAGGGGTGGGGGAGGAAAGAAATGTTCATTAACTGGTGAATTGGAGAAAAAAATGAATGGGATATTAATCAGTCATAAAAAGCAATGATGTACTAGTTCTTGTTCCAACATGAAAGAAGTTTGAGATTTTGTAAGTGAAAGAAGGCAGACATAAAAAAGGACACACTGTAAGATTTCATTTATGTGAAATGTGGTTTCCAGGGCCTAGAGCAAGCAAAGGGAAGGGGTTGTGAATAGTTACTTATTTCCTTTTTGGGATGTTTAAACATTAGAATATCAGCATGATGGCTGCACAACTATGTGGATATATTAGAAACCACTGAGTAGTATATTTTAAAAGGTGAATTCTGCAGTATTAAACTCTATCTCAATGATAATAATAATAATGGGGGGTGGCTGGCTTGACTGAGCATACACATTACCATGTGCAAGGACCTAGGTTCAAGCCCACATTCTCCTTCCTGCTGGGGGGAAGCTTTGCAAATGGTGAAACTGTGCTGAAAATGTCTCTCTGTCTCTGTCTTCCACCTCAGTTTCTTTCTATATCTAATAAAACATTTTTAAAACAACAATAATGATAGTATTAATGATACTAATCCTACAAGAATCTTTTAAAACAACACTGATACCTAGGCACCACCACCAAAGATTCTGTTTTAGATGGTCTAGGTTGAGATCTTGGTGATCTTACAAGCTCCCCAGGCAATTCTATAGTTAGCTGCTAGGTTTGAGAACCACAGTCTTGATCCTAGTACTCTGTTCTGTTTAATCATCTGGCCCACCAAGGGCAATAAAAAGGACAAGAATCGGATACTACTTTTCTAAGATAACATCAGTTCATCTACAATGAGGCAGGACTGTGAGTAATATATTCAAAGTTCATATGTAATACATGCACATTACCTTACAGTTTTACCATATCTTTCCACAAGAAGCATTTAATGAATGAGTTAAGGATGTTTTGACTATGACATAAGTAAGTTCATCCCTCTCCTGAAAGTTTTTGAGCTTGGGCTACAATTATTTCCCTCCACAACGTAATGCCATTCAGCTTGGATTACTGTTAGGATCAGTCCTCCTGTGAGATTGCTCTAATAAAAGTGAGATTCATTTTCACAGGTTATCTTGGATTAAGAGGTACGAGTTGACTCTAAATACTTGGATCACAGTAAAAGATCACAGTAAAACAAGGCAAAGATAATTTTCTCCATGGAAATCCTAATGCCTTTAGAGGTCAGAAATGCAGAGACAAAAAATAGTATTGACTGTATTAAAATGTGTCTCATAACGACAAAGTATCTAGGAATAAACCTAACCAAAGAAGGGAAAGACCTGTATACTGAAAACTATGAGTCACTATTCAAGGAAATAGAAAAAGACACAAAGAAGTAGAAAGATATTCCATGTTCATAATCAAAAGAATTAACATAATCAAAATGAATATTATACCCAGCACTATGTACAAATTTAATGCAATCCCCATCAAGGTCACATATAATTTTTTAGGCATAGAATAAAAGCTACAAATGTTTATCAGGAACCATAAAATACCTAGAATTGCCAAAACAATCCTGAGAAGAAAGAACAGAACTGGAAGCATCAAACTTCCAGATCTCAAATTGTATCACAGGACCATTGTAATAAAAACTGCCTGTACAGAAGAGAAAACACTAAGCAGAACCTGGACTGGAGTTGGTGTACTACACCAAAGTAAAAGACTCTGGGGTGGGTGGGTGGGAGAATACAGGTCCTGGAATAGGATGACAGAGGACCTAGTAGGGGTTGTATTGTTATGTGGAAAACTGAGAAATGTTATGCATGTACAAACTATTGTATTTACTGTTGAGTATAAAACATTAATCCCCAATAAAGGAAAAATAAAATAATAATTATTAAATCAATAAAATAAAAAAGAGAAGCTAAAAAAACCCAAAAATTGTCTGCTTCTGGAACAAAAATTGCCATACTGACCAGTGGAATAGAATTAACAATCTAGAAATAAGACCCCACACTTATGGACATCTCATCTTTGACAAAAGTGCCCAGACTATTAAATGGGGAAAGGAGAGTCTCGTCAACAAATGGTGTTGGAAAAATTGGGTTGAAATATGAAAAAGAATGAAACTGCACTACTACATTTCATTAGACACAAAGGTAATTCCACTTGGATGTTAGACCAGAAATTATCAAATACTTAGAAGAAAATATTTGCAGAACTCTTTTCCATCTAAATTTTATAGGCATCTTCAATGATACAAATCTTATTGCAAGTAAGACTAAGACAAAAACAAACCAATGGGACTATATCAAATTAAAAAGTTCCTGTACAGCAAAATAAACCACCACCCAAACAAAGAGATCCCTTAAAGAATGGAAGAAGATCTTTACATGCCGTACATCAGACAGGAGGCTAATGTCCAAAATACATAAATAGCTTACCAAACTCAGCAACAAGAAAGCAAATAACCCCATCCAAAAATGGAGAGAGGATATGAACAGAATATTCACCAAAGAAGAGATTCAAAAGGCCAATAGACATAGGGAAAAAAAAGACACTCCTTCACTCTTATGAAAATGTCACACACCAGAAATTATTGGAGAGGTTGTGGGAACAAAGTAACCCTCCTGCACTGCTGGTGGGAGTGTAAATTGGTCCAACCTCTGCGGAAAGCAGCCTGGAGAACTCTCAGAAGGCTAAAGTGGACCTACCATATGGCCCTGCAATTCCTCTCCTGGGAATATATCCTAAGGAAACCAACACAGCCATACAAATAGGTCTGTGTACACCTATATTCATAGGAGCACAATTTGTAATAGCCAAAACCTGGAAGCAACCCAGGTGTTCAAAAACAGATGAGTGGTTGAATAAGTTGTGGTATATATACACAATGGAATACTACTCAGCTATTAAAAATGGTGAAGGCACCTTCTTCACCTCATCTCAGATGGAACTTGAAGGAATTATGTTAAATGAGATCAGTCAGAAAGAGAAGGATGAATATTGGATGATCTCAGTCATGGACAGAAGTTGAAAAATAAGAACAGAAGGGAAAATACACAGCAGAACTTGGACCGCAGTTTGTATGTTGCACCAAAGTAAAAGACTCTGGGGGTGGGGAGATGGGGAGTATTTAGTTTCTGGACCATGATGGCAGAGGAGGACCTAGGTTGAGGGTTAGAGTGTTATGTGGAAAACTGAGAAATGTTACACATGTACCAACTACTGTATTTTACGATTAACTATAAACTATTAATTCCCCCAATAAAGAGGAAAAAGAAGTGCCTCATGCCATTGCCAAAAGACACTCAATAGCCAAAGAATGCTGAATTAGAATATAACTCTCACTTTCATTTACCTATGTACCTGTGAGGTTTGAAACTGGGACTGAATTTAAATTTGTTCCTCTGCATTGTTTTAAGGTGAGGTGTTCATTACTGTGCTGGACAAGACCAAATGAATCCCTTCAATAAGTTGTCTGATTATTTTTCCTTTTTTTTTTTCAGAGAAGGTCTGGTTTCAGATACAGACAGTAAGAAAAAAAACAGAGAGAGAGTGAGAGAGGAGAAACATCATAGCACTATTCTATCACGTGCAGAGCTTATCCCATGTAAGGAGCTCCCACCAAATATTCAAACATGGGGCCTTAGTGGTAATCCCTATCAGGTGAGCTATCTCCAAGTCCATTATCTGATTCTTAATAGCAAATGATGGGATTGAAATCCATCCGTTTCAAATATGTGAACCTGATGAGGAAGGTTCCTCACATTATTCATTCTTTTTAAAAAATTTTTATTAGTGATTAAATAATGATTAACTCTATGGAATTGCACCGCTGCCCCATCTCCTCCACTGAAAGCTCCCTTATTCTTTATCTCTCTGGGAGTATGGACCAGAATTTTTTTTTTCCCTCCAGGGTTATTGCTGGGCTCGGTGCCTGCACCATGAATCCACCACTCCTGGAGGCCATTCTTTCCCCTTTTGTTGCCCTTGTTGTTATAGCCTCGTTGTGGTTATTATTATTGCCATTGTTGATGTTGTTCGTTGTTGGATAGGACAGAGAGAAATGGAGAGAGGAGGGAAGACAGAGAGGGGGAGAGAAAGACAGACACCTGCAGACCTGCTTCATCGCCTGTGAAGCGACTCCCTCGCAGGTGGGGAGCCGGGGGCTCGAACCGGGATCCTTACGCTGGTCCTTGCACTTTGCGCCACATGCGCTTAACCCACTGCGCCACCGCCCGACCCCCCGACCAGAATTCTTTATGGAGTGCAGAAGGCAGAAGGTCTAGCTTCTGTAATTGTTTCTCCGCTGGACATGGGTATTGGCAGGTCAATCCATACCCTCAGCCTAACAGAATTCTGAAATAATGAACAAATTTCATAAATTCTACCTTGGGTAGCAGGTAGTACATATTTTGTGTTTGTTTGCTTATTTGTTTGTTTTTTGATCAGAGCACAGCTCAGCTCTGGTTTATGATACTGGAATTCAAACCTGAGCTCTCTGAGCCTTAGGTATGGAAAGTTACAGTTATGTAAACTTTTATTCTGTATCTCTGGTAAATCTATTACCTTGATTTGGAACCAGGTGCATGTTGATTTTATTATTTTATTTTTATCTTTTTATATTACAGAATTACATGTCGACAGACATTATTCATTCTTTGTCTCCTGTGTGAGCATAAAAGGTATAGTACTAATGAGTTGTTGGAAAAGTCATAACACATTTTTGCACAGAAAAACAAAGAAAAAAATATGCAATGACTTTTCTGACAACCTCACCCATCCTGGCATGGCTGGCTCTACAAGTTTAGCTAGATAGAGTATATTATGTTTTAAGAGTCAAAGAGATAGCTCATCAGGTCGAGTGTGTGTCTTGCCAGGTACACAGCCCAGCCAGGTTCAAGCACCAGCATCACATGGAGGATGCGATGGTACTAGTGGAAATCCCTGGGCTGTGGTGTCTCTGTCTCTATCTGAATGAAAAGTTGCCCAGGGCAGGGAATTGCATATGTTTGTGGTCCTGTAAGAATGTATATAATTTCCTGCAGCATGGCTATGTTTCAGGAATATTAATGAAGTTTTATTCCAATTTTTAGATCTGACAGTGGTGACTTCTAAAGCACAGATGCCTTATTTATCCCATAGAAAGATCTTGGCAGTTGGGTTTTTCCAGTGCTGCATGTTCTATAATCAGTGCCTCAGACCATAGCAGCACCAGTCATTTCCTCTGCACAGGAACCCTGCTTTTCATATTTTATGAATCAACTGTGTCTTCAAACTCAGCTTTTGCATGGAGAAACTGCAGGTCAATTCACCTGAGCATCATAGGAGAAGAAACACTTACCAGTACATGTTTCATTTGAGGAATGAGCAGAGAAGTCAGGAACGCAACTTGAAACACAGAGGCCACTCTTCAGAAAGAATCCATGACTGCAGAGATGACACCGGTCCCCACGGCTGCAGTGTGAACAGCCCTGAGGGCAGGCTACCAAAAAAGAGGATACACTGGATCAGGTGCAAAAAAGGTAGAGGAACACCAATGGTGGAGAAGACTGAGAACACAGGCAACATGACCTCCAACCACAGCAATAGAGAATCCTAGTACTTTCAAATCAAACTTCACAGGAAGCTGGCTGATGTACCATTGAAAAGAAAGTGCATTCTCACTTCATGTGCATGCACATAAAAAAACAGTTTGAAAAAGTCAGCCATGTTGACTGACAAGAGAGAGAGTTAGCAGCATGGGTCCCTTATGAGCACTGGGTACCGCTCCTTCTCTACCACTTAGTAGCAACCTTCTTCAACAACCTGTACTGCAATTCTTGTCTTAAAAAATGGCGAAAATGAGATTCAGAAGGTTATGCAGTGGGTAGAGCAATGGACTTGCAAACAGGAGGTGCTTAATCTAATCGCCTGGCTTTCTATCTCACTTATAATTGATTAAATATTTTAAATTTTTTATCGTCTTTATTTATTTATTGGATAGAGAAAGCCAGAAGCCAAGATGAATGGGGAGACAGAGAGACATCTGCAGCACTGCTTCACCACTCAAAGCTTCACCATTGCAGGTGAGGACTGGGAGCCTGAACCCTTGTCCTTGAGCATTGTAACATGTGCACTCAACCAGATGCACCACCACCCCGACCTTTGATTAAATTTTTGTTTTATTTTTTTTTTATTTGTTACAAAGAAGACTTTCTTTTCTCTCCCTATCTCTCATTTTTTAAGATTATTAACTCATGAAGAAGATAGGATAAGAGAAAGAACTAGACATCACTATGATACATGTGCTGCTGGGGATTGAACTTAGGACCTCATGCTTGAGAGTCCAATGCTTATCCACTGTGCCACCTCCTAGAACATAATTAAATATTTTTAATGGAGATAAGAATAGCACCAACTGCAAATGATGTCTGAATTACGTGTGTTGCAATGGGAAGTGATCAGCTAAGTGCTTACACACACAAAGTCTCAAGTATACTACGACTATTAATTTTATGTTAATGTTAACATTTCTACTATTGTTTTTATTGTTTTATATAATTGTCATATGAGCTTACTATTACTATGAAGAGAGAAAACTATTTAAAGGACCATAAGATTATTTCTTTGGTGGCTTGGAAGGTAAAGCATTGCATTCTCAAGCATGAGATCCTAAGTTTAATTCCCAGTATCTCACATGCCAATGTAAATGCTCTGCTTCCCTCTCATTAATGAGTAAATATTATATATACATATAATCTCTGTGGGTTGAGTATATAATCTGAAAATCAAATGTTTCCTGCTAAAATTTCTGCTGCTTTTGCTGTGTTTCTATTTATACAGAGGTGACACAATACATTTTTAGGGCCCAGGATTAGAATCAGAAAACATGAATTTAGTATCTGATTTCCTTAAGTCTCTTCTGTTTTTTTTTTTTACTTGCAAAACAGGATTCATGGTGTCTACCATTTTTATCAGGTCATTGTGAATATTAAATGATGCTGTAGGTAATGAAAATTTGGTGGAATGGAAAATGTCCTGGCTGGGCAATGTCATAATACTTAAGGCCAAACATCTTAATACACTTAATACAGGGTGCCTGGTAATGAGTTTTGATAGAATTGATGATAATAAATTAAAGAAATTCTTGTGGTAAGCTCAATATACAAGGAGCTTAAGACTTGAGGTTTAGCTTTTATTTACTAATCAAAGCTCATAGTATATGTATATAAACAAATACATATATTTGTGCTCACATATTATAATAAATAATCAAAGTGAGTGTCACTAAACTGTCCTCTGAAGTTCTACTCTTGAAGGACATTGTGGCAATGTCAGGGACATCGAAGATTTAGCCCAAACACTGGGAAGTCTAGGCTCAGATCAGTAGGGCTGATCTACTCTGAACAGAGACCTCTCCTCAGCTCAAAATGAGCTTTATATTACATAATATATTGGCTTCATTTCAATAAAGACCTTTTGGATAAATATTGATCTGTGAAAAAGAATTATTGGCCTGCACTTCTGTATTCTATCTGACCAGCACAGGGCAGATAAGCACGGGAAGCCATCAGTTACCTAAACTAAGCTCTGGATTTTCATTCTGCTTCTTGTTCAGAGTCTCCCAGAGAACTGAGACAAAGAACTCAGTGCAATCTCCAACTCACCTGTGCATTTGTGATTTGCGTGATCTGCGAAGTAGCCCTTCCCACATTCCTGGACACAATGGGCTTCCAAGAGGAGAAGTGGCCCTTCACAGCGGGTACATTCCTGGGGACCTTGGCACTGGAGACAGTGACTCACACAGCCTGGAAGACAAAGGTCAACAGCAGTGAGAAGGGCTTCCTGAGTGAGGGTTCCTGGCTCCTGTGGATCCCAGTGAGCAAGCAACTTGCCATGCTGGACCAGTGTGCCAGCATATGGGCTCCCAACTGTATCTGTCAGACTCATCAGCTGGGTGACTTGGGATTAGGCACTTGACCTCTCCAAACCTCAGTGTTCTTTCCTGTAGTATGGGAGTATACAAACTACCCTGATCCTTGGGAAAAGATCAAATTCCATAATGGAAAATGTGAGGTAGCTACACATTGACAGATATTAGCCAGTTCATGGCTCTCTGCACAGATTTGCTGAAGTATCAATCATTTCCGGCTCACCTCATTAGTTACTGGTCTCTCCCCAAAATCCTCCCTTGCCATGGTCTATTACTAAGCTGGCTGTGGTTGGGATGCATTGGATCGACCTTCTCGTGGTGCATCCCGTGAGTACCCATTCATTGGGGAAACTGACGATCCTTCCTAGCTGACTGAATCCACATGGATCCCAGTCACTTTCAAAGCCAGCAACAAGCAGCTCCTGACAGCTTTCAACCTGACCTGTTGACTGGCTATGGAAGAAGGGCAAACGCTAGAAGAAGAAGAAGAACTAAGCTGGCACTTTAGGGTCAGGAGCTTTTGTGGTGTTAAACTGAGGCTGAAATGGGCACTGGGCCCAAGAAAGGTGATGTATACAGTGAGTTATAATGTACATGGCGGGGTGGGGGAGGTGTGGGACATAGGACTTTTTTCCATGTGCTCCAGTGGCCAGAGCATAGAGACCCCCTCATCCTGGGGACAAAGCTGTTTTATCTTTAAGGAAATCCAAGGTTAATGGTCAAAGCATACCTGTGTATGTAGGCAGGACCCCCCCCCCCAACCAAGATTTCCACAGTGACTTTGAATTTTAGCAGACTGTACATAGGCATGGGGGATGAACACAAGTATGTGCCTGATAACAAATGAGTTCTCAGAAAAAAAGCCTGAAGGTAAGGCTGTGCTCCTTAGAACAATACAAACGCTTGGATGTGCAGAGAGGGGCCTCCAGACACTCACTCTTACAGAGGCCCGCGTCCCGGTAGAAGGAGGCTGAGCACTGCTCCACGCAAGCCCCATCCTGGAGAAAGTAGCCATCCATGCACTGCAGGCAATCTGTCCTCAGGGGCCCGCTGCAGGCACTGCAGCTCCAGTCACACTCTAGGAAGAAAGCCCATGTCAGGTCAGCTTGTGCCACGTGCACCCTCCTCCTATGATCCCATGGCAACTGGCACTGTCTGCAGATTTGAGGGTTGAAGTGAGGACAGCAGGGGAGAGGGCAGGTGAGTGAGCCTGAGTGTGGCTCTGCTTGTAGCAGCCTGACTGGTTCTCCAGGGCTGAGGGATTGCTAATCATGTTAGACATGAGCACATGTGAGCTGCAGTCCCCACCCGCGCAGAAACTGCTTGTCAACAGGGCTAACCCGCAGTCAGATCAATGCCGCCTAATTCCAGGGGCCCTAGAGTGCCTTGTCCCTGTGCCATGGCATCATCATGTAAAACCTGCTCCAGGGAGTGGCTGGTTTGCCCCTGCAGACTGAGTCGGGGCCTCCTCCATGTCAGCCTAGGTAAAGGCTGGCAGAGACTTAGCTACAAACACAAGTTACAGGACTCAAACACCAGGTGCTGCACAACATGACACAAAGAGCCGAGGGTGTCAGAAATAAACAGAACAAAAGGGAACTTTTCAGAAAGCAAGGGCTGACTGAAATAGCTGGTCTCATTTCTAGAGCAGAACTCTCACGTGTACATTGCTCCAAAAGCACCCACAAGTGCATAGCATCAAGGGAGCAAAATAAAGGAGCCAGGGGCAGGGGGACAGCTCACTGGTAGAGAGTGCACCTCACCAAGAGTGAGGTCTTGGGTTTAAGACCTCCTATCATAGAGAGCAACATGGATGGCCCTAGGGGAAACTGCATGGATGAGGAAGCTCTGTGTCTGGCTCCCTCTCACTGCCTTCCCTCTTTCTTTTTTTTTCTCTCTCTCCAGTAAAAGAATAAAAATGGCCCAAGAAGGCTGTTCAGTGGTGGTTTCACACATGTATGAGGCTCTAGGTTCACTCCTAGGATCACAAAAATAAAAGTCATAGGTATGGCCGTGCTCTTGAGGACTTTATGAAATTTACCTCCGGCTGTGGGGGGTTGTCAGAAATTCAGTTTATCAGAACTACAAAGCTGGTCTCTGGAGGAGAGCCTAAGGAACCATGCCACTGTTACAACCACTGCTGCCACTGCTGTGCCTTTCATGGCCTAGGAAATCAAGGAACCAAAGTTCTAACCAGTAAGCCAAATCGTAATTGATGGGACAAGCTGCAGGGTTCAGAGCTTTGGCACTGAATGCAGTCAAGTCACAGTTTTGTTGCTTTATATGTGCAAATGAAGATAAGAATTGTATACCTATTGTGGGAGCTAGGTGGTAGCTCACTGAGTAGGGAATCTTTTCAAGTGATGGAGCAGTGCTTCAGGTGTCTCTATTATCTCCCACTTCTGTGTCTCCCCTCTTATCTCTGTATCTCACCTGCTTTCACCTGCTATTAAGAAAATGGTGAACCCAGGCAGACACCAAGCTTCAGAGATAACCTTAGTGGAGAAAAAACTGCACCTACTGCATAAGTCTATTGTGAAAATGAACTGATAGATTTAAAGAACTTAGCATAGTGCCAGGCAAACCACAACAGCTTAATAAATATTTGTTGTTGAAATGATTACTCATGCTGCCTCAGTCCACCATGCTTCCTCTCTGAGAAGCTGGGGACCCTCTCATAACTCATTTGTCTCTTCCCTGAAATGGTATTTTTATGTCTCAAAGAAACAAGTAAATACGCAAGACAGTGCATGTGCTCCCAAGAAGATTTATAAAGTTAATCTCACTCATTTATTTGGCTGAACCAGTCCTCAGGGAGAATGACTAAAACAAGAGCCTTGAAAACTGCCAACATAGTTATGACATAATTTACAACAGGGAGGACTTGTGATAATCTAGTTTTTCACCACAAACTGACAACCACTGGTTAGAAGGGGGGAAATGGGAAGGCCCCTGTGGTCTGGAGCATAGTGGACCACCTAAGCTGACAACCAAGCATTATGTCTTGGAATGAATGTGTGTGATTCTGCAAAGCCTGAAAGTACCCCCAGTTTACTGGATAGGTGTGTGACCCGTCTATCTAAACACTAGTTTCTCTGGAAAAATGAGTATAGAGGGGAGGAAGGAATAGGTAAATGAGACAGGAATGAAGAAAGTCCACTCTTAATTTTATTTCCCTTCAAATGAGCACTGCCATTCAATGAGCAGATACTCTAAGAAATCCAGCCACTGGAGAGAGCAAGAATAAAAGGACCTGATGTTTGCAGCTACCTTTTGATGAGGTTGCTGAGGAGAGGACAGGAAGTGCATTTCCACTCATTCAGCTCGTTCTGTAGGGATGAACAAACTAGACACAACATCTGTCCTCGTTAATCCTGGAGTCTAGCAGTTTGGAGTCATGAATGCAAGTACAGACAGGGTGCAGGAGAGTGGTGAGAGTCTGTGCAACAGGCCTGGTGTGAGAGACCTGGAACAGGTGGGGGCTGTGCTAACTGAACAGCTCCTGCTCCACCCAAGAGACATGATAGCTGCTCACCCCCAACCCGTGACTGTGTTTAGAGAGAGTCCAACATTTCATCCACTGAGCCACCTCCTGGGATGCTATGACTGCACATAGGACCACAGTGCCAACACGACAGTGTTGTCAGCCATATCAGCTAATATTTTCAAAAGGAATTTTCAAGTTCTCATTTTTTTACACGTAGTTTCCTGCACACACACACACACACACACACACACACACACACACACACACACATCCCTCAAGATTCTAAAATATTAGAACATGTCAATAGATCAAGAAAAAAAAAACATTATATTAGTGGCCAAGTAGTGGCACACCTGCTTGAGTGTACATGCTACAGTGCACAAAGACCCAGGTTCAAGCCCCCAGTCCCCACCTGCAGGAGGACAACTTCACAAGTGGTGAAGTAGTGCTAAAGGTGTCTTTCTTTCTCCCTCCCTTCTTGATTCCTCTCTGTCTCTTTGTGGTAAATAAACACAATATTAAAAAGTAAAGATTAAATTTACTTTAAAACATAAAAAAGAGAGAAAAACATGTCTTGGACCAAATACAATCTGATGGTTTCCAGTTAACCATTTCTATTCTACTTACAAATAACTCAGACAATACCAGGTACATGACAAGGGTTCAAAAATATCTATTGAATGAATGAATGAATAAATGCAGTTGTTCACTCACTGATGCATCAATATATGTCTCGGCAGAGACAGTCTGAACCAATGCCCATAATATTTTCTCACTGTGGATGCTTGGACAACTATAGTTAAGGAACGTTGCTGATTAAAACAAGAACAAAGCTCGGCAGAATTTTACCTTTGCATGTGTTGGTGGAGAAGTCGAGGTAGTACTGGGGGGCACAGCTCTCATATTGACATTCCCCAAAGAGCAGGACCTTGCTTGGATCTCGGCAGGAGGTACAGCCGGCCTGTGCGTCACAGCGCCCACAGTGCGTGCTGCATGCTGAGCAGACAGGAAAGCAAAGTGACCAGATGATTACAATTGCAAATACTGAAACTCTGACCAAACTGAGACAGATGCTGCAGAGGAACAAAGGCCTGCTCCCACCTGTTCTTAAATTATGGCTCAGCACAAACATAAATGAAAGTATGTGATCAACACGAACAGGAAATGGTAGCCTTATCTTCCAAAAATACAAAAGGGTTATCCTCTTTTCCAGAAGAGATTTTTTTTTCTTTTATTGGGGAATTAATGTTTTACATTCAACAGTAAATACAATAGTTTGTACATGCATAACATTCCCCCGTTAGAAGAGATATTTTATAATTGTCAGGATGGAACTCTCACTCCAAACTGCTCTATGATTCAGCAGTAGAGTTTACGCTTGTTCCAAGGTCTCTGGAACAAGAGAATCTTGATTCTCTTTTCAAAGCAAATTTTATTTATTTTTGATGGCTGCTCTGTACATTATTAGTTAAATTTCTACCTGCTGTACCACTTTAAAAAATATACATATTATTTGATAGAGACAGAGAGAAGTCAAGAGGGAGAGGGGAGATAGGGAGAGAGACAGAGAGAAACCTGCAGCCATGCCTCATCACTCCTGAAGCTTTCCCCCCGCAGGTGGGGACCAAGGGCTTGCACCTGGGTTCTAGTGCACTATAATGTGAGTGCTTAACCAGGTGCACCACCACCTGGCCCTTTTCTTTCTTTTTTCTAATCTGTATTTTATTTGTTATTGGATAGTGACAGAGAGAAATTAACAGATGAGGAGGAAATAGGGAAAGAGACAGAGATCTAAAGCCCTGCTTCACCACCTTCCCCCTGCAGGTAGGGATCATGGTCTTGAATCTGGGTCCTTGTGCACTGTAATGTGTGCACTTAACCAGGTGCACCACCACCTGGCACCTTGAAGTTTATTTCTTAAGAAATCAAGCCCTCTGTAGTTCATTAAGTGAACTTAAGACTTTCATGTGATTTACAGATCAAAATTAGGCATTAACTTCATTATGGAGCTCAGGAAATACTACTTTTAAGATACAGGTACTTAAAGGTGACCTAGCTTATTGATTTGCCCAACTGTCATTCTTAGGAGATACGTGATGCAGAAATTCAGAGATGGCCCCCACATCCAGTCATACTTCCATCATTTCCAACTTAACAACTTTCGTTGCTGCATCTAGTCAGCTGATCATGCTAAACAAAAAGCTTGGACTCTACCTGGGTACCTCTTCTTCTTATTTCTAGCCCAGTCATGCACAGTACCCTATTTATTTGAACTCTCCTATATAATTCTCAGAATTTCCTGCTTCTTTCTAGATCCTCAAATGCAAAAATACCAAGGCATCATCAACATCATCATTATCGCTGTGAACATTTTTCACTTATGAACTTCATTCTTTCTTCAGTCCTGGAAAACTTCTTTTTTTTCCTCCCTTTATTGGGGGGATTAATGGCTTACAGTCAACAGTAAAATACAGAAGTTTCTACATGTGTATCAGTTCTCAGTTTTCCACATAAGAATCTGACTCCCCACTTCACAGGCGAGAAGCTGGTCTGCAGGTGTCTTTCTCTCCCCTTTTCTGTCTTCCCCTCCTCTCTCCATTTCTCTGTCCTATCCAATAACAACGACATCAATATCAACAACAATAAAACAACAAGGGCAACAAAAGGGAATAAATAAATAATTTTAAAAAAAAAAGAATCTGACTTCCTCTTGTCCTCCTCTGCCATCGGGTTAATCCTGAAAAATTTCTAGAGATTGGTTCTGCAAATATATCTCCCTTCACTCCCTCCATTCATCATACTAAGCATGTCTGATTCTTCTCAGTGTAATCTTCAGGACTCTTATCTTGACACTTGCCCTTTCTTTAGTCTCTTCTTTAAGAAGCCCTTTCTCCACTCTGCAGATAGGAACAGGTCTCTCCCTGCACAGTTACTGCTCTTATAGCCCCTACACATTCCTTTCATGCCAGGTATCACATTTTTTTATTTAACATCTGTATTCTTTAAACTTCGTGAAAGCAAATGCCAGGTTGCTTTGTTCTCTGCAGTGGTCTCCAGCAGCTAACTGGGTAACTATCAGATTGGAGGCCTCTGATAAACACTTGTTACACAAATGAAAAGAGCCCGAAATTTCAATTACTTACATTCAAGCACCTGTGTCTCTGACACAGCCTACAACCTTTTTAAGTATGTGTCAGAGGAGAAGCCTAGAGGGATCTATGAGATATCAAAAAGTGTTCATGGTAAAAGAAAAAAGTCTCCTTGTTTCATCTAAAAGAAGCATTCCTAAAAATATTAAAAGATACCACTGAAAGGGGGCCAGGTAGTGGCACACCTGGTTAAGTGCACATATCAGCATTCACAAGGACCCATGTTCGAGCCCCCACTCCCCACCTTCAAGGAGGTGTTTCATGAGCGGTAAAGCAAGTCTGCAGATGTTTATCGCTCTCCCCCCACCATCTCCCCTCCCCTCTCAATTTCTCTCTGTTCCATCAAATAAAAATAGAAAAGAAAAAAAATGGCCACCAGGAGTGGTGGATTCATAATACAGGCACCAAGACGCAGAGATAACCCTAGTGGCCAAAAAAGAAACAAGAATAAAAAGATACCACTGAAAGAAAACCAATTTCAACTTATTGCAGCCAACTGAAACAATAACCCAAACTGATTAGATGAAATAAGCAAAACTATAAGTGAACTCCTGCATGTATGAATAAATGCAGCTAGTGCACAAACAGAATTAGAAGATGTTTAAATAGGGGTTCCTATAAAATTATCAAACAATTTCAGTTGATTAAGAATGAGTTTAAGCCCTGATCCCCACCAGTGGTGAGGTGAGGTGGGGTAGGGGAGCTTCACAAGCAGTAAAGCAGCACCCCTCTTTCCTTTTCTGTCCCTCTCCTCCCCCACAATTCTCTCTGTTCTATGAAAAAGAAGGGGGGAGATGGTCACCAGGAGCAATGGATTCATTGTACTAAGTCCCACTGATAACTTATTACGGTGTGATGATTACTAAGGAAGTTAGTACAGTCTTAAGGAAAAAGCCTTCATATAAACTGTCAGCCTTGCTCAGTCCCCTGCACCATAACACCACAGCCCTCAAGCCCTGCTGGCATACTGCTGGAAAGCTCAAAGCTCAGATGCCAGTTCCTCAGAACAGGAAAGCAAGTGAGAATTTCTTGTACTTTATTTCCTGAAGCTCCTATCTACCTCTATGCTCTTTAATCCTTTGGTGCAGTCTTCCATTCTCCCCATGCTACCTCCATATAACCTTACCTCCCTCTATAGTTGAAATCAGCCTTTCGCTGACATTCATCCTGATTCATACTGAGTGTTTTACAAGATTGAAGACTCCAAGGGGGTGGCAGAATGAGTGGCATGCTGGGTTTACGCGCACAGAGTACGAAGCGCAAGGACCTGCACACAAGGATCCCCACCTGCAGGGGGGTCACTTCACAAGTGGTAAAGCAAGTCTGCAGGTGTCTGTCTTTCTCTCTCACTATCTCCCTTTCTCTCTTGACTTCTCTCTGTCCTAGCCAATAAAAAAATTGAAAAAATGGCCTCCAGGAGCAGTGGATTTGTAGCGCCAGCACAGCCCCAGTGATAACCCTGGAGGCAAAAAAAAAAAAAAAGACGTTATACAGGGTTTGGAGGGACAAACGAGTGTCACACTAAGGAGCAGGGTTTCTACCATTTCTATCCAAACCCTTTTTCCTCTCTTCCAACCCCACCTTTTTCTCTGCGGCAGCCCACAAATGACCTGCTCTCGTGCCAAGCAGCAGATGGGCATGCAACAGAACCCTTGGTTTCCAGCTCTGTCTCCAGAGGAGTGTAGGTAATCAGTGTTTACCTCATCTTATGATGTCTAGACTACACAGGATACTAGTTCTAGTGCCACTGTGCTGTTGCAACACATCTGGAGTTCCAGGTGTAAGTGATGAGAAGACAGGAAGCTAGTGAGGGGAGCAGCAGCTTGCTATCACCATTGTTCATCAAACACATGGGAGCTCACAGCTCAGGAAGTCCCGACTCCCACTGGGATGGGCCTGTCTCCTACCACAGCTCTAGGGATGCTCATTCATTTCTGGCTTGGGGCAGAGAAGCTGAGGTTTGGGAAGTAACCTTATTTTGAAATTTCTGAGGGTAATGAATGAAGGAGGAGACTTGCACTGTATTGCTCCAGAGAGAATTCTGAGGCCAACAAGAAAAAAGTATAAACAATGAACCTACTTAGTACCCTTCTCAAACAAAGGAACTGACATTCTCCTCATCATTCGAGGGTCTTTGAGGGAGGAAGAGGAGTGTCCGTGTTGGATGCAAGGTTGGCCTGGCAGCCCTGGAGTTCTACTCCTATGCTGAGCACTGTATTTATCTTCTCTTTTTATAAACTTCCTGACTCAACTGGTCACTCTTATAGATTAGAGCTTAGAACATAATTTCTTTCTTTTTAAAAAAATATTTATTTATTCCCTTTTGTTGCCCTTGTTGTTTTATTGTTGTAATTATTATTGTTGTCTGTCTTCGTTGTTGGATAGGACAGAGAGAAATGGAGAGAGGAGGGGAAGACAGAGAGGAGGAGAGAAAGACAGACACCTGCAGACCTGCTTCACCACCTGTGAAGCGACTCCCCTGTAGGTGGGGAGCCGGGGTCTTAAACTGGGATCCTTACGCCGGTCCTTGCACTGCACTACAACCCGACTCCCAGTACATAATTTCTAAAGGTTTCTGTAATAGAATGAAACCTCTTCAGTCACTAATTTCTTTCTCTATCATATCATGATTAATAGCTCCCTTAAGGACTGATTATATTTCCTTAATATCCCTAATGGGGACAGTGTTGGCTTTTCAAACTAGAAACTCAAATGCCACACCTTATGGTATGCTGGAAGAATGAAACTTAAGTTTTAGCAAAGGACTAAAGTTAGGATAATCTTAATACAATTGAACGTCTAAAATCCTATTTACATGGTAGTATAATGAATGCTCTTATACAAAGCCCATCACCCACCCCCTGCCAAGGCAAGAGCTTCCCAAGGCATATTTCAATGCCATACATTTTTGTCACCTACACCATATAAAGGATTCTGTTTTTTTCTTTTGGATTTTTATTTCTTTGATCCCACTGCCATTAAGAGCATCATAAATCTAAGTCCCTTTTTCCACCAACGCTCTCTTGCTCTTGAAGAGGACATGTATTTCATTTGTGTCTCTTGTGTTACAGAATCTACAGATTCTGGCAGACAATTGATATATACCAAACAAAGTTTTTATTATAAAAGTACAGAGTCTTTTCTTTGGTTCAAAAAGTGTCTTTATCTGTAGTCTCTCAGCAGGTGATGTAAAATCAGTCAGTTCAATATAACTTCATTTCCAACACAAATACTTGTAAGCACCTGAATAATCCTTGCAAGCACCTGAATAAACTAGCAGAACTATCTATCTACTATAAAGTAAGAAATAGTTTTACTGCTTGATTTGTTTCTCATTTCAGACAGTGATAACAACAATAAATAATCTAGACCAAAACCATATTCCTTTCTGGGGTCTAGACTAAGTGCAATATGTGAGCTATAGCTTATAACTTCATTTATAGAATAAATGGGAGTGAGACTAGGCAGTTAACTGTCTTGCTCAAGACACAAAGCTACTCAGTGTCATTGAGCATTTGAACTTCAGGCATCTGATTCTGAAGCCCACTCTCCTAATCATTACTCTGTATATCCTCCTATAACAGGAAACTGAAACACCAGCCCTATCAGCTGTCAAAAGAAGCTAATATGACTTTTTATGCAAATGACACTTAAAAGAAACTTCCACAGCCTGTCACAAAAACATGCCAGCACTGTGAGGATTTTATTTATTTTTTTCTTGTAAATTTTTCCTATTCAGATTTGCTCTTTCCCTAACCCACACTAAATCTTGTCGCCTGACTGGTTGATTAATCTTATTATTTATTGTAGAAGTAAGAGGGCTGTACAAGTAATTCCTATGCAAGACAAAATAGCTACTGCTTGGCAGAACATGAATGTTTTATAGCACATCAAGCCCTTGCACATTGTCAATATTCAACAGATACATGTCAAAAACAAATTAAATCCAGAGAATTAGGTCACTGATCATGTAGTACAAGCTCCACTCTGCTCAGGATCGTCGAATATAACTTCTGAGAGAAACAACACAAATGACTTATTTATTTTTTCTTTTTCCAATCCTCTTTCTTTCTTTCTTTCTTTCTTTCTTTTTTTTTATCAGAGAATTGTTCAGCTCTAGTTTGTGGTTGTGCTGGGGACTTTGAAGCCTGAGGCACAAGAGTATTTTTTGCAGAACCATTATGCTATCTCTCCAAATATGTGAAATGAACTAGTATATTCTCTTATTTTTTAACTGAGAGAACAGAGAGGGAAAATCCTGGGCCCAAGATGACACAGATCTTGTAGAGGTGAGTCCTAGTCAGTTACTTCTAGTTAAGATTGCTCTCTGAGTTATCATCTGTGAGTGGTACCATATACCTTTGTAGATTAATTTTCTTCCTTTTATAGAAAACGAAGACCACCAGGTGAAATTAGGGAAGCAGGAACACCACACTTCCCCCAGATCACCCCTGAAGAGCAGAAAAGGAGAGAAAGTACATTTCATCAACCTACGCTGACAAGTGCGGCTGTCGTCCAGATAGTGCCCAGGGAAGCAGGTGGTGCTGCAGGTGCCAAGGTGGGACAGAACAAGATCAGAGCCACACGAGGAGCAGGAGAAGGGACCACTGCCCTGGCAGGTTCTACAGGAGGAGTGACATTCTGCAGATGGAAAAAGAGACACAAAGAAAAACAAGGAAGTCAAACATGTTTTGGAAGCAGCACCCCCCAGAGCCATGAGCAAAAGCCCCAGCGTGAAGTGCTCATGGCTCTGGTTCCTTGTCTGGCAGGGGCTTCTGACCACCTGTCCCTCTCAGGAAGCTCATGCCTGCTCAGTTGCTGCCCCCACTGAGCTGCTCAGGAGGCCCTGCTGGCCAACTCTCTGTCAGCACTTACTCACTTTTACAAACTCCACCCTCGGCGGCGTAGGATCCAGAAGGGCAGGTGGGGGTGCAGTGGTCGCCCAGCAGTAGGTGCCGGTTGTTCTGGCACCTCAGGCAGATGCTCCCGGTGTGGTGCAGATCAGCAGTGCAGTGCTGGCACAGAGGGTGGCAGTCTGCAGAGGGCAGGGGGCACAGAGAAGACAGAGAAGATGCCTGGTGAACTCCAGTCTAATCACTGCACCCCAGGGCAGAGGGATTGTAATTCTCACTGCTGTAGCTTAGATAGTGTGGAGGCTCCCAGAGGCAGGCAATGATGTCTGGACAGGAGAGGTTTGGGGCCTGGACAAATGGAATATTGGAAGGCTTAGCAAATAAATGGTCAGGACCAGCAAAATGACTAAATTTTCATCGCTTTTCAGTTGAGCTGCCTTCAAGGCTGTGGGCAGCCTGGGACAGCTGCTTGCTAGAGGCACAGAGAGAGAGAGCTGGCAGGCTGGCAGCCATCTATGAACATTCCTCCCTGACTCCCAGCTCCCAGAATCTGGTAAGAGCAGTGTAGTGCCCACTCCTCACTCCCCTCCCCCACCACACACAATCTTTCTCTCTCTCAGTGCTCCTGAACCCCACTCAGTGCCTGCTCCCAGATGGGGCCTTCCAAGGCTGGCAGAGCAGCCTGTGGCACAAGAGAGCTTGGCGTTGCCTTGATAAACACTTTTGACCTTTAACTAGACATGGAGAGATAAAGAAGAGTTGTTAAGGTGAAACACCGCTGTCAGGTGAAATAAGCCATAAAGAGAAAGACACACAATGGACGATCCCATTCACAAGTAGGATGACATTAGAGTGACAAAGCAAAAAAGCAACTTAAGGGGGGCAGAGCTCAATGGAAGAGGATTTTTCTGCAAAATCAAACTCCAGGATTCAGACCATAGAACAATAAGTGAGAAAGGAAGGGCAGAGGAGGCTGCAGCCGACCCAACAGTTGTGGTGGTGAAAACTGTCCACTTTGGTGGTGGGTCTGGCGTGACACCTTACTTCTGAAGAGGTCAAGACTCCTTTGAAATGTATGCAATGATATCAACCAAAGTTACCTCAATAAAAATAGTCACTGCTGTGAATACCTCAGTCATGGAAGCTCTGTTGTACCAGCTGTGATGAAAGCTATAAGACAGATTATTTGGTATGCGGAGCACTGTTTCACCTTTGTGCCCAGAGTCATCCTTTCATTAAAGCACCTGGCCATGTTCAGTCCCCAATGCAGGTGGAAACATCCTATGCTCTGCTCGAAGAAGTGATTTTCTCCTTCGTGTCTTCCATCATCATCCTCTACCCCAAAGGCAAAAGAAAATCCACAAATCCTGAACTACCCACCAAAATGAAAAGGGAGTATGACCCAGCAAATAGAGGGTCCTGTCTCCCACCCTCCCTCCCTTGTAGGGCTCACAGCCTGTCTGCATGTGCTGAGCAAGGAGCCAGTTAGGGGCCAGCTCTCTGTCAGTCTTATCTAAAAATCTTACAGATTGTATTTCTACCAATATTGAGATTGAAAGCTCCTTGTCAACTGAACAGAGCATCTGTTAACACAGGCCTTCCTCTAAACCCTCAGGGAAATGTAATCCTATGTCACAGATCATCTGGGATGTGTTTTCTGAACATGAAGCAGACCTCAACTCCCTATAAGGTATCTACTCACTCATTTCATGAGAATTTTCTCACCGCCCCAGCAGCTGAATCAAGGCTGATCTATCCATAACCCATTCCACCACTCACTCCCCTGACACTTTTTAGCAATGCTCTAATAAATAGCCCCTGATCTTTCTTTAAATTCTAGAGCATTTAAATTCCAGGCAGCTATCTGCCAATTAGGAACAATTCATGCTGTATAAGGAGTTGAATTCAGCTTCATTACAGTTCCCCCAGTCAATTATGCAGGACAGGATATCTATTTTGAGAGAACGATGATCAAAATATGACTTCCCTGACTCAGTGTACAGGTTCCACAAATGCCTACTTGCTTGTCCTCTTTTTCCTGTGCCCTTGTCCCAGCACCAGGAACACAACCTTCAATGTGCCAAATGGAGACGGGAAAAGCCTCAAAGGTTGCTGAAGCAAACAGAAGCGACTGGGTTTGGGGATCACCTTAATGAGTGGACTCATGTTAGGACAGGAAACACCACAAGCCAAACCCTCTTGATTTGAAAATTCACGGCTTCTTCTCTTTCTAGGCCTGTGCTTGCAGAGTGGGCTGGGCTCAGGCCTGCATCAACAGGAGTCTGTAGCTGTCCTGTGGTCTAATAGCTAGCTGATTGAAGCTTTCTCCAGTGTGCAATTAGAGAAATGAAAAGGGATAACCACCAAGGGGATGCTTTGAAGATACAGTAAGCAGATCTCTGGAGTGTTTTGTGGATACAATAAATAAATATTTATGGATTTGTCTAATCTTGGGGATCTCTAGAAGCTGTTTTAAATGAGGAGTGCAATGTGCATTAATTACTGCTCAGGGAAGCCAGGGCTATGGAACTCTCAATTCATGGCAACTGCTTCTAAAACTTTACTGCTCTTCTTCAGTTCCTGCCAGCCAGCCAGCCAGCAGCCCTTCTACCTCTTCTCAGGCTACTTCACCTACTATTTCCTTCTGCCCATCAAGCATGAGCACCTTTGTTCCTTCCTGACAACCTCAAAACAGCTACTATGCTCATGCATTTTTATTTCTATTCTCCCTCTCGCACATGACATAGCTAACTCTCCTCCCACACTCTCCATCCAACTGTCAACATTAATGCATCTTTTTTAAAAAAAAAAATGTATTGCATACACAGAGAAATCGAAAGGGAAACAGGAGATACAGAGGAAGAGAGAGAGACACCTGCAGCACTACTTCATCACTCAAGATGCTTTCTCCCTGCAGGTGGGGATCAGGAACTTGAAGCTTGGTCCTTGCTTATTGTTACAGGTTCACTTACATAGGTACACCACATGTAGCCCCGTTAAAGCATCTTTTACCCCGTGTCTGTTCACAGTCCTTGACCTCAGCCTCTGAACATGCTCTGTTATTACGTACCTCACCCCAGGTGTTCTCCTCTGACCACCCCATCTTTTCCCTTCACCACCCAACATTCTTGCTTCTCGAACTCCTCAACTCAAATGTAACTGCCACAATTCCACAGTGGTACTACCCTTGATAAAGGTGTCCAACTGCCTTTTAATGACCAAACCTAGTAATTTCCTCTACACCATAATCTACCCTAAAAACTCTACTACACACTCAGGGCTACTCCTCATCCTTGAAACTCTATCTCCCTTTCAAGTGCTGTTCTCTGGTCCTTTCTGTGGCCATGTTTTCTTTCTCTGACTCTGACAGCTGGATAAATGCAGTGGTGTCCCACAACCCTCCATGACTTCTGCCCTCCTAACCAAGTCTCAGTGTATGGAGATCTTGGCATACCTGATTACTTCTAGTGTATTTTCATACACAGCTACCAGGATGCAATGTAAAGGGGTTCTAGTTGCAGAGACTCTGGAATCACTAAAGGTCTCTGTCTCTCATAAAGGCTTTCTGTTAAGCCATAAAAAGGTGCAATATCAACTGAGCAACACATCACATTCTAGGAGTCAGGTGGTGGCACATCTGGTTGAATATACATGTTGTCATGTGCACAAGTCCCTGGCCCCATCTGCAGGGAGGAAGCTTCACAAGCAGTAAAGCAGTGTTGCAGGTGTTTCTTTTTCTCTCCTTCTCTACCTCTCCTTTCCTTCTCAATTTCTCTCTGTCCTATCAAATAAAATAAACAAATAAAACTTGCTTAAAAAATCATACCGTGATGATGAAAGGAAAAATCAATGAATGATAATCAACGGCAGACTTCCAAAAATATGTATTAATCTATCACGTACAAGTTCCAATAAAATAACTCTTAAATAACATGTTCTGAAATGCTGCTCTGATGTCAATCTGAAGGCTGGCTGACTTTTATTAAACCAACCAGAAAGGAAAAATAAATTCCTAAAGCCTAAGGAGCACCTTTGTCTTGAGATGCTAGAAGTCAAAACCTCTTTGTCAGAGAGAATTCCTTGGGAGAACTTGAAATGAGTAATGATCTTTGGGGGAAGAAGCCAGAAATCAGAGCAATAAGAGCTCAAGGATAAATATCAGAGTTCTGACAGTACAGCTCCCCAGGGCAGACTACAGCACTCGAGCATGACAGGCTACACGTGGCCTGTCCCACTGGGTTCCCCTGCAAGCAAGCAGCAGGCTTGCACCCACGGACCACTGTGATCTGCACTGAGTGAGGACAGGCGCCAAGTGAGCCTCAATCGTGGATACTAAGCTCTCATTTTCTGACTCCAAAGGGTGTCATGGAAGAAAATATGCAAATCATTTTTACAAAGTCTAAATGAGCATAAAAGTCACCCTACCCTATGCATGCCTCTCAGTGAAAATAACTTCTAGCATTGATATTTTTCTCTTCATTTCTATACAATTTTACATATATAGAGAGTTTTACATAGATGATATTTTATTAAATAGGACTTTTAAAAAAGCTCAGGGGGCAGGGCAATGGCATATCCAGTTGAGCACACATGTTACCATGTTACATGTTAGCTGTGTCAAAACCCCAGCCCCCACCTGTGGTGGCGTAGGATGGAGGAAACTTCACTAGTGGCGGAGCAGTGTTGCAGGTCAGTCAGTCTGTCTGTCTGTCTATCTAGCTATCTATCCACCTATGTCCCCTGCCATCTCTACTTCTCTCTGTCCTATCAAATAAATAAATAAAATTTTTAAAAAACTCAACACCATCAATGTTTCCACCTGTCATTATATAGTGACCTTTGCACAGATATTTGCACTGATATTTCAGTGTTGGAAACAAAAACATTTACCAATTCTCTTCTGTCTTAAATATCTGCTATCAATTTGTTAATTTTACTAAATAAGGCTGTGAAAACATTTAACATTTTTGCGTATTTAGACTCCTAAGAGACAGTGTCAGAAAACACAGTTCATATTATTATAGTTAGCATTTATGGAGATGAGCATATATCAAGCACAACAATAATTATCATAGAAGCATAATCTCATTTAAAGGATGAAATAGGCAGCTGTGTCCACTTTGAAGATGAGAACTGAGACACAGAGGTTGTTTGTTCTAACATCTCATATGTACACATAACTAGAGTATGAATTTTAATCACTACACATATGTAAAAATGTTAGTAGATATTACAAACTTATTTCCAGAAAGTTCTGGATCAATTTACATTTCCAAGTCCTTTTCATGAGATCATTTCATCGTAACTGCTTACATCAAGAGATTTGAAAATAGTGGGAAAATCTTGACTAATTCAGATGGTGAAAACTAGTGTTTCATCATAGTTTTAATTTTTATTTTTTCATTATAAGAAAAGCTGAGCATCTAAAAACAATTTTCTTGGGGCCAGGTGATGATGCACTCAGTTGAGTGCATGTGTCACTACACACAAGGACCTGTGTTCAAATCCCCAGTCACCACCTGCAGTAAAGTGGGGGGGGGGGGCTTCACAGTAATGACAGTGCTACAAATTTCTCTTTCTCTTCTTTCTCCCTCTCTGTCTCCCCCTCCCATCTCAGTTTCTCTCTGTCTATCCGATAAATGAATGAATACATAATAAAATATTTTAAAAATATATTTTCTTACCCACAAGAAAAAAATATTCAAACATTCATTGTACCTATAGAAATTTTGGTAGAGTGAGGGGAAATATAAAATAAGTATGATCAAATAATACATTAACCAGCCAATGAGTTCTTCCCTCATCCACTCTATCCATCACCCTACTCAACCAGTAGGAATGGACCATGTGCTCCTAGAGAAAGTTATCAGAGTCAGACCTACAAGATACTTAATTCACAGAGCACAAGAGGCCACCAACAAAAAGATAGAAGAAACTTTTCTTTTGAATATTCAAAAGATGCAAACAGACCCAGGTCTTCACCAACCAGCACAACCCCAACATGCTCCAGCTCTGTACCTGAGCCCCCCCCAAAAAAAATACCTTCAAGCTGGAGAAAAGCAAGACTGGGGCCAGGTGGTGGTGCACTAGGTTGAGTGCACGTGTTTCAATGTACAGGGACCCAGGTTCAAGCCCCCTGGTCCCCATCTGCAAGGGGAAAGTTTTACAAGTGGTGAAGCAGTGTTGCAAATGTCTGTTTCTCTCCCTTCTCTATCACCATCTTCTCTCTCGATTTCTGGTTGTCTCTATCCAATAAAGATGAAGAAGGAGAAGGAGAAAGAGGAGGAGGAGGAGGAGTAAGAGGAGGAGGAGGAGGAGTAGGAGGAGGAGGAGGAGAAGGAGAAGGAGAAGGAGAAGGAGAAGGAGAAGGAGAAGGAGAAGAAGAAGAAGAAGAAGAAGAAGAAGAAGAAGAAGAAGAAGAAGAAGAAGAGAAAATAAAACTGTGTGTCTTGTCTTAAAGATGGCTATCTCCAAATTGAGTTCTGTGTCACAGGACAACAAAATTGGGAGTGTAGTAGAATGAACAGCAAGAGGAAATATGACAGATTCAAACACACAAGATATTAGAAGACTGTCTCTAATGTTCCATAGAATACTAACAGGATAAGCCCTAGTTAGCCACAGCTGGCAAAGGGTATTACTCCACTAGTCAAGGAATGCTTCATAGAAAAAACTAAGACCCATCTATTCCCATTTTTTGTAGGGTTTTGAGCATGAATGGGTGTTGGATTTTGTCAAAGGCTTTCTCTGCATCTATTGAGATAATCATGTGGTTTTTGGCTTTGATTTTATTGATGTGGTGAATGACATTGATTGACTTACGGATGTTGAACCAGCCTTGCATTCCTGGGATGAATCCCACTTGGTCGTAATGAACAATCTTTTTGATATACTGCTGTATTCGGTTGGCCAAGATCTTAATATTTTGGCATCTATGTTCATCAGAGATATTGGTCTGTAGTCTTCCTTTTTTGTTGTGTCTCTATCTGCTTTGGGTATCAGAGTGATGTTGGCTTCATAGAAAGTGGAAGGGAGTATTCCTGTTTCTTCGATCTTATGGAAAAGCTTTAGCAGTATAGGTATTAACTGTTTCCTGAAAGTTTTGTAGAATTCGTTTGTGAAGCCATCTGGTCCAGGACTTTTGTTGTTGGGGAGATTCTAAATAACAGTTTCAATTTCTTTGTCTGTGATTGGTGCATTTAGGTTCTGTAGTTCTTCTTGAGTCAGTTTTGGAAGGGCATATGCTTCTAGGAATTCTTCCATTTCTTCCAGATTTTCTAGCCTGGTGGCGTATAGTTCTTCATAGAAGTCTCGCATGATTTTCTGGATTTCTGTGGTGTCAGTTGTGCTATCTCCTCTATCGTTTACAATTCTATGAATTTGAGTCTTCTCCCTTTTTTGTTTAGTGAGTCTGGCTAGGGGTTTGTCAATCTTGTTTAATTTTTCAAAGAACCAACATATGGCTTCATTGATCTTCTGTATGGTTCTCTTATTTTCGATGTTGTTTATTTCTGCTCTAATTTTAGTGATTTCTGTCCTTCTGGTTACTTTAGGCTTCCTTTGTTCCTCTTCCTCTAAGTACTTAAGGTGTGCAGTAAGGTTGTTTATTTGGTTTTCTCTTGTTGTTTACTATGTGATTGTATGGCTATGAGTTTCCCTCTCAGTACTGCTTTAGCTGTGTCCCAAATATTTTGATAGGTTGTGTATTCATTTTCATTTGTTTCCAGGAACATTTGTATTTCCTGCTTGAGTGTCTCTCTGACCCAGTGGTTCTTAAGCTGTATGTTGTTTAGTTTCCAGATTCTGTGACTTTTAATAACTTTCTGTTTGTTGTTAAATGTTAGTTTTACTCCACTGTGGTCTGAGAAGATACTTGGGATGATTTCAATGCTCTTGAATTTGTTGATGCTGTCTTTGTGTCCTAACATGTGGTCTATCCTTGAGTATGTGTTGTGTGGATTTGAAAAGAATGTGTATTCCAATTTTGGGGGGTGAAGAGCTCTGAAAATGTCCAAGAGGTCTAGTCTGTCCATCTCTTCATTTAATTCTCTTGTTTCTTTGTTGATTCTGTGTTTTGTTGATCTGTCTAAGTGTGAGAGTGGGGTGTTAAAGTCTCCCACTATTATTGTATTACTACTGATGTATTTTTGAAGTTCTTTGAGAAGTTGTTTGATGTATTTAGATGGTCCCTCATTGGATGCATAGATGTTAATAATTGTTATATCTTCTTGGCTGATTGATCCTTTAATCATCATGTAATGACCTTGCCTATCTTTTATTACTTTATTTAATTTAAAATCTATTGTGTCAGAGATGAGAATGGCTGTTCCTGCCTTTTATGTGGTCCGTTAGCCTGTATGAGAGCAAAAGAACCATGGGTTGGGCCTTTCGTGCCCTGGATGCAATTCTTGGCATTGCACAGAGGCAGACCAATGCTCTGCTTTCTCTCTCCTCCTTTACACACAACTGGAAATGTCATAATAAAGTCCAGTTGAGGCCAAGAGCAGGTCATACTTGGCTGTCTGCATGACGTCTTAGCACATGTTAATATAGTCTGAGGCAGTGATAAGGGAAAACTCTCCTTGGGCAGCCAGAGGCATTCAACAAGCACTCTCACATAATGTGAAAGTGGTGGGAGGTCCATGGCTGCACACCCAGAGTGTGACTACCCACCGGGGAATTGCTGCCAGTCCCTCAGACTCAGTAAGACCCATGGGCATGTTTTCTAAGATGGACACAGGTCTAGAGGTAATCTTTGAGTTCTTCGCAGGTGCTGACCATCTAACAAATCCCAATTCCACCCCTCGCTGAGCCACACAGTGGGGTTGGGCAGCAGTGCAGTGGGTTAAGTGCAGATGGCACAAAGTGCAAAGACCGGTGTAAAGATTCCGGTTCAAGCCCCTGGCTCCCCACCTGCAGGGGAGTCACTTCACAGGCAGTGAAGCAGGTATGCAGGTGTCTAAGTTTCTCTCCCCCTCTCTGTCTTCCCCTCCTCTCTCCATTTCTCTCTGTCCTATCCAACAACAACGACATCAATAACAACATTAATAATAACCACAACAATGGTAAAAAAACAACCAGGGTAACAAAAAGGGAAAAAATGGCCTCCAGGAGCAGTGGATTCGTGGTGCAGGCACTGAGCCCCGGCAATAACCCTGGAGGCAAAAAAAAAAAAAAAAAAAGGCCACCTCTGGGGGCAGAGAGGTGAAGCATCTGATTGAGAATACACAGGTTCAAGTCCCAGGTACCCATCCAAAGGGGTAAAGCTTCACAGTGCTGAAGCAGTATTGCAGGTGTCTCCTTTTCTCCCTATTAGCCCTTTCCTTCTTGATTTCTCTGTCTCTATCCAATAATTTGAAAAAAAGACTGTTTTCCTCAAAGAAGCCAACAAAGCACAGGATGACTTGCCTTGCAGCCCTCCATACCTGTCTGCCACCCATAGCCCTCCCACAGGTGCCATCACAGGGCTCACAGGGGACGTTTATGCTGCCACTGCTCCATCCGTACCTGGGCTACAGCTACTACAATAAGGGCATTGACTTTCCAACCCACTTACCCAGCAGCTTCTGCAAGGATAAACATCCTCGCCTGTGCCTTCTATATCTGATCTTCCTGCCTGGGATCAAGAAAGACAGGTGGCCTCAGGCGCCAGGCAACAAGTTACCATGCACAGGACCCAAGTTCCAGTCCCTATTCCCATCTGCAGAGGGATGTTTCATGAGCAGTGGAGGAGGTTACCGGCATGTCTTTATCCTTTTCCATTGCTCTATATTTTAGTGATAATAATAATAATACTGGAAGGAGTGGCTCTGTTGTGTAGGCCTTGTTGAAATAACCCTGTTATTGCAAAAAAAAGTAACCTCAGTTATGGTATGTCTGCATGGGGAATATAGGTCCATGAATAATTACTTGGAAGCAACATCAATTCCAGGGACCAGACAGCCTCTCAGTGCCACTCAGTGAGCAAACATTTATTTGCTATCATCTCAGTGATGGTGGAGAATCTTTCAATACCAGATTCACGAAGGGTGACGAGGACAGAAAGCAACTCAGGATCCATGTTTGCTCAGCCTGTTTCAAATTGCTAGGACAGAACAAGCATGTGGCAGGCGGAGGGCAGATGGGATTCCAGTTGCTCATCTCTGTGCCTGCTTGCTAACAAACCCAGTGAGTTAGCACTTTAAACAAACACAGTAACACACACATTACATGGGGGCCTGGGAAGGCCGCATTAACTAGAACTGAAATAGTTCTTTTTAAGCAAGCAGAGGATTCCATTTGTTTTCTAAATATGCACAGTAAGCAGGCATGCCAAAAATTGAAACAGATGAAACATTAGTATTTTGGCTCAGCAGATGCAATATCCTCCAGCAGGTCATCCTGTAGCTGGAAGGAAACTGCATGTGGTCCTCACTGCATGGTGTTTCCTCCAAAATACAACGGGTATGCTTTGAGGAAAAGTGAGGATTAGCCACATTCACGATGGATGGAAGCACGTGGCAGTGAAATGACTTATTTCATGTCTTTGGAACAAAGTCAAAAAAGCTTGGAGATACTAAAGTAAATGTACACTGTCGATACAATGGCTGTGGATGCTGGTTTTATGGAACACTGGTTCTTGAGTTGATAAATAATGACCAAACCTGGAAGCAACCCAGGTCCCCAAAACAGATGAGTGGCTGAGAAAGCTGTGGTATATATACACAATGGAATACTATACAGATCAAGCAAGAACAATGAACCCACCTTCTCTGACCCATTTTGGACAGAGCTAGAAGGAATTATGTTAAGTGAGCTAAGTCAGAAAGATAAAGATGAATATGGGATGATCCCACTCATCAACAGAAGTTGAGAAAGAAGATCTGAAAGGGAAACTAAAAGCAGGATCTGACCAAATTGTAAGTAGGGCACCAAAGTAAAAACCCTGTGGTGAAGGGTAGACATGCAGCTTCCTGGGCCGGTGGGGGGTGGGTATGGGTGGGTGGGATGGGACACAGTCTTTTGGTGGTGGGAATGGTGTTTATGTACACTCCTAGTAAAAGTGTAGTCACATAAATCACTAGTTAATTAATATGAGAGGGGAAAAATTAATTGTATGTCTCGAAGTTTTTAAAACACAGACTGAGTCTTCTTAATATATAGGCTGTGTATTTGATATGCGGACTCTCTCAAAAGCCTAGACTGTGTATTTGATATGCAGACTCTCTCAAAAGCCTAGACCAAGTAGATCAGAGGCAATCAGTGGCACAGCTATTTACAAGATACTGGGTACTATACAGCAAACCCTAACAAAAGGACTTTTCAAAGTTAACCCAATTACCAAATAATGTGATGATAACATTAACTATCCATTGTCTTTTTGAACCCTAAAATAGCAGGAATCTCACATCTCCACTATAGAGCCTATATTTCCCCGAGTCCTGGAACCTTAGGATAGGGCCCACATTCCTGCATGCCTCTCCCAATCCATATCAAAAATATTGCATCAGCTGATCGCAACCTAATCAATGCAACGATTGCCACCTCAACATGCTTCAGCTCAGACTGTGTCCAGAGACTTCAGGTGTGGAATGACAACCCTTCAGCTTCATTACTCGGGTGATACCTTTCCTTTCATAGCATTCTCTAACTGCATCCCAGGTGGATCACTTTCTAACAAAGTCCCAAAACCTAGATATAGACCAGGTTCTGTGAGAGAGAGCATATGTTCACACGTATCCATAAACAAGTGCAAAATATATACCTGAAAGCAGAAATACACTAGAGTTTGCAGTGAGTACCCCCCCCCAACACTTTCTCTCCACTATTCCAAGCTTTGGGTCCATGATTGCTCAACAATTTGTTTGGCTTTGTATGTTAACTGTCTTTTCAATCACCAGGTTCCAGATGCCATCAGGATGCTGGCCAGGCTTCCCTGGACTGAATACCCCACCAATGTGTCCTGGAGCTCTGCTTCCCCAGAGACCCACCCTACTAGGGAAAGAGAAAGGCAGACTGGGAGTATGGACCGACCAGTCAACTCCCATGTTCAGCGGGGAAGCAATTACAGAAGCCAGACCTTCTACCTTCTGCAACCCACAATGACCCTGGGTCCATGCTCCCAGAGGGATAGAGAATGGGAAAGCTATCAGGGGAGGGGATGGGATATGGATATTGGTGGTGGGAATTGTGTGGAGTTGTACCCCTTCTACCCTATGGTTTTGTTAATTTATCCTTTCTTAAATAAAAAATAAATTGAAAAAATAATGACCAATAAAGATGAATTCAGATACACAGTGAGATTTTTCAATAATGTTCTATTACCTGATTGGATATATTCTTAGTGAGACCACATTAAATGTGTTTGGAAGTGATTAAAATAATCAGAGCTTGAAGATGACGACTTGCAAGCAGCTGCTGGCATGAGCTCCAACAAGCAGCAGCTTGTGACCGGGGATTCTCTGGATAGAGTTCCAGATGCTAGCATGATGCTGACCAGACTTCCCTGGACAGACAACCCCACCAATGTGTCCTGGAGCTCCGCTTCCCCAGAACCCTTCCCCACTAGGGAAAGAGAGAGACAGGCTGGGAGTATGGATCGACCTGTCAATGCCCATGTTCAGCGAGGAAGCAATTACAGAAGCCAGACCTTCAACCTTCTGCATCCCACAATGACGTTGGGTCCATACTCCTAGAGGGTTAAAGAATAGGAAAACTATCAGTGGAGGTGATGGGATACACCTCCATTCAAATGATCCATTCAAAACCAGGGGCCTTCAAGTGTGCAGAATTTGAATTCTGATGCCATGTTTAAAATTTGTAGGGTTCTGTGGCTGGGAAATAGCTCAGCTGGTAGAGCACTGAACTTATATGTCAGATATTTTTTTTTTCTTTTACCACCAGAGCACTGCTCAGTTTACAGTGGACTGAACCTGGGGCGGCACTGAACTTACATGTCAGATAATTTTTTTCTTTTACCACCAGAGCACTGCTCAGCTTACAGTGGACTGAACCTGGGGCTTTGGAACCTCAGATAAGAAACTATTTTTGCATAACCATTATGAAATTTCCTCCTTCCCTGAACTTACAGGTCTGAAGTTCCCTGTTTTATCCCCAGCAAGAGTGTTGTTCTGGCTTCTCTCTGTCTCTGTCAAATAAGATAAAGAAAATGAATGATTGGGGGAGTCAGGCGGTAGTGCAGTGAGTTAAGTGCACATGGTGCAAAGCGCAAGGACCAGCATAAGGATCATGGTTCGAGCCTCCAGCTCCCCACCTCTAGTGGGGTTGCTTCACAAGCGGTGAAGCCTATCTTCAGGTGTCTATCTTTCTCTTCCCTTCTCTGCCTTCCACTCGTCTCTATTTCTCTGTCCCATCTTACAGCAATCACAACAATAAGGACAACGACAACAACAAGGGCAACAAAATGGGGAAAACGGCCTCCAGGAGCAGTGAATTCGTTGTGCAGGAACCTAGCCCCAGCAATAACCCTGGAGGCAAAGAAAAAAAAAAGGAAAAATAAAATGAATATTTGAAAACAAATAAATAAAATAACATAACATTTAGGGGGTTCTGCTTATGAGATAAGTTCAGAAGGACTCTAGAAAACAAACTGAGAGTGGCAGATGAAAAAGAAACATCAGAGTCTTCTTTTTTGATGGTTACTTTGGTCTGAGACCACCTATGAGCTCTTATGTTCTTTTGTTAGAAGCTCTGAATTGGTACAGAAACCATAAAACAAAAGGAAATGGACAAAAATTGCCCTTTTGTTTTCAGTATGTTCACTGTTCATGGTTATTGCTTTACCTTGAAACCAACAATCAAACAAAAATAGTCATTACAGTAGATTGACTTTTTTTTCCCTCTAGGGTTATTGCTGGGGCTCGATGCCTGCACTACAAATCCACTGCTCCTGGAGGCCATTTTTTTTCCATTTTTGTTGCCCTTGTTGTTGTTATTATTGCTATTGTTGTTATTGCTATTATTGGATAAGGCAGAGAGAAATGGAGAGAGGAGGGGAAGACAGAGAGGGGGAGAGAAAGACAGACTCCTGCAGACCTGCTTCACCACCTGTGAAGCAACCTCTATAGGTGGGGAGCTGGGAGCTCAAACCAGGATCCTTACTCGGGTCCTTGCGCTTCACACCATGAGTGCTTAATTTGCTGCACTACCGCCCAGCCCCCTAGACTGACCTTCTTTACACTCTAGGACAGTGATCTGCACATGGTGTTGACAAACTGACAAGTGTACTGAGAAGCTGCTGAGCAGCACAGTCTGCAGGAGGAGGGGAGAGGGGTAGCATCAAATCCAAAGCCACACTCTCTCCTTGGTTTGGGTGCCAGTAATTACTGCCAAAGGAGATCAAGCACCATGCCTAATTATTGCAATACTTGGTACCTAGCTCCCCATGAAAAACATGAAAAAAAAGAAAAAAAGTTCAGCAAGAAGCAGAATCTTACTGGAGCAATAGCAGGTGATGAAGGCAGAAGACAAAGTGGTTGTACAGGTGCACTGCAAAGTGGCTCTGCCTTAGGCTGGAGAGACAGCATAATGGTGATGCAAAAGACTCTCATGCCTGAGGCTCTGAGCTCTCAGGTTCAATCCCCAGCACCAGCATAAGCCAGAGCTGAGCAGTGCTCTGGTGTCTCTGTGCCTCATTATCTCTCATTAAATACATACATACATAAATAAAGTATTTTTATAAAAGGAAGTGGTACTGCCTCAAAGCCTAGTCTACTACTCACTGTGAAACACAGCATAAACTGGTTAAGGTAGCCAGTCTCAGTCTCCTGGGTTATTGAACAAAGAAGGTACTAATCACAAGACTACAGGCACATTTAGGATTAAATGAGATGATGTATGGGAGAAGTTAGCCCATAGCAAGTGCTCAAGAAAGATGAGAAAAAGGAGCTCTGATACACAGTTAGTGGAAATGCAAACTGGTGAGGCCTTTATGGAAAACAGTATGGAAAGTCTTTAAACAAATAGAAATCTAAGTACCTTATAATCCAACAACACCACTACTAGGTATATATCCCAAAACACGAAAATTCTAATTCAAGAGGACATATGCATCCATATGTTCACAGCTGCATGTTTCATAAGAATGACTATTCTTTATCTGTAATGAGCATCACTATTCTCCTTACTACATAAACCAGTTACATATATGTGAGAAAAGCAGGTAACTATAGCATTAGCATTTTTGTTACCCATAGTAATGGTGAAAGTAAACCATGAGTCTAAATGTAGCTGTGGTCTTTAAGCATAGACCCTCAAAATCTTCCTCTGCACATCAGGGATTGTTCTCATGGAGACAACAATTCTGACTGCCGAGAAATCCCTGTTAAACTGAAAGTTTCTAGGTAAGGTCTTGCTGTTATTGCTAAAGCTAGATAAGACACTGTTTAGTGAAAGTCACATGAAGGAGAAAAATACAAGTTCTCTCTTTCTCTTTGGCCTCAATTTAAGCACAGGTTGTATCCTTTTTTATGAAAAGAAAAAGTTCAGAGAAAAACTGTCTTGAAATATTTAATTATCATTCAGTACAGTGTAGACTCTTAAATAAAACAGAAACTGGGGTAACAAGGAAGAGACAATCATTGCAAGTTCTGGAGAAAGATTGGATATGCAATTCATAGTTCAAGCAAGAGGAGATAGGGTGACAAGATGAGAAATAAGAAAGTGTATTGTCAGAATAAAGGAGATAAGGAAAATAAAGAAGTGTTGGAAAAAAAGACACAAGAAAATTGAAAAAATAAAGAGAGAAGAATAGGTCCAGATTGAGTAGAGTGGGAGGTGGGAAAGAAAAGATAAGAACTGAAAAAAATGGGTCACAGTCAGAAGAAAGATCCCTTGATAAATACAATCCAGTTCATTAGAATGGAATTACAGCTGACATTAACATAGATTAGAGCCATTCACCCACACATTTCTTTATCTCTCTCTCTGTCTCTGTCTCTCTTTTGCCTCCAGGATTATTGCTGGGGTTCAGTGCACTATAAATCCACTGCTCCTGGAGGCTATTTTTTCCCTTTTGTTGCCCTTGTTGTTTATCGTTGTTGTTATTACTGTCATCGGTATTATTGGATAGGATAGAGAGAAATCGAGAGAGGGGAAGACAGAGATGGGGAGAGAAAGACACCTGCAGACCTGACCTGCTTCACCCCTTATGAAGCGGCCCAGGTGTTTATCCTTGTTGTTATTATTATTGTTGTTATTGCTGTCAATGTTGTTGGATAGGACAGAGAGAAATCGAGAGAGGAGGGGAAGACAGAGAGAGGGAAAGAGAGACATGCACTTGCAGACCTGCTTCACCACTTGTGAAGAGACACCCCCCTGTAGGTGGGGAGCCGGGGGCTCGATCTGGGTCCTTATGCCAGTCCCTTCACATTTCTTGATAAACAACTAAGCATGTGCTAGTTAGCTACTGCACTGAACTCTTTCTTCCATTTTGAAGTAAGAGTTCCATTTTTAGATGATCAAATGAAAAGATAAATAAGAAAGTGTCTTGAAAATTAAAAGGCTCAGTGGTAAAATACAAAACTTCCATGTGTGAAGTCTTGAGTTCAAGTCTTGGCACTTCATATAGTAGAGTGACACTGGAATGATACTTGGAGCTCTCTCTCTCTCTTCCTAAAATAAATGAATAAATGCATCTTTAAAAATAAAGCTATAAAATCCCACAAATACACCATTATTACTGTTAGTAAGAACATGAAAAATAGATCTTATCCCAACTAAAGTCTTGGGAACCATACTTAGCTTGACAGAAAACAAACAGTAACTCTCCTTCCTCCTAGTTATCATTCTGGTCCACAATGGGGAAAGGGCCAATCAAAGCACATTACACAACTTTATTTTGGATGGAGCCTATGTTAAGTGAGATAATCCAGAAAGAGAAGGATGGATATGTGATGATCTTACTCATGACGGAAGTTGAGAAATAAGAACAGAAAGTGGAAACACAAAACTTGGACTGGGTTTGGTGGATTGCACCAAAGTAAAGGACTCCAGATTGTGGGGAGTGGGTGGTGAAGGTGGAGAGGACAGCTTTCAGGTCCTGGTGCATAATGGTAGAGGAAGACTCAGCCTGAGGGTGAGTGTTTTGCAGAAAACTGAGAAATTTTATACATGTACCAACGACTGTATCTACGGTAAACCATTAATCCCAATTTAAAAAATCTAAATGACAATGTTGTGAACTTTCCCAAAACCCACAGAAATATGTAAATCAAGGCGATCTTTCTGAGAAATAAACACATTGCCAATATCACAACTATAAAAATACATCTATGTATACTTTGAAAAGATTAAAGTAAATGTGAACTGGCCTAACTTGTTAAAATTTAGTGTGCTTTAATGTTTCTTTAAAATATATTAATAAGGTTAGTAAACATTAGGGACACGCACATACACACACCAATCTCAACCTGCCTTCTTTAACTCTGAAAAGAGAACAAGTTCCTGCAGCTTTTTCCAGCGCTGCCTCTGCAAGCCACCTTATCAGATCAGTTCCTGCCAATCCATCTTTCAATCTAACATTCAAAAAAAACCTGTTTCTATTCCTATGTTGGTAAAATATCTCCAAAGAAGACATACAGATGGGCCACAGAAATATGAAAAAAAAATTAAAGCTTTCTATCAATTGATTTTAGGGAAATGCAAATATATCCACAGTAAGAAATCACTTCAGTTGGCTGTGGAAATGACTCAGCTGATGTAGCTTTGGACTTGCCTGCCTGAGCTTCCTGGCTCCACCCCCAGCATGTTCCTGAGTGGTGATCTGGCTTATCTTTCTCCTCTGTGTCTCCTGTGAAATTCTTTCATATGTGATAAATAAACATTTTAAAATTTAAAAAGACAGCACTGGGCCAGAAAAATAGCTCAGATGGACAGTGTGCTGCTTTGTCACGTGAGTAACCCAGGTCTGCGCCAAGCCCCTAAAGAAATCTTCAGCTCTCTCCCTCCCTCTTTCTATCTAAAATGAAATAAATAGCATCTCATTGGTAAGGATGACATGTGAAAAAAAATGGAAACAAGTGCTTGTGAGGATTTGAAGAAAAAGGAACTTTGATACACTGCTGAGGATTCCATAAAAGAAAAAAATAATGGAGATAGCATATGACCCTGTCACAACACTGCTAGGCATTTATCCTAAGGTTATGAAAATGCTAAATCAAAAGGATATGTGCATGGAATAGGATCGATTTCACATTGCACTCCTGATAAAATAGAAAAAAAAAATCACCTGAAAACTCAACAAAATACATCCAATTTCTTCAGAAACTCACTAAGCCACTGCCACCAATATGCAGATGTTACTATGATTCCACCCTGCACTCCCTGGGCTTAGTGAAGATGACTTCACCAAGTGTCCCAAGTCTCACATTTCCAGGGCTCTACTCCACTAGGAAAGGGAAAAAAAAAAAAACCAAAACACAGGCTGGGAGTATGGATCAACATGTCAATGCACATGTCCAACAGAGAAGCAATTACAGAAGCCAGACTTCCCAACTTCTGCACCCTATAAAGAATTTAAGTCCACATTCCCAGAAGGGCAAATGTTAGGGGAAGATGACCAAGGGCTCTGAACTTCAATTCCATCAGAAGCTGGAAATAGAAAGGGGGGGGGGGCAATCACTCAGAAGTAGTAGTGTCTTAGGAAGGATGAGGAGGGAGGACCATAGAAAAATGGGCAAATGTATGCAAATTTACATAGAGAAATAATAGTCAGCTCATATCTGTGAACTTGGGAAAACTATTACAGTTTCCAATGGAAAGAGTGGGGACACAGAACTCATGGGAGGTGGCGGGAACAGTGTGGAATTATAACCCTGTTATCTTATAATTTTGTAAATAAATATTAAATCACTGAAAAAAAATTTTAGAAAAAGATGTGTGCATCCCTATGCTCAAAGCAGCATTATTCACACTAGACAAAATAATATCAATCTAAATATCCACCAGTGATGACTGGATAAAGCAGCTGTGGGATAGATATTCAACTATATACTGCCATTTAAAAGATGAGAGTGGGGGTAGATAGCATAATGGTTATGCAAAGAGACTCTCATGCCTGAGGCTCCAAAGTTCCAGGTTCAATCCCCCACACCACCATAAACCAGAATTGAGCAGTGCTCTGGTTAAAAAAAAAAAAAAAAAAAAGATGAGATACATTCCCAGCTTTGACCATGGACTGTGAACAGAGACTTGGAGGTTACACAGGCTCCTACACTAAATGTGAATATTTATGGGCCCTACGTCAGACTGATATGGTGAACAGTTAACTGTATTTATATATGTTCTTCAAGTTTGGCAGCTACTCTACCCTAATCCAGACTCATTTATTCCTTCCTTCCTTCTTTCCTTCCTTCCTTCCTCCCTTCCTTCTTTCCTTCCTCCCTTCCTTTTTTGTGTTCAGGGCTATTGCTGGGTCTCAGTGCCTGCATTACTAGTCCACTGCTCCTGTGGCCTGCATTTATTTATTTATTTATTTATTTATTGGATAGGACAGAGAGAAACTGAGAGAGGTGGGGAAGATAAGGAAAGAAAAAGACAGACACCTGCAGACCTGTTTCACCACTTGTGAAAAGACCCCCCCCCCCCGCAGGTGGGGAGCCAGGAGTTTGAACCGGGATCCTCGCGTGGGTCCTTGTATTTTGTACTATGTGTGCTTAACCTGGTGTGTCACTGCCTGACCCCCCTAATCCAGGTTTCTAGCCCTACTCTGAACTCTGAATACATCTTCCCAGACAATATTTTTAGCCCACCTCCATGTTACCTATCAAGATCAGATAAAAAATAACTAAAATCATGGGCCCCAAGGAACATACCTGAAATATACTTACAAGCTTCTTACCACCTAAGATCCCTATTCTTATCTGCTCCATTCCTACTTTCTGGTTCCTATTTATTAAACATTTTATCCTGCCTCATACCTTCCTGCTTTTCAGAAACCAGGTTTCAGATGCTACTATGATTCCATCCTGAACTCCATGGACGAATGACCTTACCAGTGTGCCCCAGAACCTCACCTCTCCAGAGCCCTAGCCCACTAGGGGAAGATAACAAACAGGCTAGGGTTATGGATTGACCTGCCAATGCCTATGTCCAACAGAGAAGCAATTACAGAAGAAGAACTTCTACCTTCTGTACCCCCAAAATAACTTTGGTCCATACTCCCAGAGGGGGAGAAATGTTAGGGGAAGATGACTAAAGGACTCTTTTCCAGAGAGAGAAGACATTAAAGACATTAAAAAAGACATTCAGAAGTAGTAATAACTATAGCTATGATAAAATGGAAGAGAAGGCAGGACCATAGAAAAAAATGGGAAAAAATAGATAGATAGATAGATAGATAGATAGATAGATAGGCAGACAGACAAACAGTTATACAAATTATAGTCAGTCTACATCTGTGACCTTGGGAGAACTACTACAGTTTCCAATAAAGGGAATGGGGACAGAGAACTCTAGTCCTGGGAATGGTGTGAGATTATACCCCTGTTATATTGTAATTAAAAAATCCCTAATACAAATAAAATTAAAAAAAGAGAAAAATATGCTGGTGATCAAGGGAATGGGAAAGATGGGTGAGAAGGAAAAGGGAGTAGCCTTTCTGGCAGATGGCACTGGAACTTTGATAATGAATGAGTAAGTAGTATACACAGGTACACAAATGTGTTCATAGTTATAAAAGTGTTCATAAAAAATCTTTCACAAAAATACTACAAACCAAGGTTAAATCAAGTTTAAAATAAAAACAGCTCTTGAGTCCCAGAGTACACAGAATGTTTAAATATGTGGATTATGCAGTCATACTCCCTTCAGTTCAAATCTTGGCTATATATTTTGAGTTTCAGTCATTTTGAGCAGGCCTTCATGTCTTTTTGTGTTTGTTTCCTGGAAATCAAGTCTCAATCTACTTTGAGGGATCACTGCTATTATTAAATGGCAAAGTACATTCAAAGCAAGTAGCACAGTGCTTGTCACATATCGAATCCCCACAACAGTCACTTATTAGATAAACCCAGAGAACATGAACTAGTCAATGTCAAGTGCCAGGTAATTGGTAGAAACAAACTGCATGAAAGGAATTAAAATGTGACAGATGCCAGAAGAAAGCTGGTCACAGTTAAAAAAAGAATCTGAGCCAGGTTGTGAAAACAGGGTGAGGAGGACATTGACAACCAATGCTATGGCATGCTGCCAGTCTCTTTTCTTCTACCTTAGAGCAGGAGCATGGCGTGAGGCGGTGCCACCCAACAGCCCCACAGGCAGAACCTGCTGCGAACCAGAGGCAGCACTGGCTCTGCCTTGCACGCTGCCTCCAGATGCCGATAGCCCTAACACGGGCTTGCTCAGGGCTCTCCCAGCTCGGCATTTAAGCTCAACTTGAGCTAAGTTTTGTTTGTTTGACTATGTGCTGCAGTTAGATATTTTTAAGATATCTGGAACTGGGGCATTATACGGGTGTGACTTAATCACTCAGGGCCACTTTTTTATTCAGAAAGACAGAAAACACACACACAACTTCTGCACTAGAGGCTTTTCTGTTGTCAAAGCGTCTCTCCTGTGATCCAAATTGAACCTGGGTCAGGGACATAGCAATGCAAGCACTCTTCCTGGTAAACTTTCTCTCCAGTCCTTTTGTTGCTCTTTGAATTTGTACATTTCTAGTTGTTTTTTGGTTTGTTTTTTTTGTTGTTGTTGTTGTTTTTTTTTGCCTCCAGGGTTATCACTGGGATTCAATGCACACACTACAAACCCACTGCTCCTGGTGGCCATTTTTTCCACTTTACTGGTTAGGACAGAGAAATTGAGAGAGGAGGGGGAGGTCAAGAGAAGGAAAGAGAAAGAATCTGCAGACCTGCTTCACCCTTCATAAAGTCCTCCTTGCAGATGGGGAGCCAGGGACTTGAACCCGGATCCTTACATTTTGTACTATGTGTGCTTAACCGAGTGCAACACCGGCTGGCCTCCCATCTCTACATTTTTCTATCATTTCTTTGAGGGCCTTCTTTGAGAAGTAATAAGAATAAATAGGGTGAATCACAGAAGGAACTAAAAGGCTTTTTATGATGTCTAAAAAAAAAAGAATACTGTCAGGTCTATTAATCAGTGAACAAATGGCTTCACTTGGGTTCTGAGGGTAAATGAATTTCAGACCCAATGTGAGTGTATAATTCTCTTATCACTTACCAGTGCTCCTCAGCATACAAAAGGATAGCAGAGCTGCCCCGCCCGCCCCGCCCCCCCCACAGCTCCCCCTCCTCCAGCTGACCACAGAAATAAGAAGGGAGTGAGAGAGTGGGTCACTCTCTGAGGATGTGCCCTTGGTGCCATTTCTTCTCCCGGGAGTGACAACAAATTGTTCGCCCTATCCGTTCAGGATTCCCAAGGACAGTTGTACAAACCCCTGCTTAGCACTGTGAGAGGCGGTACTAAATGAAGGGGAGGGGTGGGCAGTCTAATGCTTGGGAAATGACATGAAGACTCCATTGTGCCAACATCACTCACATGCACATCTTTTCGGTGAAGGTTCTGAGAAAGCCTACGACAGAGAGAGCAGTTTAACTTTAGTTCAGAGGACTTCTCAAATTGATTTGGCCAGGAGTCTTCTTTTCACGCAACACCTATTAATCATTGCTCAGAAGCTAAGTACCCACAGAAGGCAATATGAAAATGTTCAAGATAATTATTTCCTCACTGACTTGCCTTCACTTGCTTAGACTCTGGTACAGACTTACGAAAATATGAACCAGCAGTTAAGCGAATGAATGTGCAAACAAGAAAGTAGCCACACTGTTTCCCAGGACTTGTGAAAAGTATAGTGGTTGTCAGAGTGGGGGCTTTGATACCCCAGTGAGCTGTACATACCCACATGCCCATGAAATCTTATGATTCTGTAAACCAATGTGAAATCATAAGTAGAATAAATAAATAACTGCATAAACAAAATAATCCATCAGAATTGGACCACTCTAATAAATTAGCTATTTAAAATGTTCCAACCTTCCTCACTTCTTTCCTCCCTCCCTCCTTCCCTCCCTCCCTTCCTTCCTTCCTTCCTTCCTTCCTTCCTTCCTTCCTTCCTGCTACCAAGGGTATCACTGGGGCTGGTTGCCTGCACAACTCTACTGTGCCTGGAAGTCAATTTTTTCTTCATTATACTTTACAAAGGCTAAAAAACAGAGATAGAAAGGGAGAGAGGAAAATGAGATGAGAGAGACATCTGTAGGACTGCTACACCACTAATGAAACTTCCCCAGCAGGTAGGGACTAAGGGCTTAAACCCAGGTTCTCATATGTGGTAATGTGTATGCTCTACTGGGTAAGCTACCACCCAGACCCAATATTAACTCTTTTTCTCCATAAGAACCCAAAGGAGGGGCCCAAGCGGTAGTTTACCCACTATGGTGCATGCCCTGCAATCCACATAGTTTAGGTTTGAGTCCCAGCAATACACAGGCATCCAATGGCACTGGTAGAAACTCCAGTGTTGTGGTGTCTCTCCCACTCTCTGTGTATCTATTTGAAAGTTAAGTGTCTGAAAATACAGTTCCAGTGTGGCAAATGCTTTGCTATGTGCACAGTTCAGGTTTAAGTCCCAGGAGCCCATGAAAGTGCCAGGGTACTGAGGGAAGCTCTGAGGAAAGGTGCCTCTCCTTCTGTGTCTGTCTCTCTAACTGAATCAAAAAGTTAATCTTGATAATTCCAGTATCAAGCTGAAAAACTCAGTCTGGGACAGTATTGGCACCTCAGTTGTCCAGTTTCATGGAGAAGGACACGGCAAATCAATAGTAGTACTCCAAGTGTGACTGCTTGTGCTGTGATCCTCAGTGATCATTACTTCTTGCATGCAATCTCAGCTGAAGACTAGACATCGGGGTCTAAGTTTTCCCTAGAAAGACTGAACTGGCAGCAACCGGGTTGTATTCAAAACTTGCTAAACTCAGGGTAAAATCCAGTTGTAGAGACAGCTTACTTTATAAGAACAACAAAAAGGGAAGACACAGGAAGTCTAAGATTATGACCAATGAGATACCATAGCTGTAGAGTATGAGTCTACTACGAGTACCACCAACTAAAGACAGGACTGACTTGGGAAGTAGGCCAATAGGAGGCATCTACACCCTCCCTGAAACAAGAATTTGGGCATGGTGGGACTAATTGGCAGGGTGCTTTGCAAACTTGAATTCAGTATCTGATTCTTTAGAATATGAAACAGCAGCTGTCAGGAGAAGCAAACATTTCCTAGTATTGTTATAGCACATTAGTGAATATTTAGTGAGAATCCACTGAGCATAAGATGCTGAATTGCTGTTTGAAGGGACCCAGAGGTATTCTGGGCTATTTAAGTCAGTGAACTTAATGACCCAAGTGCAATTAACAAACAGATAATACCACCAATGGACAGTAAAGGTAGTAGTGATTAGGAGAAAGGAGAAATAAAAAAATATGACCTGTGTTATGGAGGAAGGATAACCTAATGGTCTCCTGGAAGCATAACTAGGACTCAGCTAGACAGAGGCAGATCAGGTGTACCTTCAGGTGTGGGTCTACCAGGAGACAAGCCCAGGAGGCAAACACTGGTGTTCACAGCCAGTCAGTGGTCTGATATAGTTGGAGAATGTGGTTTATACTAAGACATATCACATAGATGATTAGACAAGTTGGGACCAAGATGAAGAGAATCTTATTTTGGGCCAAAATGAAGAAATATATTTTTTGGACTGAACATTGTGAGTAGGAGAGCAATGAAAGCATTGGAATAGGACTGTGATTTAAATAAGACTTATAAGCAAGAAGTTAGCACATGGTGTGGCAGGTGGACTGGAGCAAGCACAGATTGTAGGCAGAGAGAGGAGGCAGCATGTAGACCTTCATGGTGACTTTATTATTTCCATCTATTTTGCATGCAGATCTTAAAAATTTTCCACTGGAGAAGACTTTATAAATAAATGTTTATATAAGGAGATTGGAAAAAATTAATTTTTAAAAATATTTTTATTATTTATTCCCTTTTGTTGCCCTTGTTGTTTTATTGTTGTAGTTATGATTGATGTTGTTGTTGGATAGGACAGAGAGAAATTGAGAGAGATGGGGAGGACAGAGTGGGAGAGAGAAAGGTAGACACCTGCAGACCTGCTTCACTGCTTGTGAAGTGACTCTCCTGCAGGCGGGGAGCCGGGGGCTCGAACCGGGATCCTTATGCCAGTCCTTGCACTTTGCGCCACCTGCGCTTAACCCGCTGTGCTACCGCCCGACTCCCGGAAAAATTTAATATTTAATGAGTTCAGTTCTCTGTAATGTCCAGAGTCCCCTTTGATAGTAAATTTGGTGATCAGGAAATGCATTAATTTTTTTAAGTCTAATAGAGGACCATTAGAATAAAGAATCAATGGGACTAGACTAGATGACTCTATGTTGAACACAGTCTTACAGTAGTTATGAGATGAGCTTGTGGGTGAGGATCCTGACCAAGAATGGTGTGTGTGTGTGTGTGTGTGTGTGTGTGTGTGTGTGTGTGTGTGTGTGTGTGTGTGTGTGAATGAAGACTTTTAGGAACATGTCTTAACTGATATGACTTAAAAAGATGAGTAATGGGCTGTAGAGACAGCATAATGGTTATACAAAAGATTCAAGGGATTTATGCCTAAGGCTCTGAGGTTCCAGGTTCAATCCCCCACATTACCATAAACCACACCAAGCAGTGCTCCAAAGAACAACATCTCTTCAAGCACCAACAAAAAGAATGTCAGCCCTGGGTATGGGCTGGTGAGACCTGAAACACCATTGAATTCTTGAATTCTTCTGTGTGCAAGGCTAGCTTGAATACTTCTGTTTGTTCTGTTAAATGAGAATGTTTTTTGTCATGACTCCTGTGGGGCCTGTTGAAGGTTTTAAAGCCGAGGAGTATGATGGTCATAGTTGTGTGAAGAGAAAGACCTGTGGAAGACAGCTTGCAAGGAATGACTCAGGGCAGGAAAGAGGTACTTAAGAGGTAGTTGAAGGAATACAGTTGGGAGGTCAGAGTCCTTAATGAGAAAGTTGCTGAGTCTGTGAAGGGAGAGGGCATTGTTTCAGTCAGCACTGAGTCACAGTTATCTATTTGGTTAACCATGTGAGATTGCCAATCTGTGAGCAGAAGCTGTCAAAGAGTGGCAATTCCACATGCTTCACCCTAGCTGGAGCAGAAGAAGTTGCTGATCTTTCAGCCCTGAGGGATAAGGAGAGGGAGCTTCCACAGCAATTCTTAGGTTTCTGGTTAAATACACCTGAAGACCTGGAGCACCGTCTTCCTGACTCTGAGTCTGAGAAGCAGTGAGGATGATGGTCCATTTAAATTCAAAAAAGTAAAATTTGAAGGGCCCAGGAGAAGGTGGAGATTATCTGTGGACACAGGGTCCTGAGGCTAGCCACAAGTAGACCACCTGCTATCTTTACCCTGAACCTGATATCCTGGGATTTTTTTTATGGTGGTGTATTTAGTTTTAATTGAAATGTTGCCTAAAGTTGGGTCATAATTAACCCCTCTGGAACATCTCATGATTCTTCTCTAAGCAGGGTAAAGTACTAGGGGGGTGCCCAGCAGAAACTAGCCCATGACAATGACTTCTGTCTTCAATGTACCTGATTTTGGGGTCTGGGCAGGTGGTGGTGCACCCTGTTGAGCACACATATTATCATTCAGAAGGACCTGGGTATGAGCCCTTATTCCCCAACTGCAGGGGGAACTGCTTCAGGAGCAGTAAAACAGGCATATCGGTGTCTTTTACTCTCCTACCCTATCTTCTGCTCCCCTCTCAACTTCTCTCTGTCCTATGGAATAAAATAGAAAGGGGGGGAGAAGGAAAAAATGGCTACCAGGAGTGGTGGATTTGTAGTGCTGGCACAGAGCCCCAGAGATAAGTCTGGTGGTAATTAAAGAAGAAGGAGTATGAGTAGGAGAAGAAGAGGAAGGAGAAAGAGGAGGAGGAGAGGGAGAAGGAGAAGGAGAAGGAGGAGGAGGAGGAGGAGGAGGAGGAGGAGGAGGAGGAGGAGAAGGAGAAGGAGAAGGAGAAGGAGAAGGAGAAGGAGAAGGAGAAGGAGAAGGAGAAGGAGAAGAAGAAGAAGAAACCCTATTCCTGTGATCATGCCTAAAATGTGTGGGGTAGCAGAGTTTACGCATAAGATTGACTGAGTCTTTATATGAGTTATACTTGAGATCATCATCAGAGACCTCTTTGCAACAGTACTGTTTAAGAAAAAAAATTGCCTGTAATCCACCAGACAAACAAGAATAAACACATCCTGGGAACAGCTCCAGTTACTCCAGTGTGTGTTATCACTTATGGATATAGTGTGTGTGTGTGTGTATTGTGTGTGTGTGTGTGTGTGTGTGTGTGTGTGTGTGTGTGTGTGTGTGTGTGTGTGATCAAAGCAAGCATGCACTGTTCAAGATTCAGACCAGGGCTGAAGGTCTTCAACAAAGATAAATGAACTGGGGCGAGGAATGAGAAATGGCTTAGCTAGGTGCTATGGAGAATGCAATTGCTTCTTCAGATTTTTTAAAATAACATTTTGTGCACATCTCAACATTATCCAAAAATTCCCAAGCCTGAGGTGCTATCTCCATTTTCCTTTCTAAAGTATAACCTTTCTCCTGCTCAGAGAAGGACGATAAAGCTGAGAATAGCCATATACAGACGCATTTAAAATGCCCTGGGCTTTGTGAAATGCTTGATACAATGGCTATAATTAAAAAGTATATATTTTCTTTATTTTGATGAGAGAGAGGGAGAGAGAGAGAGAGATGAGAGCACCGCTCAGCTTTGACTTATGATGCTATGGGTGAATGAACATGGGACCTCTAGAAGCATGTTGGCCATTGGGGTAAAGATGACTGACCCATGTGGAAATCAAAGCCCATTGTTATTCACTTCTTTTTAAAAAAAATATTTACTTATTCCCTTTTGTTGCTCTTGTTTTTTATTGTTGTAGTTATTATTGTTGTTATTTATGTTGTCATTGTTGGATAGGACAGAGAGAAATGGAGAGAGGAGAGGAAAACAGAGCGGGAGAGAGAAAGATAGACACCTGCAGACCTGCTTCACCACTTGTGAAGTGACTTCCCTGCAGGTGAGGAGCCGGGGCTCGAGCCAGGATCCTTATGCTGGTCCTTGGGCTTTGTGCCACCTGCGTTTAACCCACTGTGCTACTGCCCGACTCCCTTTTATTCACTTCTTCTTAAAAAATATTTAATTAATTCATTAATTTATTTATTTACTAGCTAGAGACAGAAAGAAGTTGAGAGGGGATGGGGAAGATAGAGAGGGAGAGTGACAGAAAGACACCTGTAGCACTGCTTCATCACTCATGAAGCTTTCCCCCCGCAGGCAGGGACCAGGGGCTTGAACCTTCATCCTTGTGCACTGTAACATGAGGGCTTAACCAGTGTGCCACCACCTGACCCCACCTTTTATTCACTTCTAAGGCCCTGCTTTCACTTCCATTTTAAGCTACACTGACAACTATCACATCTTATACTGTCCTTCTTTTTCCTCTTCTCTCAGATAAGGGAAACAGTACCTGACTCCTTTGGGTTTTCTCTAAATTCTCTTCCCTCTCAGTGATGGGACAAAAACAAAGGTTCCTGGTAACAAAAGTTCCAAATCCCAGTGTAACTAGGGTTCAGAGACCTCTGGTCATCTTCCCTTAACATTTCCCCTTTAGAGCATATGAGCCAAAATTCTTTTTGGGGTACAGAAGGAAGGTGTTATGGCTTCTATAGTTGCTTCTCTGCTGGACATGGATGTTAGGAAACCACCTCCTAACCCAGGACAAACCCTACAGTCAGGTCAACCCCACCACCAATGTACATCCCACCAGCTCCTTAGCCCTCTTCCCTTGCCCACTTACCCCTAGGTGTCCAGGAAGCCTTCCAGCCAAGCCCTTCAGGGCTGTGATAACAGATACTACAGGTGAATTGCCTCAAATTTCTCATACAATTTTCCAGGAAACACTTAATATAAGTGGCCTATAATCTAGTCTGTAAGCTCTTTGAAGGTCATTGTTTTATGTATCTTTTGTGTGTGTGTGTATGTGTGTGTGTGTATGTGTGGTGTATGTGGTAAGGGTGTGTGTGTGTGTGTGTGTGTGTGTGTGTGTGTGTGTGTGTGTGTGTCTTATGACTAGTGGTAGACTATTAGTAAACTATTGGCAGACACTCAATGGCAGTGGCTGTATGAATGGATAGATAACTGCAAGCACCACCAATGGCTCCTCCATCATTATCCAAATCCCAGGATGTTTTCCTGATTCAGTTCATTTTGACATCTGTGTCCCAAAACAAGAAGGGAAAAAAAATCCCAATCCCTGAGGCAAGTGATTTACTTTCAGGTTAATCTCCTTAAATATTTGTGCCTGGAGCTAATGGCAAAAATTCTCCACAGTAACAGGCAGGATATAATGAGATAGAGAGTGTTCAGAGTGACTTCTGAAAATATGTTCTGCTCTTGTAAGCTGAAATGTGTCACATGCATGTAAGGTGCTCCCGTAGCTTCATTTCTCATAAAATGAGCTTCTGAGGTTCTGAGGTTTTTTTTTTTTAACTGCATGAGTGTTGTTGGGAGATTTCAATGCAATTCTATTACATTTACTAAATGTCTGATAGAAAGCAGTGAAGCAAGTTCCCAAACATGAGACAATGTCTCCCCCAAAAGAACTTAATTCTCCTACACTGCTGGTGGGAATGCAAACTGGTACAGCCCCTTTGGAAGAGTGTATGGACAGTCCTTAAATAAATAAAAATGGAATTTCCTTATGACCCAGAAATACCACTGTTCTGTTAGGAATTTATTCAGTGGACACTCAAATACTAATTAGAAGGGACATATGCACCCGTATGTTCATAGCTGCATTATTCACAATAGCCAAAGAGTAGTAGCAGCCTACCTGCCCATTATTAGGTGACTGCCTAAAGAAGTTATAGGATATATATTCCAAGGAACACTACTCTACAATAAAAAAAAAAAAAGATGGTCTTGTGTCCTTTGAGACAAAATGGATAGAACAGGTGGTCCGGGAGATGGTGCAGTGGATAAAGCAGTGGACTCTCAAGCATGAGGTCCTGAGTTCGATCCCTGGCAACACATGTACCAGGGTGATGCCTGGTTCTTTCTCTCTTCTCCTATGTTTCTCATTAATAAATAAATGAAATCTTTAAAAAAATGGATAGAACTGGAGGTGATTATGCTTAGTGAATTAAGTAAAAAGAAGAAAGAACTATCAGATGATTTCACTCATATGTGTAATCTAGAGATCTGACACATGAACTTTTAAGAAAAAAAAAAAACAGAAGCAAGTAAACTGTTTCTAACTGTGAGAACTATGTTGGTTATCTTTGGGAGGTAGGAGGGTGGGATACAGAACTTTGGTGGTGGGTGTGGTGTGGTGTGGAGCTATACACTGCAATCTTACAATCTTGTAACTTATTAATCAAAAAGTGAACATTTAAAAAAGAGCTCTTAATCTCATGATGATGGAAAGGTTCCAAAGCTTTCTTAAGCCTAGAATGCAGAAGCCCAGCCTGTGGCCTCTATTTCTAATTTAGTAAGTTCATACTCACCAGCACAGTACCCCACGAAGTTGAGGAACTGCTCCTCCTTACAGCTGGTCCTGCAGCTCCCATCAGTAAGGGTGACATGAGGGTGACAGGAGATGCAATCAGATTCCAAGGGGCCACGGCACTGCCTGCAGGTTGGGTGACATTCTAGGGGGAGAGAAAGCAAGAACGAAGAATTAAGCTCTCAGTCCAACATGTCAGTACATGCAGGATTGAATACACTCAGCAAAGTGCATTCAGAGCTGACCTCAAACACTGGCCACCTCAGGAAGCTTCCTGAGCGAGGCTGGCACAACCTTAGAGCTCAGTTCAGTGACATCTGGAGTCAGTGAAGATAGCACACATGATGAGAGTTATTAAAATGGAGTAACTGGTCACACATTCCAGAGAACCTAGAATAACCACATCAAAAAGCCAACGTCAGTAGAAGGCCTTCTCCCCTTCTTGAAATGGCATGAGTCAGATAGAGCAAGACAGGGAAAGGAGCAAGATACTCTGCTTCTCTGAAAGTGTTGACAACCAAAGGAGGAACCACACACACCAAGGGACATCAAAACTTTTCCATAGCTAGATGCCAGCCATAGCCATAGTTTCCTTTTGGATCACAAGTGGGATGCCTATTCCGGCAGGTGTGCTTAATTAGTATATTTAAAATTACATTAAAAAGTCTTCTTTCTTGAGGTTACTACAAGCTGTGTTTGAAGTTCAGTTTTTGAGACGAATTTATGTCAAAGCTCTGCTTCTCCAGAAATACCACCAAATTAATAAGAGGCACCATACTGCTGATAAATAAATAAATAAATAAATACCAAACAAACAAGCGAGTCACAGTCGGTGTAGGCAATAAAGGGAAGGATGGCAAGCAATGAAAGAAGTTGCAGCTGCAGAGGCATTCTTGTTGCCAAAGCAGGCGGCGAGAGCAAGTGCATGGCAGGAGATGTGAGGAGCTCTCTGCCAAGGAAGAGGGGGTCTAAGCAGCCTGATTCCTGGAGGAAAGGAGGGGAGGAACTGGAGCTGGGTGGCACTGGCTGGAAATGAAGACAAAAATGCCCTTCTGGCTCAGAGTTGGTGGGCAAACTGCCTCTTACTTCTTCTGGAGAAAAGCCAGGAGAAGATAAAGAGTTATTTAAAAAAAAAAAAAAAAGTAAGAAAAATGAACTGCTGATTAGAAGGTTAGCACTAGCTATCACCCTTTCTACATTCCTGGGGCTCTTAACTTTAAAAAAGCCTGTCCAGAAGATACCAGCATTCTTGAGATGGTTTCCAGCTCCTGGTTCTTCCTCCCCACCAGGAGATTTCCAGTGGCTGAGGAGCTCGCCGTGCCAGCCCTCTGCTGGCTCCGAGGGGCAGAGGTGTAGGCAGAGAAGGATGGGAACTACTCAGTAGTTACTTCCCCAAACAGTTTACACATAGAAAACCAGCTGGGCTAGGCAAAGCACACAGGAGGATGAACAACAGTTTTTAAGGGCACCATCCCTGACAAAGGATCAGTTCCACTCTCCCACTGGGCCTGATGGGAGTGGTTAAAGCCAAGTGGAGAATCAGGCCTGAGAGAGATTAAAAAGGTACTTGAGAAAGGAAAATTCCCAAGTAAATATAGTATTGATCTTCAATCGTCTAAAATTGTGTTCACATTAAATGCCCTCTTTGAAGCCTGAGGCTAGAGGAATCTAACAATTGTTCCTTTATTCTAAAAAAGAGTTTTTAAATTTTACAACATGCTTTCCAGCTCCATAAATATATGCAATATAATGTCATAACAATGGACTGTTTCCTACAAGCTGTTCTCAGCTGTCTATTTTCAGAACTAAAATGGTAATCATGACAGAATGTGTTTCTGTCTTTTAATCCATTGCAACAGAAAAAAATATAGTACTACAGTAAGGTGTTAAAATTTTAGTATTTTGTCAATTCCTATAAAACCCTGAACTAATCTCAGCTGGCAACTTCTAGAGTTTCCGGTTCTGAAATATAAAGATGGTTTGAAATATATATCAGACTGAACTATAAAATAAATACTTCTCTTTCCTCTCCCCAATACCTGATTCTATACAAATGCCTTAGAACCTGCGGTAGCTTGTCACCGTGGTAATGACCAGCATCAAGCCCACCCCTTCCTGTATGGATAGGATCCATTGGCTCCATTTTTTTCCGCATCACCCACAACTCCTCCTCAGAAGAACAGGATTTCACTTGTTTCATCTCTACTCCCAAAGTTCAGGACAAGGATTTACAGCCCAAACCCTTGATATGACATTTTTAATTACAGTGTCTGGCTGCCCATCATGACAAAACATGAGCATACGGACTATGCCCCAGCATGTTCCATACGCACCTGTACAACTGCTGTCCTGGCTGAAGTATCCATCCGGGCACTGGGAGAGGCAGCGCCCATCCAGCAGTACGTGGGAAGATGGGCAGGCTGTGCAGTGCTGGGCACTCTTCCCGACACACCCCAGGCAGGACTGGTGGCAAGCTGGATAAAGAGCAGAAAACACAACAGTCTCTGAGGGACAAGGGCAGTATCTCTGTCTCTCTTGTTACAGCCCCTGGCTGGGATCCATCCTGCACACTCACTGGGTTTTGCCCATGGTTTTAGGATGGTGCACATCTCATGCACTTGTTTCTGAAAAGTCAAAGTCCTGCAAAGCAAGCACCTGCAGAATACATGTCACAATAGAAAAACAGCCTCATGTAGAGTCATATGTTTCTTTTGTCCCATGCTTCCATTCTCAGATAGGGAGCAAGAAGCCACAGTACTCTAGAGGAAAGTTCTCCTGAAGGAAGGAAGAGCAGCATAGCTGGCAATGAACTGCTTCACCAGGCTGCTCAGACTAAAGGGACAGAGAGGAGGGTGCCATCCTTCTCTCTGTTACCTGTACTTACCTGTGATTCATATTTTCTCAGGTAAAACCATATGAATGTGGTGTTTTCTTCTGGGGAAAATATAGCATTGTTTCCTGATTCCACAAAAGTTTATACAGTGCCTATTCTCAGGTAGAACTCCACCCCCCAAAGGACAGAAGTGAACCAATATTTCAAACACTCAAATTAGCTGTGTTCATAGACACACAAACAAATAAATGGGAGATTATCAACAGGGGGCAAAATAACAGAGCAAATAAGAGCATCACCTCAAAACTCTGTGACCTTGACTAAGCTACATAATTTCTCATCAAAGCTCCTACTTCTTCAACTCAAAAACGAAAATATAAACCGTACATGCCACGTAGGGTGTTGTGGACACTAATTGGGTTGATGCATGTAAAGTGCCTGAAAGTATGTTGGACACATAGTCAGAGTTTAGGGAATCTCAGTCACAACTATTACCATTACCTGCAGTAAGTGACCAGAGGTTTAAAAAGATTTTTTTCTTGCCTCCAGGGTTATTGTTGGGGCTCTGTGCCTGCACCACAAATTTACTGCTCCTGGAGGCTACTTTTCCCCTTTTGTTGCCCTTGTTTTTTTATAGTTGTTGTGGTTATTATTGTTGTTATTGATGTCATTGTTGTTGGAGAGAACAGAGAGAAATGGAGAGAAGAGGGAAAGACAGAGAGAGGGAGAGAAAGACAGACACCTGCAGACCTGCTTCACCGCTTGTGAAGTAATTCCCCTGCAGGTGGGGAGCCAGGGGCTGGAACCGGGATCCTTATGCTGATCCTTGCACTTCATACCATGTGTGCTTAGCCCGATGCACTACTGCCCGACCCCCTAAAAAGAAATATTTTAAAAGAAAATATCTCTGCTTAGTTAGCTACATCAGACCTTGAAGAATAAAAGGGCTTTAGTGTCATTTTCCGAGGGTAACCAATGGGTTAGTTATGCCTTCATGTTTTCTGTATTTCTAATACTTTGACATCTGACCATCAGGGACCTAGTGAGAAAACCCCTCAATTTCTGGTTGTCTCTATCTAATATACAAATAAAGATAACAAAAAATTATAAAAAAAACAGAACAGAATACATCAACTGGTATATATGCAACTATTACAAAAGAAATGGACACAATCCATTATTTAAGACATATTTAACACAATATAAAATAGTACTTAATAGAAATTCAGATGGCACCACTAAACACACACACACACACTTAAATTATACTGTCAACATAACACTTTCCAGAATGATTTGGGAAAACAACATACTTCTGTGTGCTTAAATATTCCTGTGATATGTTTCTACTAGACTTTATACAAACTGTTAAAATCCCTAGCTCTTTCTGTTATACCTCCCTAGTGAACAGATAACTAAAGTATTTCACTGTTGGGTTATAACCTGGGGAGCAGTGAATAAATGTGTGATACCCACACAATGTATCTTTTTTATTTAATTCACTCCATTTGGGTGCAAAGTTAATGCTGACAAGGTGACTCTGCATAAAGGTTATTACTGAATTAGATAAAACAGAAAAGCAAAGAGCTGAGTTGAAATCCAATGGGCCAGAAGTTCCAGGAGAAAGTCTCTTTGCCACCCACTAACTTTAGAAATAAGCCTCACAGGAGTCAGGCGGTAGCGCAGCAGGTTAAGCACACATGCTACAAAGCGCAAGGACCAGTGTAAGGATCCTAGTTCGAGACCCTGGCTCCCCACCTGCAGGGGAGTCGCTTCACAGGCAGTGAAGCAGGTCTGCAGGTATCTATTTTTCTCTCCCCCTCTCTGTCTTCCCCTCTCCTCTCGGTTTCTCTCTGTCCTATCTAACAACAATGACAACAATAAGACAACAAGGGCAACAAAAGGGAATAATAAAAAAAAAGCCTCACTAGAAATGAGCATGGCCAACTTCAGAATCACTTTCACTGCAAATGTTTAAGCACCACGTAGACAGGGAGTCAGAGAGAGAGCTGCCATGTGACACAGAGTGCCCATCCTCTCAAAGTGCCTTTCCCTCACTGATGCAGTCTGCCTACAGGTCCAGTCATTTGCATTTGCATCTTTAAAACCCTCTTATCCAATTTCAGTTCTGTGCTGCTTTGGGAAATGTCTTGCACGATTTCAATGACTTTTATGAGGCCTGATCATTTTATAGAAGCTGATTTCATAGCAGAAGTTCTGGTTTGAAATCTAAGTTCCTTCAAGGAAGACTAACCCCATTATAGGGCATCTATGGAAGAGCTATGAAAGAAGTTCTATAAATAATTTCTCCAAGTAATGCTCCATTTTTAGAAAGAGTGCCTCTCCAGTTGATAGCTAAGTATATTTCTGAAAGAGCACAACTGAGCTTCTTAAGCACTGAAGGTGTCAGTACTGAAAGTATCCTTAGGTGGCTGTAAAGTCCAGTCAAGTGACACCAGAAAAACTGCACCTGAAATAATTAAAATATTGTTATATTTTTTCTATTATATATAATATATATTATGTATATTATATATATAGAAAGAGGTGTATTTCCTATTGACATTCCAGACAATAAGACTTTCTCTTTTGACAAAAAAGAGAAAAAAACGTGGTCCAAGGTCCCTACTTTCACATATACTGATAAAGCCCTCTGATTTTTAATGTCAAAAAACTTTTTTTTTGCCTCCACCGTTATTGCTGGAGCTTGGGGCCTACACCACTAATCCACTGCTCCTGGAGGCTATTTCCCCCCCTTTTTTTGTTGCTCTTGTTATTTTATGGTTATTATTATTATTGTTGTTATTGATGTTGTTGGATATAACAGAGAGAAAATGGAGAGAGGAGGGGAAGATGGGGGAGGGGGAGGAGAAAGATGGACACCTGCAGACCTGCTTCACCGCTTGTGAGGCAACCCCCCCTGCAGGTGGGAAACCTGGGGCTCAAACCTGGATCCTTCCGCCAGTCCTGGTGCTTCCTGCCATGTGTGCTTAACCCACTACTCTACCGCCCAACCCCCTCAAAAACCATTTTTAAGGTCAAAACCAATTTTTTTAGAGGTGAGTCCCCTTGCACCTGTTAGATTTTAGAAACAGACCAAACAACATCACTACAGCCAATTTCAGAACTATTTTCATTGTAAATGTGCAAAGAGGAAGTAGATAACCAGCTGGTTAGTGCCCACATGGCAAAAAAAAAAAAAAAAAAAAAAACTCCTTCAAATTTATCATGTAAATATCAAAATCTTCTAGACTATAGGTTCCAGTACTGTGATGAGAGATGAAAACTAAAATGGGGGAAAATTTAAAATTCTCCCTCTCCTTTTTTAAATTTCTTTACTGGGGAATTAATGTTTTACATTCAACAGTAAATACAATAGCTTGTACATGCATAACATTTCTCAGTTTTCCATATAACAATACAATCCCCACTAGGTCCTTCTGGCATCCTTCTTGAACCTATATTCTCCCTCTACCCACCCCAGAGTCTTTTACTTTGGTGCAACACGCCAACTCCAGTTCAGGTTCTAATTGTGTTTGCTTCTGATCTTGTTTTTCAACTTCTGCCTGAGAGTGAGATCATCTCATATTCATCCTTCTGTTTCTGACTTATTTCACTTAATATGAATTTTTCAAGGTCCATCCAAGATCGACTGAAAATGGTGGTCACCATTTTTTATAGCTAAGTAGTATTCCATTGTGTATATATACCACAACTTGCTCAGCCACTCATCTGTTGTTGGACACCTGGGTTGCTTCCAGGTTTGGGCTATTACAAATTGTGCTGCTAAGAACATATGTGTACACAGATCTTTTTGGATGGGTGTGTTGTTATCTAGCTTCTTGCTAGATTCATTGGGTTTTTCTATGTATACTATCATGTCATCTGCAAATAGGGAGAGTTTGACTTCTTCTCTTCCAATCTGTACCCCTTGAATTCCTTGCTCCTGCCTGATTGCTATGGCAAGAACTTCCAACACTATGTTGAATAGTAATGGTGGTAGTAGGCATCCCTGTCTAGTACCTGATCTGAGGGGAAATGCTTCCAGTTTTTCACCATGGAGTATGATGTTGGCTGTAGGTTTGCTATATATAGACTCCACTATCTTCAGGAATTTTTCATCTATTCCCTTTTTTTGTAGTGTTTTGATCATAAAGGGATGTTGTATTTCATCAAAGGCTTTCTCTGTATCTATTGATATGACCATGTGGTTTTTGGTCTTGCTTTTGTTGATGTGGTGGATCACATTGATTGATTTACGTATATTAAACCAACCTTGCATGCCTAGGATAAACCCCACTTGGTAATGATGACAATCATTTTAATATACTGCTGTATCCGGTTGGCTAGAATTTTGTTCAATATTTTAGCATCTATGTTCATCAGAGATATTGGTCTGTAGTTTTCTTTTTTTGGTTGTGTCCCTGTCTGCTTTTGGTATTAGAGTGATGTTGGCTTCACGGAAGCTGGCAGGGAGTATTCCAGTGTCTTCAATCTTCTGGAAGACTTTTAAAAGTAGAGGTATTAGTTCTTCTTTGAAGGTTTTGTAGAATTTATTTTTAAAACCACCTAATCCAGAACTTTTATTCTTGGGAAGGTTTTTGATAACTGTTTCAATTTCATTAGCTGTGATGGGCCTCTTCATGTTATCTACTTCATCTTTACTTAATTTTGGAAGTTCGTAGGTATCTAGGAAATCGTCCATTTCTTCCTGGTTCTCTAGCTTGGTGGCATAGAGTTGTTCACATAAGTCTCACACGATATGCTGAATTTCTGTGGTGTCTGTTGTGATAGCTCCTCTTTCATTTAGTATCCAATTTATTTGGGTCTTCTCCCTTTTTTTTTTTTGAGTCTGGCTAAAGGTTTGTTGATTTTGTTCACTTTTTTGAAGAACCAATATTTACTTTCGTTGATCTTTTGTATGGTTTTCTTATTTTCAGTGTTATTGATTTATGCCCTAACTTTAGTGGTTTCTGTCCTTCTGGTTGCTTTAGAGTTCCTTTGTTCTTCTTCTCCTTCTCCTTCTCCTTCTTCTTCTTCTAGGTCTTTAAGATGTGCAATCAGGCTGTTTATTTGTGCTTTTTCTTGTTTCCTAATGTGTGCTTGTATGGCTATGAACTTCCCTCTCAGTACTGCCTTAGCTGTGTCCCAAATATTTTGATAGCTTGTGTTGTTAAGTAGTGTACTGTTGAGCTTCCACATTTTGGGACTGTTACTAATCTTTTGTTGATTGTTAAGTGTTAGTTTAATTCCACTGTGGTTTGAGGAGATGCTTGGGATGATTTCAATGCTCTTGAATTGGCTGATGCTGTCTTTGTGGCCTAACATATGGTCTATCCTTGAGAATGACCCATGTGGACTTGAGTAGAATGTGTATTCCAGTTTCTTGGGGTGAATGACTCTGAAAATGTCCAATAGTTCTAGTTTATCTATCTCCTCATTTAGCTCCCTCATGTCATTATTGATTTTATGCTCCCCCAATGACATTTTTCCCCAACCTTTTCTTAGATAGGACAGACAGAAATTGAGAAAGAAGGGGGAGGAAGGGAAAAAGGGGGAGGGCTTGTAGCACTGCTTCACAGCTCATAAAGTTTCTCCCATGCAGGTTGGGGACCAGAGGTTGACCCTAGGTCCTATAGCAACATGCCTGCTCTACTGAGTGCACTACCACTCAGCACCCCCATCCCCAACCCAGTCTTTCATCCTCTGTTTCTATTAGTACTCATTCCCCAATCACTGTCACTCACACTGAAACCCTCCCTATACCTCTTCATCAGCACAGCACAGTCAGTACACACTGATTCACACTTTCCAAGTCTCTTCTGAATCTACCTCACCAGCCCCACAGCCACTAGAGCAGCCTCACCATGAAGCAGACCAATGCAGCAGGGTCCCCACCAGCCCACTCCTCCCCACTTACCCATCAGAGATTGCTACAAGATGCAAATTGCCCAAATTATTCCTTGACTTAAAACTTTTGGATTCTTCTCTATGACCAAGAGTGTCGACTGGAAACTTAACCTCAGCAGAGCACTGAACACACTCGGATCACCCTGTGTCTGCAGCCTCATTCTTCAGTCAATGCTATAAGTTTTCTGCTCCAGGAATGAGTACACTGTATATCTCCACTATGCCTGGTGTTTACACTTGCCATGTCCCTGGGCTGGAACAGAATGTCCTTTTCTGTGATGCTGTTTCCCTTCTACAAAGGTTCCCTCACACCCACCCCTCCAGACAGAAAAACTCATTTGTGCTCTTCAAATAATTTGTGCCTCTTGCCATACTAACACATACCATCTCCTATCAATTATTTGTTCAGATGTCAGTCTCCTTTACTTGGCTATGCTCCTTTTAAGGCACAGTCTGTATCTTTTCCATCTTCTATCTCAATATGTAGTACACCCATACTATATAAGCCAGAAGGGGAAAGCGAAGGCAACTGAACATTCCCCCAAGACCTGCATTCGTATAGCTTATGTCAGCACTGCTGGGACTACATTAAAAGTGTTGCTTAATGTGGAAGTCATGTATTTTATTCAATTAATGCAAGGGGATCGTGGCTTCATAAATAGTAACTTACTCTTAAGCTGAGCAGGCAGACTCTTGCCCATTTATTTCTTTAATTAAAACTCTGCCCTCAGGTCTTTGGAGCTTAGCAACAACTAAATAGATCAAAGCACCCAAAGTATACTTCATTTCTTCTCATTCACCTAACATAAAAGAATTGAACAAAATCATTAGTGAATTTCTTTTTTTAAAGTGTTACTAGTTTAGTGAGTACATTTAATAGGATAGAAGCAGAAAATAACAATTTGTCTCCTTTTTATGCATGCTATCATCTATCTATCTATCTATCTATCTATCTATCTATCTATCTATCTATCTATCTATCTATCTGACATAGAGAGAAAAGATGCAGATAGAGAAAGAAACCAGAGCAATGCTTGGCTCTGGCTTTGGTGGTGCTGGGGACTGAACCTCAGAACCTCAGGCATGAAAAGTCTTGCATAACTGTTATGCTAACCCCCAGCATATTTTTTTCCTCATAAGTTCCCCCGTTTGACCAGCTTTGTTCAGTCCCTGGGTAAAAGCACATCAAGAATTCAGTGCATTGCTAGAAAGATCCTGCTAGTGGATTTCAAAGCTTTAATGTCTTCTCCAGTTACACCTCCTCAGCACAGAAGCCTGGTGTGGCAGGATGGCAGAGCCTGAGCTTGCCTGGTTTCTTCCCTATTTCTCTGTCAAGTTCCTAAAGGTCCTCTTGCAGAGAGTTTACTGATGCCATGTTGCTTCATAACATTCCATGGGCTTCGGATGTACCTCATACAGATAAATCTATATATACTGTACCTGCTACAGGTGGGTTGTTGGAAAAGTCATGATGTATTTTTCCATATGGTGGGGCTGGGGATGGGACCTGACACCTCAGAGCCTCAGGCATGAAGAGTTTTGAATAACCATTATGCTATCTCCCTAGCCCTCTCCCAGTCTTCTCTGAAAGAGGACTACTTGCTGATATTAAAAGCTGTTGCCTCAGGTTCCAGCTTCCAGTCAACCTGCACCTTGATGCTAAGATCTTCCTCTTTGGAACAATAACAGGTCTTGGCACATCTTCAACTACAGGGAGTCACCAAGACAAGTAAGTTTCCTTATGGCATCACAAAGGCTTGGGCAGCAAGGAGGAGCTGCTTAGAAGATCCAGAGAATATACTTGTAGCTGCCAGAAGTGGGGCCAGAGGTGGCAAATGTGAACAAAGGTGATCAAAAGAAAACACTTCCTGCTATAAGATAAATCCATCCTAAGAAGTACAGCAAAATTACTAGTGTCAACAATATCTGCTGTGTATCTGGAATCTGCAAAAAAAGAGTAAATATTAAAAATCACATCACACAAAAAACATCTGTGATGTGATAGATATAAACTTATAGGAGTTATTATTTTGTAAGATATTCATGTCAATTCATCATACTGGGTATATTAAACTAATGTAATGTCCTGTCAGCTATATCTCAATAGAACCAGTAAAGAAACTACTAAAAAGGTGATTCCAAATCGATCTTGATTTTTGTGCAATTTTGCCACTTGTAGTTAAGACCCACTCTAAGGGGGCAAAGCCATCTTCAAGTCTGAAAAAGAATACTTGGACATTTTAGTTGCCAGTTTCCCTGATGTCTACTTGGTTAACACTCTGTGACTATTCCAGGCATTCTAAAAGACTGCTGATACAGGTATGGGGCCACTAAAATATTTATTCTCTCTGTGTGCTTCTCTAAAACATTTCTTCTCTGCTGACATAATACATCAGAGATGAGTTAGAAATTTTCATTGTAATGCAGAGTTCATTTTTAAAAGAAAAATCGTAATTCCTTCCAAATTATATTGCCTTGAACCTCTAGCTAAACCTCTTGGGAACTGAAAGAAGTTATCATTCATCTGTCTTGGAATGGGGCAAGTACATGGCTAGCTTAATGCTCTCTCCACACTCAAACTGTTGACATGTTAACTTAGTCGTATCATTAAATGATTAAATTCTAAAGCCCTCCTGTCAAACACAGTATAAGACACTTGAGTTTCGAAATAAGGAAATGTTGACTGAGCAACTATATCTTGTATCAGAGCTGAGAGAGTAGAGGTTTCACTGAACTTATTCACAAGTGCACCCAGGAGACAACCAGTACACACTTGCAGAAGACATGAATAATGACATGCTGTGCTTCTGCTACCAATAAACAACTCTTTGATCTCTGTTAATTTCATATTTATATGGACTTGCATAGCTATATACTCATATGGACTTAAAAGTATGCTCCTCTACTAGCCGAATGCCTGAAGTAGTTTTGCTTCATGGCCCATTAGTTTGCCCTCGATCTGTCTTGTAGTTCAGAGTGGAAACTTTTAGAATAACTTCTGACATCATGCCAGACTCTTGGTAAACAGTTTCTTCCCTGAAAGCACCTGCCTCTTGCTGTCATTAGCTTCAGTAAGATTCTAATCACTCTGCTGCAGTCTCAGAGAAAGAGAGAGAGAATGCCAGAAAATAGTTGTTTTTCTTCCTCTTTATAGGGAAGTATTTGAGATCAAAAGTGCTGTAAAATAAATTCTCAGTGGTGCATGGGCACACACACACACATGCAGGCACATTCACACACTAACCTTTTTTTTTAAATGTTCTACAAAGAGGCAAGGGTATTTCAGGGAGTGTGTGAGGACAGGCCAGTGGAGTCTCTCAGGACTCCTCAGGCCTAAGTTTATAAATAACACTCCAGCAGAACTGAAAATGGAACAGACTGTGGAAAGGCAGGGAGGTTTCTAGAGATGCTGGATGAATGACAGGAAATACATCAATCAACAACTTTCAGTGCAGGTAGACGTGGAAACAATTGGTGGCAGAGCTTGGTATCCCCTTGGAATTTTGACCAACTCAATTAACCTTTTTTGACTACATTCTCAGCACTTATAAACTGAGCAGCACAATCTACCCAGTAGTGATTATATAGGGATTTGCTATTGGATGTGGCTAGGTAGCTACATGTGTAACTTAATAATAAGTTAAATCACAGAAAATCATGAGGCTATCACGAATTCAAGTGGTTAATCTAGTCCATATTACACGAGACGACAAACCATCCCAGATGGATTGGATATCATAACTTTTAAAAAAAAAAAATGTCTGTATTAAGATGGTTCTCAGAAAACTCCCCTTCTTTAAAGACACTTTGTGAGATTTACTGTGTCCCAATATGGCAGCACTGGGATGCTGTGACTCAGCTCCTTCAAGGCCACAATACAGCAGCATTCTGGCTCTGGGCATGAGCATCAGAGCCGGGCTGACTGGGGCTATCAGTAGCCTCGACTCTGTGCTGCTACGTGACTTTAATTACAGCCTGCCCATCCTCAAGCTGTTCTCTTAAACAGCTGTCCTACTGATGCAATAACGTTGCTGTCAGGAGTAGATGAAAAAACAAGTGAGGTGTTTCTCACAGGAGTGCTGGCTCACACGATGCACCCAGTAAGTGCTAACAGGGCTGTCTGGCTCTGTTGCGCTCTCTCTCTCTCTCTTTGATTTTTAAAAATACTTTATTTATTTATGGATAGAGACTAAGAGAAATTGAGAAAGAAGGGAAGATAGGGAGAGAGAGAATCAGAGACATCTGCAGCACTATTTCATCACTTGTGAAGTTTCTCCACTGCAGGTGAGGCTGGGGACTTGCAACTGGGTCCTTGTACACTGTAACATGTGCACTCTACTGGGTGTGCCACTAGGCAGCCCTGCTCTTTAAAAAACATAAATAGAGAAGGAGACTGAGACCGCAGCACCAAAGCTTCCTGCAATGCAGGGAGGGCCAGGCTCAAACCTTTGTCTCTCACATGGCAAAGCAGCTCACTGCTTGGACCAAGTAATCTATTTCACCTGCCTGCTCTCTTAGAAACGAGTTTTATCATTTTGGTTTCTCTGTTTACATTCCACTCTAAATCCCCTACTTTCCAACTACAATGAAAGAAGAGATTCACACTGAGGAATTTGGGACAATTTCTGTTTGTCTAGCGACATTGTGTGAAAGGGAGAAAGTAGTTCCTGGGTCACCATGAACAATCTGCTACTGGCTCGTCCAGCTCCCCTAGTTTCCAAGGTCACAGAGCATCCTTCTCAAATCATGGAAATGCCAGTGTCCCGGGAAGTCTACTAACCTCTGTGGTTTCCACTACAACCTCTGAGCACAAAGATTCAAGCCATGGGGGCCAGGTGGTGGCACACCTGGTTGAGTGTACATGTTGCAATGCACAAAGACCCAGGTTCGAGCCCCCAGTCCCCATCTGCAGGGGGAAAGCTTTGCTAGTGGTGAAGCAGGGTTGCAGGTGTCTTTCTATTTCTTTCCCTCTCTGTCTCTCCCTTCTGCTCGATTTCTGACTGTCTCTATCCAATAAATAAATAAAAAGATAATTTAATTTTTTTTTTAAAAAAAGACTCAAGCTATGTAAAACTAAGCAGACTGTCAGCAATGTGTACAACTACACTACATTTGTATCAAGGTGGATGGTGAGAGAGAATAGGGGGTGAGTTCAACCCCCCATTACTCCCTGTACTCTTACATCAAGTAGGGGGCTAGGTTAATTTAAAGTAAAGTATTTTCCTTTGGGGGATTTGGGGTTAGCTAGGTGTAGCCCAAGGGAATTTGTCTAGTAGACATAATTCACTGAAGAGATGAGAGGAATTGCTAGAAAGGAGAAAACACTCCTCACTGACTTTACTCCACCAGGAAAGGACATGTATCACCCACTCAAGACAGCAGCCAGGAAGGAGGCAAACACCAGAAGAGCAGTGTGTCCTATGCCCAGGGAAGACACTGGGACCCTTACCAGCAGCCTGTATCACACACAGAGTTACAAAAACAGTCATAAGACTTTCAGGAACAACGAAGATCGGTGACTATATAGGCAAAAATCAATATTTGGAAGAACAGTAACCTCTCCTAAATTGAAGGCACTATCCATCCCTCCTGGATCCTGAGAAAACTCAGAAATAGACGTTTTCTGCTACAATGTATAAGGACTGCAGTTTACACCAATGGAGCCTGGGGGCTTTATAGTTTACCAAGCACTTTCACACTCCTAACTTCCTTTGATCCTGGTAAAATGCCCATTTGAAAGATAATCATCCTTATTCTAATGCTGTGAATCAGGGAGCTTAAGGGTCTGGCCCAGGGTCTCTGCATTTCAATTCTGCATGCTTCCTACTTTGTCATAGGACTTAGCATGTCCAAAACCTATGTGAAGGGAAATTCTAAAGCAAACAGAAGCAATTCAAGTAGTGGAATTTCAGGTTACAAAATTAAATCTGCAATATGTTTATAATGATGTTATAAAAATAGGCACTCAAAGTTACGACTACGATAAAAAGACTAAGCTATCTTTTTTTTTTTTTTTTGCCTCCAGGGTTATTGCCGGGGCTCGGTGCCTGCACCAAGAATCTACTGCTCCTGGAGGCCATTTTTTCCCTATTGTTACCCTGGTTGTTTTACCATGGTTGTGGTCATTATTATCGTTGTTATTGATGCCGTTCGTTGTTGGATAGGACAGAGAGAAATGGAGAGAGGAGGGGAAGACAGAGAGGGGGAGAGAAAGACAGACACCTGCAGACCTGCTTCACTGCTTGTGAAGCAACTCCCCTGCAGATGGGGAGCCGGGGGCTCAAATAGGGGACTCGAACCAGGATCCTTCCGCTAGTCCTTGCACTTTGCGTCACGTGCGCTTAACCCACTGCACTACCACCCGACCCCCCAAGACTCAGATCTCTTATATGGAACCAGTAAAGGTAATTAGGTATATGTGGTATGAAGATTAATTTCTATGCCCTTCTACATTCAAGATGTCTTTTAACAAACATATTCATCTGCAATGAAAAAATAAAAGTGATGAATATTTTTTCTAGGTAGCTGGAAAATCAAATCATTCACTAGTAGCAAGGAAGCTTCTTATAAGACCAAAGAGATACTCTCCTTACCTCCCAGGAGTGGGGGAACACTATACATTGAGTACTTGTTGTGGTATGCAGGTACATATGTGCACACACAACACCACCACCACCACCACCACCGACTCAAATGACAGAGGGTGACATCAAATCTCTGTAGATATATGTCAGAAGAATGGTAGGAGTCACTTCAAAATTTCAACAGAAATCAAGATTTTGCCCTGAGTAGATCTATTCATTTTCAGAGTAGTAAGCTGAAGAAATAATGGAATTCTGCAATGAGCTCTGAGTCTTTCTCAGCTACTCATATAGGTCTCAGAAAGAATTCCTGTCTGGAACCTCTTGAGTATGCAAGTTCGAGGCCACTGAAGTGAAAGGAAGCAGCCTCCTCCAGATCATTTATCAATGATAATAAGCAGGAGAAGGAGCACAGCCCTGGGGTCCTCAGTCTTCTGTTCAACCCACAAAAAAATTCCGAGACCACTCTTTCGTAAACAAAAAAGTCTTCCTGGCTTTGGTACCACACCACCAGACTCTCTCAAGAGATAAGCCTAGATGGGGGTAGACAGCATAATGGTTATGCAAAGAGAGTCATATGCTTGATGCTCTGAAGTTGTAGGTTCAGTCCCCCACACCACCATAACCCAGAGCTGACCACTGCTCTGATATATATATAAAATAAGACTAGGAATCACCTAACATTTCAAATCCTGCTCACTCACCTTCACACTGCCCAGTATTTTCCAAGTAGAATCTGGCTCCACACTGTGAGAGACACTTGCCAGACGGGATGTCCACCCCAGACACTTGATTCACTTGCAGTCCTTCATCTGGCTGCCTGCACTGGGTACAGTGAGAGGGTTCTGGGCCCACACAGGCCAGGCAGGAGGGATGACAGGCTGCCAAGGGGAGTGAACACAGGAAACAATCCAAGGGTCACATGCATGTTACAACCAAGGTGAGTCCTTTATGAAAGCAAGACTTAGCAAAGTTTAACACATATATCCTTCCAGAATAATGTTTTGCTATAGTTCTAGATAGAGCACAGGATGATAATCCTACCCATCTGTGACAGACAAAAAGAAGGGTGTGTTAAGAAGGCAAATTTCACAGACCCAGTAAGGTCTGACAGGCTAGATCATGGTGGGGACAAGTTACACAATGTTGCCTTCAGTGTCCAGAGAAACCAGGTCACTAAGTGATGATTCACCATTACATCCTTCCTCTATTATGGAGAACTTTAAGAAGCTCTCATAGGAAGGTCAATACTATAGATCTCACAAAACAGAGGTTGCTTTCTTGTCCATTTTTTCATCTATCCCCCATAATAGAAAAGTTGAAGTAACATATTCTTCTTAGAATTGATGTGTGGAAAAGCTGCTTCCTTAGACTAGGAAGAAGACTCTTTAGAACAGTAATAAGACTTTGATAATCCATCAGGGTCTGGTTTTGCTGTTTGTTTTTACTGGTGGAAATTAGAGCCAAATGGAGCACTTGAACTTCTCATGCCCACATTCTCAAACAATGAACTCATGCTCTTTAAAAGATACTCTAAATTTTTGTGTGGATAATTTACTGCAGCTGTCTTGTATGAAATTAGTTTTTCTTATAACTGTGTTTTCAATCTCTTTTTCCAAGATGCCCTACATATAAATTCAAATTAATTTTACTTAATTAAATTGTTTGCTTGCAACTTCCTAGTTTCAAAAGGCACAAAGGATAACCTCCTTCCCAATGAGCCGAAAGCCTGCTTGGCAAACAGCTATTGAAGATTTTCCATTTTACTCAACCCACAGGCGTTGCTAGCAACTCTCAGTTTACTCAGCACTATCATTAACAAGAAGTTCTTCAGGGGAAAGTGAAATGAGGAATAAGAAAAACATTAGCAGTGCTATGAGAGTAGAAAATGGAGGAAATGAAAGGGCCTGGCTTTGTTTCAGTGCATGGTCATGACGCCATTCCCTTCAAGGATGGTCAGGAAAAATCTGAAATTTTGGAGTATCTTCACAAATATTCAGAAGTGGATTTTTTCATATTATCCCTTTGCTAAAATGTTATAATGAAAAAAACAATACACAGCTGTAACAGACACACTCGAGAAAAGCCCCACTGAAAAGGAGCATAACTGAAAAGCTCTTGATGGAGAAGTCCCTTGAATGTGACAGTGAAGCAAGAGCTGTACCTCTGCAGAGCCCGTGAGTGGGGTAGAAGCCATCTCCACAGTGGGGCAGACAGTGGCCTTGGCGCAGAGCATGTGGCTGGTTGCAGGCTGTGCACTGGGAGGCCAGGGGTCCGGAGCAGCTGGCACAGGAGCTGTGGCAAACTGAGAAAAAGAAAGAGAAGCATGAGGGGACTGAAGAGCCAATTTCCTAGCAGGGTTCCTGTGCTGAGGAAACCCTAACACTCGCCTAACACTGAGTTCTCCTGATGCAGAAACTCTTCATGCTCTCAACACCCCCCTGCTTCCAGTTGCCATGACAAACCCAGAAGCAGGTGTGAGGCTTGCTTTGGATGGAACTTGAAGGAATTATGAGTGAGATAAGCTTTTTTAAAAAAAAGCAAACCAAATACCAGATGATCTCACTTATAGACAGACAGAAAGGGAAAACACAAAGTGAAACTTGGACTGGATGTGGTGTACTGCAGCAAAGTGCTCTGGAGAAGAAGGGAATAGGGAAGGCCGAGGGACAGTGGTGGTGGCTTTGGGGTCTAGGTGCATGATGGAAGAAAAGAACCTAAGTTGGGGTGAAAGGGTTTTGAAGACACTTATCATGAGATGAGAAATTATACCCATGGTATGGATCAAACTGCTAACAGTCATGTCCAGCAGAGAAGCCATTACAGAAGGCAGAACTCCCATTTTCTGCACCTCCAAAACAATTTTGGTTCATACCCCCAGTGGGAAGGGGGAAATGATAGGAGGAAGAAGATCAGAGGTATCTGAATTGCAACTCCATCAGGATGCAGAGAGAGAATAGAAAAAAAGGAAGGACATTCAATAGTAGTAATAGGTATAGTAATAGGTATATATGAGTTGTAAAGGAAGAGAAGATGGGACCATGGGAAAAAATAGGCAAAGAAATATAAATATAGACACATAGTTATAGAAATAATAGCCAACCCATATCTGTTATCTTGGGAGAACTACTGTAGCTTCTAATGGAGGGAATGGGATACAGAACTCTGGTGTTGGAAATGCTGTAGAATTATACTTGTTATCTTATAATTTTGTAAATCAATATGAAGTCACTAATAAAATAAAAATAAATACATAAAACAAAAAAGAAATTGTACTTATGAATAAAGAACTTCACTGTAAGTCATTAACTCAATAAGATGATAAAAAAATTTTTTTAAAAGAAGGTCTGAGGCCATAGTTACATGACCAGTAATGCCCTCAGTGTCTCTGCATTTCCCACTCATGCTATACCGATGATTTATTGTGTAACTTTAATCTAGCATCTAAAGTTTATTTAGCGTTTCTATTAAGTGTTCCATATTGTTACTTCCTACTCTTCACAGCTTTCTTACAAGGAAGGTATTACTAACCACGTTTAACAGATGAGGAAGTTGACAAGTTGAGCTGTTTACCCCAAACTACAAAACCCATTAGCAGCAGTACTGGGACTTGGCCCCAGCTCTTTCTAAACCCAAACTCACACACACATAATCTAAATAAGAAAGGCCATGGATGGAAAGGCCATGGGTCTGAGTGCTGTGAGTGCTGGAATTGTGACTACGTGCCCATTAGTTTATTATAAGTCATTAGCCAAATCTGAGTCACTTCGGGTATAGTTTCCTTAGACCATGAACACTGATATACTGGACTAAATGATCCTCTAAGATTCTTCCAGGATGGATATTATAGAATTCTAAGATGACAGTCAAGAGTCTGACCACTATGTATGATACTATCAGGTTCATATCTCCCCTGCTTCCATGCTGGGTGGTATGAGCAATAAATCTTGGATCTTAGAAACATGTGGCACAACATGGTCCGTCATTAGGAACAGACTAGGATAGAAGAATCTAGAAGATGATAATCAGGGTATGTGAGAGTAGTCTGGAGGTAGGATATGATCTGTGGAAGCAAAAAACCAAGGAAAGGAGAGGAATGGTGGGTGAATAAAGAGGCCAGCAGGAAAAGGGAAGGCTGATCAAAGGCTATGGACAAGTCTACCTATCCTCCAACTAGCAGATACTATAGAAAGAAACAAGAGTACATGTGCATGTTTAAGACAGATAGGGCAGTCATGTCTTAGGCAGCAGAAAGTTCCCAGAGTGGACTGTAAGTAAAGACACAAGGTATGAGTGAGTGAGTGAGTGAGTGAGTGAGTGAGTGAGTGAGTGAGTAAGTGAGTGAGTACTAAAGAGAGAGAGAAAGAAAGAAAGAGAATGTGTGTGTATGTGTGTGTGTGTGTGTGAGAGAGAGAGAGACAGAGAGAGAGAGAGAGAAACAAAAAGTCTCAAGCAGCAATGTTTTATAAATTATTTAGGTTGAAAAAGTCTGAAAGAAATAACAGATAACATGACAACATAGACCACTAACTTTCCTTTTTTCCCCTTATTGCCACCAAAGTTATTGCAGGGTCTCAATGCCTACACAAAAAATCCACCACTTCTAGCAGCCATTATTTCCTCCCACCCCCTTCCCTGTCTCTCTTTTTCTCTCCCTCTTTACTTGATAGGACAGAGGGAATTGAGAGGGAAGCAATGAGATAGATAGATAGATAGATAGACAGACAGATAGATAGATAGATAGATAGATAGATAGATAGATAGATAGATAGATAGAAAGAATATGATCCACAGCATTGCTTCAGCTTTTCAGATGGGGACTAGAGGTTTGAACCTGGGTCCTTAAACATGGTAATGTGTGCACTCAACTGGATATACCATCACTCAGCCCCCTGCCCTCACCACACACACACATACATACACCAAATTTTCAGTAAATATATATTTTAAACTTATATGGTGTCAAACTTAGGGCTAACTTTTACTTTTGTGACATATTATGTTTAGTTGCTAGTACAGTTTTTATAAATCAGTCTAATAATGATTCTGTAGAACCTATACTCCAATTCAGTGATGTTTTATAAGTACACAGCACAATGATATTAGAGATGTTCTTGACATTACAAATGGAACAAATGGGCTTTAATAATGACAGATAGCACAAATCCCTCTTTTAATCATCCCCAGAACCCAGTGCCCACCCCTCTTCTCTTTCTGTACCACACACAGAGATTTCAGTGAAAAAGCAGTTCCTTTTAATCTGGGTTTCTCTCATCACATGCACAGATTGCCCAGTGGGCAGTATATTAGCCACACAGATAGTCAAACATGAGTACTTTTGATGATGAAGCCCTCTAGCCATGCCTTACCTTTGCATCTACCAGTGACATCTGCGTAGTACCCACCAGGACACTCAGAAATGCATTTCCCATCATGTAGCACTGTCTTCCCAGCACAGGTCAGACACCTGGGACTATTGGGGCCACAGCTCTTACAGGATTGGTCACAAGCTAAGGAAGAGGAAAAACCAAGAGAAAGTCAACATTGAACAAAGTGAGCAGAGTCCATTCTCTCCACTGTCTGTGGTGACAGCACCATAGTGGCCTCATCTTCTGGATGCTCAGTTGAGTTCAACATTTCTGCACTTTCTGTTTGCACAGTTGAAGGAGAAGCAAAGATCTATTTGTTGAATTAAGTGTAACACAAATTCTGAGGCACAAGGACCAGTGTAACCAATTTAATATGGGATTTGAAGTTAAAACAGCCTTGAGTATGAGTTTGCCAGAATTACCAAATAAAAATGGCATTTGCCCAGTTAGATGTGAATTTCAGAAAAGTAATGAATCATTTCTAAGTTTCTGTATTTCACCTGATAATTCTACTTGAAAAGAGAATCAAAAACTCAGTGTCACTAAGGAGAACCATACTACAAAAATTATCAGTATGTTAAACATCACATAATCTTTCAAGATCAAATCATTCAACTTAATCAGTCATTTAGACCTCAAAACATTTTTAAGCTCTGTGTCAAGCACTGTGCACATGTGCGCACATGCACACTCGCATACACACACACACACACACACACCCATAATCAATCATCTTAACAGAGTGAAGCAGACATACACAGTACTAGAAATATTAAAGATGTCACTCAGATCAGTCTGAATAGGCACACTGGGAACTCCAGAAAGGATGAGAGGGATAAAAGGACTCATAAAGCTGAGGTCTCAGACAGCATAGTGGTTATGAAAAAATACTTTCATGCCTGAGGCTCTAAGGTTCCAGGTTAAATGTCCAGGACTACCACAAGCCAGAGTTTAGCCATACTCTGGTAAAAAATAAAAATAAAATAAAATAATTCTGGAAAAATAGGAAGGTACAGATAAAATAATCCTTTATGAGACATTATAACCTGGAATCTTATCCTAAGAAAGGCACCAAGAATCCCTGCAAAGTTTTTAACACAGCAGAGATGTCACCATGTTTGTGTGTAAGAAAAGTCACTTTGGAGGGTAGTTTGAAAGGATAAGGAAGGAGAGTTGAGAATCTGGGTGGGACGCCATGGCCATTCTCATGAAAGAAAGTTATTATGAATTAACTTAAGACTTCGAATAAGGTGACAGGCTGAGGCCAATATAGGCAATAGTGTCTTACTAGTTACAAGGGATTTGCTTTGAGGACTGAATGATGCCATTCACAGGCCACAAGAAGCAGAGGAACTGTGGGAAACTGTGCTGGGTTCCATGTGGGACACATGCCATTGTCCAGTGATGAGCCTAACATCTGGTTCTAGAACTCAGACTACATTGAGTAGGGATCATTACTGTAGGGATCATTAATTCTGAATATAAATTCAGAAGGTATGAAAGCCAAGAAAAAAAAAAAGCTGATTTATTCAGGAAAAGCATGAAGGATGAACACAAATAGTCAATTTAGAGGATACTGACACTCAAAATAAAAAAGAAGAAAAAAAACTTGACAAGTGTTATTAAGGAAAAATGATTCAAAGGTAGGAGAAAAGCAAGGGTGTGGCAGCTAAAAGGCAAAGAAAAAAAGTTTCATGCAGGAAGTCATCAGCAGTACTCTGAAGTCTCTCAAAGGCAGAAAAGGGCTCAAGGCACTAGAGATTGGGTGTGGGTGGCCTGTGTCACAGATAAATCTGTGGAACCATTTATTGAAAGGAAGTGATATTAAAAATATCATTCTTGCAAAAGTTCCTGATTGTGAATGGAAGGGAACAGGAATTGAACTAGTTTTTCTTTTCTTTTTCTTTATTGGAGGGATTAATGGCTTACCATAAAATACAGTAGTTTATACATGTGTAATATTTCTCAGTTTTCCACATAACAATTCAGCCCTCTCTAGGTCTCCCTCTGCCATCATGTTCCAGCAACCTCATCCCCACCCCACTTTTTTACTTTAGTGCAATACAAGAAACTGATTTTTTAAAGGTGAAGGAAATTATTTATCTCTATGATATTGTGAAAAGTCAAGGTAACTACAGACCTTAAAATGGTTACTAGAAATAGAAGAGTCTGAGTTTGAGTAACTGTTGATAGAATACCTGGAGGAAAAGAGGAAGAACATACAAAACAGGTGAACAGACTAGCTGTGCGCAGCACAGACTCCTTCTTCTCCCAGTGAACGAAGGGAGGTGTGTCTGTGACTCAATCTATTCTATACTCAGCAGCTATGGTCTTTAGAAATAAACTGTTTTCTATCTAGCAAACAGGTTATGTTTCAGAAATAGAGAACTACTGAGATTTTGTTAGTTCTCTTACTTCGCTTAATGCTAACCTTCTTCTTCTAGCGTTTGCCAATGCTAACCTTCTGAAAATCATTTTAAGAACTTGAGAAAACAGATGTCAAGTGTGGAAATCGATGCTGCACCCTGCATCTGGGAGGATTCAACATCTGCTAGAAGTAAACCTGACAGGCAAGATAATTTTCAGTAAACAGGTAAATACAATGGTCTTGCTAGCAGAGAAACCCAAAAAAAAAATCTTTCAAAGTTTCTAATTAGAGAACTGACAATGTCTCAGTAGAATGGATTAATCTGCAAGCTAAGTGAATTCTCCAAGAAATGAATTACACAAATTAAAAAAATAAATTTTAGAAGGGGTCAACTAGGAACACCAAAGGAGATCATCTGGGACCGCAACAAGGCAGGACTAGAATGACTTCAGGAACCCACCAAATCACTGGTGAGTGCAAATACCTGTGGCTCATGGACAGAGAGGAGCTAAGGGAGAGATTAAGTGGCTGGTATCAGTCCAGCAGTTTAACAGTTGAGGGACAAGCTCCAGTCTGTTTCACTAACAAAAAGACAGCTGAAGGGAGGAAAGGACTCCCCTAAGACTCACCAAATGAAACTCTTGAGTCTTCACTGCTACTGCCTTCAGAATCTGGAGCAGCAGCAGGGAGGCCCTGTGCTGACACCAGGGGACAGAGAACTGAACAGGAAACTCAGGAGAAGATGTATACCTCGGTGGCCTAGCAGTGGGATGTGTGGTGGGGGCCTTTCCATGTTGTCCTGATGAGAACATAGTGAAAGATGCCTCAGAACCTATTGACCATAAACGGGACTTCTTTAGAAACTCACAGGGCCCAGCAGTGCTGCCTGGCTTGGCAGAAAAGCTGAATTGAGCCTGGAGCTTTGGATCCTTGGGGTGTGAAAGTCCCTTTGCATAACCACACTATTATCTCTCCCCAACCCTGCTTTATTTCTTGATCAGGAGGGAGGGATTAAGCTAAAAAGGATACTTATAGTTTAAAAGCCCTCAGGCTCCCATAGCCTACAGGGAAGAAAAAGCACAAAAGAGGCTTTTAAGCTATTGAGCTCCAACTCAGGGATTAAAATAATATTGAAATGACAGATAATTTCCACAACTGTGAATGCTTTAAGTAACTTATTTAGTTACACAAGTGAATCCAGGCAAAAGTGATCAGTAATTAGAATAGTACTAAGAGAGATACCTCATAACACACTATACAGAATGGTTAGACCAACAAGAAGAAATATTGAAGAAATGAACCAGGACAAGAGTCCAACTAAAAACCCCCCAAAGGTTGAAGTACAAAATAATGAGGTCAACATCCAAACACTAGTTAAGGAAATAATCACAGGAATGAGGAGAGTTTGAAATAATTGTCATCAGATATGCAGAAACAACAAATGAGACTCTGGAAGAAAACACTCAAGGTTATTAGAGAGCTGAAAGTTGAAATAGCTGAGCTAAGAAAACAACTAGCTGAGCAAGCTAAAACAGTATCAGAACTGGGTAACAAAATAGCTGAGCTACAGAAAACAGTATAGGGAACAGATAATAGAATAAATGAGTCTAAAGACAGAATTATCAAAATCGAGGACAAATTAGAGACAACTAAAAAAGAAGTAAGAGATCTCAAAAAGAGATTAAGAGATACTGAAAACAACAACAGAGACCTATGGGATGACTTCAAAAGAAATAATATAGGCATTATGGACTTATCAGAGGAAGAAAGAGAGGGGGGAAAGAAAGCATTCTTTAGGACATAATAGCTGAGAACTTCTCTAGCCTAGACAACATCAAAGACATAAAGGTTCAAGAAGCCCAGAGGACCACAAACAGAATTAACCCAGACCTAAAGACACCAAGACAAATCATATTTAGAATGGAAAGGAGTAAGGATAAAGAAAGAATCCTGAAGGCTGCAAGAGAAAAAACAAAGAGTCACCTACAGAGGAAAATCCCTAAGATTAGCAGCAGACTTCTCCACACAAACACTACAGGCCAGAAGAGAATGGCAAGATATCTATCAAGGGATCAATGAGAAAAGCTTTCATCCAAGACTACTATATCCTGATAGACTGTCATGCAGACTAGATGGAGGCATAAAAACATTCTCAGACAAGTAACTGTTGAAAGAATCAACTATCACCAAGTCTTCCTTGAAAGAAGTTCTGAAAGGTCTCCTATAAACAGTCAGACCACCATAAATATTCCACCTATCAGAACACTCTAAAAATTTACAAGAATGGTGTTAAAATATCTTCAATCTTTTATTTATATCAATAAATGTCAATGGCCTGAATTCACCTATTAAAAGGCACAGACTAGGAAGATGGGTCATAAAACACAACCCAACAATATGCTGTCTACAGCAAACCCACATAACTCAACAAGACAAACACAGACTTAAAGTGAAAGGATGGAAAACTATCATACAAGCCCACAAAAAATGGCATAAACAGCTATTCTCATATCTGACATGACTGACTGTAAAATACATAAAATTTAAAAAGATAGGGATTGGCACTACTTAATGCTTAGTGGATCAGTCAATCAAGAGGATTTAACAATTATTAACATCTATGCACCCAATGAGAAGCCATCTTAAATACATCAAACGTCTACTGAAAGAACTACAACAATATATTAACAGCAGCACAGTCACATTAGGGGACTTCAACACTCCACTCTCTCAACTTGATAGATCATCCAGGCAGAAAATAATAAAGACATGAGGGAGCTAAATGAGGAGATAGATAAACTAGAACTATTGGACATTTTCAGAGTCATTCACCCCAAGAAACTGGAATACACATTCTACTCAAGTCCACATGGGTCATTCTCAAGGATACACCATATGTTAGGCCACAAAGACAGCATCAGCAAATTCAAGAGCACTGAAATCATCCCAAGCATCTTCTCAGACCACAGTGGAATTAAACTAACACTTAAGAATAAACAACAGATTAGTAACAGTCCCAAAATGTGGAAACTCAACAGTACACTACTTAACAACTACTGGGTCAAAGAGGAAACAAAGGAAGAAATCAAAATGTTTCTAGAGTTTAATGAAAATGAAGGTACAAGTTATCAAAATATTTGGGACACAGCTAAGGCAGTACTGAGAGGGAAGATCACAGCCACACAAGCATATATTAGGAAACAAGAAAAAGTACAAATAAACAGCCTGATTGCACATCTTAAAGACCTAGAAGAACAACAACAACAAAGGAACCCTAAAGCAACCAGAAGGACAGAAATCACTAAAGATAGGGCACAAATCAATAACACTGAAAATAAGAAAACCATACAAAAGATAAAAAAAAGTAAATGTTGGTTCTTCGAAAAAGTGAACAAAATCGACAAAACTTTAGCCAGACTCACAAAACAAAAAAGGGAGAAGACCCAAATAAATTAAAACTAAATAATAATAACTAAAAGATGAGATATCACAACAGACACCAAAGAAATTCATCATATCATGAGTGGCTTCTATGAACAACTATATGCCACCAAGATAGAGAACCAGGAAGAAATGGACAATTTCCTAGATACCTACGAACTTCCAAAATAAAATAGAGAAGAACTAGATAATATGAGTAGGCCCAACATAGCTAATGAAATTGAGACAGTTATCAAAAACCTTCCCAATAGAAAAAGTCCTGGACCAGATGGTTTTACAAATAAATAATACAAAACCTTCAAAGAAGATAGTGGAGTCTATAGATAGCAAGCCTTTAGCCAACATCACACTCAATGGTGAAAAACTGGAAACATTTTCCCTCAGATCAGGTACTAGAGGGGATGCCCACTACCACTATTACTATTCAACATACTGTTGGAAGTTCTTGCCATAGCAATCAGGCAGGAGCAAGCAATTCAAGGGATACAGATTGGAAGAGAAGAAGTCAAACTCTCCGTATTTGCAGATGACATGACAGTATACATAGAAAAACCTAAGGAATCTAGCAAGAAGCTTTTGCAAATCATCAGGCAATACAGTAAGGTGTCAGGCTACAAAATTAACATCCAAAAGTCAGTGACATTCCTCTATGCAAACACTAAGTTAGAAGAAGATGAAATCCAGAAATAATGCCTTTTACTATAGCAACAAAAACAATAAAACATCTAGGAATAAACCTAACCAAAGAAGTGAAAGACTTGTATACTGAAAACTATGAGTCACTACTCAAAGAAATTGAAAAAGACACAAAGAAGTGGAAAGATCCCACCTGCAGGGGGAAAGCTTCACAAGTGGTGAAGCAGGGCTGCAGGTTTCTCTTTCTCTCTCCCTCTCTATCACCCCCTTCCCTCTCAAATTCTGGCTGTCTCTATCCAATAAATAAATAAAGATAACAAAAAAAGTTAAAGAAATTTAAAAAAAAAGAAGTGGAAAGATATTCCATGTTAATGGGTTGGAAGAATTAACATCATCAAAGTGAATATACTATCTAGAACCATATACAAATTTAATGCTATCCCATCAAGATCCCAACCACATTTTTTAGGAGAATAGAACAAATGCTACAAATGTTTATCTGGAATCTAAAAAGACCTTGAATTGCCAAAACAATGTTGAGAAAAAAGAACAGAACTGGAGGCATCACATTCCCAGATATCAAATTGTATTATAGGGCCATTGTCATCAAAACTGCTTGGTACTGGAACATGAATAGACACACTGACCAGTGGAATAGAATTGTGAGCCCAGAAGTAAGCCCCCACACCTATGGACATCTAATCTTTGACAAAGGTGCACAGACTATTAAATGGGAAAGCAGAGTCTCTTCAACAAATGGTGTTGGAAAAAAAAATGGGTTGAAACATGCAGAAGAATGAAACTAAATCACTGTATTTCACCAAATACAAAAGTAAATTCCAAGTGGATCAAGGACCTGGATGTTAGACCAGAAACTATCAGATACTTAGAGGAAAATATTGGCAGAACGCTTTTCTGCATAAATTTTAAAGACATCTTCAATGAAATGAATCCAAATACAAAGAAGACCAAACCAAGCATAAACCTGTGGAACTACATCAAATTAAAAAGCTTCTTCACAGCAAAAGAAAGTACTACCCAAACCAAGAGACCACTCACAGAATGGGAGAAGATCTTTACATGCCAAACATCAGATAAGAGTTTAATAACCAACATATATAAAGAGCTTGCCAAACTCAACAACAAGAAAACAAATAACCCCATCCAAAAATGGGGAGAGGACATGGACAGAATATTCACCACAGAAGAGATCCAAAAGGCAGAGAAACACATGAAAAAATGTTCCAAGTCTTTGATTGTCAGAGAAATGCAAATAAAGACAACAATGAGATACCACTTCACTCCTGTGAGAATGTCATACATCAGAAAAGGTAACAGCAGCAAATGCTGGAGAGGGTGTGGGGTCAAAGGAACCCTCCTACACTGCTGGTGGGAATGTCAATTGGTCCAACCTCTGTGGAGAACAGTCTGGAGAACTCTCAGAAGGCTAGAAATGGACCTACCCTATGATCCTGCAATTCACTTCCTGGAAATACATCCTAAGGAACCCAACATATCCATCCAAAAAGATCTGTGTACACATATGTTCTTGGTAGCACAATTTGTAATAGCCAAAACCTGGAAGCAACCCAGGTGTCCAACAACAGATGAGTGGCTGAGCAAGTTGTGGTATATATACACAATGGAATACTACTCAGCTATAAAAATGGTTACTTCATCGTTTTCAGTCGATCTTGGATGGACCTTGAAAAATTCATATTAAGTGAAATAAGTCAGAAACAGAAGGATGGAAAAAAAAAAGCCTAAAAAAAAAGAAAGAAAATACCCAAAAGCAAAAACTTGTAAGGGCACTACACTAAAAATTAAATGGGGCCAGGTGGTGGTGCACCTGGTTGAATGCACATGTTATAGTGGACAAGGACCCGGTTTTGAGCCCCCAGTCCCCACCTGCAGGGGAACGCTTTGTGAATGGTGAAGCAGGTCTGCAGGTGTCTCTCTGTCTCTCTCCCTATCTCCCCTTCTCCTCTTAATTTCTCTATCCAATAAATAAATGAAGATAATAAAAAAATAAAACAAATTTTAAAAAATGAATTGGTAACAGAATGAGAAAATATTTGCATATGAAGACTGACAATAGTATCTATAATCTAGAAGAAAACCCAAACAAATAAACAATAAAAAGGTAACAGATCCATTAAGATAATAAAAAACACATTTATAAAAGATGTATAGAAGAAGAAACTTAAAAGCCAAATGGAAGTTGAAGATATTCCCCAAATCCCTAATAATCCAGAAAATAAGTATCAAAATGGGACAGATATCCCTATATATCTACTGACCAGGAAAAGATCCAAAGCTTGACAATGTCTAACAGTGTAAAGAGTCTGCAGTCAAGCGACCCCTCAGGTCGTGAAATGTACCCAGAACTGCTTAGTCCAACCAAGAACATGCAGTCTAGAAATCAGTTCTCTTACTGGGAGATCAGCTTCAAGGACCAATCACTCAGGTTTATAAAGTGGATGCTCATGGCTGTTCCCTGGTAGTCTGCAGTGAGGTTGTATGGAGTGCGTCTATCACTGTTGGGCTGAAGGAGCTGTGGAGAATGCAGAGTGCAGAGAACTATGCAGCAGTAAGAAGCAAAGGACTAGAAGATATATCAACATCAGTGAATCTTAAAATACATATTTTTGCAGCAAGGAGGTAGTGCAGACAAGAGTGAAGAACTTAAAAGCATGAGATTCTGAGTTTGACCTGCAGCACAGAATGTGCCACAGTGATGCTCTGTTTCTCTTTCTTTCTCTGACTCTTTCTCTCATGGTAATAAGCAAGTTTTTTAAAACATATTAAGTGAAAAAAGAGGACAACAACTTCAGATAAATTATATAACTTATCATTAATAAAATTATATATAGTATATAGTCTCTCTCTCTGTGTGTGTGTGTGTGTGTATATATATATATATATATATATATATATTAGACTCAGAATGACAATGCCCAGTTTACGTAAGCCTATAAAAATAAAAACATACATTAAAGCAATTCCACTTGTGTTTATTTACCCAAGCAATTTATCATCTATCTATCCAAAGAAAATAAAAACAATAACTCAGAAAAAATGTATGCACTTGGGCAGGCCAAAGAAAAAAAAAATCTCACCTGGACAGAACACTGCTTTGCTATGTGTGACTTGCTCCACTAGGCCCCACTGCATTGAAGAAAGCTTAAGAGCTGTGGTCACTTTCAATCTCTCTGTCTCTCTGTCTCTGTTACTTTCTTTTTGTCTGAAAAAGTCAGCCTAGGGCCGGTGGTCAAAAAAAATTGTGTGTGTGTGTGTGTGTGTGTGTGTATTTATATCTGCACACATTCACTGCAGTACTGCTTACAACAGTCAAGAGATGGTAACAACCTAGAATGTATCCTTTAATGGTTAAAAAGAAGATGTGTTGTACATATGGGGTGGGAGGAGTGTACAGGAAGAAGAGGGCAGAAAAAAATGGGTGAAGAGGGTCAGTTTCCAGTACCAAGATAAGTAAATCATAATACTAAATTATACAGCTGAAACTTACTGAGAGTAGGTCTTAAAAATTCTTACCAGGAGAATAGGTGTGTAGTGACAGAAGAAAACTGGGTTTGTTATGGCGATTACTGTGCAATCGATACAAATATCAGTCATGACATTGTACATACAAAGCTAAAAGCATACTGCATGTCACTTATATATCAATCAAAATCAAAATAACTGCCAATATGAAGCAGGGAACTGAGAATGAAAGAGAACAAAAGAGAAGGCAGGAGTAGGGAGAAGAGGAAGAGAGAAAGACGGGTTAATAGAAACTTCTGAACTTGCTTTAGTTTTCTGTTAGCTCGAGACCCTTCATAATAGCACAAGTATTTAAGAAACTAAAGAATGAGAAGGTTTTTGTTCTTTGAATGCCCTCCACCCTTTTCATCTAATATCTGTAAAAACAGAGCAAGTACCACACAGGTTACCATAAATCCTTTCAGTCAGCACACACAACCCTTTCTAACAGGTTGAGCTGGATTCTTCCCAGCGGTTGATTCTGAGATTTCTACAGATAAGGCCTGCTTGGTTATCAATCATTAAACCAGCACCCACCAGTCTAAATCTTGAAGAATGCTAATCTACACTGAAAATAAGTCAGCATTGTTAGCACCAGCTATCTCGGTTAACATTCCGATACCTATCAGCCACTTGGTTCACAGTTGTTTTAAAAATATCTCTCTGTACATTCCTGGTGGCATTTGATAAAACTAGAGAACTATAACCATTCCAGTGAAAGGGTAAGTCCCCATCTTGTCTACCAGCAGGGCATCACTAATCCCTGTGGCACTTGGAGCAGGTGGTGGGCTTTTAGGAATGACTTGTTGACGAGAATGATCACCCATTCTATCATTTGGGTGTTATCTTTCTGATGTTTTGTGTCAAAACATACATGGGCAGCATCTCCCTAAGCAACTTGCTCAATGGTCTTGTTTGTATATTGACTCTTCCAGATTACAAGGAACCCTGGCATTCACACCAGCTCTCAGACCAAGTGATCCCCATGCCATGCAGCCTCCAGGCTCACACTGACCATCATTCTTCTCAAAACTGTAAGTCCTCATGTCCTATCAGACAGGTTCTTGGGAATTATGATTTTAGCCAAATAGTGAATAAAGAAGGCAGGTCCTCAAATAATGTCATTTTGTTGCATATTGTTAAGGGTTTATTTTTTTTCTCAATGTTATGATGAAATAACACTGAACAAAATGATGTAGATGCTACTATCTGGGTAGTAGGCCAGTCTAACACTTCTTGTCACTGTTAGTCCCTAACCTCCCTGTAGACTTAACAGGTAAATGTCTTAGGCCTTTGGATTACTGCAAATGTGGCATCTGTCCTCCTTTAGAGAATGTCTATGGCTTAATTGATCATGAAAGTGGTGCTGACAGAAAAAAAGATTAGAATGTTCTAGCTAGTGGCAGCCTAGCCAGTCTCCCCTTGCTCTCCACTGCATCCATACAAGAGCTCCTGACCCCCCTCCCCAAGGCCCAGAAGTGCTGAAAGATGTCTGAGGAGCTCTGAGACCCAGCTGTGACAAGCTCTCTCTCTCTCTTCCTAAGCCCTGTGGCTCTATCATGTCCCAAAGAGCACCTCACTCCTGCTGTTGCCCTGCAGTAAATACTATGAGGCTGGAGGCTCCAGTAAGTTTTAAAGGCACACATTTTATCTTGACTTATTTTTTAAGTCATCATGGACTTTTTGAAAACTTTACTTATTTATATGGGATGGGGCAGTACCAGTGCAACACTCTAGCAAATTCAAAGATAGAGATTGAATCTGGAATCTTAAAGCCGAAAGTCCAGTGCATTATCCACTGTACCACCTCCCTGACCACACCAACTTTTTGCTGTTGTACAGAGGCAGAGAGACAGAGTGACAGAAACCTTAGCACTAAAGCTTCCTTCAGTGCAGTTGGGGTCAGGCTCAAACCTGGGTCGTGCATGTGGCAGTGCAACACACTACCCCCATGGGCTCTCTATAGGTGTGACTGTGGCAGTGAACTCAGCTTCAACCTCTCATGCACTGCCCACACCTACCTGTGGATCTGGCAGTGTCTGATACAGCTGAGCTCAAGTCTCCTGTGAAAACAGGAGAAGGGGGAGAAAAGAAAATGCAGGGAGAAGATGAGAAGGAGAAGGGAAGACAAGCAGAAGTGTGTAAGAGGGTGAAGTGCCCCTCCCTCTCTGACAGCTGGGGACCTGAGCCCTTAGCCTGAGCCTGGTTATCTTCCCCTCCTGGGCAGAGTCTAGAATGAGCACCTCCACTGAGGAAGCTGTAGAGAGGGCTCCTACAGGCATCCTTCCAGTGTGTGTGTGTGTGTGTGGGGGGGGTACGATTCTAAGTTCTTAAAAGAAGGTCAATGGCCTGGGAGGCGGCACAGTGGATAAGAATGAGTCCCTGAGGTTGACCCTTGGAATCGCATGTGTCAGAGTGATTCTCTGGTTTGCAATCTCCTCCACTGATAAATCTGTTTACTTATTATATTCAGATAAAATAAGGTCAGTGTTGGCAGCCATCTGCAATCTGTTGAGAAGAAGACACGGTCACCGGGGCTTAAATAACACAAGATGCTAGAGACGAGGACACAGCAGCGCCCCTGCACTTACCCCTGCAGGTCCCCTGGTTGTTGTAGAACCCATCGCCACAGATGTCTTCGCAGCTGCCCTCTCTCAGCACCTGGAGTGTGTCTCTGCAGGCCAAGCAGTGCTTCTCAGAGGGGCCCCAGCAGGCTGCACAGGACGGGTGGCAGGCTGGAGGCACAGAGTAGAACCCGTGATCAGTGTCTCAGAGATTTGATGCAGGGGCCTCCTCAAAAGCTTCCCAATGTACCAAGAGTCAGGCAAGAAGGGGGGCCAGGCCCTTAGTTAGGCCTTGATAAAGCTGGTAATGCTTGACAGTGATCTCTTTTTATTTATTTATTTGTGTTTATATTACAGAAATATATGTCAATAGGGGTTTGAATCCACACCATTCCCACCACAAGAGTTCTGAATCTTCAGTCTCCCCACTGCAATCCACCATAGTTCCCCTAAGGTTGTAGACATGAGCCAGTCATCATCTCTGAAACTATCTTTGACTGTGATCTCTTCTTCCTTTTCAGGTCTCTCTCTTCCTTCTGTCTCCATCGCCTTTTCAGTCCCTTTGGATCCTTGGTCTCCTCCAAGGAGCATTCACTACAAATGGGCTCACTGAGGCCTCAGGAACCTGCCTTCCTCCTGCATGTCAGCTTCCTAACAGCTCTCTCTCCAGAGCAAAGCCACATGGAAATGTCCTCCTCTTGGGAACCCAGTGGTGGCTCATCCAGTAGAGCACATATTATGCGCAAGGACACATGCTCAAACCCCAGGTCCCTGCCTGCAGCACTAGACCTTAGCTACCACAAAAAGAAATGAGGGTACTTTCCTAATTGCAATGGGAAATCATGGACATGCTTAAAGACACAAGACCCGACTGAGATTCCCAAAGGTTCTCCATGTGGTCCAGGTAAGAGATGATGGCAGTGTGAAAAAAAGATGGGGAAAAGGTGTACTTATTTATTATGGGGTCCCGTAAGTTTTTTTTTTTGCCTTAAGGGTTATTGTTGGGGCTCAGTGCCTACACCATGAATCCACTGCTCCTGGGAACTACTTTTTCCCCTTTTTTGCCCCTGTTGTTTTATTGTTATAGTTATTGTTGTTGTTGTTATTGCTGTCATCACTGTTGGATAGAACAGAGAGAAACTGAGAGAGGAGGGGAAGACAGAGACGGGGAGAGAAAGACAGACACCTGCAGACGTGCTTCACCACTTGTGAGGCGACCCCCCTGCAGGCGGGGAGCTGGAGGCTCGAACCAGGATCCCTCTGCTGGTCCTTGTGCTTCGTGCCATGTGTGCTTAACCTGCTGCTCTACCACCCGACCCCCAACTGTAAGTTTCATGAGGGTAGGGCCCTCTTTTATTTTGTTGACTCTGAGCTAAGCATGTTGCTTAGTGCTCCACAAATGTATCAAGTAACTTCGTTTATATTTAAGAGTGTCACATGAGAGAACAGTTCAAATCAGGATAAATCTTGACAGTCTAGTGGAACTCAATATGCCATGCAACAGTCCCAGGGACAAATTCCACACTTAGTAGCCATGAAATAAATCATCCCTTGCCCAGCTGTCCTTCCATTACTAACTACAGTCAACATCTGAGGTGTCATCACTGCTCATTCCTCTGCCTCTAAACTAACTGGGGAGCTGAGTCAAGGCTGTTGTCTAGATAAACAGACAAACAAAATGCCCAGCTCATTTCTAAGGTGTCAGGCTGATCCTCCTATACTACAGTACCCCATCAATGGTGGCATCATGCAAATGGCATGTGTGTGTGGTGGGAGGGAAGGTAAGCATTCAAGGGAGTGAAGCTAAAAGACAACAGATGCCAGATTATGAGTGTTAGGCAAGAGTGGTGAGGACCTTGGACTTCATGTCCTGAAGTTCAAACCAAGACAATGACACTGACCAGCTCTGCTATCTAGAGAGCATACTCTGCAGTGAGGAGAAGAGAAGGCAACTGATGCAAGGCATCTTTAATAGTGGAGACCATCTCTGTCCGGATGCAGAGGAGACAAGAAATGGAGGCACAGGGCCTGGCTCTCTAGTGGTACTGACTGATGGCAGCACATGAGCAGCCTCACCAAGACTTACTTTTTATGCCAGTAACATTACTACCCAACTGGGTGGGAGTGACTGCCACCCTGATCTCCTCACTGATCTTTTGGCTTCATACCCAGGAGCCCTGAAAGAGACCATGCTCAAACAACCATCAATTCTGGCATAAAAGAAGGTCTCAGGACCCCTCCTTCTGAATAACATGATCTGTGCTATGCTGCTTTCAAAGTTTGTTTAATACATATGTCTGCTGCTGCCAGTCAGAACAGGTCATCAGGACAGAGCTAGGGCTTAGGCAGGACACTTGGGCTTGGCACAAACTCAAAGTTATTTCTTATTTCAGCTCCGCCTGCTGTCACCTCTGCTATGCATACTACTTTTTTAAAAAAAAAATTATTCCCTTTTATTGCCCTTGTTTTATTGTTGTAGTTATTATTGTTGTTATTGATATTGTCATTGTTGGATAGGACAGAGAGAAATGGAGAGAGGAGGGGAAGACAGAGAGGGGGAGAGAAAGACAGACACCTGCAGACCTGCTTTACCACTTATCGATTCCCCTGCAGGTGGGGAGCCCGGGGCTCAAACTGAGATCCTTACACTAGTCCTTGCGCTTTGCGCCAGCTGCGCTTAACCTGCTGTGCTACCGCCTGACTCCCATGCATACTACTTCTACGGAACAAGCAGGTCATGTACCACACAGGGGTCCTGCAACCCCCACCCCCTCCACAGAGGATTCACCTTGTCAGCAATGCTTCTGTAAACAAGAGGTTTTCCCTAGCTCCTGTAAGCCTATGGAACTTCGGGGGCCTCCTAAATTGTCTCTACATCTATAAAGCTTAGCTAAACTTTTGTGGACAGTTATTTCTACGTCCCTGCAACCTCTTGCACATGCCCCAAGTATATCATTTGTCTATCCACTGTACTCACTATTTGGTGACAGACCAATCCCCATCACTGGGATCTGAAGTACTCCAAATTGGAACTGGATTTTCGTCATTTTCACCATCCCTCCCTAGACTGTCACCTGCCATACAATCAGTTCTCTGTAAAAGCATAGGAAATGCATGTGAAATGTGAAATGCAGAGCAGGTAGTGTCACTGGGCATGGGAAATCCATCCTGCCATTCAACCTTTCATGAAACCTTGTGCTTATAGACTGAAGAAGAGATGATCACTTAGGTAAGCATGAGACTGTATAATTTACCCAACCAAAGCTGAAGTCTAGATCTCTGGTGATGACAGTACCTGAACTGTATCTACAGAGAACATCAAATGGGATCTGGCCCTCTCTTTTGCCCATAGTTAACAAAAGGTGTGCTCCATGTTCATGGGGACAGCAAAAAAAAAAAAAAAAAAAAAAAAGACTTTTAATGCAACACTGAACATGTCATTTCTCCTTTTAAAAATATTTTATGGGAGTCGGGCTGTAGCGCAGCGGGTTAAACGCAGGTGGCGCAAAGCACAAGGAGCGGCATAAGGATCCCGGTTCGAACCCCGGCTCCCCACCTGCAGGGGAGTCGCTTCACAGGCGGTGAAGCAGGTCTGCAGGTGTCTATCTTTCTCTCCTCCTCTCTGTCTTCCCCTCCTCTCTCCATTTCTCTCTGTCCTATCCAACAACAACAACAACAAAAATAACTACAACAATAAAAAAACAACAAGGGCAACAAAAGGGAATAAATAAATAAAATAAGTATTTAAAAAATATATATATATATTTTATTTATTTTTAGTGAAAGAGGGATACAGAGAGAAAGATACACAGAGAGAGCTACCAGAGCACTGCTCAGCTCTGGTTTATGGTAGTGCTGGGTACTGAACCTGGGACTTTGGAGCCTCAGGCTTGAAAGTCTTCTGCATAACCATTAGGCTGTCTTCCCAGCCCTCATTTCACCTTTCTGAGATATATATATATATATATATATATATATATATATCCACTCCTACTGTATTTTGCAACTGATGTCTAATTTCTAACACTGAACATATGTTGCTTCAGATAATCTCTTCTTGCAGGCCTATTTTATATGTGTTTATATGTGGATTTTACTAGTGTGGGGTTGTTATGAAAAATAAAAGGTCACTCTTTGACTTTTCACCATAATTTCTCCTAGTGATACATTTCAGATCACCCAGGGTTCGAATTGTGTATTGTGAAAACTGTGGCAATAATACATTGAAAGAGCAGGCAAATAAAGAAAAGTCATCTTCTTATCTCACAAGTAGGCAATAATTTCTTTGGGAAAGCCTCTGACATTCCTGGAGCGTTACAAGACATGCACTGGCTTGCTGAGCAATTCATTTCAAAATGAAAAAGAACAAATTACTTCTCTTTTGGCACTGAAATTCTACTCTTAAAAGAAAAAAAGAAACTTCAGCTCATACTTCATAATTTTCAAGCAGAAGATTGCTTTTTTTTTTTTTTTTACGTATGCATCTCTAAGAATAAAGTGCTGCTCCGCCCCAAGGAACTGTTGAAAGAACTGTCTTTGGGCAACTTCCTCTCTTCTAGTGATCACAGGCAGCAGACCCAAAGGTGGTGGGCTCAGCCTGCAGAGTAAATTGTCCCCTAATAAGGAATGGTGCCTTGACTGATTGCTCTTTCGATGGTTCTTTAGAATAAGAATCTCTGCTTTTACCGGGGAATTAGCACACTCAACCACCAGGTCACCCTTAAACCCCAGCCCTGAGCCTGTAGTTCAAATCTCCAAGCTGTCAAACAGTTTGCACTTGCAACCACACAGAAACAGTCACACAAAAGTCAGTTTCCTTCCTTCTGTTTCTTTGCCATTTTGTGGCAACAGCCAGTTTTCATTCCCATCTTACCAAAATGCTCAGGAGAACTTGCTGTATTTTAAAGTATTATCAGGAGACTGGGTAAGTCTCCAATGAGAAACTCTGCTTGGATTGAAAAGATTTCTATCTTAATTTTCAATATCATTGCTTCTTCATTTCTAAAGCAGTTAAGTGAGAGGAGTTACTGACCCTAATCTACAGGGACAGAGCAAGGAATACCTTTGAGAATGAAGAGACTGCTGCACACTGTCATGAGTGCTTGACCCTCCATGACCCACTAAATCATGCTCCAACTGCTGTCCTATAATTGCATATCTATATATGCATAGATATGCAATTATAGGACAGCAAACTAGCTCACTTAGTGCACTGCTTTGTCATGTGTGAGAACCAGGTTTGAGCCAGACACCCACTGCACTGAAGGGAAGTTTCAGTGCCATGGCCTCTTTCATTCTCTCTCCCTCCCTCTCTCTCTCTCTGCTTCAAAAATAAAATAAGTAAATGGCGGAGGTAGTTATCAAGGGATTGAGTTAAACTCTAACATGAGCAGAAGAAGAAAGGGTAGAAAGGACTTTGGGAGAGGCAAGTCCACTAAGGAAAAAAATGAATCAGAGCACCCCTTGGGGATTATTCCAGCAGTTTTCGAACAGGGGCTCCAGACCTCCCCCAGAAACTTCTACTCAAAAGCAATCTCTACAAAATGACTAGAACCTATTGGAAAATGCTTAAAATAGCTTGTGAAACTCATGAAGAAGCCAGGATACTGGGCAGACTAATGACCTTCCAGATTTGCCCTACTATTACCCCAAATGAGGCCCAGGTTACTTGACAGAGAGATTCAAATACTAGGCAAATTTTAAAGGAGAGGTTCATCTGATTATTATCAGTCTTGAGCCTCTAACTAAAACCATCATGTGTCCCTCACCAAGTTAGGTCTTTGCCCTCAACTTGCCTTTCTGTGCTAACTGTTAACTAAGCACACACACTACCATGCTCAAGCACCTGGGTTCAAGCCCCGGGTCCCTACCTACAGGGAGAAGTTTCACTAACAGTGAAACAATGCTGAAGGGGTCTCTCTCCCTTGCTCTCTGTCTCCCCCATCCCTCTCAAATTCTCTCTGTCTTATAAAATAAAAGGAAAAAGAAAAAACTCTTTTAAAAGGGGCTTAAAACTGCTCTAAAAATTAAGTTTTTGGGGGGGGGGCTGGGCAGTAGCGCAGTTGGTTAAGCACACATGGTGCAAAGTGCAAGGACAGGCATAAGGATCACGGTTCTTTAGAGGGGTCGCTTCACAAGCAGTGAAGCAGGTCTGCATGTGTCTATCTTTCCTCCTCTCTGTCTTCCCCTCCTCTCTCAACTTCTCCCTGTCCTATCCAGCAACAACAACAGCTATTAAAAACAATAACAACCACAACAAGGACAACAAAATGGGAAAAATAGCCTCTAGGAGCAGTGGATTCGTAGTGTTGGCGCAGAGCCCCAGTGATAACCCTGGAGGCAAAAATAAATAAATAAATAAATAAATTTTTTAAATTACAAGGAAAAATAAGTATATTCACAATAGTATTTGCAAACATTTAAATGCATGCATATAAAGTGATGAGGACACACATATGAAAAGTATATTAAGTTGATTTAGAATAGTTTACTTAAGTGAGGGTCTGTGAAGAAGGAAAGTGAGAATAAGTTCTGAGAACAAAAGCAGTAGAATTACAGGCCAACAGATAAGCAAAAGAATGATCAGGACCCGGATATCAATATGATAAAATCAAGAGGAATTACTGAGTGGTTGGAAAAGTCGTAACACACTTCTGCATAGAAAAATATATGACTTTTCCAACAGCCAAACATAAGACTTAATTCTGACAAGGGTTTTGAGGAACAGAGGTTTCAAAGAGGAGTGTACATTACAACGTTTTTCCCATTTTTTCTTTGTGACTAATACTGGACTCCTATAACCTTTTAAAAAGAGAGTAAGGGCCCAAGTGGTGGCACACCTAGTTGAATATACATATTACCAGGTACAAGGACCCAGGTTCAAGTCCCTGGTCCATATAGCTGGGGTGGGGGTGGGGGAGCACTCTATTAGCCGTGAAACAGAGTAGCACTATAGGTCTGTATGTGTCTTGTCTCTCTTTCTCTCTCCCTCTCTATCACCCCCCCCACCCCCAATTTCTCTCTATCCTATCTAGTGAAAAGTACAGGGGAAAAAAGACAAATGGCCACTGGGAGCAGTGAATTTTTTTTGTGCATGCACTGAGCCCCAGAGATAAATCAGTGTGGGGAGGGATCAACATGTGCCAAAAGCTTTAAAACATATATAATAATGTGAAATATAGAGAAATGAAACACAAAGACTTTTTTTAAAGTAGTGGAACTATCTCAAAGACTTTGAATACTATGGTGGTTATGGGAAAAGGAGAGATCACAGAACTGTGGTAGGTTCTCTGCAGAACTGTACCTCCTATAATCTCACAAACCATGATTAATTAAGTAGCTAATAAAAAGTTTTAAAGAAGTCAATCTGGGGGAATACATATATATTTTACCCTTGAGTCCAACAAAACAAGTCTAAGAATTCACCATAATAAAATATTACACTTAACAATTTCTACTAGAGAGTTAGGAACTTCTGGCTGGGGAAACAACATAATGGTTATGCAAAAAGAATTTTATGCCTGAAGCTCTAAAATCCCAGGTTCTCTCCCTAGTACCACCATAAACCAGAGCTGAGCAATGTTCTGGCCTGTTGTTCTCTTGCTCTTTCATTAAAATAAACAAAACTACAACAATAGTTTGAGAGAGTCTAAACTGAGGGTGGGGAAATTAGCTAATGTTTTAATTGTGCCTAGAATTTTACTGACTTTATATTATTACTACTACCACTATTATCATGACAGCAATGGCTACTACTACTACTGTCACCAGTAGGGCTTCACCGTTTATAGAGTTAAGGAGACAGAGAGGCACCACAGCAATGAAGCTTCGCTCGGTGCTGTGCTGTTTGGACATCATCCAAGTGAGCTATTTGTCAGCCCTATCTAATTATTTTTGGAATAAGCATTTTGGAACATAGTAGAAAAATTACTAGAGGAGGAAAAACAAACAAACAGAAACCACCTAGAGGCCTTTTCCCCAAAGTGTATGCTGGGTAAATAGCTAGTTAGTCCACTAACTGCATTTATGACACAGCTGAATGATTTACCCGTTCTAGGTAACATGTCATTTCTAGCAGTGTCTTTTGGAGACACTGATTTTGAAGGAAGGGGTCAGTGACTTCCTGACAGACTGGAGGCCTTGGCAGGTCTGCATGGAAAGAAATGTACAAGCAGGCTAGCTTATCATCAGAAGATCAAGCCAGAGGAGGAAGGCAGGCCTTCACTTCACTAGGAGTGATCCATCCTGTCTCCTGTCCCCTCCACTACAAGTCCATTTTGCAGCTTTTCCAGTGCAGGGGCTGCCAAGGTCTAGCCAGATGAGCCAATGGGACACTCAGATTCCACTCTTCCCCATCTGCTAGGATTCCCTGGGATTTTCTGCAGTTCTTATTAGCTAAGCGGCTATTGATTATTATCCACAATACCTAGAATCTATTTGTCTACAGAAACTGAAAAGCCCAAAGAGGGCCCACCAACTGAAACCAAGCTTGTTGATGGGGAAATATCTCAGCCTTACTGGCTGCACTAGCTTAGCCAACTCAGATCCTTGGAAGCGGACGTGCCATGGACCCTGTGGAAAGGACAGAAAGGAAAGGAAGGAGGGTGGAACAAGGAGAGTGATGGGTGGGGAACAGACGAGAGAGAGAGAGAGAGAGAGAGAGAGAGAGAGAGAGAGAGAGAGGGAAAGAATGTATGCCATTCCAGCTAGCTAAAATAACCGAGCAGCCTAGGAGCTGGGCAGAGAGCCAGAGGACTTGTCACTAGTCTGTAATCCATAGCCGAAATACTTTGGGGTTCAGATTTGTCAGGAAGAATGGGATCTGTCTGGAAGATAAATTTGCCTGCATTTGTGGCGGGCTTTCTCTGCTGGTATATGATACTTTTGTTCTGTCATTTGTCTTTGGGCACACACAGCCAGGTCTATAAGTAGCATAGACAAATGCCAAACACAGGCAGTTTGCAGCTCAAGCAAAGGTCACAGGCAAACATAACCAGCTGCTTTTTCCTTCTTTCCATTTGCCTTTTCCATAGCGTTCAAGGAGGGAGGGGACTGGAAGTACCATTGTCACCTGCTGCCCTGGGTCTAGTTCACTTAAGAAACCTGCGTGCTAGCAAGGCAATCCAGCTCTTCTCCCTCTGAAAGGGTCTTAAGCACTCCATGTGTGCAACCCAAGTTCCAGAGACAGCTTGGGGAATTTTATTGCTGCTGCTGTTTTTTTTTTTTTTTTCACATGGAATCTTTAACCATGTGACACATACACTCTACAGTGAGCTGCATTCTAGTCTCAATGGCAGGTTTGGTTTTTAAGAGTTTCTTTTCTAGCACCAGTATCAAAGAAAAGTGAGGAGAGGGGTGCATACATAGGCAGTGGTACACCTGGTAGAGCACACATTACACTATTCAAGGACTTGGGTTCAAGTCCCCTGTAACCACCTGCATTCACAAGCAATGAACAGTGCTGTGTCTCGCTTCCTTTCTCTATCTCTCCCACCCCTCTCAATTTCTCCCTGTCTCTATCCTAAACAGACAAATAAGTAAAAAGTTAAAAAAAAATTAAAGAAAGAAAACTGAAAAGAAGAAAAAAAGCAGTATGCGGGAAAGAGAGAGAGAGAGAGATACTGAGACTCTGAGTTTTCCTGAAGCCACACCTTAAGCAGGAATTGCTGACAGGGAGTAAAGAATAGAAGTTGAGTGGAAAACAGATCACTGTAAAACATAGTCTAGGCATGTCTGCACATTCCTGTCCTTCTCAGTCATGCAATGCTTTTCTACATTTTTCTATCAAAAATCATTCCAGGGGCCTTATATGTGCTTAGCCTCACAGGAAACTCAGAAATATGAGACCTCCCTGACTCTAAAATCAGTCACCTCCCAGTTTCCCTTCTAATACTACCTTTACCACACTGATAGTAATAAAGTCAATATAGCAACAGTGAGCTGGAAGTGTCTAATTTACTTATTTACCAACCTTCTATACTCAGACAGAACTGATGTCCCTTAACCACTGGGTTTTTCAGCTCCCTGCTGTAACTCCCTGGTGTTTGGTAAATGGAAAAGGCTTGAGAGATATTTATTGTGTGCACAGAATGGAGAAGGCAGGAAAATGACTTGAAGCAGTAAGTCCCCTTCATAAGACATTCAGTAATTAAGACAATGAGCGCAATTCACTGGAGAAAGCCAGAGGAGACTTGAACAACATACAGGATGTAACGGGCAGAGCAGGAGGCCTGAGAACAGAGTGACAGCAGTGTGCCCTGTCTGTACATGTGGTCTGGCAGAAATTAGGACTGAATCACCAATGGGGGACGGGGTTTGTTGGACGAGTCATGAAGAATACCAGTCTGATCAGGTTGACAACAACTGCCTCAACACAACAAGGAGGGTTTCTGCTTTCTTGAAGATCTCAGAAGAGCAGTTTCATGAATGGCTTTGCCAAGAGGTCTGCCCTGAGAATGGACAGACTGGACTAAGCCACATCCTGGAGCATGCCACCAAGACCCATTCATTCAGTCTTCCCTGCTTTGGACTGGACTCCAAGGGTCAACACTAATTTCCACAAATGGTCAAGGGTAGTTCCAACAAATAGTTTCCCCTACATAGTCATGTATTCAAATTGCAGCCTTTAAATCTCAACTAGATCAGTTCCTTGCAAGCAAATTTATAGATTTTTGAATCAAAAAAAAGTATCTAAATATTGGCTAAGAAACAAATAATGTGAAGCATCCAGTTGAGCATTCGTGTTACCATGTGCAAAGATATGTGTTAGAGCCCCTGGTCCTTACTTGCAGAGGGAAGGCTTCATGAGTCAAGGCAGTGCTGCAGGTGTCTCTCACCCCCCCCCAATAGCAGAGGATTCATCATACAGGCATCAAGTCCTAGAGATAACCATGGTGGCAACAAAAATAAATAATTATCAAGAAACTATACCTGCTTTGTCCAGGTGATTTATGTATGAAGTGAAAGATATTTGTTTGAAAATGACAGAGCCAAGACTAGAATCCTCCGGTAGTTCTGTTTTCCCAGCCTGTACTTTATTAATGTTTACAATTTTTTATTACTGATATACAAAATTATAACAAGGATATAATTCCACATTACTCTTACCACCAATGTATTTTCTAAGGCAGAATGACACTCCCTGCCTTCTAAGGAGCTACAGAAGGAAGGTAGCACTTGCCTAAGTATCAGACCTTCACGAATAATTAGAACTTTAAGTAGAAAAAGTAAAGATACTCACGTATTTGTGTGTATATATACACATATGCATGGGATAAAATGCATGTTTGTCATATACAAAAGATACATATGAAAAGAACCAGACAGGGGATGGGCAGTAGTGTGCCAGGTTAAGCTCACATAGTGCGAAGCTCAAGGATCCTGGTTCAGGACCTTGGCTCCCCACTTACAGGAGGGTAGCTTCACAAGTGGTGAAGCAGGTCTTCAGGTGTCTATCTTTCTCTCTCCCCTGTCTTCCCCATCTCTCTCAATTTCTCTCTGTCCTATACAACAACAACAACAACAGTAACAACAACAACAATGAAAAGAAGATGGCCACCAGGAGCAGTAGATTTGCATTAAGCTCCAACGATAACCCTGGAGGAAAAAAAACAAAGACAACTAGATTCCTCTTTATTTACTCAAAGCCCACAGATATATGAACTGCTTGTCTTCATCTAACTGGGCTTTGCATGCATTAGTTCGGTTGTTTTTACTTATTATCTAGGATTTGGGTGTGTAGTCCAGTGGTTCTGCTAGAGTGGAATAGAGGTTTCTTGAACAAAGCACAAGGGTCGTCAAAAGGAATGCTCTCAGGACATGACAAACTTTGTCTGCATCCAGACTGACTCATTACCAGGGCTTGGGAAATGAGGCAGTGGAGTCATCATATTGAAAGACACAAACGTTCCCACATTAGTGGCACCAAGAGCCACACAAGAAGGCCGTGTGTGTGTGTGTGGTGGGCATGGGGGACATGGAGAAGGAGCACTTCTGTGTGGGCCACGCCTGCTGTGAGGCTGGGAGATGAAAAGATGGACTGTTAATCCCTGGAAATGAGTCAACATAGGACAAAGTGGCAGGAGACAAAACAAAGGCAGTCCTGGGGGGCTGACGCCCATGCAGTCAAAAAGAGTGAAGCCAGCTGTGCAGCCAGGGCCATTGGACCAGAACCCAGAAAGTAACCAGGGAAGCCAAGCAACTGACACTGAATGTGAGTGGTAGGCTTTGTGTGCTGAATTTGGCACACAAAGAGGACCACTACTTTTTTTTTTTTTAGTGAGAGAGAAAGTGAAAAAGACCACACAGTCCTGACATTTCCCTCAATGCAGTGGGGGCTAGGGCTGAGCCCAAGTCACATACATGACAAAGCAGCATACTATTCAAGCAAGATATTTCACCAGCCCTGCCTTCTCCCCAATTAGCCTAGTATCAAAATTAGGTAATGATGAACCTAAAGTAAAATGGTCAAAGCCCCAAACTCCCAAACTGGGCAAGGCCTAGAGAATCGAATGGTAGTGGTGCATAAGTGGTCCAAAATATATCCTGTATTACTCAATTTGATCAAGCACAGGAATGTGACAGTAGTTTTTTTGTTTCCTTCCAGGGTTGTTGCTGGGCTCGGTGCCTGCACCATGAATCCACCGCTCCTGGAGGCCATTTTTCCCCCCTTTTGTTGCCCTTGTTGTTGTAGCCTCGTTGTGGTTATTATTATTACCATTGTTGATGTTGTTCGTTGTTGGATAGGACAGACAGAAATGGAGAGAGATGGGGAAGACAGAGAGGGGGAGAGAAAGACAGACATCTGCAGACCTGCTTCACCGCCCGTGAAGCGACTCCCCTGCAGGTGGGGAGCAGGGGGCTTGAACAGGGATCCTTACACCAGTCCTTGCGCTTTGCGCCATGTGAGCTTAACCCACTGCACCACCGGCCGACCCCCGTGACAGTAGTATTAACATACACACACAAACAACATATGAACGCATACATGAGCTTGTGTACCGACAAGCTCAAGGGACAATGACAAAGGCCCTATGGAAGCAGCTCCCTAGCAGGAAACTTGCATCTTTCGTCCCTCTTGGTTTACCTGCTCCTGCTCTTGTTGAAGAGCCACATTTAGTACCGCTTGGCTTTGCATGTGCTTTACACTATGCCCCATGTTCAACTTAGCGAACATGAATATGAACCAGGTGCCTTCTGGTAATTAGTTTCCTCAGTAGAGTGTTGACTTTCTTTGGGTTTTAGTGGACCAATAAAGTAACCAATTATGCCAGTCATAACATAAATGACCCTGTCAAGATGAATCAGTCCAAAAAAGCCTATTGTTGCCACAAAAATGGCAGACTTCTCTTTGAAAAAACTTGGCATGTTACTGTGAGAGCCGTGAATGACTGACTAACTTTCCAGGTCATTGGAAAAAGATCGAGAACAATAGTACAGGCACTCATACTGCATTAAATTTCCAATGAGGTAAAAGTTCATTGGAAAGATGATCTAGGTTATCTGGATGTTAAGACAGTATATGAAAATTCATCTAAACTTCAACTGTAACCTTTTTAGTATATGTGCTGCCAAAGTGAGCACTTCAGATTTAACTTTTAAGAGCTCTCTCTCTCATCTCTATCCTCTTGCTCTCTAAGATCTCTCTCTCTCGTCTCTTTTCTCTATCCCCTTGCTCTCTTTCCTCTTCTCATTTTATGCATAAGAATGCAACTAGGCTGAACTAAAGCAAATTGGTTTAATTCCCTGGAGGAATCATGAACAAATTTTCCCAGCAACTTTTTACCAAAGGCATTTGTGTATGGCGATGTGAATGGAATGTGGAAGCAGTCAGCTATGTAAACCAGCAATCAAATGAAACACAAGTCATTTCAACATATACTAGAACAGCATTAACACCGCCACTTAAAACATTGGGTGTGAGAAAAGGAACGTGGGCAAAGAAAGGAAAGAAGTAAACATGTGGGTGGGATGTGGGCAAGGATATAGGTATTTTGGAGAGAGAAATAAAATCTAGGTAAATGAATTCCCTTTTAATGACAAATCTGTCAAGGGCATGCCAGCAGAGGGATCTCTTTGATGGGGTAGAGTAAAGCTTTAGAGAGCACATTCAATAATGTCATCAAATGGAAATTCCAGCAGTTGACATAGCTGCAAACAGTAGACACTCACAAAGGCATTCACATGAGCCCACTTGGAACTAGTTCTAAAAGAGCAAGTAAATAGACTTTGGTACATATTGAAATTCAAGGGTTCTTCTCTTTTATAGCTGAGACATCTATTGCAACAAGGGCCCATCAAAGATCACCAAAAGGTGGTCTTTCCCTTCTTCACTAAACCTCAGTTCCAACAAATGCAAAACACTCTGAGGCAGTCCTGGATGTTGAGGACACGGTGCAGAAGATACTCTTTTTTTTTTTAAAGATTTTTTAAAATATCTATTTATTTCCTTTCTGTTGTCCTTGTTTTTATTGTTGTTGTAGTTATTGTTGTTGTTGTCATCATTGCTGGATAGGACAGAGAGAAATGGAGAGAGGAGGGGAAGACAGAGGGGGGAAAGATAGACACCTGCAGACCTGCTTCACTGCCTGTGAAGCAATTCCCCTGCAAGTGGGAAACTGGGGGCTCAAACCAGGATCCTTCCACTGGTACTACGCTTTGCGCCATGTGCACTTAACCCATTGCGCTACCGCCCGACTCCCAGAAGATACTCTTATAGACCTCAGAGAGGCCCCAAGTCAAACTGGAGGCAAGTGTGCCTGTCTTGTTCTCTGTGGAGTGGTCACATAATTAGCTACACTAGCCTCTTACCTGTGTGGCATGAACCATGGCTTCCCTTCAAGATGGTTCACGTGCTTCTGGGTCACACAGTCTGGCCACAGCCTAGTATACTCCTCCCACATGGTCCACACTAGACTTCTGCCTGGACTTAAACTCACACAGCCTGCATGCCACATGTGTGGTCTGCAGGGTTTATTCTCATTTACTGTCTTTGTTCCTGCAAATGATTTTCTTGAAAACCCAATCAAGGCCATGGATGAGAGGAGCATATCAGCTGAACCCAGAGTGCCCACACTTCTGATTCTATGACTCAAATGCAGTCTCTGGTATGATGGTTGAGATATCACTCTCCCACCCCAGCCTGCCTTTTCTGATTTACCTGCTACTGCAAACCCAGCAGTAGGATCTAGACAAAGTCAATTCTTCCTCAAGACGAGCTTTGGATTCCAAAGTGCTTTCACCACTATGTTCTTCTCTCTGGCCTGCATTAAAATTCTTTATACATGTACATTTTTACTTAGACTCATGACCATAGTCAATGCTGAGAAAATGATCAAGTGTAAACAACAAATTTAATTATAGATAGCTACGCCCACCCTCCAGAAACTATTGGGCTGCCAGGAAAATCAGGACATATTTTCCTGTTTTCCTATGCAAACAAGTGTCATGACTTTTCAGATAACCCAATATTATCATATTAAGAACTTTTAGAAGATATTATTTAAAAATATATGTTAGTTAAAAAGTTCTGTAAAAATACATAATTAAAAGGACAGACATAAAGGTAGGTATATAAAGCAACTAAAGTGCATAGATACTATCATACATATTAAGAATACAGATAGTCAAGAGTAAATTTAAATGTTTACTTGTTTTATTTGTTCAAGTTTGTTATTATAATATCACTTTCTTATTTCTGTTTTCTCCTTCATTTTTTCCAGTGGAAATAAAGTTTAAACACACATACACACATGTGGAAATTTGAAGGAATCATGTAAGGGAGATAGACAAATACCAGATGGTCTACCTCATAGGTGGATCTTAAGAACCAAAGAAAGAAAAGGAAAACACAGGATGAAACTTAAACTGGCTGTGGTTTACTGTAGCAGAGTCATGGACTCTAAAGGGGGAAGAGGCAGGGGTCAAGAGGGTATTGGGGTGGAGGGTATTGGGGTATTGGACTGCATAATGGTGGAGGAAGACATCAGTTGGTGGTGGGTGTGGTGCACAGACACCTACCATGGGAGAGAAGAAACTGTGACTGTGTGGAAAGTGTCTTATAAACTATTTTCCCCAATAAAGAACACTAGAAAAAATATATATACACACAAATACATAATTCCTTTCATTTTCATTTAAGCACTATGATTTCATACTACAGAGGAATCTAATTTGCAAACATAGTGACAGTACTGAGCTAGAAATGTGAATTGGATTAAACACTGCTCTGAGACTCCCTTCCCCAGACTGGTGCAGAAGGACTTAAAGAAATCACATCACACTCAGGTGATGGAAGTACTAATAAGGAAATAAAGCAGGGGTAGATAGCATAATGGTTATGCAAAGAGACTCTCATGCCTGAGGGTCCAAAGTCCCAGGTTCAATTCCCTGCACCACCATAAACCAGAGCTGAGCAGTGCTTTGGAAAAAAAAAAAAAAAAGGATATGAAAAGCAGTGTGCATCATCATCTCTCTCCCTCTCCCTCTCCCTTTCTCTCTCTCTCTTTCATCAATATACCTATGTTTCCCATTCACCAGGAGTCTCTTGTCTGAGCCTTCTCTCATTTGAAAAGTTGCTCACAGCTCCTGGAGACCCTGGTTCCCTGGGACATGGGGGTGGCTTTCTACGTGACCCATCAGGCTGGGGGCTGGCTAGGGCTTACCTGCACAGGTTTGGCGGTCCTGGTAGAAGCCCTCCCCACAGCTGGCCACACACTGCCCATGCCACATCAGTAGGGGGGGCTGGCAGGAGAAGCACTCATGTGCGTTGGTGCACGTGGAGCACTGAGGCTGGCAAGCTGTCTCCGGAGGAGGTTGAAAGAAGAGAAAGTCTGATTAGCTCAAAGACACCAGCCCAGCACCACTTCCCACAGAGACTGATCCTGAGGCTCCGGGATCACAGAGACTCAGAAAGGCAGGTGGGTAACATGACCAGCAGCCTTTAAGGACCATAATGCATATCTCAACATTGTGCAAAGTACTCCAGACAGACACATAAACGTATTTCATCTTTATAGCAACCTACGTGGTTGGCATTATTTACTCTAACTTATAGCTGAGGAACAAGCTCACAGAGGGGCAGTGATTTGCCCACAGCCAGATGAAGCTTGCCTTGGCAGGCAGTTTGTCCTAGATGTTTGACCTCTTTTCCTCTTTTCACTCAACCATTTTAAAAGAATACTCCTTATGGCAGAGCTATAAGTAGTTTTCATAAAGGCTAGAGATGAATAAGGAGAGAAGTGGATAACTGCAAAACCAATAAAAACAGTTGGCTTTTATGGGATCTCGGCTGTAGCTCAGACATTATTCTGGACACTATACATTTACTGATAATCTTGAATCTCACAGAATCACCTGAGGAAAGAACTACCTTCTCCCCACTAAACAGACAAGAATGTTGAGGCATGAGGCCAAAGACATAGTCCAATGGGAAGGCTGTGTGTTATGTCACATGTGTGGCCTTGATTTGAGCCTTGGCACCACACATGAGGTGCTACAGTACTGGAGGAAGTTCTGGTGGTGTGGTGTCTGTTTTCTTTCTTTCTCTCTCTCTCTCTCTTTCTGTGTGTGTGTGTGTGTGTGTGTTTGTATATCTATCTGAATGAAAAAGTCGGTATGACAGCAGTGAAGTTGCAATTGAGTAAGGCTCTAGCTCAGCAAGAAAAAAATAATACCGAGAGGGGGCTGGGTGGTGGCACACCTGGTTGAACACACGTTACAATGCGCAAGGACCCAGGTTCGAGTCCCTGGTCCCCACCTGTAGGGGGAAAGCTTCATAAGTGGTAAGTAGTGCTGTAGGTGTCTCTCTGTTTCTCTTCCTCTTTATCCCCCCTTCCCTCTCAATTTCTGGTTGTCTCTATCCAATAAATAAAGATAATAAAAAAATTTTAATAAAGAAAAAATAATACTGAGCATAAAGGGGATAAATATTCAAAAGTAGGAATGAACCTGCACATCCTTAAGTGGACAATCAGCCTGGTGAATTGCAGAAAAGGTGGGAGAGTAACTCTGATTTGGTCTCAACCAAGCCCAATTCTCCCAAATACAATCTCCTCATATATATAAGAATTTGAAATGTATTTGAACCTATTTTAAATCCTCCTATAATCTGTAAGAGGTCAGCTGTATTACCAATTACCTCTAAGATGTCAAGCAAAACAATTAATTTCTCTGACTCATGGGTTTCCCAGGAAAATGAAAACATTCTAGTAAGTGAACTAAAAAGTCCAAGCTAGTTCTCAAATTCTACTTTGATTAACTAAGTAGTTTAGTAAACAGCACCTGTCAAGGCCTTTGAAAGTGAAAAACACAGCCATAATGACATAGGGAGCATCTGACCTCCATGTCAACTCTCTTCCACTGAGTACTGAGACATCCATTACAAGTAAGAAGAGAGACTTGTAGGCTAAGAGATCTAATAACCTATGGATGATGCCATTATCATCCAGCTGCTTCTGGAAGCTGCATGTTTCCTGTATTTGTGAACCTCTACTCTGGTAGTAGTGTGCAGTTCAGGACTGTCTGCCTGGAGCCATACCTAAACAGAAAGCACCAGCTTGGTAAAATCCAAGGCCACAGCTATGCACGCAGCGTCCATTCCGAAGCAGCCTGGTGGGGTCCCGACAGAGGTCGCAGTGGTCTGGAGACTGAGAGCAGGTCAAGCAGTCTGGGTGGCAGTGAACTACAATCAAAGACAAAGAAGACACCTTAGTAAGGTCTCTGGTGGTACAAAGAACAAGTAGCTGAGCAGTCAATAGGATTTAACCATAAGATTTCAAAAAAAAATCTCCTTGTCTGAAAGGCTACCACTGACATTGACTGCACCAAACTGAACATGTTCAACATCACCAAGCAGATCCACTAGTGCTTTTACCTGCAGGACTATCTCTAGAAGCCAACAATCTTATTCTATGACAGATGATGAAATCAAATTCAATAACTTATGATTCCTTACTTTTTATTGTTTTGGCATGCCTGAAAAGTTGGTATATAACCGGGGTTAGGGGTAGATAGCATAATAATTATGAAAAAAAAAAACCTCTCATGCCTGAGTCTCCAAGGTCCCAAGTTCAATCCCCAGCACCCCCATAAGCCAGAGATGAGTAGTGCTCTGGTAAAACAAACAGTTGAGATATAAAACTTAACACTAAAAAAAAATGAGTTATCGGGGAGTCGGGCTGTAGCACAGCGGGTTAAGCGCAGGTGGCACAAAGCACAAGGACCGGCATAAGGATCCCGGTTCGAACCCCGGCTCCCCACCTGCAGGGGAGTCACTTCACAGGCGGTGAAGCAGGTCTGCAGGTGTCTGTCTTTCTCTCCTCCTCTCTTTCTTCCCCTCCTCTCTCCATTTCTCTCTGTCCTATCCAACAACGACAACAACAATAATAACTACAACAATAAAACAACAAGGGCAACAAAAAGGAATAAATAAAATAAATATTTTTTTAAAAATGAGTTATCTTCTTCAAAGAAATATATAGCCAGTGTCCTTTTGTTCTCCACAATTTTAAATCTCCCTCCAATAATTATCACTAAACTTAGTGGCAACTGTCATCAAAGTCTTCATCCAGGGCTTGAAGTTGTCAAGAACTAATGTTCAAGGTTTAGAACCTTAAAATATACTGCTTGTTTTGAAAAGGGCAAGGAATCATTTGGGTGAAGGTAATGAAACAAGAACAAAAATTTTCTTTGTTTTTCCCAGAGAAGACTTCACAAAAACACTATGATTAACCAAAATAAGTTGAGTGAAACAGGATAGCTTTCAATATATATATAAATGTGACCCACAGAAGAAGTAAATCAGTTCTGAACTAGAAATGGAAGAAATGCCACCTCTCCAAGAGACACTAAGCCTATAAGTGAATTACAGCTTGGCCAAAGCAACTCCAGTGTACGCCAACAATTATTAACTGTAACTAATGCAACCCCCAGTTATCTGAAAGTAGGGCTGCAGGACAAGTACATAAAATTTTCTTTTGGAAGAAATTAATGAGTCTTTAAACTTCAAAAACCCACTTGTGAAACCAAAAGGAACCATCTGTTTAATAGCTTACCTTTTAAAAGGGGGGTGTTCAAAGGTCTGAGGGATATAGCTTAGTCAGTAGAATATATACTTTCCTGTGCAAGTGGACCCTAGTTCAAACCATGCCACCATACACACCAGGGGATTCCGTAACCTCTTTCTTTCTCTCTAGGTTTATCTCTTTTTGTTTCCCTTAACTAAAAAAAAGTCATTTTTAATTCAAAAAACGGGGTATCTACAACTAATTTTCAGCAACTGTTCTTTTTTTTAATTTAAATGTACACTGACGTATTTCTTCCATAAGGACTTTTTAAAATGCCAACTTTTTAATATTTTTAAAATTTATTATTGGATAGAGACAGAGAAATTGAGAAGGGAGGAAGAGATAAAGGGGAAAAGACAGAGAGATAGCTGAAGCTCTGCTTCACCACTCATCAAGTCCCCCCCCCCCCCCCCCGCAGAGAGGGACCAGGGGCTTGAACCTGAGTCCTTGTGCACTGTAATGTATGCGCTTAACCAGATGCACCATTCCCTGGCCATCAACAACTATTTTTCTACCTTTGAGAATGGGACAATCTTAATGTCTATCTAGTGTTGCCCGTCTTCTAACATTAAACATTTGATTTTCCACAACAGCATTGCAAAGTAGATAAGGAACATTTAGCAACAAGAAAATTAAGATTCTGAGAGGGTCAGTGACTCGCCCAAGGCCACATACTCATAATTAGTCGGGTTTGGCAAATACACAGAAAAGAACTAATCAGCATCATTTGCTGGAAAAAAATCAGGAAGAATCAAGCAAACCAGCTCCAAGGGCAACTAAAGGAAAGGAAACCTTCTGGGGTGGGAGTGGGGGCAGGATTTCTCTGCAGCAACTGGCAGGAAGAACATCTCAATAGAAATCAATCAGACGTGGACCCACCTGCTGTGCAGTCTGGACAGCACCGTCCCTTCACCACTTGGGCTAGTGTGGCCACTGGGCATGGGGGGCAGGAAGGCTCATAGCAGGTCACCTGAGCCCCCTGACACTCACACTCCTTGCAAGGGCCATCTTCCCACTTCTCCCCCTCCTACATAAAAGAGTCAAGAGAGACACAGTTATCACAGTGTCACAACTTGAGATACAGATGGGTGGGGGAGAGCTGACGATTTCCATAGAGGGTAAGTAGAGAATCCTAAAATAGAACCATATCAGACCTAAGTCTAAAATAGGGAGGAGTAGAAGTCCTAAATTTAGAAGAGTATTTTTTGTTCCTTCTTTGTTAATAAGTATTTTCTTTTCTTCTTCTTCTTTTTTTTTTTCTTTTTACCAGAGCACTGCTCAACTCTGGTTTATGGTGGTGCAGTGGTACAGGGGACTGAACCTGAGACTTTGGAGCCTCAGGCATGAGAGTCTCTTTGTATAACCATTATGCTATCTATCTCTGCCAAATAAGTATTTTCTTGAGACCAGGCTGTGGTACACCTGCTTAAGCACACATGTTATGTGCAAGATCAGGGGGTCTCCATCTGAAGGGGGGGGAAGCAGTGCTGCAGGTATCTCTAATTCTCTCCCTCTCTATCTCCTCCTCACCTCTCAATTTCATTCTGTCTCTATTCAATAAATAAAAATAAAGTATGACATGTAAAAAAAACTGGTAAAATAAAGTATTTACTTTCATGTAGAATCCAGGCAGAAAGCTAATTGTGAAAGCATTCTAGACAGACTAGAATTCTCAAGAAGCATACAACTCTTGTTTCTCAATTAATCTCACCAAAAAATAATCAGAAGGGATTACTACATGCCTAGTGATTAGCAGGTACACTAACTACAATCTTTATTATAACAGTGGGAAGCTGGTTAAAGCCCCGAGTTTCCTTATGATTATTACAGTGAGAGGAACAGGGGAGCCATTGTATTCTTCAAAGGAAAGCCTCCACATGCCCTTTTTTTTTAGTGGGCTGCAATCATGCCATGGGCTTTCCCACACTAAAACAGCTTTTTCAAAAGAGCAAATTATGGTAATAAGCATTAGTACTTTGACAGTGACACTAAAGTGAATTATGAAGCACAATTGCTTTTTGCCCCCAGTCCCATTTTTCCTGGGAACAGGAAAGAGACCAAGGTTCCTACCAGAATATTGTGATAAGGGAAGTAAAACAAGAGAAGGTGGAAGAACATATTTAATAATGAACTGATAAAATATTAAGGAGAGTGTAGGCAGTGGTGCACCTGGTTGAGCACACACATTATCAAGTGTAAGGACACGGTTTGGAGCCCCCAGCTCCCTACCTGTTGGGAGAAACTTCACAAGTGGTAATGCAGGTCACACTCTCTATCTTTCCCTTCCCTCTCAATTTCTCTCTATCCTATCAAATAAAAATAGAAAGTAAGAAAAAAGGGGGGGGGGGAAATGACTGCTGGGAGCAGTCAATTCAGAGTACTGGCACCAAACCCCAGCAATAACCCTAGTGCCAATAAAATAAGAAAAATAAGAACAAACACAGTAAGACACTAATGTTAAACATTCCAAACAACTAATGTGATAGTATTTAGCAACTGTGGATAATAACATTAGAAAGATGAGACATAGTATCCTGAGAAGGTACAAAGTAGAATGGATCACTGTAACCCTTATCTTATAATCTCCAAAACTGTAAGTTTGTGTCTATGAATAAACATGTGTGTACTTTCTTTCAAAATAAACTATCCTGCGTTGTCCTGCAAAACACCTCCACAGAATGAAGACTTAGTACTGCATGGGGAAAGAACAGTCCCCAAGCTCCCAAAACCTCTCTTTAATACTCTGAAGGACATAAAATTGCTCAGATGGTTAAAAGGATTTTATACAGGGAAGAAAAAAATCAGCACAAGAGGGAGAATTGATGTAGAAGATAGTGGTTGAAGAGGTATTTTTCAGGGGGCTAGGTGGTGGCACACCTGGTTAAGTGCACTTGTTACAATGTGCAAGGATCCAGGTTCAAGCCCCTGATCCCCACCTGCAGGGGGGAAGCTTCATGAATGGAGAAGTAAAGCTGCAGGTGTCTGTCTCTCCCCCTCTCTAGTTCCCCCGCCCCTCTCAATTTCTTTCTGTCTCTATATGATAATAAATAAAATAAATCAATTTTTTTAAAGTATTTTATTTATGTATGAGAAAGATAGGAGGATAGAGAAAGAACCAGACATCACTCTGGCACATGTGCTGCTGGGTAATCGGACTCAGGACCTCATGCTTGAAATTCAAAGCTTTATCATGGCTCCACCTCCTGGACCACTAAATTAAAATTTTAATAAGAAGTAATTTTTATCAATCATGGAACAGATAAACTAATGGAGCAAAAGTTCAATGGATGACAATTTTAGTTACCACTACAATTTTTAATCCTGGGCCACAAGTAATCAAATATGGCAGCTAATGACAATCAGAAGGGGGGAGGCAGTGGCTAAAGCAGGTGAAAGGCTTTAGCTGCGTGGCAATAGATGGAAAATGAGCACTTGATGGCAAATATAATACATGGTGTTATTTATTTACAAGGTTACACATCTGAAACTCATATAATGCTATAAACCAATAAATCTTCCAGGGTATTTATTTGTTAGTTTACTGTCACCCACCAGGGTTATCACTGGGGAATCTGTGCCTGGACAATGAACCCACCACTCCCAGGTTGTTGTTTTTTTCTCCCCACCCCCTGCACCTTTATCTGGTCCCTTCTTCTTCTCCCCTCCCCCCATTTTATAGATAGAGAAATTGAGAGGGAAGGGGGCCGGGCAGTAGTGCACTGGGTTAAGCACACATAGTGTGAAGCACAAGGACCCATACAAGGATCCCGGTTTGAGTCCCCGGCTCCCCACCTGTAAAGGGGTGGGGTGGTCACTTCACAAATGGTGAAGCAGGTCTGCAGGTGTCTGTCTTTCTCTCCCCGTCTCTGTCTTCCCCTCCTCTCTCAATTTCTCTCTGTCCCATTCATCAACAACAATGGAAAAAAGATGGCCTCCAGGTACAGTGGGTTCACAGTCCCCACTGAGCCCCAGCGATAACCTTGGAGGCAAAAAAAAGAGGGGGGAGGGATATAGACAGAAGAGAAAGAAAGACCCCTGCAGCACTATTTCATTGCTCATAAAGGTCCTCCCTGCAGTTGGAGGCCAGGGGCTTAAACCCAGGTCCTTAAAGCTTGGTAATATATGTGCTCTACCAGGTGTGCCTCCACCCAGACCCCTTTCACATTTTTTTAATTGGCCATCAAAAACTACCAGGGCATTGTTTTCCTAGGACAGATTATACAGAGGTTTAAAATAAATTTACAAATATCTACATGTAAATTAAAAATTTTACTTACCGGAATATGCTTAACTTCACTCACATTTGAAGATATCTAGGTCCAAAGAGAAATGTGTTATACCACGAAGGAAGGAAGGAAGGAAGGAAGGAAGGAAGGAAGGAAGGAAGGAAGGAAGGAAGGAGATTCCATTAAGCTGATCTATATATGTTTTCATTTGAAGTTATCCATCCCCCCCTCCCTGCACTCCTCTCCCTAGACAATATTCAAAGTCATTCATTGATTACAAACATAAAGAAATTTTATCTATACCAAAGGAAGCAAAGCATACCAATATGAGATGAAGTCAACATGCCTAGGAAATATTCTTGAATTCTTATTCTCACCTCTCACTAATGCTTACACATTTGTTCTCAGGTCCCTTCACTCCTTTTTTAAAAAAATTTTATTTATTTATTTCCTTTTGTTACCCTTGTTTTATTGTTGTAGTTTTTATTGTTGTTGGACAGGACAGAAAGAAATGTAGAGAGGAGGGAAAGACAGAGAGGGGGAGAGAAAGACAGACACTTACAGACCTGCTTCACTGCCTGTGAAGCGACTCCCCTGCAGGTGGGGAGCCAGGGGCTCGAACTGGGATCCTTAACGCCAGTTGTTGCGCTTTGCGCCACGTGCGCTTAACCCACTGCGCTACCGACCGACTCCCTGGTCCCTTCACTCTTCCCCCCCCCCCTCCAGGGTTATTGTTGGGCTCGGTGCCTGCACCATGAATCCACCGCTTCTGGAGGCCATTTCCCCCCCCTTTTTGTTGCCCTTGTTGCTGTAGCCTCGTTGTGGTTATTATTATTGCCATTGTTGATGTTGTTCATTGTTGAATAGGACAGAGAGAAATGGAGAGAGATGGGGAAGACAGAGACGGGGAGAGAAAGACAGACACCTGCAGACCTGCTTCACCGCCTATGAAGCGACTCCCCTGCATGTAGGGAGCAGGGGGCTCGAACCGGGATCCTTATGCTGAGCCCTACACTTTGTGCCACATGCGCCTAACCTGGTCCCTTCACTCTTAAGAACTTCACAGGGGGTCGGGCATAACGCAGCGGGTTAAGCACACGTGTCGCAAAGCCAAGGACCAGTGTAAGGATCTCGGTTCCAGCACCCCTGCAGGGAGGTCACTTCACTAGTGGTGAAGCAGATATGCAGGTGTCTATCTTTCTCTCCCCCTCTCTGTCTTCCCCTCCTCTCTCTATTTCTCTCTGTCCTATCCAACAACATCAATAACAACTATAATAACCACGACAACAATAAAACAACCAGGGCAACAAAAGGGGAAAAAAATAGCCTCCAGGAGCAGTGGATTCATAGTGTAGGCACTGAGCCCCAGCAATAACCCTGGAGTAAAAAAAAAAAAAAAAAAAAGTCAAGAGATCTAAACTTCCAAGAGCAATTATTTAAAATACCCTGCTCTCTTAAGTTCTATTCATCTTAATTTGCCTTCAGAACTAGGCAGGAAAACTGATACAAGGATTGAGGAATCAGAAAAATAATAAGTACCACCTTAACTTTTGTTTTTAAAGTGTCAGGTATTGTTTTAAGTGCCAGGTAACAGCTAAGTATCAGGTATCATCTTCATGGGGCTATGGAGTAGTGTTACTGTTATTCCTAAATTATAGTTGAGGACCAAAAAGTCTTACACAAAGTCCTAACTGAAGAGTGGTAAAATGGGGATTCAGGCATAAAGTCTGCCCTGTAAGCCCTATACAGCCCTGTATCCCGAGCATGTACAGAATAACGGTAGGTTGACAGATGCCATTTTTTCAGATCAAAAACTCAGCTGACAAGTCAAAAGAATTTAATTCCAATTCTGCTTGGTCAATGAAATGGTTGTCTTTATGATCAACTGACACATTTTAAAGAATGTATCCACATTCTTAAATCCCATGTGAAAAATGTAGTCTAGAGACAGAGACAATTTGATGAAATTAAAGTCATTATTTCTTCTTTGGGACAGAATATCAAATAGTACAGACATAAGAAGAAATAAAACCTAAGCAAATGGCATTTCATTCTATATCCAAGTCATTAGAATTCTTTCAGTTCTACCTGTAAAATATGCAGAATCTGATCACATTTTACCACTTCCTCCCTAGACCACTCTTTTTCATGACTATTGACGAGACCATCTAAAAGATCTACCTACTTCCAGGCTAGTCCCCTGACTCACAGGCCCATGCAGCAGCCAAAGCGATACTTTCACAGGATCTTGGCACAGTTCTGCTCAAAAGTCTCCAACAGCTTCCATCTGCCTCACCGTAAAACGCAAAGTCTTCATCATGACTCCCTGGCTACCTGCTAGGCCTCATCTCCATCTTCTTCCTCCCTCATTCACTCGGCTCTAGCCACACTCACTTTCATGCCATCTCTTGAACATGTAAAAACCCATCAACTTCAGTGCTTTTTCCCATGTGCTGATCCCACTATCTGCTATGCCCCTTCCCCTTTACTCTGGTGTCTATGGACCTGGCTCCCTCGCTTCTTCCAGGTTAGAATCATATTTCTCTGTATGTAAGGCTGTCCCCAATCACTTTTACAAATATTTAGTCAGACAGCTATTTGATAGGATAGAGACAAGTTGAAAGGGAAAGAGAAATATAAAACAAGAGAGAGAGGGAGTCGGGCTGTAGCGCAGCGGGTTAAGCGCAGGTGGCACAAAGCACAAGGACCAGCATAAAGATCCCAGTTCGAACCCCGGCTCCCCACCTGCAGGGGAGTAGCTTCACAGGCGGTGAAGCAGGTCTGCAGGTGTCTATCTTTCGCTCCTCCTCTCTGTCTTCCCTTCCTCTCTCCATTTCTCTCTGTCCTATCCAACAACGACGACAACAACTATAATAACTACAATAATAAAACAACAAGGGCAACAAAAGGGGATAAATAAATAAAATAAATATTAAAAAAGAGAGAGAGAGAGAGAGAAACCTGCAGACCTACTCCAGTTAGTGAAGCTTCCCCTCTGCAGGCAGAGACTGGGGGCTTGAGGCTAGATCCTTGTATACAGTAATGTGTGCACTCAATCAGACGTGCCACCATCCAGCCTGTGTCCCTCCCTTCCCGAGTTACTTTCCAGCCCTTTACATGGCTTTACTCTCTAGACAGTACTCACCACCACCTGCCACATGTGCAGGGCCTCTGTGCCTATGCTAGAACATGAGCTTCAGGAGAGCAGGGATTCTGCCTGTTGTGTTCATGATTGTAGCCTCAGTGCCCAGAACACAGTAGGTGTACAATCATAGGTACTAAACAATTGGATGAGTAAAGGAAACAGGAAGGTAGCAAGCCCTCATTAAAAACATTCTGAACTAGTAATTTTAGGTCATCAGTAATCATCCCCATACTCACAAGTCCTGTATTTCCTTCAAAAACACAAGAGTTCTTCCTTGAAATGCACTCGGGACAGCATTTCCCATCTAAATGGATTAACTCTTCCCTCTGTGGAAGCAAAGGTTACAGTGGCACATGTCAGGTTAGCATCTCGAGGTGGCTATCAGAAATTGCTAAGCAGCTGGGTTCCCTGCACCCCTTTGTGCTGGCTCATAACAATACTCCATCTTCCCCCTGTGCCTCTTCCCAGGAAAAGTCCAGGCAGCATAACTCATTCCTGCAAGTGCTTTTTCCTTCCACTCTTGGTCATTCCCATGTGTTGACAGGCCCAGTTAATTCCTCTGCTCACAACTAGAAGAAGCTCAAATGGAAGAGAAGGACAGCCAACATTAAAGTGAAATGTCTTGGACTACGAGTTCCAGAAAAGGATCAGGCTATCTTGATTATCCAAGGTTTTGACTTTTGATTTGGCTTCATTAATGGTGTTCAAATTGAACCAACATTTCTCTCTGAAAACAAAATCATATATATATCCCTTTCTCCACAGGCATAAATTGAACAAAAGAAACCCAAATCCTATCCAAAATTCTGGAATCTATCTGACTTATAGCATCACTATTCCAAAATTGGAATAGAAGGAATGCCACATTAGAAAGGTAAATGTCTACCTTTTCTAATGTGCAATGTTAAGGAAGGAAAGAAAATATATGCTTTATGCTTTATGCTTTTAAAAGAACCACAAACATACATATTATTATTTTAACTTCTTAATGTCAATATTATCCATTTTTAAAATTTTGATTACAAAGTAGCAAATGCTTACTCTGATAAATTAAATAATTCCAAATTCTATTCAACTGCAGTCCTGCTTCCCATAGAAATGTTCTGAAATATATACACCCTATTTACAATTCCTCATAGGCATACATTAACCTACCTACAGGTAAAAACACTTTCTCAAGATATATCTACTTTCTGAAGAACAGAGCTATTTCTTTAAATTAAGATACTGACTTCAGGATCTATATTGCATTTAAAATAGAAAAACCACATCAGGTAAAAACTAAATAATGTAAAATTGCAAAAGAAAAAAAAACAGGATTGTCAAGATTTTTTTGTTTTAAAACTCTGTACACTAAAGGAAAACAAAATAAAATCAATACTTGTCTTGGAATTGTAGTCGTATAGACAGAGTTTAAAGTCTCTTTTCTACTTTTATTTGATTCTTCAGTTTTCCAAAACAAATGAATATGGGCACTGTTAATGAAGGAAAGAAAATATAGGCTTAAAAACAGCCACAAACACACATAAATAGTGGCAACTGTTTACAGTATATAACTTATTGCTTCCAAAACAAAAGGGAGGTACTTCTATCACTGTACATCAAAATGCAGTGTCCGGAGTTGGGCCGTAGCACAGTGGGTTAAGCACATGTGGCGTGAAGCACCAAGGACTGGCATACGCATCCCGGTTCAAGCCCCCGGCTCCCCACCTGCAGGAGAGTCGCTGCATAGGCGGTAAAGCAGGTCTGCAGGTGTCTATCTTTCCCTCCCCTTCTGTCTTCCCCTCCTCTCTCCATTTCTCTGTTTTATCTAACAATGACAATAAATAACTATAATAATAACAATAACTATAACAACAACAAAAAAAGGACAACAAAAGGGAAAATAAATGTTTAAAAAAAAGTGCAATGTCAATCAGAGGCCAGCAGAGAGTAGCTGGTGCTGTAAAGAGAAGGCATATTTACATATAAATTGTTTTGCAGAAATGTGACAAATCAGCTAGTAGTAAAGACATAACACAAAAACACAGTGAAATCTGCTTACAAAGCACATAACGGGGTTTATTTACATGTAGTCTATGTTGCTTAAACACAATGTTTTGAAAGAAGATCGAGTATGTCTATTTGTATTAAAGACAAAATTCATGAGACATTCCTGAGTGTCTTACCAATACAGACAAAACTGAAAACTAGAGCCTGTGTCACTCTGATAAGGCCAAGAAGGTGGCAATTGTGAGTTCCCAAATGCAACTTAACAATTGTGAATTAACAGCAGGCTCTGCTCCTTAGGAACAAGGATTCAGTTTGGGTGAGGTCAGAAGTTATCAATAGACTTGCTATTTATAGAAGAAGTCAGGAGGCCCCTAACTGTGTCAGCTCACTGCGGTGGGGAGCTTGCTCCAATTAGCATTTGACTTTTGCTTTGAGAAAAACTGCTTCATGAGAATGGGAAAGCTACCTTGGGAGGGGGTGGGTTATGGGGATTGGGTGTTGGGAATTGTGTGGAGTTGTACCCCCCCTACCTTATGCTTTTGTTCACTAATCCTTTCTTAAATAAAAAATTAAAAAAAAAAAAAACTGCTTCATGAAACAAAACTAATTCTTCTTTTCTCTTTAAGAGGATTCTGCTGCATAGGCCAGATGGCATTGGCTAACCCCTCTCCACTAAATCCACATCCATCCACCTGATCAAAGGCCACGTGATTCTGCCAACCTTCCCACCAGAAAATGAAATCCACTCAGAAGAAGGTAAAAGCCCTTCACTTGTATGGCATATCTTCAGTGCATTGTGCTGTGAGTCCCAATGCCTTACCACCACACACAAACATACATATATGATTTTCTGTCACTTTGTGAATATGAGATTCTTTTTAAAAAAATGGTATAAATTGAGAGACAAAACTAGTATAGCTACAGGCCCTTTGAAATATAACTAAAATGTGTCTACTAGCTATCTACAAAATGGAGGACCCCCCAAACTCTTCATCTGCACTATTCCAGCCTTTAGGTCCATGACTGGTCAACAATTTGTTTGGCTTTGTATGGTAACTGTATTGTCAATCATGAGGTTCCAGATGCTAGCATGATGCCGACCAGACTTCCCTGGACAGACAACCCTGCCAATGTGTCCTGGAGCTCAGCTTCCCCAGAGCCCTTCCCCACTAGGGAAAGAGAGAGGCAGGCTGGGAGTATGGATCGACCAGTCAACACCCATGTTCAGCAGGGAAGCAATAACAGGAGCCAGACCTTCAACCTTCTGCAACCCACAATGACCTTGGGTCCATACTCCCAGAGGGTTAAAGAATAGGAAAGTTATCAGGGGAGGGGATGAGATATGGAAATCTGGAGGTGAGAACTGTGTGGAATTGTACCCCTCTTATCCTATGGTCTTGTTAATGTCTCCTTTTTTAAATAAATAATTTTTTTTTAAAAACAGTAATATGACTTTTTCATCTAAATTCATGTTCACAGATAACACAAGATAAAGAAAAATGGAAATCATATTGTGCCAGTCTGTTGGTTTATTTGAATTATGATGCATTTTTGTCTCAGTGTCTAGGGACGTGGTTGATATATCCAAGAAAAGGGTTGTGCCACTTCCTCCTTCATTTTAACAAAGAAAACGGATATATGGGAGGTCAGGTGATAGCATACCTAGTTAAGTGCATATATTATCATGTGCAAGCACCTGGGTTCATGTACAAGTGTTGGTCTATTTACATAATCATTATTTTGTCTGAGACCCGCCCTATCTGCAGGGCCCTGGTTTAATCCCCACTGGTTTGCACTCTCTTTTCGCTCTGCCCCCTCTCCTAGTCACATCCTGTTTTCCACCCTACCCCTTCCTTCCTAGAAACTATAAATGCAGATTCTTTTCTCAATAAACACTGCATTGCTTCCCAGCTCAGCCATGAGTCCCTGGTCGTCTGTCTCCTGCCTGCGAAGCTAGCCCGACATCTGGCGCCTGAACAGGGACCGGCATACAAGCACCCAGGTTCAGGTTCAAGCCCCAGCTCCCAACTTGCAGGGGAGAAGCTTCATGAGTAGTGAAGCAGCTTTGCAGGTGTCTATCTTTCTCTCTCCCACTCTATCTCTTCTGCCCTCTCAATTTCTTTCTGTCATACCAAGTATAAGAAAAGAAAGGGAAAAAGAAAAAACAAATGGCTACCAGGAGCGGTGGACCTGTAGCGCTGGCACCAAGCCCCAGCGATAACCACGGTGGCAATAAAAATTAAAAAGAAAGCTGATGTGCTTGTTTGGATTTTTATTTATTTGATTTAATTAACAGGACAGAATTTGAGAGAGAAGGGGGAAAGAGAGAGAGAGAGAGAGAGCTAGGCAGGCATACAGAAAGACACTGACAGCACTGCTTCACTGCTTGTAAAGCTTTCCCCCTGCAGGTGGGGACCGGGATGCATATGATAACACATGCACTTATGTTGGTATGCTTCTAATTCTGCTTCTAAAACCCCTTCTGTTTCATTGGTTTAATCTCCCCTGCTTAACACTGTATTCTATTTACATAACCACTGTTAACTAAGCACTACCCTGCCTGCAGGGCATTGGTTTAATCCCCACTGGTTCACCATGTCTTTTTGCTCCGCCCCCTCTCGTAGTCACCCTGATTTTCACCAGTCTCTTTTTGCTCCACCCTCTCTACGTCACATCCTGTTTCCACCCTACTTGGCGAGTATATATAAGGACAGGATTGTGATTAGAGATAGCTTAGCTTAGATTGCACTGTGTTCCACATGAATAAAGACTGAAATGCGTACCACTCAACCGTGAGTCCCTGGTTATCTCTGTCTCCTGCCCACGAAGCCAGCCCAGCACACTTAACCAAGTGCACCACCACCCAGCCCTTGCTTTCCTGATTTTAATGCTATTCATAACACTGCCATGAAAAGCCAATGTGATCACAATTACATAGTGAAACTGAACAGCACTGCATCTTCTTCCAGAAGTATACTTTTCTGCACTTTTGAGGATGTACATACACTTGGGCTTAGCCCATACTTGAAAGCCAAGCCTAGAAATTAAATAAGCTTGATATTTTAGAAAAGGCAGGAAGTGGGTCCGAATAGAATGAAAATACCAGTAGAACACATTCACTTTCCCTTGGCAGATACTGACATTATCTCTGGTACTCCTAATGCTTTTAACTCCTATTCCCATAATCACTTCTTTTACACAAACTGACTGCCTCAAAAGCCTGGAAATTCTTGCTCATCTTTTTATCTTGAAGCTAAGCAGAAGTCGGGAAATGAGTGCCTCCAGTCTTTCTCAAGGTCACTAGCCAGAGCTCTGCACAGAAGCATGGCAGGAAATGAAGGTGGAAAGATTATTATTACTTTTTGTGTAAGATCTGATTGTGGCTAAGATTTCATTGTTTATAGTGTCTCCAATTTAAAACTCAGTGTCTCAAACAAAATTTGGGGAAATGGAGGTTAGTTGGAAAAAAGCATTTAGTTGACTGGAGATCTGGATGTACAGGCATCAGAAGCCATCTGCTGTGAGTAGGTGAAGTGGGTGGGGAGGGGCAGGGGAAAGGACTGAGAGGGTGCAGAGGGGTGATGAGAGGAAGCTCAGGGCCTTCTCCACTGGCTGAGCAGCAGTTGTTCCCCAGTTTTTCTAAGAAAACAAAGGCCTAGATTAAATAACAACAGGCAGGTGTCAGATCAGCAAGTATTTGGGAAAACATGAAGATCTAGGAATAATGGGGAGAGGGGAGACAGCATAATGATTACACAAAGACTTTCATGCCTGAGGCAGGAAAGTCCTAGGTTTAATCTCTAGCACTACCATAAACCAGAGCTGAAAAGTGCTTTTGGTGTGTTTCTCTCCTTCTCTCTCTCTCTGTTGTCTTCCTCTCTGTACCTCTCTCCAACATTAAATTTAAACAAATAAAATATATTTTATAGGAGATTTGGATTAAGGGACCAGAGTGGTGTTGTACCAGGTTAAGCACACATAGTATGAAGCACAAGGATGCTGATTTGAGCCCCCGGCTCCCCACTTGCAGAGGGGTCGCTTCACAGGTAGTAAAGCAAGTATACAGGTGTCTATTTTTCTATCTCCCTTTCTATCTTCCCCTCCCCTATCAACTCTTCTCTGTCCTCTGTCTTTCAAAAAAAAAAAAAAAAAGCCACAGGAGCAGTGGATTCACAGTGGAGGCACTGAGCCCCAGCAATAACCTTGGAGGGAAAAAGAAAAGAAAGAAAAAAAAAAGATTTCGATTAATGGGCTAAAGTATTTCTAGTGAATATGACTTTGTTCATATTTGACTGAAAAAGACTCACCCAACTAGGATCACCTCTTTCAACATCTTTTATAAACCCCAGGATGCTGAACAAATTAAAACACTGGACAATCAGCCAGCATCATCTGGACAAAGCGCCAAGGCCAGGAAGCCCAGCCTCAGCCTGAGAAGAAGGAAGAAAAAGGCCCAGGCTTGATTTTTTTTCTCTTCTTCATCCAACCATTCTCATTTTCGGATACAAAGAAAGAAAAGAAATCAAAAGGCACATGGGGAGGAGGGAATGGACAAATCTACAAGACCCTCTTTACCTAAATACTGTTTCAGGTCTGCCAAAACTTAGAAGTAGGAGGTAAGGTGAAAAAGAATACTGTCACTGACAGTTTTGTTTGAAAGGTTGTTCTTCCTTAGGCTCAGTGTCTAGCAAAGCTAAAACGTGGGAGAGAAGAACTAGAAAGGAAACCGCCTTTACAGATACTTGGTGTTTCAGCTCTTCAGAGTTTCCCTCAGAGGCGCAAGTCCACAGCCCAGAGGGAAGCTGGTGGGGCGGATGGGTGCGGTGAGGGAAAAGGAGACAACTTTAAAAGCAATTTGTTTTGCAGTGGGTCAAATAATTGAGTTCAAAGAAGGGAAAAAAGCAATTTCCCTACATTATTCATCTACAGTTCATACAGAGGCTGCTTTGTTAGATGCTTTCACAATTCTTCTAGAATTCTGCAGATGGCAGGCATCAAGGTCAACAGAGTTAGTTATTTATGAGACTACACTCCCTCTCTTTCTGAAACAAAGCCAAAACAACAAACAAACAAACAGAAAACCATTTCCTTCCTGGTTGCGGACTCCTCTGTATTGAACATAGCCAGCACAGAAACAGAAGCTGGGCCTCAGAGCACCCGAGGACCCCTGTATCCCGCCACAGTGAGCTGGGCAACCCCTAGTGGTGAGGTCCAGTTGCACTGGCTGATGTGCCAATGCCCCACACTAAGTCCTCCCCTTTCAGGTCACTGGTTCAGACCTTCCTGTCTGATCAGATGAACCAGAAGCTAAAAGCTCTGGAGGGCTGTTCCCAGCCAGTATGAAAAATGAGAGACATTTACTTTATATGGTGGAATCCTTGTGCTTTTGAAGCAGCCAAGTCCAACTGGCCATCCCCCTTGTTGCTAAGAAGGAAGGGCAGGGAACACCTCTCCCATCCCTCCCCCCAACACAGGGATGCCACTGTCCAAGCAAACACACCTTCTGCTCTTACCTGGGCACACTGGACTCTGGCACACTCTGCCATCTGGCAGGTGACTTGGCCACGGTCACAGAAGCAGAACTCACAGGCTGAGCCCTGCCACATTTCATCCTGGTGCCTTATAACGCCATCATGGGAGCAGCTTCCCACAGAAGACACACATTGCTCACAGCACTCCCCAGCTTTTCGGGCCCTCCGCTGACCCTAAGGAAACAGAGAACAGTGGTGGAGAGTGCTCAGGAGCATGGGGAGTCAGGGAACCAGGGTGGCAGAGGACCCAAACCCAGTCACTGTGCACTGGCCCCTGTCCCCCACCTAACTCCACTGGGGCTCTTCCCCTCCACCTCAGACCTCTCTCCTAGGAAGCTGAGCTTTCACATCTTCATCTAATATTCTGAACATCATAAAATGCTTGGTTCTTTCCAAGGACACCCTAGACTTAGACATTTAAGGTATGTATTTCTTTTTTTTTCACTTATTTATTTATTTTCTTTTTTTTTATTGTTGTTGTAGTACTGTTACTGTTATTGATGTCGTCATTATTGGATAGGACAGAGAGAAATGGAGAGAGGAGGGAAAGACAGAGAGAGGGAGAGAAAGATAGACACCTGCAGACCTGATTCACCGCCTGTGAAGCGACTCCCCTGCAGGTAGGGAGCGGGGGGCTCGAACTGGGATCCTTAATCTGGTCCTTGCACTTCGCACCACATGCACTTAACCCAATGCGCTACCGTTGACCGCCCCCCCCCCAGATATGTATTTCTTAAATGACCCAGAGGAAAGCTTTGAAAATCAAGTTATGGGGAGTCAGGCTGTAGCGCTGCGGGTTAACTGCAGGTGGTGCAAAGGGCAAGGACCGGCATAAGGAACCTGGTTCGAGGCCCCAACTCCCCACCTGCAGAGGAGTCGCTTCACAGGCGGTGAAGCAAGTCTGCAGGTGTCTATCTTTCTCTCCCCCCCTCTGTCTTCCCCTCCTCTCTTCATTTCTCTCTGTCCTATCCAACAACGATATCAATAATGACTACAACAATACAACAGCAAGGGCAATAAAAGGGAATAAATAACTAAATAAATAATAGGGAAAAAAAAGAAAATCAAGTTACATACTTCCTCTCAAATACAGTCATTCCTCACTTCAAGTCATCAGTCAGTTTTTGGAAATGGGGACTGAGAGCAGAACGATGTCTTAGGACATCTTACCATTGGCCAGTTGATACTAAGGGCATCTACTTCCAATAGCACATTTCTAGTTAGAAAAACATCACTAGATATCCAGATAATGGTCCAAATCATGTCAAAGACTTAACAACAATTCTTTCATTCTCTTATTCCCTGATGCTCTGATTCCAGTTCGAGGTTGGAGGGAGTGGGGCAGCCTATCACGACAGCTCAGGGCACAAGCCAGGACTCAACCTTGGACAGGGCAGGGAGCACCCACACACTTACTCACCCCACTTGAGACACCTCAGTCAGGCCAGTGTCTCTTGAAGACATGTCTCTGGGTTGTGGGAGGAAACAGGAATAGCCAGAGAAAAGGGAGAATGCAAACTCCACCCTGCAGATAGCAGCCACAACTAGGGACAGACAGCTTTCCTCACCAATGTTACAAAAAAACAACCCTGAAGGGGTCAGTGTGATTTAAGGGCCTGCTGTACCTTTGCACATCTCAGTGGTGGGCAGGCCTGCTTATGGCACCTGACTTCTCCATGGTCACACATGCAGGTGGTGCAGGCGTTGTCACTCCACTGCTCACCATGCTGAGGAAAGAAGCAGGGGTGGGGGGGGGGAGGAGTAACAAAAGTGAACATCCAAATGGCATAGAAGATACACCATTTGTACTACCATTTTGAATTTTGAATTTTAATGAATCACATTAAATATACTCTTAACTGTTATCATTTATGAAGCAATAACCTAGAAGAAAAAAAGTCTTTAAATATCCAAAGAGTAAGTTGAGTTGATCTTCATTCATCTAAATTGATCCTACAGATGTGTCTACTCTATGACAGACAGCTGGAGGCTCTGGAACAGCAGTGTGAACAGGAGAGTCTTTGTGCATTAGCTAACAGATGCCTCAGCCCTTCTGCTTGACCATGAGCTCCAGCTCCAGCTCCCACTGCCACAGACTCTCTTCCTCAGCTTCCTGTGCAGCTAGGATATAGACACAATCCTAATTCCCACCCAGGGGACCTTCAGGGGGTACTGCTTACAGCGACAGAGGTTGAGAAAAAGACACTTCTGCCCATGAAGGAAGAAAAGTCCACCTCTTCCTTCCACTCACTTTTGAGTAATGACTATGTCCAAGTGAGCTTCCTAGAACTAAATGAGTCACTTGGGAACAGAAGGCAGATGCCAACATGATGAAACGCCAGGGTGGGAAGGTACTATGAGACCTGGGTGGATCAACCCTGCAACTGTCCTACTTCTGAGCTTCTTGTTTATTTTTTAATATTTATCTATTTATTTGATAGGACAGAGAGAAACTAAAAGGGAAGGAAGAGACAGAAAGAGGAGAGAGAGAGAGAGAGAGAGAGAGAGAGAGAGAGAGAGAGACTGGCAGACAGGCTTCACTGCTTCTAAAGTTTAACCCTACACACGGGGGGGGGGGCTTGAACCCAGGTCCTTGATTATGGTAAATTGTGTACTCTACTGGGTGCACCTAGCATCCCCTATAAATATTTTCATTTTAGCCATATTTAGAGAATTTCTGTTACTTGCAGACAAAAGCACCATAACTGAAACAGAGGCCATCCCTTCCCCAAGACGTGAATCTAGCACAGGCGTGGCCAGTACACTGGCCACAGGACAGCAGAGATCTGGCACAGTATGTCCTCACATAACATTGCCCACCACTTCCTGGAAATTAAGGCTTTAAGTGAAATGAAATGTAAGGGAAGCAGGTCCTCAACATCTTGTTGTCCATATCACTGGGACTTCCTTTCCTCATCAAACTAGAACAGGGCAGTATAATGCTATTCAAGGGCCTGTAATACAAACACCAACCTTTTCCTCACCAGTTATTTTCATCACTTAACCAGGATTCCATTTAGAAGCTGTGGTGTGCATCCCCTAAAATACTCAGTCTCAAAGTCTCTACAAAGAGTCATAATCCCAATTAAAAAAAATTTTTTTATTAACTTCATTTATTTATTGGATAGAGACAGCCAGAAGTGGAGAGGGAAGAGGGTGATAGAGAGGGAAAGAGACACCTGCAACAATGCTCCACCACTAGAAAAGATTTCTCCCTCAGGTGGGGGCTGGGGACTTGAACCTGGGTCCTTGTGCATTGTAGCATGTGCACACAACCAGGTGTGCCACCACCCGGCCCTACATGATCCCAAGTTCTAGTCAGCACTCCTAAGGGTGGTTGACAAGCAAGCTGGATAGTTTTGGCTTTGTTTTTTGTTTGTTTTGTTGCTTGTTTTTTCATATGTGCTTTGCTATTAGATAAAGTAACAATGAGGTTCACACGGGCACTTCTAAGAGAGGACTATTCACTCATTTGATTTGTTGGACTTCTTGCATCGGGCAGTTATCTAGACTGACCCCACAGAATGTTTCAGTCTACAAGAGTTCTGCCACCACCTGCTCCCCTCCAACCACGAGACTCTCCAGGTGTAAAGCAAGGGGACAGAGCCTCGGGCATCAGTGCATAAAATCCATCCAAAGTGCACCGGCATCCCCAGTGCCTCCAGCCTAAGAGGAAACTGACGTAACAGCAGCTAAATGTGAGATCTTTCCCTTCCTTCACCAAGGTTCGTGAACCAGGGGCTGTTTGCCAGTACATTCCTGTATATTTCTAATCCCCCTTTGATTTCATTTCCTCATCAGGGCTTTCTGGGAGAGAAGAAAAAGGCATCTATGTACTGACTAACTAATCCTGGTTCGAAGTCAGCCACAAGGGAAGGAGGGAAGCTCAATGGAGGGCGGGATAGAGGGCAAATGTGTGAGCACAGGTGTCGAGTGTGCAGCAAGGCTTACCTCGTACACATGGCCGGATGCTGAGCAGGAGCGGGAGGAGCACTGGGGGCAGCACTTTCCAGGAACTCGAACCACAGTTTCACCCTGAACACCCACAAAGGGAAAAACAACATCAACAGGGTTTGGCATCAGTAAAATCCACAACAGAAGGCAAGTTTCACTCCTAGCCTACTCCATCGTGAGCCCTGAGCAGCCGTAAGTGGTCACTTGCTCTCATGCAGCATCTATTAGTGGCCTGTTGTTTTAGTAAGAGTCAGCACCTCCAAGGTCAGTGAGATGCTTAAGTCTTCACATCCTTCCAGTCTCACCTCCTTCTAAGAATTAAAAAAAAAAAAAAGCACAAGTAATAGGAAGAATACTTAGTGTCTGCCTGGTACTGTTCTGCGTGCTGTACTATAATGTCCTTCTCCCCAGTTTGCAGACAAGGTTAGGAAAGATCAAAGAGGCAACTTGCCAGAGGCCACACAGCTGAGCTGCTGATGGTAAGTGGTTGGCAGCAAGACAGCAGAGCAACCACCACACCAACATCTCAGAATATTCACATTCCTGAGGAATTGCCTGTAAACTCAAAGTGAAGGTAATCCTACCTAGACAAGCTACTTTACTGGCCTTTTACATCTCAATGGGAACCCCTTCATTCACATACATGTATTAGATGGGTCCTTGCTATGAAAAATAAATCAATCAGATTCCATCTGAAAACAAGTCAACAGAGAAAGATGGGTGGTCCTACAGTCTCACTCCTACTGCTATCCCTATTTCATGAATAACAAACCATTCATTCATTCATCTCTGCTGCCCTAGTGAAACGTTCACACTACAGTCCCCTTCCTTATGCCACACAGTAAGCTTCTTCTCATTCTTGAGTTACCACTGCACACTATAGCCTCTCTAAGGTGGGTAAATTACAGGCGGGGGAACAAAGTTAGCACCAGCCTAGCTCCAGTATTGAAGAGTGTTAGACCTTCTATGAAAGGCAACGCCAGAACAGAGCAGTGATCTTCCCTTTCTCCTATAGGAAGTAGAAGATAATGGCCAGGGACACCACACAGCACTATAGCACTGGACATTCCTGCCTGAGGCTGTAGACAGCCCAGATTCAACCCCCAACAACACTATCAGACGGTAAGCAGTGCTCTGGTCTTTCGCTCTTTCTTTCTACAACAAATAATCTTTTTTTGCTTTTTTGCTTTTTTTAAAAAAAATCAATACAGATAGTCAAACCATAACTATGATTTTGGAAGAACTATAGTGGTTAGCATGGAAGGGGGTTGGGGGTTACAGACCTTTGGTCATGGGAGTGGTTTAGAGCTATATACCTCTATCATCTTATAATCTTTTAAATCACTAGTCAATCACAATAAAAATAATATTTTTCCAAAAAGCAGTAGCAGGCCAGAGAATTGGCTCAGGGGTTGGGTGTCTATGACAGAGCCAGCCCAAGTTCAAACATGAGTGTCAGGTAAGGAGAACTGGGAGAGACTCAGTGCAATGTCTCTCCTCCTCTCTCTGCTTGCCTGCCTGCCTATCTTTCTCTATCTCAATGAAAAAACATCAACCTGGAGAGGTGAAACCATGGATGCACAAGGCCCTGGCCACTCCACAAAGAAGAGGAGGTTTTACCAACTTTAGTGACGTTAACACTAATACTTTTTCTGATAACCCACTACCTTCGAGAGACACCCACCAATATGTCCTGGAGCTCCGATTCCCCAGAACCCCGCCCCACTAGGGAAAGAGAGAGACAGGCTGGGAGTATGGATCGACCTGTCAACGCCCATGTTCAGTGGGGAAGCAATTACAGAAGCCAGACCTTCCACCTTCTGCATCCCACAATGACCTTGAGTCCATACTCCCAGAGGGATAAAGAATAGGAACGCTATCAGGGGAGGGGAGGAAATACGGAGTTCTGGTGGTGGGAATTGTGTGGAGTTGCAGCCCTCTTATCCTATGGTTTTGTCAATGTTTCCTTTTTGACTGTAAGTAGGACCAGACAGGTGGGAATGGGGGGGGGGAGCTAGGGGATCAGAGATAAGGGAAAGGCTTTTTGCTTTTATTTTTCTTTTGCCACCAGAGTTATCTCTGGGGCTCAGCACTTACACAACTCCAATACTATTTCCCAACAGTCTATTTATTTATTTATTTATTCTCTTCTTCCTTTTTTTTGCCTCCAGGGTTATTGCTGGGGGATCAGTGCCTGCACTACAAATCCACTGTTCCTGGAGGCTATCTTTTCTTTTGTTGCCCTTGTTGTGTATTGTCACTGTTATTATTGTTGTTGTTATTGTTGTCGTTGTCATTGGATAGGACAGAGAGAAATGGATAGAAGAAGGGAAGACAGAGGGGGAGAGAAAGAGAGACACCTGCAGACCTGCTTCACCACTTGTGAGGTGACCCCCCTGCAGGTGGGGAACCAGGAGCTCAAACCGGGATATTTACACCGCTCCTTGTGCTTTGCACCATGTGCACTTAACCCACTGCGCTACCACCTGGAACCCTCTCTGTATACCGCCCAGACCCCCTCTTTCTTTCTTTTTTTGATAGAAGGTGAGAGATGGAATAAGGAGAAAGAGAGACAGCATGACTCTACTGCTTGTGGAGTTTCCCTCCTGCAAGTGGAGACTGGTGTCTTGAACCTTGACCCTAGCACATGACAGCCTATCCACTCAACTAGATATAGCACTATTTAGCCCTGGGGAAAAGTTTTTTTTAAGCTTCATTGTATTTATTTATTTATTTATTTATTCTTTATTAGGGGGATTAATGGTTTATAGTTAACAATAAAATAACAATAGTTGGTACATGTGTAACATTTCTCAGATTTCCACATAACAATCTAACTAACCCCCCTAGGTTCTCCTCCATCATCATATTCCAAGACCTGAACACTACCACACCCCACCTCCAGCACCAGAGTCCCTTACTTTGGTGCAATATACCAAACCCAGTCCAAGTCCTGCTTTGTGATTTCTCTTCAGTTCTTATTTTTCAACTTCTGTCTATGAGTGAGGTCATATCATATTCATCCTTCTCTTTCTGGCTTATCACACTTAACATGATTCCTTCAAGCTCCATGCAAGAGGAGGTGAAGAGGGTGAATTCATCATTTTTAATAGCTGAGTAGTATTCCATTGTGTATATATACCACAAATTGCTCAACCACTCATCTGTTGTTGGACACCTGGGTTGCTTCCAGGTTTTGACTATTACAAATTGTATTGCTATGCAATAGACCCCATTTGTGGGCCCCCATAGGACCTTGCCCTCAACTTGAATCAACAATGGTCAAGAATGTTCCATCCTCCAAAGGAAGGCTGGACAATATACTCTATGCTACACCTGAGAAAGATGGGTCCTGATATTGGGGCAGCTTGGAACGTTCCTACTGATGACCACAGAATGTGAGCTCAGATCTACAGGGATGCAGAGGTCACATAGGCTCCTAAGCTGAATATGGGCCCCAGATTACATCAAATCGATGGGGTTTACAGTCAACAATATTTATACACCTTTCCCATATTTGGGAGCTACTCTCTTCCCTGATCCAGCTTTCTGGTCCTTCTGCCAGCCATGACATCACCTCCCCAGACAATAATTAGGATCCACCTGCATATCAGGCTCAGGCTCAGGCTCAGGCAAAAAAAAAACAAACAAACAAAAAACACCACTAGTATAGCTACAGGCCCTTTGGAATATAACTAAAATATTCCTACTAGCTATCTACAAAATGGAGGACGCCCCCAAACTCTTCATCTGCACTATTCCAGCCTTTAGGTCCATGATTGGTCAACAATTTGTTTGGCTTTCTATGTTAACTCTCTTTTCCTTCACCAGGTTCCAAATGCTAGCATGATGCCAACCAGACTTCCCTGGACAGACAACCCCACCAATGTGTCCTGGAGCTCAGCTTCCCCAGAGCCCTTCCCCACTAGGGAAAGAGAGAGACAGGCTGGGAGTATGGATCGACCTGTCAAAGCCCATGTTCAGCTGGGAAGCAGTTATAGAAGCCAGACCTTCAACCTTCTGCATCCCACAATGACCTTGGGTCCATACTCCCAAAAGGTTAAAGAATAGGAAAGCTATCAGGGGAGGGGATGGGATACAGAGTTCTGTGGTGGGAATTGTGTGAAGTTGTACCTCTTTTATCCTATGGTTTAGTCAGTGTTTCCTTTTTATAAATAAAAAATTCAATTAAAAAAAACAAATTGTGTTGCTATGAACATAGGTATACACACATCTTTTTGGATGGGTGTGTTTGATTCCTTAGGATATATTTCCAGGACAGAAAGTGCAGGGTCCTGGGGTAGGTCCACTTCTAGCCTTCTGAGAATTCTCCAGACTGCTCTCCACAGGGGTTGAATGAATTTACATGCCCCCTGCAGTGCAGGAGGGTTTTGAAAGGTTTTTTTTAAACAGTGTATTTCTGTTGCTAAAATACACTTAAATCCTAAATCCTGCATCCCTACAGTCTGCATTGATTCGTCCTTCAAAATAGTTTATACAGAGGCTGGCAAACTATATTCCACAGGGCAAACCACTGCAGCACCTTCTTTTTATAAAGTTCTCTTGCAAGAAGAAATTTTGGTATTCAAATACCTAAAACCTATGGTTGTTTTTGTGCTATGGTGGCATAACTGAGTAGTTGTTCTAACTGTGAGGCACACAGAGCTAAGAATACTCTCAGCCTGGCTCTTTGCAGAAAATGACTGTCAGCCTAAGGATGAATATGCTGTCCCTGGTAACCTCAGGATCCCTGCCTTTGGGGTACTCATTCATTTGCATTCTCCACCTTACAAGTTGCCCTAAGGCCACAGACTTGAGCTAGGAAAGTGGAGCTGAAACTACCTGGACAATGAGCATGACACAAAGCCCAGTCCAGTCTCCTTTCTAGCTCTAAAGAGTCGGTGGCTGATTCAGAGACCCACTTGTCTCGCTGCCACTCAAGCCAGCTTCACATGGCACTTCCACAGCTTATGAGAACTGCTACCTAGCAATCTGAGGTAGTCTGTTTCTGTCTTTGGTACCATCTCCCTACCCTCTTATAAAGGAGCCAACTTCAGATTTAATTTGAGAAGGAACCAAGTTGCAGCCCAGAGGTTGCAAACCAGTAGTGCCCCAGCCAGCACCCAGCCAGCAGAGCCCACCAGCACCTTCCTCACTCTCTATGTCCAGTCAAAGTCCATACTGTTGGGGAGAAAAGTGAGAAGTGTGTGTAAAATGAGGTACAGAGAGTGAAAAGAAGGGGGGGAAACACCTCAAATGTAAAGCGTGCAGTTAGTCACAAGGACAGAGAGAAAGATGAAGAGAGACAAGGACACCTTGCCACAGTGTAAACTGGGGACAACAGCTTTTGCTGCTGTGTTCTGTGTCCAGAGTTTTTTTTTGCTGAAGCTTTGCACCTACACAGTTCCACTACTTCCAGCAGACTTTTTGAGACAGATGGTGACAGAGATGGAGAGAAAGTCACAGAGCGGTGTCACAGCACTGCTCTGTCACTCATAAAGCTTTGTACCCTTTGGATGGTCTTCCCACATGGTGGCCTGAGGTTGGAGTCTGGGTCCTCATGCATGGTAAAGCATGCACTCTAGTGGGTGAGCAATAATCTGAACTTCAGGTGAATATAGTTTTTTTGTACTTGCTATATTCAAAATGTCAACACGGTGAGCTCCATGAGTGGTGCAGCAGTTCTGCAGGTGACTCCCTCTTCCCTCTCAATTTCTCTGTGTCAAAAGAGAGAAAGGAAGGAAGGGAAGGGGGTTAGAAGGGAGGGAGCAAGGCGGGGAGAGAGAGAAAGAAGGAGAGAGAAAGAGGGGGGAAGGAGAAAAGAAAGAAAAGTGTCCTTTAAAAAAATACAAGCAGGTTGGGAAATGAAGAGAGGAAAAGACCTGATCTCTGCATCTAAAACTACAATAAATCCAAGTCTTCCAGAGCACTGCATGAGGGAATGTGTCCTCCACATCTTAGCAGCTGTCTATGGACCCAAGAAAGGGAGTAAGTGAAGGGGCAGGCCACTACACTGGTAGCTGTCACGCAGGGCGTGAAGAGACATTTCTTGATCAATGAAAAGTAAAGAGAAAGGAACATGAGCAACAAGGAACACTCTGAAGAACAAGTAAAAGGAATGACATCCTGAAGATTCAGAGAAAACTTTTGACTCTGTGAATGACACTTAAAAAGAAAAGAGTTTAAAGTCATTTTGCAACTTCAGTAAAATGCAAAATTAAGTCTTTATTAAATGAAGTAAGAAGCTGTGAAGAAAGAATTTAGACAAAATAGATGAACAACTGATAGGAGAAATAAGGAAGAATTAAAAGAAAAATAAAGAGATATCTAGATAAAACAATACTGCAGGCAGTCAACAAACTCAAGAAGCACTCTCTCTCCAATGTAGAGGAAAGATAGAAGTGGAAAATAATGAGAAAGAAGATTATTATATGGGGGAAAGGAGAGGAGTGATTCAGGACTCACAGGTCTGTTAGGAGAAAAGGAGGATAATTGGATTAGATATAATCAGTCAAAGTCATACTGATGACAGCATCTCAAAAACTGCAATACTGACTGAAAGGACTTCATAGCAGTCTAAGAGAAATGTGTGACAAGAGAGTTCCCCTGTAAGTATCTATGAGAAGTCTTTGAACTATAAAAATAGAGAAATATCCTTTGATAGAGACAGAAAGCTGAAAGATCTCAGACTTCTCCTCCATGGGAGCAAGTTCAGAATCATGGGGCAGGAATCTACTGAGTTGGAACAGGAAAACATCAGAATGCCTTAAAATGTTAGGCCCACCCAAACTACTCTGCAAGTTGTAGATAACAAGAGGAAAATTTTCAGTGACTCAGAAGACACACCAATGTCTTCTCTTTCTTCAACAAATATCATCAGCTAATACACTATATGTGATTTAAAACTAGTCAAACAAGCAAATATGTCCACATTTACCAATCAAAGAAACTAAAATGAATGACAAGGCAAATTCTATCCTAGTCTTCTTGAATGGTAGAAACACAAATGATCACTCTTTCGTGTCTACCTTTTTAAAACGCTCCTTTAATAAGTATTCCTATAAGAATTTTAAAAAAAATAGTATACAAAAATCAAATTTCAGGGGCTGGGTGGTGGCTCACATGGTTGAGTGCATATGTTACAATGCACAAGGACCTGGGTCCAAGCCCCCAGACCCCACCTGCAGGGAGAAAGCTTTGCAAGTGGTGAAGCAGGGCTGCAGGTCTCTCTTCTTTTCTATTTCCCCTTCCTTCTCAATTTATGACTGTCTCCAATAAATAAATAAATAAATATAATTTAAAAATTAAAAATATTAAAATCACATTTCTATTTATGATGAAAGTTCTAGAAATATATTCCTGATGAGACATTTGCCTTTCTGGCATTTGATAAGCTAATGCCCACAAAATACTTGCAATCATGCTTAGTAGCAACTCTTGCTGAAATGGTTATTACATACAAATGCTATGGAGCTCAACATTTTGTGAAGGAGGCAACAACATAGTGGTTGAAAATACGAGTAAGATGTGGTCTGTTGAGGTTGGGATGTAGCCAGGGTTGGAATTACAGACACTTTCTCACTATGGCACCTTCAGTCTCGCTATAACTCAGTTTTATTTACTATAAAATGAAAAATGACAGCTTCTACTTTGTAAGGTTGCTAGGAAAATTACAAAGATCTTAACATTAGTCTCCATCAGCACCTGTAATGGCAATTGATGTGTCCCTTGTGGAATTTTAAAATAAGGGTAATTTGCTATGTGCCCAATGGCTATTTAACACGAGCTGTCAAAATATGTGGTAATAGTGATGTGTATGTTGGTGTTGATAATACTGTCATCAAAAAACATTAAATCTATAGAGCCCTTTACATCACTGGGACATCCTATACTTAACAGGGATATGATTAAAAAATATTGTTCTAAATAAACTGTGACAAAAAATATTAGTTTGGTGATGCAAAAGTGATTAAAATCAATTTCTGAAAGGTTGGAATGCATGTATATCAGTTAACTCTATAGTACCAAATTTCAACCTTTTTGATTAATTATGCATAACAAAGAGTATAAATATGTAAGGAGTTTGAAGTCAGAGCTTACAGTTCGCATATTTGAAAATGGATATTAGTCTTTTCTAGTAGTTTAATCTGGCCCCACAATAAGCAGTCTGTAGTCAAGTGTATAAGGACTTAGAGCAGCAGGATCACTGTTGAGCGTCTCCTCTCCTTTCACCACTGCAACTATTTAATTCTTTTAAAAGTGGTAAACTGCTTGCTTACCCTCTTTATACAAAGTGGCTAGACTTCAGGGCATGAAAAATCAAAAGATGCCCAAGCTGCATATAGATGTTGTACAATTCTATCATCTTCTTTCTTTTCTTCCTTTCTTTTTTGTTTGCCTATTGGCACTGTGGTTATCACTGGAGCTTGGAATCCATTGCCCCAGGTGGCCATTTTTTCTTCTTCTTTTTTTTTTTTCTATTTTATTTGCAAGAGGAGGAGAATAGAGTGGAAGAGAGATAGTCACTTGCAGATGTGCTTGTGAAACGTCCCTCCTGCAGGTGGGGAGCAGGAGCTCAAACGGGCCCTTGTGCCTGGCCCCCTTATTTGCCCTCTTAAAGCTGGGAGAGTACTGGTGACAAACTGGGAGATGGGACATGAGCACAGTAGCTGGTGATGTGTGGGCAATAAAATCTAGTCTTTCAATTAGATACATTTTCCATTCACACGGCATTTAGCATTTCAGCTTTAATTGCCTTTTTTCTGCCTTTAGAAATATTGTGCAATTGTCACCATATGCCATGTTAGTGATTCTGTTTTAGTTGACATAAAGTTCTGCTCTGTATCAACTGGATGTTGCTTCCAGCTTTGCCTTAGCTCAAAAAATGAGGTATTTATCAGCAGGGGGGGAAACTCCTTTCATGGCTGTCTATCAATTTCCAAAGAGCATCAGTAGGAGTCTCCAGAAGAGTTTAAAAAAAAAAACTGTTAAGGTACCATATATATCGCACCTATCTGCAACTGATTTTATCTCTTCTCAGTTTGTGAAAGAAGTCTCATATTTTGAAAATCAGGCCAGCTTTGCCCACTATTTTAGATATCCCCAGAAAAAAATCTTTTGATAATGTGAATTGTCTGCAAACACTGAAACTTCTGTGCTGTGTCCTCCAGTCTCGGTTTCACGATGCAGTAATTAGGCTAAGTGGCTGCCAGTGAGACCTCTCTGTGGGGTCTAAGAGCAAAAGAGACATGTCAGGAGTATTCTCCAAGAGAAAAAGGAAATTAGCAGTCTTTGCTTCTCAATCCTAGAGTTTCCAGGGTCTGATTCAGAACTCTGCTGGACACATAATCTCAGAAGACATCAAGTTCCTAAACGATAGCCTGAAGAGTCTGTGAAGAATTCATCCTGAGGATGTCTTTTTTTTTTTTTTTAATTTTTGTGAAGTACAGTTGTTGACACATGGGTATAATTTCTCATCTTGTCATAATAGGTGTCTGTAAAATATTCTTTCCATCACCATGCACAAGGACCTTAACGACCTCCTCCCACACTCCAGCCTTGTCCTCTTTCTTCAGAGTGCTTTACTTTGGTGCATTAATTACACTAAACCAGTTTTATTTGGTATTTCCCCTTTCCGTTTTTGTTTTTTAAGAAATGAGTGGGGGAAAAAAAAGTTATATTACATATACACAAAGGAATATTCCTCAGCTATTAAGATTGAAGTCACCGGGAGTCGGGCTGTAGCTCAGCGGGTTAAGCGCAGGTGGCGCAAAGCACAAGGTCGGCATAGGGATCCCGGTTCGAGCCCCCGGCTCCCCACCTGCAGGGGAGTCGCTTCACAGGTGGTGAAGCAGGTCTGCAGGTGTCTGTCTTTCTCTCCCCCTCTCTGTCTTCCCCTCCTCTCTCCATTTCTCTCTGTCCTATCTAACAATGACAACATCAATAACAATAATAACTACAACAACAACGAAAAACAACAAGGACAACAAAAGAGAAAATAAATAAATTAAATATTAAAAAAAAAAAGATTGAAGTCACCTTCTTCACTTCATCTTGGATGGAGTTTGAAGGAATCTTGTTAAGTGAGATAAACCAGATAGAGAAGGATGAATATGGGATGCTCTCATATGGACAGAACTTAAGAAACAACAGAAAGAGGAAGTTTTTCTTACCTGTTTACAAAACAGGGGTCGGCACTGAGCCGTGAAGCACTGGGCAATCCCATCTCTGCACACACACTTGGCACACCTACTAAGTGACCAGTCCTCCCCATCCTGGTACACCTGGCCTTCGTAGGAACAAGGTTCTGGAATGTCAGAGAAATAAGATTAGTGTGTGTGAGGGTGTATTTGCTGAGCCCTCAGGCTTGCTATGCAAGGTGTGAGGCCAATGCAGTCACATAGGATTCTGGAGGCAAGGTATCTGTGCAAACAGGAGGGACTTCACTAAGGGTCTGGCGTCTGTAGTCAATATGAGGAGTTCTTCTGAACCTTCCTTATAAGAAACATGTGCTGGGAGCTGGGACCACAGTCCATGCATGGTCTTACCCCACCTGCCTCCCTGCTGTATAGCCACTACTGCCTAGATATGTGCTTCTAGCCCGCTCCCAGAGGAAGCCTCCACCCTCCACCAAGCTCTGAGACCTACAGGTGACAGGGGTACATATGCCCTAAGCACTAAGTAGCAGAGTGGGGGCAGAAGTGTCTTTCTGGAAGTCTCCAGATGCCTGGCAAGTCCCCACATGCCTGAGGGAGTGAGACATCACAGACTGAGAAAGACCAGTGAATATCTACTAAACAAATAAAGATAATAAAAAAATTTTAAAAATAATAATAACTCTAGGGGCTGGCTCATTTGGTAAAGTGCACATGTTACCATGCACAAGAGTCCCTTGTTTGAGTCCTGGGCTATCACATGGGAGCATCTGAGGGAGAAAGATTCATAAGTAGTGTAACAGTGATCCTTCTCTTTCAACTCCTCTCTCTCATCCTCTATCTAGAGGAAACAGAAGAAGAATGGGGAAAAAAAAAAAGGCTGCCACCAGGAGTGGTGGAATCACATAGGCAGTGAGCCTCAGTGGTAACCTTGGTGTCAAAATAAAGGGAAAGATGCTAGTTAAAAAATACACGAGAGCATAATGTAGCAATAACAATAAATCCTATTTAATATAAAGTCTATACTACTTATTTGCAAAAATGGAATGGGACATATATACTCAAAATGTAACTTGAACCAAGCATCAATTCAAAGACGGCCTGAAAGTTTGCCGCAGGTTAGCCTGAGTCTGCAGGCAGGCCCAGCTCTACAATGAGGATGCTATAAAGACAAGTGAAATACCTGCTTTCTGATCTGTGTGGCTTAGAGGACAATGCTCTATCACCTCAAAGGCCAGCCCACAGAACTAGTGCTAGGTGAGTCTACATGGAGAAGTGATTTGTTGGTTCTTAACTCTGCCAAGAGACAGGAGGAACTACCTTATCTATATGAAATCCTATCCAAGGATCTCATCCGTTGGCCCCATCATACATGAGCTAAGAATGCAGAGAAACACATCTGGCCAAGGTAATGGAGATAAATCAGAGACTTGCAGGATCCTATTTTGGAATAAAACTTTTAGATAGCTTCCAACCTCTCTCTGTGACACCACTTCCTGCCAAGTGCAGAAGTGTATCATGCTTCCAAGAAGGCATGGGACTAGGGATCTCAGAGTGACACTGATCAAGAAAGCTAATAGCTGGATGTCAGCAAAATGGTCTCTTTGTACAAGCTGATACTCACTCCCAGGGCCCACACAGATGGGACAGCAGCTTCCCTCGGGGATAAATTCCAGCTTCTGGTGACCACACGATAGTGGCGGGCATGGCTGGGGGGCGCAGCGGACTTGCCCTTGAGTGCAAGAGCACACACCGCATGGGGGAGAAGTCCACTCTGTCCCGTGCTGCGTGTCAGGAGACAAAAAGAGAAGGGTCAGTGCCATGATGCAGGTTTTCCTTTGACCAAACAAAAGCAAATAAAGGGGGGAGCTCAGAAAATGGAGGCAGAAACTCGGGACTAGCAAGGCTGAAACCACAATTTGCAATATTCTGGGCAAGAGATTGATAAAGAAATTGGCTTTTCTATTATCCCAAAGATCTTATATTTTACAGGAGGTAAAAATTACCCCAATGGCACCACTCAAAAAAATCCCATACAGTTCCACAAAACACACACACATGTAATACACTCAGACCTACAGAAGTCTTCATAAGGGCTATATTTATTGCTTTCTACAGCTCTTTCTCCAATTCTGGTTGTTTTTTGTTTGTTTGTCTTTCTTTTCCTTTGCCTTTACTTCTCCTCCAGATAAGTTCCCATGTTTGTATACTGCAACTTCCTCCTTCCCTCCTCCCCTTTGTCCTCCTCTCCAACCCTTCCACTGGTCTTTTGTTCCTGGACAAAATATAATGACCAGTAGGAGATAGAGCAAGCATGTCCAGCTACACACAGAGAATGACCCTCCCCCACTTAAGTGTGGAGTACACCCTCTCCAAAGCCAGCACTGTAGCAATGATCTTAGCAGACCTGTATTTTTAGTTATTTCATGAATGCCCCCACCCCACAGTATTTAAATGTGCCGTCTCCACATAAAACACAGGTAACCCTAAATGTAGTAGTAAATAGCTACTACAATGTGTGTGTTGCATAGAAAATATCTGTCAGAAACGTGTTCTCAGGGGTAGAATGGAATGGCGGCCTTTTACAAGAGGCAGGGAGCTAGCTTAACAATGTTCTCTATCAGTTTTCCTCCAATGATGTTTCTTAAATAGTAGTGTCCGCTTTCTTTGCTTCCACTGAAGTGGAGTATGTGAGTTAGCACAGATCATAAAGAGGTTCCCAGGAAAGCTACACCTTCCAGGTGCTCAGTCACCTAAACACAGACTGGAAATTACAACGGTGTCACTGCAAAGCATAGAAAGTGAACACTGACCTGGGAGATGGCATGAGGTAGGAGTTCGATCCCAGGCATCACATGTACCAGAGTGATGCTCTGCTTTAGTTCTCATTCCCTCCCTTAAAATACACATCTTTAGAAGAAGGAGAAGGAGGAGGAGAAGGAAAAGAAGAAGGAGGAGGAGGAGGAGGAGGAGGAGGAGGAGGAGGAGGAGAAGGAAAATAATAATGGAGGGAAAGGGAGGGAAAGGAAAAGAAACACCCCACATACACACACACCTCCTCCACAAGCCAGTATTGGAATAATTTTCACTCTCAAATCTCACAAAAACAAAATAATTCTATCTCTCATGACTGAGGCTCCAAAGTTTGAGGTTCAATCCCCTGCACCACCATAAGCCAGAGCTGAGCAGTGCTCTGGTAAAAAGAAAAAAGAAAAAATAGAAAAAAAATAACTCTGTCTTAGGGAAACATGGAAGAATCTCTTTGCTCTGCAAACAACTGCCAGGTTAGCAGGCACTCCAAGTCTGCCCTCTTGAAATTATTAATAACCTGCACTATTACTATTGATAGACCAATGATAGCAATATGATAGTCACATTCATGTATTGGGGAGTCTAATCCGAGTCCCATCTTAACTGTCATGAAGATGACTGTTCTACAGGAGTAAGGTTTACTGGAAGCACAAGAATGCACACTCACATGAGGTCAAAAGAATCAAGGGTTTATTGGTTCAAATGCAGCTTCCCCAGCCCCAGTTCAAATGGCACTTGATGCCTTGGGCACTTTGAATGAATGACTTAATCTTTCTAAATCTCAGCTTTCTCATCTGAAAACCTGAACAGGTATTACAATACCTCCTGTTCAGGTCATTAAAAGGGTCGAATGAGGTTGCCTACTAAAGAGCCAGCAGACAGGATATGCTGAGCCCTCTTCTCTCCCTACTGCCTTTCACTGTGCATACCACCTGCCAACGGAGACTGTAAGCATGGACATAGATGCCAAGGCTACATCCTCTTGACCAGATTTTTCCTTATGCTATAATTAAATATACAATTTCAAATTTAACACAGCATGTAATAATAAATATAGCTTGCTAATAAACCACCTGCTAATACAAGGTAGCACGTCACTGGGGGTGGGGGAGCTGTAGTGAGTTTGGATTCTCTGACACAAAGCTGGCTCTTCACTAGAGCACCTGGCATCATCTGCCAGGTGGGGCCCACCCAAGGTAATTAAACTTGGAAGAACACACACTAGCCACAACATTTCCAGTGGGAATTATTATTAGACACAGACGACTGAAAATGGAATTCTAATGACTGTCGATGTCAGAGCTCCAAGACTCAAGATCTGGAGATGCTTTGAACTACCAATTTCACTTTCAAGAAGTTATCTAAAGAAAATAATCAATGATACACACATAAAAGTTTAATTACCAGGAATTTTATCTCATTATTTTTATAGTGAGACTGAAAATATTTTAGTGAGAATTGGAAGCTACCCAAATGCCTAATAATAGGAAATCATGCTCTCCAAAAGTATGTGAGGGAACGTTGTATTTACCACACAATATTATGTTAAAAAGCCAGACATGAACAGCATACACTATATAATTACAATTATGCATAAGAAGTATCTCTCTATCTGCCTGTTTGTCTACCCATCTATTTATCTCCACTTCTAACCCTTTCCTCCCAATTTGAGAGAACAGAAATGGTGGCTTTCAGAACTTGAGGGTTACCAGTGGATTTTTTTCCTGCTTGTACAATCTCCTATTTTTCCAGATTTTCACCAGTACATGGATCTTTTTCAGCAGAGAAAATTACTGTCTATAATGTCAAGTGACTCATTCCTGGATCTTTAATAAAGTAAAAATTTAAGGTAACATGTAAAACAGCATGAATTTACTTATTCTGTTAAAAGTTAGAAGACTGAGCCTAAACATTCAGAAACTGCACTTCATTAAAACAAGAGTTTGTTACTATTAAAAACTCAATTGCTTCTTCTTTTTTTTAAACTAGAGCACACTGCTCAGCTCTGGCTTATGGTGGTGTGGGAGACTGAACCTGGGACTTAGGTGCCTCAGGCATGAAAGTCTTCTTGCATACCAATTATGTTATCTCCCCCACTACTTCTTAAATAGTTGCAATTGCATCACCTTTCAGGCAGCAAGCACAATTAATTATAATCATGACCTGTCAGTCACCAAAAATTTCTCGCCTATAAAATGAGAAGGCTATGTGAGCTAGTCTCCTCAGTACCTTTCATCTCTCTAATGAATCTATTATGTAACTCAAGAGACAGAAAATTAAATATGGAAACAGCAAAGAACACTTAGCAGAGGTATGCCACATCTGGATGACAATGCCACAGGAGCCAAGTGCAGGTGATAAGAGAATTAGCTCAGACTCTCTCTAAGGAAAAGTCACCTACATCCCTTCCATTCTTAAATCCTACTACGACTAGCCCTGAAGCAAGACGCCTCTCTCACCTGAGAGAGACAACAGGTCAAGGGACTGGGCATATGCAGAGATAATTTTCTCTTCCATGCTCTATTTACCCCTTTACAAAAGGCTTGATGTTTATAAACCATCATAGCAAAAAAGAGCTTTAATAATTGAGGAATAACAGTTACTCAAAGCAATGCCCCCACAAGTTCCTGCTCTAACTGTGCCATCTTAACCTCATTAAAACCTTCTGAGATGTTGATGCTGGGCAAAAAGCAGTCAGCAGACATTTTAAATATATTCTTCTGCATACCCAGTAACAAGTTGGCTTGACTGTTGACATAAGTCCAAAAGGAAAGATGAGGTCATAAAGTATTTGCCTGGCTTACTGACAGAAGAAGAAAATGAATCATTTTTCTTTATATAATTTGCTTCTATTGTGAATTTGTAGACCCAGAATACTAAATATCTGGGACTGTTCAACGTGTGTTATAATTACATTCTCTACTTTGAGGAGAGGAACAAAGCTGCAGAATTCAACATTCAGCTCTTCTCTCAGACTCATACATTAGTTCTCCTTTTAGCGTCTCGGACAGGCAAAGTGAGTGACTTGCTCCCTCAGTGTCCCCCTGTCCCATGGGACACAACAAGCATGAGGGCAAGACCACCAGCCAGTGAGTCCTCCAGTGCTATCTGCCCACACATGGCTTTACCCAGTGCAGGGATTAAATTAGTAGAGAGGAAATGAACAGGATTAATGGTCTTCTCCCCTCCCTTTCACAAACTAATTTGTGGGGGGAAAGAGTGGAGAACAAGCATTCCAACACTCTTTAGGAAAACATATTTCAGGCTTGACTCCCTGACTAACATTGGTAAGGCTGGGCAGAGCTCCAAAGCTAATTTGAAGGGATAGCTTTGGGGAGGTCATGGATAAAATAGCCCCTCCCAAATGCTGGCTGTAATAAGCCCATGCAAAGCTCTCAAATTACCTGGAGTCAGCCAGGAGGCTCAAGTGCTTCCTGCACTCCAGGGGAGATGCTGGGGCTTGCCCTGGCTTGCTGGGGTACAGGTTATGTAAAATGCTGCCTGCTCTGCCCTCCCCCACGTCCCCCCGCACCCCCTGCAGCAAGGGGAGGTTACTGCTTTCAAGCCTGGCCACCTTGAGGTCAGGTGGCCATGATTTCCCCTTTCAGCCCCACTTATTCTCTGCAGACAGCATCATGGCAGCGATTCTCTTCCCCCACATCCACTCTCTATCCTAAAGTCTCTTCTAAAGCGCTCTTTTGGGAAAGGTGTTACTTCAGATCACTCCAAAGCTCTGAAAATGCCTATTTTATAGCTGCCTGCAAAAAGTATCCTTAGCCAGAGGCTAAAGAGAGGGGATTACTGAAGGCTGCTCAGTGTGAGAGAGGCACTAGAAACTGCTCCCAAACAAGCCAAAAAGACACAGAATTAAAAGTTACTCATACTCAGCAGCAAAACTCAGTGCAACAAAATTTTCTTAAAATATCAAGAAAAATTTGGCAAAATCTGGGGGAAGAAACTAAATGGAAAAGAAGGCTGGGCAGGAAGACAAGAAATACCATTTTAATTCTGATTTTTGTTGGGGGGGGTCATTGCTGATATCAGTGGGGGGGAGAGGAAGAGAGAGATAGAGAAGGAGAGAGACAAAGAGGGAGAGAAGGAAGGAGAGGAGGAGAGGGAACACTAATACTTCTGCAGTGCAGTGGGCCCAGGCCTGAACCTTAATCTTGGCCATGGCAAAGTCAGCACCCTCCTAGGTGCGCCATCTTGCCACCTTAGCATTAATATATATATAATCTTTATTTATTTGATAGAGACAGTCAGAATTGGAGAGGAACGGGGAACAGAGAGAAAATGAGACTGAAAGACACCTGCAGCCCTGCTTCACACTTGTGAAGCCTTCCCCCTGCAGGTTAAGAACTTGGGGGGGGGGGGCGGGCGGTAGCGCAGCGGGTTAAGCGCATGTGGCGCAAAGCGCAAGGACTGGCGTAAGGATCCCAGTTCAAGCCCCTATCTCTCCACCGGCAGGGGAGTCGCTTCACAGGTGAAGCAGGTCTGCAGGTGTCTATCTTCCTCTCCCCCTCTCTGTCTTCCCCTCCTCTCTCCATTTCTCTCTGTCCTATCCAACAATGACAACATCAATAACAACAACAATAATAATAACTACAACAACAAAACAACAAGAGCAACAAAAGGGAAAATAAATTTTTTTAAAAAAAAGAAGAATCAGGGGTTAGAACCTGGGTCCTTGCACATTGTAACATGTGTGCTCAGCCAGGAACACCACCACTAAACCTCAGCATTTTAATTCTATTAGCATAAAAATTGGAAGATGATGCCTCACCTTTAAAAAAAATCTTTATCTATTTGAAAAAGCAGCTTGCTGGAAGCTTTTCCTGTGATTATAGCTCCTAGAAATTCCCTTTTCTTATTTTCATCAAGTACCAGAAGTTAATTACAACATTTTCTATGGAAATACATTCTGAGAGTTTCATATGGGGAAACAACGAACAGACATGGTCTTGTGAAGGTTTTTCACATGAATTGTTTCAACAGAAGAGTAAGCTGCAAGGAAGAGAGGAAAAGAAGAACTTTCTCAATTCTCCTGGGAAAAGGCAGGCATTCAAGAGGGTTTCTAGTTGGCTCATCCACCAATGATCACCTCCCCCTCAGGCAGAAAGTCAAAATATGGTGGAGAGACTACTCGCCACTCATGTTAATCCTCAAAATCCACTGAACCTACACTGGGACAGGTTCAATAAGTGCCAGGCAAAGTGGGAAGAAAGGTGGATAGCTATAAAGAAAATATTGCCAATGTTCTTAGGCAATTTAAATCAGGATAAAGACTGAATAAGAGCAGATATAACCAGAGAGAGAGGAAAGGAGGGAGGGAATAAAAGATGTGTGTTGGTGTTCCATGCAAGAACTGCTAGACTCTTAATTTCCCCATCTGAGTATTGTTGTCCTTACTTTGGATCTCAGATATGCTTTCCCAAGAAAGACTCAGCATAGTGTATTCTGACCTTAAGCCAAATCCCTCTCCTAATCCTCTCCTAGGAACTGGCATCACCCCCCCACACACACACAAGCCTGACCCTTAGCACTTCCTCTTTCACAGGGGACACTCTCCTTGCAAAGTCTACACTACCCTGCACAGCATAACACAGTCTGCATGGAGTATTGCAGGCTGGCACTGAGGTGTGAGCACATTCCCCCACAGAACCTGCTGGGACCTTCTAACAGTACATGATGCAGACGTGAAAAAGCAGCTTCCGCGTTTAACTAGGAGCCTTGCTCAAGTGAAACAATCCAGTCTCCACAGAGAGAGCATGCACAGGGTCAGGTAGACACACTGAATAGAAGGCTGGGGTGGACATATCAGATTCCGCTGGCTTATGCTCTCTCTTGAATGGGCAGAGATGCTAACTTGAGGGAAGTATTGTATCTGGTAGAAGATGGGGATGAAAACACACAGCTTCTCTCCATGTGTTCAACTTCACCTGCTGCCCGAGGCTAACTTTTGGGTATGAGAGACAATGGTCTATATCCATTCCAGTTCCACAACTTCTATTAAAAAGCTTGCAGTGGGACTTGTTAGTCAGTATTTAATGTTTCTAAATTAATCCTCAAGGCTCTGCTCTAGAATGATAAAATGTAACAAAATCACTCTGAGATCAATTTCTAGTTTGAAATAAGAGCAGAAGAGTATCTGTCTGTCCCAGGAGAGATCTGGCCATGCCCACAGATTTTTCTGGTTATGAGGACTGGGGATGCTGTCAGTATCTAGTGCACTAAGACCATAAATATGGTTAGACATTCGTTTAGAATAGCCCCTCCCCAAAGACTAAAATGTCAATAGTGTAAGAAAAATATCAGGTGTTAAAAAGGGGTGGGGTGGTGCGGTGGTAGTACACTGGTTAAGCACACATAGTATGAAGTACAAGGACCCATGCAAGGATCCTGGTTGGAGCTCCTGGCTCCCCACCTGCAGGGGGATCACTTTGCAAATGGTGAAGCAGGTCTGCAGGTGTCTATCTTTCTCCCCCCTTCTGTCTTCCCCTCCTCTCTCAATTTTTCTCGGTCCTATCCAGCAACAACAACAGGAAAAAGATGGCCACCAGGAGCAGGAGATTCTTAGATTCATAGTGCGGGCACCAAGCCCCAGCAATAAACCAGGACCCTAGGCCAGGCTATCCCTCTTATTAATATAAGTACCTTAAGCTCTTTGCAATTTAAAATGTTTGTCTAAAATGCAGGAACAACAACATCTGCTGTACTCACTGCTTATTTAATAACCCATCAAGTGAAGACAAAAATGTACGCAGCACAAAATGACACGGCAGAACTCTTATTGTTCACTGTCACAACCCATTCAACACCAAGATTCCTGGGATACTCTTTATATGGACACAAGTTCAACCTACAAATACTAGGTTATCGGAAAAGTCATGATGCACTTTTGCATAGAAAAACATGTCCTGACTTTTCAAGACAACCCAGTTTTGCATGGGGCCTCTGGAATAAACAGGAAAGAGTTTTCATCCTATTCAGAAAAATTAAACATGCCCAAAGAGATTGAAATGAGCTCCAGGTACTCCCCAGGGCAGAGGAAAAGTAAAAATCCTCTTTGTCTACACATAGTAAGCATTCAGCATTCCCTGGTCCCTGATTCTCTGGATCTGGAAACAATCAAGGGTCAGACAACACTCACCGCATGGAGTTTCTCTTCATGATGGCAAGATCCAGGAGTCCTCAGCACACACTCAGGACAACACTGGTTGGCGGCTATTTGAAGCACTTCTCCCTGAGCATTTGAAAAAGATGCAAACACAGTCACAATGGTTCATCAAACCCCAAGTCATCTTGATTCACTCCATCACCTGAGTCTTTAGGGGTGACAATAATAGACAGGACAAACTGAATAAACTAACTAAAAGGATTCTCTCTGTCAAGAAGAATGTCACTCAAAGATAAAATGAGCCCCTCTTGTGAAAGCAGTTCCCTTGAGAATTGTCTACATCTTTTCATGTGTAATGAAGTACAGAATTTGATTCACTATTAGTGCTCCATCTGAGGGCCACACAAGAAAAGCAGACAGAGTGAGAGAAGAATTCTTTTTCCCTCAAGGAGCGAGTTACTCTTACTGGGAATAAAAGATTTGGGTGGAAGCTGCCATAGAGCTGGCAAGTGCATTAGCTATATGGCAGGGGCCTGCTGTGATGGGGAACTGAAGTTCTCCTGTTCTCTTGTACCTGGGATGCAGGGAAATAAGGCACATGAGGCAAGAGACCAAAGGACAAAGCTGGGAGAGGAAATGGCATTATTGTGGAAGTATCACATATACCGTGGGGAGCAGGGTAAAGTGCCTGGGTTCCATTAAAGTTCAACACTGTTGTTCAAGGCTTCTATAACTGCAATTGTGTTTCCTATCAAGATGTAGTGTTATCAGGGGAATAGGCTACCATCTGATACCCTAGGACTTATGTTAACAAGCCATCCAGTTACCACTGTGAGGAGTCTACTTCAGAGTTATTAAAACTATAAGCCAACAAGCATACAGTTGTCTTTGGGGCCCAGTGATTCTTCAGTTAGATTCTCTGACTCATGTTGCTCCACCAACTATATATAAAACGTATCTTAGAGACTTCTCAAATCTAAGAGATACGGTAGAATAAATGCTAAAAAATATTAACCGAAAGTGTAGGATATGTTGAATTAGCCAGGGAATCATGATATGTTCACAGAATAAAAGTCTACAAAGAAAAATCACCCAGGAGAATTTAAGACAATGGATGTTAATAGTTCCTTTGTTCTGTATCATATTCATTAAAATAACTGTGCCTAGAAGACAATTCTAACTTTATTTAATTGTATCCGCAAGAATATGTGAAAATGGGACTTGGATTTTTGAAACTATCAGTCTGCCGAATAGATAAATGTATCAACAATAGCCACCAAATTCTTCTTATTTGGCTGGTAAAGGATAAGGATTGTGAACTTTTTGAGACTGTATGTGCAACAGTAATGGTTTTTCAAAAAAGTGTCCACTAAATCTCTAAGAGTAAACTTCATGTGAATCTCCACTGTGAATGTTAATATGCAGAAACAGCTTTAGCCTGATTTTCACTAAGAATTTCATACAGATAGAAAATGAGAGGGGTTGGGCGGTGGCACAATGGGTTAAGCGCATGTGGCGCAAAGCGCAGGGACCGGTGTAAGGATCCCGGTTCGAGCCCCCGGCTCCCCACCTGCAGGGGAGTCGCTTCACAGGTGGTGAAGCAGGTCTGCAGATGTCTATCTTTCTCTCCCCCTCTCTCTCTGTCTTCCCCTCCCCTCTCCATTTCTCTCTGTCCTGTCCAACAACAAAGCAACGTCAACAATGGAAATAATAACCGCAACGAGGCTGCAACAACTACGGCAACAAAAAGGGGGAAAAATGGCCTCCAGGAGCGGTGGATTCATGGTGCAGGCACCGAGCCCAGCAATAACCCTGGAGGAAAAAAAAAAAAAATGAACTGATTCTGTGGTATATATACACAATGGAATACTATGCAGCTATCAAGAACAATGAACCCACCTTCTCTGACCCATCTTGGACAGAGCTAGAAGGAATTATGTTAAGTGAGCTAAGTCAGAAAGATAAAGATGAGTATGGGATGATCCCACTCATCAACAGAAGTTGAGGAAGAAGATCTGAAAGGGAAACTAAAAGCAGGACCTGACCAAATTGTAAGTAGGGCACCAAAGTAAAAACCCTGTGCTGAGGGGTAGACATGCAGCTTCCTGGGCCAGTGGGGGGGTGGGAGTGGGTGGGAGGGATGGGTCACAGTCTTTTGGTGGTGGGAATGGTGTTTATGTACACTCCTAGTAAAATGTAGTCATATAAATCACTAGTTAATTAATACGAGAGGGGGGAAATTAATTGTATGTCTCGAAGTTTTTCAAAACACAAACTGAATCTTTTTAATATATAGGCTGTGTATTTGATATGCAGACTCTCTCAAAAGCCTAGACCAAGTAGATCAGAAGCAACCAATAGCATAGCTATATACAAGATACTGGGTACTGTACAGCAAACCATAACAAAAGGACTTTTCAAAGTTAACCCAATTACCAAATAATGTGATGATAACATTAACTCTCGATTGTCTTTTTGAACCCTAAGACAGCAGGAACCTCACATCTCCACTAATGCGCCTCTACTCCCCCAAGTCCTGGAACCCTTGGATAGGGCCCACTTTCCCGTATGCCTCTCCCAATCCATATCAAATAATATTGCATCTGCCAATCACAACCTAACCAACGCAACCTAATGTTGGTTAGGTTGTGTCCAGAGACTTCACGTGTGGAATGACAACCCTTCAGCTTCATTACTCGGGTGAGACCTTTCATTTTATAGTACACTCTAATTTCATCTCAGGTGGTTCACTTTCTAACAAAGTCCCAAAACCTAGATATACACCAGTTTCTCTGAGAGAGAGCTTATGTTCACACGTATCCATAAACTACTGCAAAATATATACCTGAAAGCAGAAGTACACTAGAGTTTGCAGTGAGTACCTCCCTAACACTTCCTCTCCACTATTCCAAGCTTTGGGTCCATGATTGCTCAACAATTTGTTTGGCTTCATATGTTAACTCTCTTTTCAGTCACCAGGTTCCAGATGTCATCAGGATGCCGGCCAGGCTTCCCTGGATTAAAGACCCCACCAATGTGTCCTAGAGCTCCGCTTCCCCAGAAACCCACCCTACTAGGGAAAGAGAGAGGCAGACTGGGAGTATGGACCAACCAGTCAACGCCCTTGTTCAGCGGGGAAGCAATTACAGAAGCCAGACCTTCTACCTTCTGCAACCCACAATGACCCTGGGTCCATGCTCCCAGAGGAATAGAGAATGGGAAAGCTATCAGGGGAGAGGGTGGGAAATGGAGATTGGGTGGTGGGAATTGTGTGGAATTGTACCCCTCCTACCCTATGGTTTTGTTAATTAATCCTTTCTTAAATAAAAAATATATGAAAAAAAAAAGAAAAGAAAATGAGCTGATTCAAGTATTGTTTCTAATCCAATATGGAAACAAAGAATGAGAAAGTCAGGGTGAATATGAAGGTTCTTTCTGAAATCAAATTAGTTTTCTTAAGAGCTAATATTTTTTTAGAGGTGGCCTCTTCATTTCCAGCATTATACATTATCTGTGTAAAACCAGAACGATTTTCGAAAAGAAAAGCTGGCCATTTTCTCATATGTCTGAAACATTCATTAGTATTCTTTCATCTTAAAAAGAAAACACCAAGCTTCATAGTGTCAAATATAAGGCTCTTCATAACTTTGAACATAACCACTCCCTTTCCTCAACTTTCATTCATTCCTATTGAGTCAAAAATACTTACTGAGTGCCTACCAGGTGCCAGGTGCTATTGTAGGCTCTGAAAACAAACACTGACTAAAAGAAAAAATAAACAGAGTGTATCATAAAAATAGAGAGTTAGTGCTGAGAAAGACAAAAAAAAAACAAAAAAGCATAAAAAAGCATAGGAAAAGTGGGGGAAAGGCATACATTTGCAATTTAAAAGAGACGAGTATATGGGCCATTTAAAGGATCAAGCCATAATATTAATGATTACTAAAGAGAGGGGGGGAGATATATATATATATCAGTAGGAGCAGTAGGTTTAAAGGCTCCGTGGTCACATTAAGTCTGGCATATCTATGGAAGAGCAAGCAAATGTAGGTGCCTGATGCAGTAAGAAAGGGAAAGAGAAATCAATTAATAGGGCTACAGTAGCACATCACAGGACACTCACTGGGAGGAGTTACTCAGAGGATAGATGCCATTGGGAGCTACCAGAGAGCTATCAGGATGGAAGCCACCTGATCTGACTTACATTTTAATATGATCTTGACCAGCCTGCCCACTATATCAAGATTAAAGCAAAAAGCCAGGTTCAGGACCAGTGAAATAAGTGAAGAGGCTACTATGAGAATGCAGGCAAAAACAAACAGCATATGCTAGATCTGGGGTGGGGAGAGTGTCTTGAGTCCAGAATGGTGCAAAATTTTCTGGCTTGAAGAACTGGGAGAATAGAGTTGCTGTTTCCTCCAAAAACAAAAAACAGGAAAACAAATTAGGAAAGAGAAAATTAGCGGGGGTCTCTTCACAGGTGGTGAAGCAGGTCTGCAGGTGTCTATCTTTCTTCCCCCCTCCCCCCCCCCCCCCGTCTTCCCCTCCTCTCTTGATTTCTCTCTGTCCTATCAAACAACAGCAGCACTGGGAACAGTAACAACAACAAGGGCAACAAAATGGGGAAAAATGGCCCCCAGAAGCAGTGGATTCATAGTGCAGGCAAAAACAAACAAACAAAAAAAAATCCAAGCTTTTCTGTAAAAGGCTAATTATTGTGGTCTTTGCAGGTTACTTCTGGGCTACATCCCAAGTATACAACACTGGTGTTGCACTAAAAGAAAGCAGCCACACGGGTAGGGGTAGATAGCATAAATGTTATGCAAAGAGACTGTCAAGCCTGAGGCTCCAAAGTCCCAGGTTGAATCCCCACACCACACCACCATAAGCCAGAGCTGAACACGAGAAGAGAAAGAAGAAAGCCAAGCCGCAGCCCATACAAGAAGAATAAGTGAGCCTTGTGTTTCAGTAGCACTTTACTGGTGAACACTGGCATATGATTTTGTTTAATTTCCACAACCTAAAGTAGTGTTCTGTTCATTTTGGTTCAGCATTTAAAAACATAAAAAATGGGAGCCCCTGGTTCCCCACCTGCAGGGGAGTCGCTTCACAAGCATCTTTTTCTCCCCCTCTCTGTCTTCCCCTCCTCTCTCCATTTCTCTCTGTCCTATCCAACAATGATGACATCAATAACAACAATAATAACTATAACAGTGAAACAACAAGGGCAACAAAAGGGAATAAATAAATAAATATTAAAAAATATATATGAAAAACATTCTTTGTCCATGGGTACATGTCATAAAAAAGCAGTGAGTCAGATTCAGCCTTCCAACCTCATTAATTCAGAGCCTCTTCTGTGGTAACATCATAATTTGCGTGATGTGGAGACAGGTGTGTCTTCATGGGCCCACATACATACAACCCATTCAGATTCAGACATCACTTCCTCAGTCACTAAACAGAGCTCTTCCATGGAATACAAAGCCTCCTCATAGTGAACAAAGTGGAAACCAGCTCCTGAAATAACTGAACAACCACCTAAAGGTATACATTCACTCCAGCATTAGAAAGAACAACCAGAAGTGGTAGGAGACCTTACTAACATCAAATAACATAAAAGCTCAAGACTGGGGGCTGATGATAGCTTAATGGTTATGCAAAAAGATTTTCACACCTCCTTGCTCCAAGGACACTGCTGCCAAGCCCAGAGCCACCACTAACCAGAGCTGAGCAGTGCTGGGGGGGGATTCCTTGAGATTAATTATTATGAGGGAGACCCTAGAAAATAAATGGTATGTTTGCAAAAACTGACCCATAAAAGTCTTTTTAAAGAAATAATTGATCTTGGAAATTAGCAGAACAGCCTAGCAGAAAGGCCCAAAGAAAACGGATCCCCAAAACCTATCTCTGGCTGGGTTCAACAAATGATACTCAAGGCCTAAACAACTGAGAGAAAATCTAAGATAATCAGATAAAGAAAAGACTACAAAAATTGGATAAGGGCAAGAGACTGGCCCACTTAATAATGGTCTGTTTGGTCAATATCACACCACGTGATCATCTGGGGCCCTAGTTGTGGAATCCTTGGATTCCCATACAGATATAATGGGCCTTGACCTCTAAAGCATCCCTCTTTCTACTACCACTGGTCGCTTCCATAAAGCACAGCATCTTGTGGGCTTTCCCCGGACTTTGGCTCTACCATAAAGCAATGGTGGTAGGGAGAGCCCCAGTCTCTGAAGGGAGGCTGGGGGTATCATCCTACCCTGCCACTTGAAAAAGACTGGTCCTGAAATGAATGCAGCCTGCAATGTTCCTCAGATGTGACCATGAGCTATAAACTCAGACCAGTAGGAACTTAGAGGTTATACAGGGTCTGGCGCTAAATATAAATATGTATTTACATATGGACCCTGAAGCAGGTGGATGGAGGTTAAGTTGTTAATTTTAGCCATAGAATTTTTTCTTTCAAGAACAGGAGCTACTCCCTGCCCTAATCCAACTTTCTAGCCCTTTTCTCTACTCTGACAGCATTCTCTCAGACAATATTCTCACCCAACCTCAGACTAGCTACCAAATTCAAGCAAAACTACTATAGTTGTATGCCCCCAGGAATACACCTAAAATGGTTCTCCTAGCTTTCTTCTACCCTAAAATACCTAATCTCATCTGCTCTGATCCTACTTTTTGGTTCCTGTTCATTAACCATCTTGTCTCAACTTAGATCATGCCACCTTCCAGACACCAAGTTAGATGCTACCATGACTCCACCCCGACTTGTCTCGGCAGATGACCTCAACAATGTGTCCTGGACTTTTGCATCTCCAGAGCTCTGGACCACTAGGGAAAGATAGAAGCAGGATGGGGGTATGGATAGACCTGTCAATGCCTATGCTCAGCAGAGAAGCAGCTACAGAAGCCAGAACTCCTACCTTCTGCTCCCCATAAACAACTTCGATCCATACTCCCAGTGGGGGAGAAGTGATAGGATAAGAGGGCTCTGCACACTCCAACTCCATCAGCACTCAGAGAGAGAGAAGGAAAAGGAGAGGAATATATATATATATATGGAGGTAGCTACCATATTATGAGTGGCTCAGAGGGGAATCGAGGATTGAATCGGAAAAAGAAGTTGCAACTATGTATAAATGTTGACAGATAGTTGTACAGAATATGATTGTCTAAACATGTCTAAAACTTTAAGGGAAATGTGGTAGCTTGCAGTAAGGAGAGTAAAGATTCAGAAATCTGGTCGTATAAACGATGTGGATTCAAACCCCTGTTGACATGTAATTCTATAATATAAAAATTAAAAAAAAAAAAAACAACTAGTCTTGGGAGGCCAGGCCAGGCGGTGGCACAGCATTTAACATACACATCACCATGCACAAGGACCTGGGTTCAAGCCTCCATTCCCCAACAACAGGGGAGATGCTTCATCAACAGTGAAGCAGGTCTGCAGGTACTATCTTTCTCTCTCCCTATCTCTACCTTCTCTCTCAATTTCTCTCTTTCCAATTAGATTTTAAAAAAACTTAAAGGAAAAAATGCTCACCAGGAGTACAGAATTCATAGTGCCTATGCCGAGCGCAAGCAATAACCTTGTTGGCAAAAAAAAAGACAAGAGAAATAATTGATCCTTCCAGGAAGTTTCAAGTGTTAAAACTGGATGCTTAAGATAATTTTTTAATGTATTTGTTTTTTAAAAAGAAAAGTCAGCATGAGGGGAAAATATTTTAGTGGAGTAGATATAAGTCAGGAGGAAAAAAAAACAGTAACCAGTGTGAAAAGGAGGAATTGTCCTTCATCTGTTTGGTTAACTACATGGTTGCTTGAGTCAAGATCTCTTGTGATCTGAGGGGGCCAAATGGCCATACAATGACGTGATCAGTGACAAAATAAATAATGTTTTTAGAAAATCACATTTGGGAAGTCAATCCTGACTTCTAGTCCATTCAGTGGCTCGTCAAAGGTGTGGTTAGCACCCACAGCATAGGTATCATCATGGGATATCACTGGGCAGTGGTTTCTTAATTGCACAGTCATTATTAAGTTGCTTAAAACCTCTAGGCCTGGCTTTCCTCATCTGTCGATACTTACTTCAGATAATATTAATGGTTAACCTCTGTAAAGCTTTAACTGAGTTTCTGCTCAGGAAAGAGAAATTAAAATGCTCTTCCATAAAATGTGTTAAAATTCTCTCATGCAGTTCATAAAGACTCCAATTAGAAATTGGAATGTCAAAACTATGTGACTGAAAAGGTGCAAAGTCCCTCCCTTCACTGATGTCCCCAGTACACTAGGATATAATTAAGAGGACATACCTTCTCAAAGGCACACTGTGGGTTTCTGCAAACAGAGGGTTTGCAGATAACAATATCACCATGGCAACGGCAGTTCTGGCATGAATCTGGCTTCCAAACTGTGCCATCCTGCAAAGAAGCATAAGCTCTGAGTTAAAAACTGATCAGTCAAGGCATAAGCATACCAAAGCAGAACCATCAATAACCCCACAGCCTGAACAATTAAAAGGCAAAGGGAAGTCACAGGAGCACACTCGGTGCTGGCTAGTCACTGATTAAATCCCTGGGGCAGGGAAAGCAATCTAATCCATTTCACAACAGTCAGCCCACGTTGTTCAAGACAAGAACATGTAGCAGAGAGCTGTCGATACCCAGAGTAAAAGCCATCAATTGGCCTAAAACCTCCAGAGGACAGGCTCTCATAGTCTTCAAGTTTCTCTTTACTGTTAACTAGCAGGAACCATAGGAGTATGTTTAAAGGAAAGTGACACTTGGACTTTCTCTAAGCAGCACTTTTCACTGGACATGATCAACGGTTCGGTCTTACTTTCAGGTCATTAGTTATTTCATATTCCAATGCTCATCAGAAAGGAGGAAATCTTAACAGTTCAGTATGGTTAAAGCCAATCAACAAACATAGTAAGTGGCTATAATGTGTCCAGTTGTGCACTGGACAATTTGAGGCACAAAAGAAGGGTACGTGTGGGCATCATCTATAAGGGCCACAATCTATTTACAAACACAGACACATGGGTATTAAATAAATATGAACTTGTACAATGCATAAATAAATATATGTGTATATTTTGCCCTGCTTTATATATTTTTTCTTTATTTGGGGGGCTAATAATTTATAGTCAACAGTAAAATACAATAGTTTGTATATGTTTAACATTTCTCAGTTTTGCACATAACAATTCAATCCCCTCTAGGTTCTCCTCTGCCATCATGTTCCAGGACCTGAACCCTCACCCTCCACCCCAGAGTCCTTTACTTTGGTGCAATACACCAAACCCAGTCCAAGTTCTGCTTTGTGGGGAGTCCAGCAGAAGCACATCAGGTTAAGTGCAAGTGGCGTAAAGAGCAAGAGAGTTGCTTCACAAGTGACTGCAGGTGTCTATCTTTCTCTCCCCTCTCTGTCTTCCCCAACTCTTTTCCATTTCTTTCTGTCCTAACAATGATGACATCAACAACAATAAAAAAAAACAAGGGCAACAAAAGGGAAAATAAATAAATAAAAAAAAATAAACAAACAATAACCAGGCCCCTTACTCCTGTCCTTGCACTTCCCGCCACCTGCGCTTACCACCGGACTCCCATAGATCCACATTTTAATTGTGCCCACTTTGAAGTAACACTGAGTCTACAGCTATAGCACTCTGAATACATTCAGTCTTGTCTAAAGTAACATCTAGTCAAACTATCACACAGATCCTGCAAAGCAGAGTTTAAAGTCTGCTCTCATGGTTCTGGGTTGGAGCAGTGAAGAAGAAACAACAGATGACGCAGAGATCCATTTCCCCAGAGATGTCCTAACCACATTCCTATTCCATATGGATAAAGATCATCAGTTTGAGGTTTTTTTTTTTTTAATATTTTATTTATTCATGAGAAAGATAGGAAGAGAGAAAGAACCAGACATCACTCTGGTACATGTACTACCGGGGACTGAACTTAGGACCTCATGCTTGAGAGTCCAACATTTTATCCACTGTGCTCCTGGACCACAGTTGTTTTTCTTTTTTCTTTTGTTTTGTTTTGTTTGCTTGTTTGTTTTTACCAGAGCACTGCTCAGCTCTCACCTGTGGTAGTGACTGAATCTGGGCCTGGGAGGCTCAGTCATGTGAGTCTGTTTGCATAACTAATATGCTATCTGCTCTGCCCTGGCTGAGTTTTAAATATAAAACTTCTTCATTAAAGTACATTATTGTTGTTGTTGTTGTTGCTTTTAACACTGGTTTACAAAGCTGTAAGATTTCAGCAGTATACACAGGATGTAAATCAACCACACCCACCACCAAAGTCCTTTGCTCCCTTCCCTCCGGACAACCACCTGAGTTCTTAGAAAGTCTAAGAAATACTTCGTTACTAATTTTTTTTGGTAATTTTTGTTGCTTTCGTTATCTATATTCTATAGATAACCCAAATTATCTGGTAACTGTCTTTCGTCTCTTATTTCACTTAGCATAATCACTTCCAGGCCTACCTCTTACTCTCATCCTCCCTCCACTCTTTTAACTTCAGAGCTGTATTGAGTACATACCCCATAACTTCTTCATCCGATTATCTGTCTCTGACCATTTACATTGCCTCCATATGTTGGCTATTGTGACTAGTGTAGCTAAGAACATAGGGGTGTCTATGTCCTTAGGAACTAGGAAACACCCGATTTCTTTTAAAAGTTCTTAGGGGAGGAGGCAATAGCACAGAGGGTTAAGTGCACATGACATTAAGTGCAAGGACACGCTTAAGGATCCCAGTTCAAGCCGCCAGCTCCCCACCTACAGAGGGGTCGCTTCGTAGGCGGTGAAGCAGGTCTGCAGGTATCTACCTTTCTCTCCTCTTCTCTGTCTTCCCCTCCTCTCTCAATTTCTCTGTCCTACCCAACAACAACAACAGCTATAACAACTGCAACAAGGGCAACAAAATAGGAAAAATGGCCTCCAGTAGTAGTGGATTTGTAGTGCAAGCACCAAGTCCTAGTAATAACCCTGGAGAAAATAATAATAATAATAATAATAATAATAATAATAATAATGAGTTCTTATCTCCATTATTCTCTGTTTGAAAAGTACTCCGTGGCTTGTTTTTGCCTCAGATTTAATGATGTGCAGACCCCGTAAGCTGCCATCGCCCCTCTTCCTGGTCTTGAGAATCTTGGTCCTCAAGCTTTCATCTTTCACTCAAACTGATTAAGAACTGGAGAGTGTCAACCTCCTACTTGGTATCACGCTTTTCGCTCCCCCTGGGATCCTTGTGCCTTCCTGGCTGACCCTGAGACAGTTCGCAAGCCAACATGAGTCTTTCAAGTCTATAACTCAAGGATGAGTCACTTGCTAACCCTTAGTCACCACACCTGGCCTCCAACTCCCTTAGGTGCATCTCTTTGCTGCATTTCTATGACCCTGCTGTCTTCTTCAGACTTGGTCATGCTATATTGCACTGTCCTGTGTTCCTGGTAGTTTTATGGGACCAACTGCAAGCCCCTCAGAGCAAGGACTGTCCTTGTTGGTATAGGGTAAGTTTTCTATAAACAAGGGCCTACAGGTTATAAATTGGTTAGCAAAGGCTTTTTACTTCTTGCTGAACATTCTCATTCGTATTTCTTCAAACAAATGAAATGGTGTTAAAATACTTTAAGGAAAAGTATGAGAAATGCTTGAGCTCTTGTAAAGGGAACTGTCAGAAAACAAGCATTTAACTTTTCCTGGGATGAGCTGGGGAGGTAATGGACCTCTAGGAACACTTTGACATACAAAGTTAGAGACCAAAAGTGACAGGTCAATGTTAGGAGTCAACTTGGCTAGACTTTCTCATTCCAGTGCCCAGCTGTGTGCTCAGCCTGGAGAGAGGTTAACTAGAGCACAGTAGCAAAACATCTGTAAAAGCTACTGGGAGAAGACACCAAACACTAGTGGATACAGTTTCTATTCGTTCACTTTTGGTTAAAATACACAGGTTTGTATAACAACATACCACAATCAACAATGGCTTTAGGATAAACTTGAGTCAATACATACATACACACATCATATTCAAAAAAATCACTTCCCTATAGAGAGACTAGAAGGTTAAAGACATAACTTAGACAGTTAAGCAATCTATTAAGATACATGTCTGTGGTAAGTAGCTATCATCCAGTAGTCCTCATTGCCATGTGGGCTGGAGAGCTAGGGTCTCACTTATTGTTATCTGGCAAAGAATCATCTCCTGCGTAAGTTCTGGATGGATAGTGGATTGCCCAGTAAAAGCCTCTTTTACAAAGTGGACATTAGGTTAAGGGAAGTTTTAAATATCTATCATCTCCAGATATCTTATAATCAAACTGTTTGAGATTCATTTTGCAATTCTTTTGTAAATGGCCCTCATTATTGCATTTAAAACAAACCTTGTTTTGCATGGGCTGTACTTAGCCTGTCACATATGTGGCCTGATTAAATGCATCCATAACATGTACTTTATGGGTTTGAGTCTACCTCAGTACATGCTTTTATCATCTGAGAAATATTTAAATCTAGATCCTTAAGTGGCCCAAGAATTCCTTTACAATCTTGGTTTGCATTTTCATAGGCTAGTTGCTTAATTAAAATTCTGGCTGCTTCTTTATTGTCTACTTGTCTACTTACAGTTTCTTGTAACCTGTCCGCAAATTCTCTGTAGGGTTCTGTGGCTTTCTGAATAACAGAGCTGAAAGACTCTATATGAGCGCTAGATAACTTATCACTTATTCTGACTACTGCTGGCACAGCAAGGTTCCTGTCATTTTTTCTAATGTTCATATGTTCACTGGGAGAATTAATGGCACTCTCACCCACTAACTGACTGGGTGAGATAGCTCTGGGAACCTGATCTGGCCAAACTTTATATTCCAACTCAGTTCCTTCTCCTGTAAGAAACATGGGAAAAGCATCAAATTTAAGGCCTTGATCAATAGGAATTTTTCTGTTTTTATCACTGGTAGCAGGCAAATTTGGTTCTATAGTGGGTGAAGGCAAAGGAGGATGAAGAGTTAGGAAGGGGTTGAATGAGCCACATGGCACAGTAGGAAGAGGTGGTAGGGGTAAGAATGGGTTAAATGGTGTGGAGTCACAGGGGGTAGTTGTTTGAAGTGTGTGTGGAAGGGGGGATGGTGACCACACAGGAAGAGGGGGTGGAGGTGGAGGTTCCAGAGGCTGCATGGAGGAAATGAGGAGATGAGCTAAGGAAAGGATTTCCATGGATCAAAGATTGTGGTTGTAGGGTGGTGTTTGGAATAGCAAAACAGTATAGATAAAGTCCATATAAAGACAGGTTAGCTGGTTTAGGCTCAGTAGAAAAATGTGAGAATTTTGGGTTTTATGCATGACAGAAACAGTTTGTGTCTGAGAAGAGGAAGAAGGAGAAGTGGAATTGGAAGTTTGAGGAGAAGGACTTAGGGGACAGTCCTGCAAAGAAGCCTTTAATTGATTTAGAGCAGAAAGGCAGAGCTTATAAGTCTGAAGTTGTTTTGTTGTGACTATACCAATATTTTTCAATAAGTAATATCCAATTTGTGTCCATATCTCAACTGATATAGCTGTATTCTTGGGAAGAGGTCCAGAGACCACCTCTATTAAGTTTAAAAACTTTCTTAGTTCTCGGCTGGAACACTGAATTTTACATATCTTTAAAGTCTCTTTCAACTGTCTGAGGTGAAAGCTGTCTTCTTTAGAATGCAATATACCCATTGTGGAAGTCTAGAAAGGGTGAAAATAAATGAAAGCTTAAAACTAATTGTTGGTACTTACCAAGAATTAGCATATGTTTATTGAGTCCCTAGTCAGCTGAAAATCAAGCAGGAAAGAGCAGGTAAAGGGCATGGGGGTAAAAAGAAAAAAATTAACACATCTGGTAAATAAGAGTCAAGGAAAACCTGCCTTGAGCAGAAAAGCAAACAAACAAAAAAAGGAGTGGATCACCATAGAACAGATTAAAGTCAGAGCTACATGGATATGGGGTTAAAACTTTTAAACACATTTGGGACCCTCACCAGGGAAATCAAAGTGGACCATACATAGTAACTCAATATGTGGGAGATACAGTTAAACCCCATAGAGCAAAAAGTGGGTAGGGCGAAATTAAAGTCAAACAACTAAAATAGGGGTGGGACAAAAAAAAAATTGTCCCACATTGGGCACCATTTGTTTTAATTTAACTTTAAAAGGGTTTGTAGGGCTGCTGCAGCAAGTAAAAGAATTCACAGAAGGGAGCTGGGAACTGGTTTAAACAATACAAGGTTTATTAGTGTGAAACAGGTAGAAGGCAAATTAAGCACTTATCATCAAGGGTTAAGAGTACCCTAGGTCCATAAAGTCTAAGTATAGTTATCAAAAGTTTAGTCTCATAAGATAAACAATTATCAGGTGAAGTATAAGTTGCTCATGGCTGTAGGGGAGTCTTAAGAGTTTACCGTCTAGCAGAGTTACACGTGTTCAGTTCCCAGAAGAAGTAGCCATGGTGAATACCTGATGTACCTCTGCCAAGATGCTTCTGATCAGAAGAAGCAGCAGCCAAAGAGTGTGACCTGCTCAAAGTCACATGCTTCTATTCATTCCCTTCTCTGTCCCACCTCAGGGTGATGTCATTCATATGCTAATAGTCCCAAACTCCTGTTGGGGTCACAACACCTGGCTGCTGCTATGAAAGTGATTTGAAGGTGTGATTAACATTTACAATCAGTTGGTCAAGGAAAGGAGGCTGTGTTCAGTAGCATGGACAAGCCTCATGCAACCAGTTGTAAACATTGAGGTTCCTTGGAGAAGGAACTCAGTCTCAAGAAGGTGGCGCAAAAATTCTAACTGATTTGCTAGGCTTTCAACTTGCCCAACAAATTGCATGTTTTCAAAGTCAACATTGTAATTTCCAACTCTTGTCTGAATTTCCAGCCTGCTAGTCTGTCCGATCTGTGGACTTGTCAGTTCCCACAATCACATAAGCCAACTCCTTAAAATATACCTATCTATATACATATAAAGACACATGTCTCCTATTGGTTCTGTTTCTCTGGAGAGCCAAAAGATTCACATTAATGTCACCAACAATTCTCAGGAGAAGTGAAGTCATCCTCTATGAATAAGAAACATTAAATCCATAATTTCTCAGGGACTAAGCTTCAAACTCAAAGTTATTTAAGAAAAATAAAATATGTCTGATGATCACATGACATTTCCAATAGCATATGTTCTCTCTGTCTCATGTGTACACACACACACACACACACACACACACACACACTGAGTATAGAAAGTAAGTTCTAGAACCTGATTCAGAATACCTTCGAGTGTCTTCACTTTTTACTGTTATAAGACAATCCTCTGAAAGGGCAATAGTAGCCTACGAGGTTCTAATCTTCATGCCCAGAAATGACAAGCAGATGAGGGAAAACAGATTGCATTCACAAGCATGATGTCATATATTCCCTGTTGACTTCAAGAAATCCAAGATATTGATAAAATTAAAATGACAGTATCATTAAAACAATTGTTTCCATTTATTGATCATTTATCTTATGCTGTCCTCTTTGAAGTAGGAGTTAATGATAGAAAAAACAACTTTGAGACTGATGGTATGGTCTCTATTGTTTTTCCTCTGTCAATACCTTGAGTACTAAGCACGGAAGAGAGGAAAGGAACTAGCTAGCATCAATCTGGGCCAAGTATTTACATGCATGGCAGCTGAGTGGAGCCATAATGATATTTGAATGGCTACTCCCACTTGACAGATGAGAAAACAGAATTCAAGAGACTCAGCAACTCAGCCAAGTTCATAAAGCTCGATGAGGTCTAAGAGCCCATCTCTGAAGCCTGGCTGCCTAGGAGTGACTCCTGCAGTCACTGTTTACAAACAGCAAGTCTGTTAACAAAGTAAGATGCCTGAGACCCAGGTCCTTCCTTCATCAGTAAAGTGGGAATGACAAAGTAGTTAACTCATAGGCATACTGAAAGATTCAAATGAGATGATGTATTTAAAGTGATTTGAATAGCACCTGACCATTAAAAAGTGGTTTTTAATCCTATTGCTATCTACAATGTCTCAGGTATTTAGCAAATAAACACCTTCTTTACTTTTTCTTTTCTCAGAGTAGAAACAGTCTCTCAAATACCTTCACTTGCCCATCTTCCTCCTACTCCACCTTTATTAATTATTAATCAGGCAGGGCCTTAACACTGAAATGGTCCAGAATGTTGCACTTTGAGAGAGAAATAGATGGTTCACTTGATTAAACACACACATTACAATGTGAAAGGACTCAGGTTCAAGCCCTTAGTCCTCATCTGCAGGGTGAGTGGTAAAGCAGTGTTGCAGGTGTCTCTCTGTTTCTTTCACTCTGTATCACCCTCTTTCCTCTTGATTTCTGGCTGTCGCTATCCAATAAATAAAAGATAATACCAAAACAACTTTCCCCCACTAAGAATGATATTAACTGTTAATTTGCCATAAGTGGCCTTTATTATGTTGAGGAATGGTTTTTCTATTCCTACTTTCTGGAGAGTCTTTATCATAAATTGGTGTTGGACCTTCTTGAATGCCTTTTTGGCATCAATTAAAGTGACCATGTTGTTTTTATCTTTCATTTTGTTGATGTGATAAATTACTTGATTGATTTGTGAATATTGAACCATCTCTGTTTCCCAAGAATAAATCCCACTTGGTATTAATACATTATTCTCTTGATATGTTGTTGGATTCAATTTGCCAAGATTTTGCTCAGGATCTTTGCATCAATGTTCACCAGGGATATAATTTATAGTTTTCTTTTCTGGTACAGTCCTTTCCTGCTTTGGAGATCAAAGTGGTGTTCGTATCATAGAACATGCTTGCCTTTCTACAATTTTCTGGAATAGTTTGAGAATAGGTGTAAGTTCTTTGGAAGTCTTTAGAAGTTCTTTAGAATTTGCTAAGAAAACAATCTGAGCCTGGGCTTTTATTCTTAGGGAGATTTTTGATGACTGATTTGATTCTAAACTAGTGATTGGCTTGTTTAAGCTATCTATTTCCTCTTGGGTTAGGCTTGGCATTTGGTATGATACTAGCCCTTAGTCCAATTTACGTATTTATTCTAGTCCAATTTATTTCCACAGAAATTTTCATAATATCCACATATGATTCTTTATATCTCCCCATCTTCAGATGTAATTTCATCTCTCTTATTCCTGATTGTTTTTATCATAGCTTTCTCTCTGTTTCTGTTTATAAATCTAGTCTACTTTGTCTATCCTTTTGAAGAGAACTCTTGGTTTCATTAACTTTTTGGATCATCTTTCTCGATTCTATTTCATTCATTTCTGCTCTGGTTTTGACTGTTTCTTTCCTCCTGCTCACTGTTGGATTTCTTTGTTGCTCTTTTCCTAGTTGGCTCAGTTGTAATGTTAGTTGGCTTACTTGAGCTCATCACTGTTAATAAGGGCCTGTATTGCTATAAACTCACCTCTTAGAATAGCTTTTGCTGCATCCCATAGGGTCTGGTAGTTGGTCTCTCCATTTTCATTGTTCTTCAAGTAATTTATGTATTTTTATTAGTGATTTAATAATGATTAACAAGATTGTAGGATAAGAGGGTTACAATTCCACACTATTCCCACCACCAGATCTTCAAGTGACTTTTAATTTCTCTTTTAATTTCTTCAGTCACCCAGATGTTATTCAGAAGTGTACTGTTCAGTCTCCATAGTTTGGGTGTATTTCTTTTCGTGTTTATTTATAATCTCAGTGCTCAGAAAAGATACTTTTATGATTTCAATATTCACATATTAAGTCTATCTTTGTGTCCCAACACATGGTTGATCTACCCACACTACTAGGGAAAGAGAGAGGCAGACTGGGAGTACGGATCGACTAGTCAACGCCCATGTTCAGCAGGGAAACAATTACAGAAGTCAGACCTTCCACCTCCTGCAACCCACAACAACCCTGGGTCCATACTCCCAGAGGGATAGAGAATGGGAAAGCTATCAGGAGATGGGATGAGATATGGAGATCGGGTGGTGGAAATTGTGTGGAGTTGTACCCCTCCTATCCTACGGTTTTTGTTAATGTCTCCTTTCTTAAATAAATAAATAAACAAATAAATAAAAGAATGTTCCACGTACACTTGAAAAGAAAGGGGGGATGAAAGGTTTTCAATATATCTGTTAAAAACTCATGTAGCCTGTGACGTCATTTAAGACCTCTATGTCCTTATTGATTTTTCGTTCTGATGATCTGTCTTTTGTGTGAGTGTTGTATTGAGGTCTCCAACCTGTCCTACTATCAATGTCTCCCTTAAGGTGAATAAACATATTTTTAAAAATATTTGGGTGCCCTATACTAGGGACATACATATATATTGATGATGGTATGTCTCCTGTTGAATTGATCCTTTGACCAATATGTAGTGGCCATATCTATCATTTTTTTACCTCTTTGTATAAAAGTCTAATTTATCTGACATTAGAATGGCTGTTCCTGCTCTTTTGTTTCCATTATTGGCTTAGAATACTTTGTTCCAGCCTGTCACCTAGAGTTTCCATTTGTCTTTCTTTTGGATGCTGTTTCCTGGAGACACAGAATAGATGGGTCTTGGTTTTTAGCCCATTCGGTCACTGAAGCTTTTGACCAGTGAATTTAATACATTCATATTTAGGATGTTTATTGATAAATGTGGTTTCCTTATAGCCATTCTGGTTTTTGTTTCCAGGTTATTTTATGGTCTTGCTGACTCTTTTCATGTTTCTTTCTGTTTGTTATTTTATGTGGATGTTTTCTATAATGGTCTTGCCTACTGTATATATGTTTTTTATTTGTCTTTGTGCTATATTTTGTTTTTTGGTTATCATGAATAGTATGTCTAACTTACAAGAGTCTTTTTCAAGTTGGTCTTGGTTCATCAACATTGGCCTGGGCACTCTTAACTATTTATCTCTCTCCTTTCCTGTATCTGTTTTTTCCTGTGGTTATTGTGATCCTGGTTCTATTCTAATAAAGATTATAGCATTAGAAGTTGGAATTCCTTTGCTGCTTCTTTTTATGTGGCTCTCCTCTCAGTAATTCTTATAAGACAGGGTTGGTAGTGGCAAATTCCTTCAGTTTCTGAATTTTTAAAAAGATTTTTTATTTCTTCCTCATATTTGAAATATAATTTAACAGGATACATAATTTGTGGTTAGCAGTTTTTTTTTAATACTTTGAGTATGTCATTCTACTCCCTCTTTGTCTCGAGGACTTGTGATGAAAAATTTGGTGAACGTCTGATGGTTCTGTCTTTGTATGTGATCTTCTTCCTTTCCTTGTCATCTTGCAATATTTCTCCCTTTTCCATGGTTTTAGATAGTTTCATAGTGATGTGTCATGGAATGTGTTGTTTTGAATTCAAAAATTTAGGTGTATGTTCACCTTCCTGGATTTGTATATTTTGAACACTGCTCATGTATGGAAATTTTTCTGCTAGAATTTCTTTTTAAATGTTCTCTACTCCTCTCTTCTTCTCCCTCAGGGATCCCAATAACTCTGATGTTCATCTTTCTGATGGAGTCTGCTATTTCATAGAGAAGTGCTTCATTTTTTTCCTAAACTTTTCCTCTCCAAGAGTTTTAAATTCACAGAGTGTGGTGGTTGTGCCTTCTAATGTTGATATTCTCTCCTTCACCTGACTAAGTCTACTTATGAAGCTGCTAACCCCTACCTGAACTGCAGTCAAAGTGTCTGTTAGGCCCTACAATTCTGTTCGGAGTTTTTTAATCTGTACCTTGTAATTCTTTGGTAAAATGATTACTGAGTTCTTGAATCTTAAATTTGTTTCTTGAATTGGTTTAATAATTGGTTTAATAATGAGTTTTCTGAACTCTTATCTCTGTCATTTTTTTTTTCTAGATCTGTGCCTGTCTGGTCATTTGGAGTTTCTGTTATTGTTTTCTCTCAGTTTCCACATTTAGCATTGCTTTCATTATTGTGATGAAAGTGTTTGATTTCCCTGTACACACACATCTTAGTGGGGGAGGGACTATTTTGTCCTGAGTCACTCATTCAATTCAGTGACCTAGATGTAAATATAGGGTCTCCCTTCTCCTGTTCCAGCCTCTGTGGGGCAGCAACATTGGAAACTCAAGAAGTGACAGTTGTAATTGGTGAACTTTTAGATTTTTTTCTTTTTAAAAGTTTTTTTGTTGTTTCATATCAGACCCAGAAGTGGTGTGCCTCAGCTTCCAGTATCCCAGATTGGTGCAAGCTGTCCCTGAACACTGGGGGTTTTAGTCCTGGGAATCTGTATTTACCTGTGGTTTAGGTGGTTTTATTTATTTATTTATTTAAGTTATTTGTTTAAAGTGGACCTAGAAGTGGTGATACCTCAGTTGCCAAACTACCAGTCTGGTGACAGCCAGCCCTGAGTATGGCCTTTTAGTCCCAGGAGGAATCTCTCCCTCACCCCTTTTCTAGACACGAGCCACACGTGTCTGTACTCACCTGTGGCTTGGTGAGGTTCCAAAGGAATTCTAGTCATATTTTGTTGAGTTTTAAGCTGATTTTCATTGCTTTTCCTAGCTGACTGGGGCAAGAGTCCATATACTTTTTATAAGCTCTCAGTATCTGGAGTTAGTTTATTCAACTCTAAATTATATATTCTCAAAACATTGAAAAAGCTTTCATGTTCATTTATAAAAAGCATAATTTTTCCTCGTGTAAATTCGAAGTTAAATTTTGTCTGGGCACAGGAAGCCTTCCTGAATTTGCATATCTATCTTCCCATCAGAATCTTGAGTCTTCAAGGAAGATCTTTTATCCCTCTTTCAACATCCCCTTTGGCTGGCACTTGGGCTGATAGAAAGCAGAATTTATTTATCAACAACACAAACCCCCCCCCAAGGAACTACCCATATGAATTGAGAAACCCAAATAAGAATGGATATTCTTCACAACACAGCATATATGTGATCACTACAAATCCCTACAATATTGACAGTTACTGCTTTACTGAATCAAGCTATTTTGAAGGAAATTCTTCTTCCTATAGGTGCTGAACTTATTTAAAAAAAAAACAAAAAACTTCCTGATAGTAATGTCATCATGGGATAAATCATTTATGGTTAATTATTTTTAATAAGCCTTTTACAAAGGTCTGAATAGATAGTCATATATCTTTTTCAGGCCTAAAACTTTATGAATCAACTTCTATGGTGCCATAAAATTGTTTTATGAAGGCAGGGAGACTATAGCCCCTCAATAGCTCGAGCTTTGGATAAAGCCATAAAGTCCATAGAAATAACATTGTAAAGCAAGTGTTACAGATTCTTCCATGTTACTATTGCAATTCTATTGTGCTACAGCCTCTTTTCCAATCTAATAGTTTACAAAAGGAATATCCTTAAAATAGCCTTTCAATAAAATATAGATTAAAAGACAAATTATGACAAACTGAAAAGGCAATCAAAATATGACCTGTTTAAACAGCTCTTAACATTTTAACAGAATGTGAATAAAATATTCTTGCAGATAATATAGTGCTTCAATCATCAAAGTAGCAATGTGGTGCTTAAAAAGTTATTCTACCCAGTTAAGTTTTTTTTTTTAAATTTGACTAGTGCTAAAAATAAATGATGAATATATTCCTGATCTGTACTCAAATTTCTGAAATAAAATTATTTATAGTATTATCTAAGAGCAGTATATCACTGCCAACATAAATTTTCTTTCATCGAAACGGTATAATAGTCCTACTTTAATTATTGATCAGTTCATCTAATTTTAAATTCCTTCGGATTCTTAAGTTAAAAATAAAGAAGAGGGAGTCGGGCTCTAGCACAGCGGGTTAAGCGCAGGTGGCACAAAGCGCAAGGACCGGCATAAGGATCCCTGTTCGAGCCCGGGCTCCCCACCTGCAGGGGAGTCGCTTCACAGGCGGTGAAGCAGGTCTGCAGGTGTCTATCTTTCTCTCCTCCTCTCTGTCTTCCCCTCCTCTCTCCATTTCTCTCTGTCCTATCCAACAACGACAACAACAATAATAACTACAACAATGAAACAACAAGGGCAACAAAAGGGAATAAATAAAATAAATATTTAAAAAATTATAAAAAAATAAAGAAGAATAGATCTCCTTCAAATTTATCCATTCAAATTATGAAATTGTATGAAAAACAGGACCAACAAAATAGCTCACTTGGATAGTGTGTTTACTTTGTCATGGGTCAAAACCAGGTCTGAGCCAAGCCCCCAGGGCACTGGAAGAAGCTTCAGTACTGTGGGTCTTGCTACTTCCCACCCTCTGTCTCTCTCTTTCTCTGGGAAAAAAAAAAAAATAGCCTGGAGTGGTGTAGCCTGTGATGATGATTTTTAGAAGGAAAATTTCTAAATAGTATGCATTATATTGTGCCTTATTTAAATGGAAATATATGTAAGCATATAAAGACAGAATGGAATAATCTAAGCCAGCAACAAAGAGTGGTTATTCCTAAAAGTGGATTCTAGGTAATTTATTTTCCTTCACCTTACACACATTTTCAATTTTTAGTAACAAAAAAATATAATGTAACTGATCCTTTAAAGTTCCTTTCCAAAATAAAAGGAGAAAAACAACAAAAAGAAAAACTTTGTGTACTTTATCCTGTGAACCATAGGCAACAAGCATCTAGGCAATAGGACTGAAATGGAATAAAACCACTTACAAAGCCTAGAGGTGAGCCATTCATCTAAACTTCCTCAATTGTCCAAAACCTCTTGTGCCCAGTAATACGTAAAAAAAAAAAAAAAAAATTGTGGCCCCCTACTTGCCCTTCAAAGCAAATAAAGGACCACAATATCCAACTGGCCTTGTCTCTTCATTTCTGGAGGTTCATTTTCTCGACAAGTCTGGTTTTCAGGAAAAATCATCCATTAAAAAGGGGTTCTTTGACCTAGCTAAAGTTTAGGCACAGAAATAATTATTCTTGTTTGTCAAGGAACCATAAAGAAACAAATCAATAGCTTTCATAAGGTTACTTTAGAGTTCAATGCTTTCCCCAAGAGCCCTTCTCCAGGCAGCTTAGATAAACAGTATCTTTTTCACTTGGCTTCATTTTAAAGTTCATGTGAAGCTCCTTATACAACCCCCAATACAAAGAAGCAGAGCACAGTTACTTGTTCTTATATTTACATTAAATTCTCTCCTTTTGTAGAGGGAGCAGATACAACTTAGTGGTAAATAAAGGAGAAAAACATGAAGTCTGTCCTGTTGGAGAGCATTTCAAGATTTGTTCCAAAGTAACACACACACACACACACACACACACACACACACACACACGCACGCGCGCGGGATTTCTTGCTGTCATATGGTGTTTCCCATCCCACCATCTTGGAGTGAATCGATTCTACCAGATGTCCTCTTGCTATCATGAAATGAAAAACCTGAAGGTATTGATTATAAGAAAATCAGCTTATGGTTCGGGTGGTAGATCACCTAGTGGAGTACACATGTTACCATGCACAAGGACCCTGGTTCAAGCTTCTGACCCCCACTTGAAGGGGGAGACGCTTCATGAGTGGTGAAGTAGTGCTGTGTGTCTCTCTCTCTCCCTCTGTATCTCCTCCTTCTCATTCAATTTCTTTCTGTCTCTATCCAAAAATATGTATCTCATATATATAATTTTTATTGGGGGACTAATGATTTATAGTCAACCGTAAATATAGTATTTGGTACATGTGTAATATTTCTCAGTTTTCTGCATAACATTCTGACCTCCCACCTAGGTCCACCATCATGCTCCAGGACCTGAACACTCAATACTCCCCACTCATGCCCCAGAGTCCGTCACTTTGGTGCAATACATAGAAATAAATATTTTTATTCATGAGAAAGATTGGAGGAAAGAACCAGACATCACTCTGGTACATGTGCTGCCAGGGATCGAACTCAGGACCTCATGGTTAAGAATCCAGTGCTTTATCCACTGTGCCACCTCCCGAACCACAGAAATAAATATTTTTATAATTATATTCTCTCTTTTTTTTATATTCCCTTACTTATTTTGCTTCATATTGCATGGAACTAGAAGGCATTAAGTGAGATGAGCCAAAAAGAGAACAAATACCAGTTGATTTCACTTATAGCTAAAAGTTAGGTAAGAAACATGGAAAGAAATGATTAGAAAGAAAATTCAGCTGGTTGGGGTATGATACACCAAAGCAAAAAACACTGGAGAAAAAGGGCATGGGAGGGTTTAAGAAGGTCTTGATGCAAGATGATGGAAAAGGACCTAAATTGGGGGTGAGACATGTTCTGTAGACACCTACCACAGGGAGATGAGAACCTGAACCCATGTGTCAGCCACAGTACTGGAAACCACTAGCCCGCTCAATAAAATTGAATGAATAAATAAATAAATAGTGTGCCATCACAAGTGGAGGCTGGGAAAGGAAAGAGAAAGCAACACCAAATGCCAACACTTACTTCTCCAAGTTGCTCTAAACACTCACCATCTAGCTGCTCCACCAAGCATCCTGAGCACAAGCACCACTGTCCTGGCATGATAAAGGACAGAATGCACAAAGGGAGAGGGAGAGGGAGCAGTCCAGAGCACCCCTAGCAGTGAGTAGGCAGGTCTCTGAGTGAGACCCATCCTGTCTTACCCTATCCTTTAAAGGCAAGGCTTCTAGATTTTGGGGGAGGTCTAGTTCTAGAAAGTCTCAGCCAAGTCAACAAAGCAAGTCACATGATTTGTTCTGTCCCCGTTGCATAAAAAGCTATTGGGTTGTCGAAAAAGTCGTGATATAGTATTTTTCTTTCATTTTTAACAGTTGAATATTAATCTATAATGTATATATATTATATATTTTAAAACTTTTATTTATAAAAAGGAAACACTGACAAAAACCATAGGATAAGAGGAGTACAAATCCACAAATTTTAAAGACATCTTCAATGAAACGAATCCAATTACAAAGAAGACTAAGGCAAGTATAAACCTATGGGACTACATCAAATTAAAAAGCTTCTTCACAGCAAAAGAAACCACTACCCAAACCAAGAGACCCCTCACAGAATGGGAGAAGATCTTTACATGTCATACATCAGATAAGAGTTTAATAACCAACATATATAAAGAGCTTGCCAGACTCAACAACAAGACAACAAATAACCCCATCCAAAAATGGGGGGTGGACTTGGACAGAATATTCACCACAGAAGAGATCCAAAAGGTCAAAAAACACATGAAAAAATGCTCCAAGTCTCTGATTGTCAGAGAAATGCAAATCAAGACAACAATGAGATATCACTTCACTCCTGTGAGAATTTCATCAGAAAAGGTAACAGCAGCAAATGCTGGAGAGGGTGTGGGATCAAAGGAACCCTCCTGCACTGCTGGTGGGAATGTCAGTTGGTCCATCCTCTGTGGAGAACAGTCTGGAGAACTCTCAGAAGGCTAGAAATGGACCTACACTATGACCCTGCAATTCCTCTCCTGGGGATATATCCTAAGGAACTCAACACATCCATCCAAAAAGATCTGTGTACACATATGTTCTTGGCAGCACAATTTGTAATAGCCAAAACCTGGAAGCAACCCAGGTGTCCAACAACAGATGAGTGGCTGAGCAAGTTGTGGTCTATATACACAATGGAATACTACTCAGCTGTAAAAAATGTTGACTTCACCGTTATCAGCTGATCTTGGATGGACCTTGAAAAAATCATGTTGAGTGAAATAAGTCAGAAACAGAAGGATGAATATGGGATGATCTCACTCTCAGGCAGAAGTTGAAAAACGAAACCAGAAAAGAAAACACAAGTAGAACCTGAAATGGAATTGGCATATTGCACCCAAGTAAAAGACTCTGGGGTGGGTGGGTGGGGAGAATACAGGTCCTTGAAGGATGATAAATGACATAGTGGGTGTTGCATTGTTAAATGGGAAACTGGGGAATGTTATGCATGTACAAACTATTGTATTTACTGTTGAATGTAAAACATCAATTCCCCAATAAAGAAATAAATTTAAAAAAAAAAAAAAGGAGGGGAGAGGGCCGGGTAGCAGCCCAGCAAAAAAAAAAAAAAAAAAGAGAGAGAGAAGTACAAATCCACACAATTCCCACCACCAGAATTCTGTATCATCCCTTCCCCTGATAGCTTTCCTATTCTTTAATCCTCTGGGAGTATGGACCCAAGGGCATTGTGGGATGCAGAAGGTTGAAGGTCTGGCTTCTGTAATTGCTTCCCCGCTGAATATGGGCACTGACAGGTCGATCCATACTCCCAGCCTGCCTCTCTCTTTCCCTAGTGGGGAAGGGCTCTGGGGAAGTGGAGCTCCAGGACACATTGGTGGGGTTGACTGTCCAGGGAGGTCTGGTTGGCATCATGGCAACATCTGGAACCTGATGGTTGAAAGAAGAGTTGGCATATAGAGCCAAACAAATTATTGACTAATCATGAACCTAAAGGCTGGAATAGTTCAGATGAAGAGTTGGGGACGGAGGGTTCTTCATTTTGTAGATAGTTAGTAGGCCTATTTTAGTTATATTCCAAAGAGCCCATGATATACTAGGTGTGTTTTTTTCTTTTTTTTTTTTTCTGAGCCTGAAATCAAATATGCAGGTGGATCCAAGTTATTGTCTGGGGAGATGATATGGAAAAATGCATCATGACTTTTCTGAGAAAGCAGTATATTTTTAGAACGCACAATAAAGCAAGTAATAAAGCAAGTAAGGTAGGCCTGTTGTATTGGAGTATCAATGACTATAAATGCCTTATATTGTACAGCAGTCTTGTTACTTCAGATCATCTGACTTCCACTTAGCACCTTCTTTTTTCTTCTATACATTTCATATTTATACTTATTTTTCTTCCTTAAGTATTTATTTGATAGGAAAGAAATTGAGAGGGAAGGGCGAGATATGGTGAGAACGAGACATCTACAACACTGCTTCAACATTTATGAAGCTTTACTTTTGCTGCTGGGGGCTAGGGGACATGAACTCAAGTCCGTATCCATAGTAACATGTACTCAGCCAGGTGCACCATGGCCCAGCCCTATCACGTTAAAGGGCTAACAGAGTGAGGCATACCAGGGCGGTGTTGCCCAATTTACAGAGGAAGAAACTGAGGTCTAATGACTTACCCACCTAATACTCCCCATGCCTCTTAATACCATACATTTTCCAAGTCTCAAATGGAATCATTTTCCTCAAGGGAGCCATCTCTACCTCCTTCTCCAACTCAATAGTTTCCTTTTTAGAAAACTTAGACTAGCTGTGGTCTGTTGAAGCAAGGCCAAGAGTATGGGGGGAGGGGAGGGGGCTAATGGGTGCTCAGTACGCAGTAGACAGTGCTGCATAGAAACCTAAGCTGGCAGTGGAATGAGTGTTCAAACACCCATCACAGAAGAGTGAGAGAGAGTGTGCACATGTGACACAAAGTGACCTGAAAATCATTATTTTCCTAAGAAAATGATGAGAGAGAAGAGAGAAAAAGAAAGAGAGAGAGAGAGAGAAGAAGGAGGAGGAGGAGGGAGGGAGGGAGAGATGGAGGGAAGGAAGGAAGGAAGGAAGGAAGGAAGGAAGGGGAAAGGAGAGAAAGAAAGGCAGTTCCCTTCTTCATGTTGCCAAAGATCCTCCTGTTCCTACAAAGCCAGGATTATTCCTCCTACTTCTGTTTTGCACATAAGGGAAAAAAAAGACAAAGTAGGCGCCAGGTGGTGGTACACCTGATTAAGTGAACACATTACAGTGCATAAGGACCCAGGTTCAAGCCCCTGGTCCCTACCTGCAGGGGGAAAGCTTCATGAGTAGTGAAGCAGGGCTGCAGGTCTTTTTACCTCTCTATCTCCCTCTCTACTCTCAATTTCTCTCTGTCTCTATTCAGTAATAAATAAATAAAAAGATTTAAAAAATACAGGGGGTTGGGTGGTAGTTAAGCACAAAGCGCAAGGACAGGCATCAGGATCCCGGTTCCAGCCCCCGGCTCCCCATCTGCAGGAGTGTCGCTTCACAGATGGTGAAGCAGGTCTGCAGGTATATATCTTTCTCTCCCCTTCTCTATCTTCCCCCTCCTCTCTCCATTTCTCTCTCTCCTATCCAATAACAACAACAATAAAACAATAAGGACAGCAAAAGGGAAAGTAAATAATAATAAAAACTTTTTTAAAAAACAAAGTGGGTACCACTTGGTCTCAGATTCTTTGAAATTTTGATATTGTTTACATTTCTTCCTAAAATGCTGGCATAGACGTTTTTGTCTTCCCCATTTTACAGATGAGGAAACCAAAAGCTCAGAGAAGTTATATAATAGTCCCCAATGTTTGTAACTGATGATACCTCTATTTGAACCGATGCCTATTTCATTCTCAAGCTTAGAATTTCCCCATCACTCCTGAGACCTCTATACCCACAGCACTGATCTATGAACTCCAGGTCACAGATAACACTAAGTCATGTAGCAACTAGTAGCTAGTCAACAGGTTCAAATACAGATTCAATTAGTTCCTGTCTTTAGGGTGTGGAACCATCTCTTTTCTGCACCTCTGTTTCCTAATATAGGGACTAAGGACAAGATGGAGCTCAATAGGGTGAAGATAAAGAAGAACTAAGTGAATGCACTTTTAGGCACTTAGTAAATATCAGTCATGGGTGGGGTCACTTGCAGAAACCTGAGCCTGTTGTTAGCTGTGATAGAGTTTTTAGAAAGCCACTCCAGTTTTCAAGATGAGAGGAAGCTAATTTCTCACAGCTTAAATGTTTGTAAAATAACTTAGTCTACGGTGCTGTTGAAACTATATTCACAGAATCACCTACCCAAAATTTTAATCCGAGATGCAAAATACCCAGTGTATGTACTTCATATTCCAAAGACTGAAGCAATGGAAACTAAGGCTCAGCTTTGTCACCTTTTTTAAATCTAGCTTTCCATTTGTCCCAACACAATCCTATTATAGTGAAAGTGCAGTGCAGAGCATCCCCATGACAAAATGATCGCGAGCTCCTAGCCATGTGAGCCGCTGGAAAAGTACTACAGTGAATAAAGAAAACATTTCCATGTGAAGCAATTCAGATATAAGGGAGACTACAGTACAGTTTAAACTTGTAATTATTTTATTTCCTCTACAATTCAACTCTCAACATCTTCATTTTGTATTCCTAAGGCAAATGGAGAAAAAAGAAGACATTCAAAGTGTTTGCCCATTAAGCTGAATGATAGCTATACCATTCTCTCTCATATTAAAATTATTTATTATCTTATATTCTATCCCCTGTTAGATCATAATCATTCATATTATAATTACTTATTTACTTGTCTCTGTTTTCAAGAGTAAGGGCCATTTCTTAACATATAGAAAGCTTTGTATTTTCATAGTAACAAAAACACAGCAGTCACTTAAAATATTTTTGACTGAGTCAATGGAGGAATGGATTTATGGATATTCCAAAATTATGGATAATTGCTAGTTCTTTTGTGATGCAATTGCTGAAAAGTACAACACAGACAATTCACTCTTCCAGCTACTTTGCAAAACCACTGCAGCTTCAGGAGCTATTTTAAACATACACTGCTTGAGAGCCTGCCTTTGTCTAGACTTAGATCTCATCAGAATCTTTCTGCTAAAAATAGCCCTCATTTTAGTTACTTTGTTCTGCACTGAGGTCTCACACATCGGCTATTTCAATATTCCCAAGCCAAAATTTTCATTATTTTTATTATAGAGAGAAGGAGAGACATCACAACGCTGGATCTTCCCCTGGTGCTATGGCATTACCATACAATGCTTAGGTTCAAACCCAAGTCAATATGTGGGGCAAGGCAGTGTAGTAGGAAGTGAGCCAACTTCTAGATTTTTGACTGAAGGCCAAGATCACCTCCCAGATAACAGTTGTGCCCCAGCATGCTACAGCCGTGTCCTAACATTTGAAGCTATACTTTAAGTCATCAATCCCTTTCCTCTCGTCATCCTTGTGGAAAATGACTTAACCTGGCCACTCAGTAAATTGTTGAGAACTGTATTGACGCTCAGGTTCAACTAGGCACAGCCACTTCCTCCTCTGTCGACTTTCAGGCCTTGCTGAGGCACTGATTCAGATTTCATTCCTCATACTGGTGACCACGCCTAACTATGTAAAGCTGGTTTCTAGTCAGGGCCTAGGTCAACCCAAAAGGCATCAGAGAACTACAGTAATTATCTGTTGGTATGCTTCTAAATTCTGCTTCTAAGACCCCTTCTGTTTCATTGGTTTAATACCCCCTGCTTAACACTGTATTCTATTTACATAACCACTGTTAACTAAGCACCGCCCTGCCTCCAGGGCATTGGTTTAATCCTCACTGTTTTGCAAGCTATTTCCTTCTCCCCACCTCCTATCCTACGTACATCCTCTTTGGACCTGACACTTCCACCTCAGGATATTTAAGGACAGGATTGTGATTAGAGATAGTTTAGATTGCGCTGCATTCCACATGAATAAAGACTGAACTGCGTACCACTCAGCCATGAGTCCCTGGTCGTGTATCTCTCTCCCGCCCATGAAGCTAGCCCGGCAATTATCATTGAGTGTTGGAGAATGGGCCCTCTGTCCCAGAAAGTCCAGGCCTTTGTTTCCATGAGGTCCAAGCAAGTTGACCCCCAACTTTCCCTTTGGGTCGAGACAAGGGTACCAAGAGTCCCCCTGGTGTCTGGAATTTATGATGGCTGGACCCCTGGCCCCCTGGCGCCTTTCTACACATGCCACCCTCCCCCCTTTCTTCTTTAATTAAAAGCCATGGATTACTTTGTGCAGTTAACCTTAAAATCACCAGCAAACATCTTGTTTGCTCAGCTGCCTCCCACCCACCACCCACCCCCGCTGCCCTAAAGTGCCTGCAATCTACCTCCAGAAAAATGTACATTGTAAAGCTGGTGACCAAACCTTGTATTGCAACCTTTTACTTATGATCAAACAGTCTGTTGGTCAAAATGTGACTATGCATTGTGTTGCTCTGTGTTTGGGTTAATGGTTACCTCAACCTCCCTCACACCCCCAGTTAGGGGTATATCTGCCTATCTTTTCTTTCAATAAATGGGTTTCCCACCTTTCCGAGGCCACTCCCATAGTTGAATGAGTCTAAGATTCACTCCTCAAACATCGTCCCTGACATGAAGAGTTACCCTGGGACTCCCTAGGGAGCCGCTCTGATCCTTGTCCTTTGTGGCCAGGGGACGGGGAACCTAGAGCGGCCTGCAATTGGGAACATAGAAGCACAAAATTTTGGTGGGAAGTGCAATGTGGAGCCATACTCATAGTCTTATAATCATGTAAATCACAAATCAAAATAAGAGGGGGAGAAGGGATGTACCACTGGAATGTAATAAAGATTACAAATCCTATGTGTCATGCAATGAGCAAGTCATTCCTACACAGATAAAAACTTACTTTTATATGACTTATATATCTCACCAAAAATTCATATTAATGAAAAATATATTTACAATTATCTGGCTATATATTCTAGCTTAGAATTTATTGAGTGGGAATAATAAATGCTGAATTATGCAGGAAGTTAACTACCATGTAACTCAAAGAAAGATCATACTTAAATTTGTTCAAAACTTTGTGAAGCAGATGATAAAGACATATATTAAAGACTTATAAATAATCTCAATATTTTATTAAAGAGCCAGTAGCTACAAACACAATTAGCTTGTAATTCCTAAACAGAAAAAACACAAATATCATTAGTTATAATTAACTACAGACTAACTTCAGGTATATCAGTTGACAAGAAGACAGATGGTCCATAAAAATAACCAAACTGGGAGTCAGATGGTAGTGAAATGGGTTAAGCACACATGGTGCAAAGTGCAAGGACTGGCGTAAGGATCCAGGTTTGAGCCCCCGGCTCCCCACCTGCAGGGGAGTCGCTTCACAGGTGGTGAAGCAGGTCTACAGGTGTCTCTCTGTCTCTTCCCCTCTCTGTATTCCCCTCCTCTCTCCATATCTCTCTGTCTTATCCAACAACGATGACAACAGTAACAACAATAATAACAACTACAACAATTAAAAACAAGGGCAATAAAAAGGGAATAAATAAATGAAGCCTAAAATTTTTTTTTAAATATCCAAACTGAAACATCATAAAAAAAAAGTACAGTGAGCACAGAAAAGAGTATGAGACTCACAGAACATGTTGCAAGCATCAACATAGGGACAACTAAGCTCTGAGCAAGAAATGATAGAAAATAGGCAGCAACTTTTGGAAAGAAATATTAGCCAAGAATTTTGCCAAAATGGAAAAAAAAAAGAAGCTAAGTATTATGAGAAAGGGGCTCCATAGGTCTGAGGGTGGGGGACTGGCACCTTGGTGCTGATACAGCAACATACAATATGGAAACTATATCACTAAAACATATACAGCCTTGTGAATTAGTATTATCCTCAGTAAAAAATAATAATAAATAAATAAGTTGATTTAATTAAATACTGTATTGCAGTAAAAAATATAACTTCTAATCAGGATAAATATGAAGAAAACAAGCACATCAGAATTAGACTACTAAGAACCAGTGGGAAAGAAAGAATTTGTAATATCTTGATTCTTTGCACAAAATATTAGATTTATTCAAAAGAGAAAAATAGACACTGGAAATGTATGGCAAATAGAAAACAAAAAGCAAGACAAGAGATATGAACCTTAAGATATTAGTATTTATACTGAATGAAATAGTCAAAGATAAAAAAAAATTGTAAGACTAGATAAAGACCATGCATTGAGAGTCATCACAATGTCTCAAAGGTAGAACCCCAATATACAGATGCCCCTCTACCTTATTCAGATTAAGTTTTCAGAGATTATATCTCTCAAGAATTTAAGCCAACAAAGATATGCTGAGGTTCCTATCACTGTGCTAACCACTGTGGAAAATGCAACTACAAAATACAACCCAAGGTAGATATAGAAGGTACACACCACTCCCTTTACATTTTGAACTTGAGCTTGAAATACAGTTGAAGAATCATGACTTTTGGGAAAACTGGGAAACAAAACCTAATGAAAATAATTATAGAAAAAACATAGTGTAGAACAAAAGTACCACCCTGGAAGTCAGAAGCTGTCTTTACCAAAAAGGGAGCACTAGACAAGCCACTCGCCTGAGTCTCAGGGGTCACTGCCATAAGACATCAGACCACATGACAAAGGATCTAGAGGTAGATTTTAGAATATGTGGATTCTGGAATAGAACCTTAAGCTATATACTTATCCTGGCTGAGCCTCACTGTCCTTTTAAAAGAATGAAACAAACAAAATCCCCATTCCTACAGGAAGATCAGGAGAATACATTAGATAATATATTTCTGATTATTAGCACAGTGTCTAGCACTTAAAGGGAGAACAATGGAGGGCTGGTAACAGTGGGTTAAGTGCACATGGGTGCTAAGAGCAAGGGCCTGAGTATGCACCCCAATTCAAGGCCCCCACTCCCTACCAGCAAGAGGGTCGTCCCACAAGCAGTGAAGCAGGTCTGCAGGTGTCTTCCCCTCCTCTCTCAATTTCTCTCTGTCCTACCCAACAACAACAGCCATAACAAGGGCAACAAAATGGGAAAATGGCCCCCAGGAGTACTGGATTCCTGGTGCAGGCACCAAGGCCCAGAAATAACCCAGGAGGCAAAAAAAAGGGAGGGGGTTAGTGGGAGAACAATGGATCTCAGTTTATTTCTCTTGTACTGCAGACAAATTTCACATGTGCCACGCCCCACTCAACTCCAGAATGATGGGTCTGACAGGGTCAGCACCCAGGAAGAAGAATTCTGGGAGTGGGTCTTGGCATGCTGAGCAGATCTAAATTGGAAATTCTGATTGTTGTTTTCATTATGTACATGGTAATGATGCTGTGTAATCGGGACAAACAGCCCCTGTTCCCAGATTAGATACAGATGAGCAAGAAATGAGGTGGACAAAGTTATGGGTCATCAAATACATAAAATTTTAGGAAAAATTCTTAATAATACTTACCTCCTCTTATGAAATATGTTAAAACTCTATGTAAAATACTATCTGCTAAGCCTATTACTCAGAAATGCATCACCCCATGAAGTACAACATTACTGTGTAAAACTGCAAGGCCATCTAATCAAGAAATGAGCTTTGTTCCAGATATTGTTTATGTAAGACTGAAGGATATATAAACTCTCACTTGCTAAGTAAAACTTGAGTTCAGATTCACCCTCCAACAGAGTGTGTTGTATTCTGTTCTCCTCCTGACCCATCCTGGTGGTCACCTTCGGAGTGCCCTGATCCTTCCTGCTGCTCCTCCCCCTGAGCGGTCCGTTGCACACATGCCCTTTGCATCAGGGAGTTATCACCACTGCACACCCTGCTCAGAATGTCTGCTGAATTCTTTTCTCCCATGTGCATTTCATGACCATGTCCCTCAACTCAGACCCACTCTTAATATGCAAGCAAGTCAGAGAGCTCTTTTTGTTTTCACAATACGATGTTATAAAGGTATTTCTCATCTCTTAATTAAACACACAACTTCTCTACTCCATTTTTAAGTCATTATACAGGCTGTATGTCTACACAGTACTCCCAGTTATTATCTCTTGAGCAGTTACTGCAGAGAGATTACATACATACATACATATATATATATATATATATATATATATATATATACATGATACACATCCATACATGGTATTTGCATGCATATGTGTGTACATACTCGTGTATGTATGACATTTCTTATAAAATTCTTCCAAATTAGTTGTTTCTCTTTTTTTAATCTTTATTTATTGAATAGAGACAGCCAGAAATTAAGAGGGAAAGGGCTGATAGAAAGGTAGAGACACAGAGAGACAACCTACAGCCCTGCTTCACCACTCGCAAAGCTTTGCCCTCTGCAGGCTTGAACCTGGGTCCTTGTGCGTAGGAACATGTGCACTCAGCCAGGTATGCCACTACCCAGCCCCACATTAGTTATTTCTGTTTCTATATTTTAAAAAAAAGAAATATAAAATTTGCACAAATTATTGCTAAGTTACAGCAATGGAAGCAAAGCTTTAACTCAGAGCTGCTTGATCTCAAGATTCATACTCTTCCAACTGAAAAATAATCCTTCTGGAGAGAACAGATCTCAACAGGTATGTAGATAAACAGATCTCACTGACACTGGCCCTAACTGTCTTTGGCCACTATGGGCACCTATGCAGCCAGCAAAGATTTCTGAGAAGAAAGGAATTACCCTGCCTCCACGACTTTATTCTCACATTTTTACTTAAGGTCTTGAGCTTCTAGCGAAGAAGTTTCTTCACTGGGAATGTCTGAGGATGCCATGATAAAATAATAATATAGAATTATACTTAGTGAAGTATGGAAGTGAAGGACAACTACTAGATGATTTCACTGAAATAAGGAATATAGAGAATTGAAACATATAAACTTGAAAAAATTGTCTACCCATATTAGACCTTGGAGAGATTCATAGGGGTTATCTTGGGTGAGGGAGGGCAGGGCGCAGAACTCTGGTGGTGGGGTGGTATAGAACTATACTCCTATTGTCTTAGAATCTTGTAAATCACTAATAAAAAATACAAAAGAAAAAGATAGCCACAAAACTATACTAAACAACACTGTTTACATAAAGCTTCTTAATCTTGGCCAATAAAAAGAGTGTAAAATAACTGCTACTCTTTGCGTTTCCTGGGTTCATAGTGGAAATATTCTTCCAAGTTTCCAAACCAGAACTGGTAAACAGATTTTTGTCACATATGCCAGCTCTGGAAATAGCTATTTAAAATGCTGTGATGAGGGTTGAGAAATTCTGTGCAGGCAGGTTAAGTGAGAAAGACTGCTATTATCAGTCACAAGTTCAAGGTTGAGCTGCGGGGAGAAGCTGTATTTGTGCCACCTATACCCCGTCTTTCTATCTCCATGCTGGAGCCAACGTCCCCTAAAGTTCTGTTCATCCCTTTAACTTGATTCATGAATGGGGGGGGGGAGAAAAGCTAGCTATGCCGAAACCACTGAGATGATCAGCTTTTTTAAAAATTATCTTTATTTATTTGACAGAGACAGCCAGAAATTGAGAAGAAGGAAGATAGAGAGGGAGAGAGACAGAGAGACACCTGCAGTACTGCTTCACCACTTGTGAAGCTTTCCCCCTGCAGGTGGGGACCAGGGGCTTGAATGTGGGTCCTTCTGCATTGTAATGTGTGCGCTTAACCAGGTGAACCACCGCCTGGCCCTGATGATCAGCTTTAAAGACAAACTAATCAGCTACATTTTACTTTCCTTAATTTTTCCATGAAGCTATATTTATTCAGTTCTTTCCAGACATGTAAACCTTTTCTCATTCACGACTAATTAACATGATGGGCTTCTGTTCCCAAGCTCACCCTGGCACCTGTGACAATTGGCACATGGGGTTAGTTAGCTTCCTCACCTCTGGGAACATGGTCCCACCCCCACTGCAAACCAAGAGGAAATCAACTGCCAGTTCTGATAGGAATGACATACTGACTAAATACTTAAACCAGGCAATCCACTCCCAAAGTCAGCAAAATACACAGAAGTTGTATTCTCTAACGAAGCAGGAATGGCTAATTAGATTTGCTTCCAACCTTACTGTTTGCCAGGAAGCCACGGAAGAAAAGCAGGTATCAGGTATCTCCAAGGAAGACCTTCCCAGAGTTCACTGTTAAATCCAGAGGCAGGACCCAGAGCAATTACACTTCTAGTACAATTACTAGCATCACCCATTCCCTGCCAAGTGGGGAGACTTGGCAGCAGAATAATACAGCTTTCATTTTACATCCCCACTCCAATTAGCTGACAGGACTAGTCAATTAGCTGAATAAAACAAAATACAAGGCAAGTTGAAAGACCTCTCTGTGCTTTGGAGAGCTTTGCCTTCAAGAACAATGATGAGATGAAAAAAACTGAAAAGGGACCTCACAGGCCCACAGGAACAGAGGGCAGATTGCAGGCAACCCACAGGTGGGATGTGGAGCTTAAAGGGTAAACTAGAGACATTTAATCTTAACATCCATCCACCTACTGTTTGTTTAACTAACTACCAGAGAATTAAATCACTACCCCTGAAGGGTCTGACTGGGACTTATTAACATTGTGTGGTACAGACATGCAAAAGCACATTTTCTGTGGCCAACATTTTACCAGCTGAGTGCAAAGTCTCACTAGTGCTGAGAGGGTGTTAAACAGGAAACTAAGCTTCTGGGGGAGCTAACAGTCTCCTCAGTGAGATGAAATGCACACAGTAAACAAGGAGACCACGCAGTGAACAGCAGGGGACCACAGAAAGGCAGTAGTTTTAAGTAACTGAACCATGAGAACCAGCAGACCAGTGCCAGAATCCTATGTGAACCCCACCAAGGGGTTCTAACAGACTCCACTGGAGTCCTCACAGTTTCTGGCTAGATAAACCTAATGACTCTTGCAGAGCAGAGCAGAGCCAGCCAGTGCCTCTGGCCTAGTAACTATCCAGATTAAATTTGGGGATGGATCCACAGTTCTGTCCTGCTCTCCAACCCTTCCAGAACTTACAGGGGGCTAATTACTAAGCTTTTTACTGGCCTGGGAGAGACCTGTCCAGCTACACTGCAGATCACTCTGAAGTTTCCAGTATCCTTAGAGGAATGAGCCCATTAAAGACAAAATGTACATTATAACTGATTTCCAGGGCCTCATCCAAACTACACCATTTCCACCTTTATCCATTTTTGGCCTTGTGATAGATATTTAATATGGACTGAAGGGGCTTGGGGATCATGTCCTAAAATTGAATGTCAAGTGTAGCAATGAGAAAACATTTGCTTGTGTTCAGGATCTGCCACCCTCTTCTACATGGTGCACAATCACAACTTCACAGCTCTAGAAACACAAGTCCATGACTCACACTGTCTACAGCACACTGAGTAGTTCAGCCCAACTTCATTCTGAAGGTGAGAGGGTGGCAAATCATAGAATGCATAAGAAGACAAGAGACTTGGCAAGAATCAGTGTGTATCTGTAGAAAGCGCTCTTAGTGTTTATGGGGATAATGGTCCTTTCCATGTCACAGCACAATGACAGCACATGAATAAAGACAATGTTGAGCTTCTGAGAAGACAGGAAATTTCACTTCAATTATTAAAAGATCAAGCTTGAGACTATTTAACATCACATTAGGCTATATGTAGATACATGAATATGTTCTAGAAGATAGAAATCTTGAAATGTTAATAAAGACAACCAAAGAAGTATGAACAGAATATTCACCAAAGAAGAGATACAAAATGCCAACAAACAGATAAAAAAAAAAAAATGCTCCAAGTCATTGATTGTCAGAGAAATGCAAATAAAGACAACAGTAAGATACCATTTCACTCCTATGAGAATGTCATACATCAGAAATGGGAGCAACAACAAATACTAGAGAGGTTGTGGGGACAAAGGAACCCTTCTGTACTGCTGGTGGGAATGTCAATTGGTCCAAACTCTGTGGTGAGCAGTCTGGAGAACTGTCAGAGGCTAGAAGTAGGCCTACCCTATGATCCTGCAATTCCTCTCCTAGGAATATATCCTAAGGAATCAAACACAGCCATCCAAAAATATTTGTGTATACCTGTATTCATAGTAACACACTTTGTAATAGCCAAAACCTGGGAGCAACCTAGGTGTCCAACAACAGATGAGTGGCTGAGTTAGTTGTGGTCTATACACACAATGGAATACTTGTCAGTATTCCATCAATAATGATGAATTCACCTTCTTCACTTCATCTTGGATGGAACTTGAAGGAATCATGTTAAGTGAGACAAGTCAGAAGGCAAAGGATGAGTATGGGATGAACTCATAGACAGAAGTTTAAAAATATGAACAGAAGGGAAAACAAAAAGCACAACTTGGACTGGAGTTGGTGTATTTCACCAAAGTAAAAGAAACTGTGGTGTGGAGGAGGGTTCAGGTCCTAGAATATAACAGAGGAGGACTTTGTGGGGGTTGAATTGTTATATGGAAAGCTGAGAAATGTCAACATGTACAAACTACTGTATTTTTTTACACTTTTTAAAAAAATTTATTTTATTTATTTTTTCCCTTTTGTTGCCCTTGTTGTTTTATTGTTGTAGTTATTATTGTTGTTGTTGTTGTTGGATAGGACAGAGAGAAATGCAGAGAGGGAGGGGAAGACAGGAGGAGAGAAAGATAGACACCTGCAGACCTGCTTCACTGCCTGTGAAGCGACTCCCCTGCAGGTGGGGAGCCGGGGTTCGAACCGGGATCCTTATGCCGGTCTTTGTGCTTTGGGCCACCTGCGCTTGGCCTGCTGTACTACAGCCCGACTCCCCAAACTACTGTATTTTACTATTAACTGTATACCACTAATACCCCAATAAAGAGATTTTTAAAAAGAAAGAAATTTGGTATTTTGAGTCTCTGTCAGAAAAATCTATATTCCCATATTTTCTATTTAAAATTGTTGGTCATGTATTATTTTATAATAAAAATATGTTTTTTCTTTTAGTGAGAAAAATTAAAAAGCAACTAGAGAGATGGTATAATGACTGGAAACTTGAACCTGAAAGTATGAGGTTTTGGTTTTTGTCTCTGCATCACATGTGTCAGAGTGACACTCTGGTTTTTTCTCTCTCACACTAAAAAAAATACATATATTTTTTAAATAAAAGATGCTGTCACTATTCTTGAAACTTCTAAATAGTTGGCATGCTTAATGTGTTGAAGTAAGCTCCTATAAAAATAGAAAAAGAAATGAGTAAAAAAATGGATGCCCTAATCTCCTATCTTCAGATGAAATGATTTAGCATCTACTGGCTCTATTATCTTACTGGTTTGACTCTTCACTTAATGTAATTAGACTATGCCAAAGAGAAGAAGTATGCTATGATAGTCTCCATTTGACTCCTGGAAAAACTGTATTTTCCAGAATACAGGAAATCACCACAATTAAGAAAGGATCCCAAACATATAGACATAGTAGATAAACATTTTTTGAGTAACATCCAGTTCTGTCCCAACCTATACTTTGTGGACCACTAAGTATCTATCTCTTTAAAATGTATATTTATATGAAACAGAGAGAGGGAAGACAGAGCATCACTCTGGCACATGCAACACCAGAGATAAAGCTTGGGACTTCATTCTTGATAGTTCAATACTTTATCCATTGTGCCACTTCCTAGGCCACAATGGGTATTTATCTTAGCCACTGAATTCAACAGTGTTGAAAAACAGCTCTAAAAATTATGTAAATAAATCAACTGGTTGTGTTCCAATAAAATTTACTCATAAGCAATGACATGTCCATGTGTATAAAATATTATTTTCCCTTTTCTTCAGCCAGTTCAAAGATGTAAAACGCATTTTTACCTCACCAGTCATAAACTGTATTTCTCCCACAACTAGTAATCAGAACAACACCTGATCTTATGGGTCAAGCACAGAAGAAGAAATGAGATAATTCAACAAAGTAGATTGTTTATATCATTCAAAGTGTGTAAGTGAGAGAAGGTGTCCAGGGCTCTGCAATAAAAATAGCATTTTAGTGTCAGTTTGGAGATGGTAACATGAGAGGAATCTTCAAAGAGTCAACCATATATCCATGCCCACAGCACTTCCATCTCTTGACTCTTGGGCCTGCTGATAAAATTCCAGCCATTGCTGCTGTCCTTGAGCTGTACTAGAAGATATGGAACAGGTGAGATGGTAATCCCTGTTGTCAGTGAGAATGATGGGCCTTCATTACCTGATTCCAGACTAAAAGGAAAATTACTGGTGCTGAGTTTCCTGCCTATCACAAAGTAAAGCAACTCATTTTCTGCAGAGCAAACAGAAGTAACTAACTTCTGCAACTGGAAAGAACCCCTCATGAAATTTATTGTCTATGGAGTGGCAGCAGAAATAGACCTGATCAAATGTAAAAATTTTAAATTTGTTGCAGCAAGGCAATTAGTTTTCTTGACATATCAAGTAAACCAGAGAAAGCTCAATCTCTTCTCAACAAAGTTTATTTTTGTTCCTCAAGGATGAAACAGGTATCGTACATGAATATATTTAAATCTGCTATATTAGATACTTAATCACTTTGGCAGGTAACTTTTTCAGAAGCTTTTTTAAAATGCATTTTTTATCACTTGTCCTAGAAATTGATAGATATCAACATTAACCGTGATGATTGCTGCAAGATCTGAAAAAAGCAATTAGAAAATGGGATTGTTTGTTGTCTCATTTCCATTATTTATAAGCAGATAATACATTATTTGTCTTTTTAAAAAGTTGAATTCTCTGATTTTCTAACAACTGGCTCTTTTATGAAAAATAAAACACATTCATGAAAATTCAAATAGAATTCATTTCCTAATAAACAACAGTTGTCTCTGAATGAAGTAGAACTTAATTCTTATACCAACAAGTAATTCACTCTGAATAGTTGTGTCAATAGAGCCACAAATCACAAATGTCATAACTGTTCTTTCCTAATAAGAACATTAAGTAGTGTTAGGTTTTTATCATAAAAAAGATAAAAATCATCTTCCAAGATGAGGAAGAAAGAAATCAGTGAAAGAATGTAATTGCCATACAAGCACCACCTCAATTGTATCTGAACTGAAATCCCCATATTAAGAAAAATGAATCCTGAAATACATTGTGTTTCCCCTGTAAGAACAGAAAGGAATTTGTCTTTCTTAATTTACATCTTGCGACCTGAGAATAAAGAAATCATTTTAATAATCATTTTAGATGTGGAAAATTACACGCCGAGGAGGCAGAGCACTCTTCAGTTTAATTTTACTGCACTGAAGGAGGGTGTTTGGCCAATGGTGAACACCACAAATAAGGGGCAGCAATAAATTCCAGAGCAAGAAAACAACTTTTCATCTAGAAGATCATTTCAGGTGAAAGAACATTTTATACATGTTCAAGTTCACAGCAACATTATTCACAACAGCCAAAATGTGGCGACAACTCAAGTGTCTACCAACAGATGAACAGACAGAGTGAAATGTTAAATTCAGCTTTAAAAAAAAAAAAGGCAATTCAAAGAGTAAGGGAGATAGCATAATGGTTATGCAAAAAGTCGTTCATGCCAGAGACTCTAAAGTCCCAAGTTCAATCCTCTGCACCACCATAATCCAGTTCCAGAATTTCAATTTTATAAGATGAGAAGACTTATGAGGGTTGATTGTACTATGATGTAAATAAAATTAAATCATCAGTGAACTGCACACTTAAAAAATGGTTACAGTGCTTTTATGAACTTAGATATGCACAGGTCTCTTCTGGTAGGTGTCTGTTTCCTTTGGATATATCACCAGGAGAAGAACTGCAGGGCCACAGGGTAAATCCATTTCTAGCATTCTGAGAATTCTCCTGACTGTATTCCACAGGGGCTGGACCAATTAATAATCTCATCAGCACTATGGGAGAATTCCTTTTCCCCCAGTCTTTCCAACAGTTAGTGTTTCTGCCTTTTCTACTGTAGAACATTTTCACAGAATTAAAGTGTTATCTTGTTGCTTGAGATATTTTGCCATATTTTGGATAGAGCTAGAAGGCATCACTTTATGTGAGATAAGCAAAAAAGAAAAGGATGATTACCAAGGGATCTCACTTACATGTGGAACTTGAAAAAGCAAGGACAGTAAGGGGAAACAAAGTAAAACTAGGACTGGACGGAGTATATTGCACCAAAGCAAAGGACTCTGGGAAAGGAAAGAAAGGCATGGGATGGAGAGGCACTGGGACCCCAGTATGTGATGGTTGAAAAGGGCCTACACTGGGGGAAAGAGTGTCTTGCAGACACCTATCATATATCGATGAGAAGCTGTACCTATGTGTCAACAACTGTACTGTAACTCAGTAGAAAGAAGAATGAGGAGGAGGAGGAGGAATAAGAAGGAGGAGAAGAAGGAGGAGGAGGAGAAGGAAAAGAAGAGGAGGAGGAAGAAGTAGAAGAAGAGGAGGAGGAGGAGGAGGAGGAGGAAGAAGAAGAAGAAGAAGAAGAAGAAGAAGAAGAAGAAGGAGAAGGAGAAGGAGAAGGAGAAGGAGAAGGAGAAGGAGAAGGAGAAAAAGAAGAAACCAATAAAGCTGAGAAAAAATAATAAAAACAAAAATTATTATTGTAATGGCTTAAAAATGGTTAAGATGATAAATTTAAAAGGAAAAAAAATGTCTCACAGACCAAGATGAAGTTAAACAGCATGGCTGAGATAAGCACTGAGTGTGCTCTAGAGATAAGCTCTGAGTGTGCTCTAGACCTCTGCGCTCTGGGCGCCAACGTTGACAGCCACCATCCAGAAAGGCAGGTTTACAAACTGGCTACTGATTGACTGTGTTGGTGAGAGAACAACCCTGGCAAGGACATTAATCTCAGGGAGCACAGACTTTGCACCTAGATCATAATAGCTGAGAGGTCAGCCTTTGTGCAGAGAAGGCTGTTTCTTTGCTCCCAAATTCTATGACAGCAGCCCAAGGCTGGCTCGACAAGGCTGACTAGTGGTGCTGTGTAAAGACAAACACATGAGAATAAAGGAAAGGCGAATCCAGGTGAAGACGCCACCATCCCCCCTGCGTAAGGCGCATGCCACTCCTCTCAGCAATGAATGAGCACACTAATTGGTCCTGGCACAAACTATATATTGGCTCCAGGAAATTTTCTGCTGTAAAATCAAAACACTTTTCACAGGCAGGCCTCAAGGAAGACAGCAGCAGAATCCATGAAGAGTGTGTGGGATGTTCAGACATGACAAAGGAGGTGCTTTCAAATTCTCCAATAAAAGATAAAAGATAAAAAGACATGGTGAAATCAAAGTGGCAACATATTACCAATCCCTGCAGTCTGAAGAAGGTGACTCAGGGTTTGTGATATTAGTCTCTCTACTTTTCTGTTTACTTAAACACTGCTACAATAAAAGGTTGTAGCTTTTAGGGTATGTGTGGCAGAATGATATATGGCAGGGCTTGTGGATGACTTGAAGGCAGGCACAGAATTTAGATTACGCCTCACCTATCAAGACACTATAATATTAAACAGGGAAATTTATTACTGATAAATGTTATGGTGCCTCTGCCCAAATGAGTCACAGATCGTATGTGTGTAGGCTGGAAGAAGCAGTAAATCTCTGGTCCCTTTTCCAGCTAATCAGTCCAGTCTGCTAGACTGGCTTCCCCCACTAGCTACATTCCTTAAGTTACAGCTACATTACTGTTTACTGTCCCCAGTCTACAGAAAATCCAATGAGTAGTCATGAATAGTGAACTGTGCCTGCACCCACTACATTTATCCTCCACATTTGATTTGTAACAACTATACATATGAAGGGTTCTAACATGAAAAACACTCTTCAAGTTATGTCTGATTAACTTTTGATCTTGGGAGGTCTAAAGAGGTGACAACTCAAGAGCACTAAACAAAAGCAGTAGAGAGAGAGTCTCCCCTGACCAAGAAGAATGTTCAATCAGTATTTGAGTTAATAAATAATCTAAGTAATTATTTCAAGCATTTGAGGAAACTGTCTACCCACTTTTTCCCTTATGTTTACCATAAGTGATACAGAAAACTGTTAAAAAATTCACCCTTGGTAACCAAACTACCTCTTGGGCTTTGTGAAAACTGTGGTGGTTACTGGGGTCAGGCGTGGACACAGAACTTTGGTGGAGTATGGCACCAAAGTAAAAACCCTGTGGTAAGGGGTAGACATGCAGCTTCCTGGGCCAATTGGGGGTGGGAGTGGGTGGGAGGGATGGGTCATAGTCTTTTGGTGGTGGGAATGGTGTTTATGTACACTACTAGCAAAATGTAGACATATAAATCACTAGTTAATTAATATGAGAGGGGGAAAATCAATTGTATGTCTCAAAGTTTTTCAAAACACAAACTGAATCTTTTTAATATATAGGCTGTGTATTTGATATGCAGACTCTCTCAATAGCCTAGACCAAGTAGATCAAAAGCATCCAATAGCACAGCTATATACAAGATACTGGATACTGTACAGCAAACCATAACAAAAGGACTTTTCAAAGTTAACCCAATTACCAAATAATGTGATGATGACATTAACTATCGATTGTCTTTTTGAACCCTAAGAGAGCAGGAACCTCACATCTCCACTATAGAGCCCCTACTTCCCCCAGTCCTGGAACCCTTGGATAGGGCCCACTTTCCCGTATGCCTCTGCCAATCCATATCAAATAATATTGCATCCGCCGATCACAGCCTAACCAACGCAACGATTGCCACCTCAACATGCTTCACCTCAGACTGTGTCCAGAGACTTCACGTGTGGAATGACAACCCTTCAGCTTCATTACTCGGGTGAGACCTTTCATTTTATAGTACACTCTAATTTCATCTCAGGTGGTTCACTTTCTAACAAAGTCCCAAAACCTAGATATACACCAGTTTCTCTGAGAGAGAGCTTATGTTCACACGTATCCATAAACTACTGCAAAATATATACCTGAAAGCAGAAGTACACTAGAGTTTGCAGTGAGTACCTCCCTAACACTTCCTCTCCACTATTCCAAGCTTTGGGTCCATGATTGCTCAACAATTTGTTTGGCTTCATATGTTAACTCTCTTTTCAGTCACCAGGTTCCAGATGCCATCAGGATGCCAACCAGGCTTCCTTGGATTGAAGACCCCACCAATATGTCCTGGAGCTCCGCTTCCCCAGAGACACACCCTACTAGGGAAAGAGAGAGGCAGACTGGGAGTATGGACCGACCAGTCAGTGCCCATGTTCAGCGGGGAAGCAATTACAGAAGCCAGACCCTCTACCTTCTGCAACCCACAATGACCCTGGGTCCATGCTCCCAGAGGAATAGAGAATGGGAAAGCTATCAGGGGAGGGGGTGGGATATGGAGATCGGGTGGTGGGAATTGTGTGGAGTTGTACCCCTCCTACCCTATGGTTTTGTTAATTAATCCTTTCTTAAATAAAAAAAAATAAAAAATAAAAAAAAGAACTTTGGTGGAGAGTGTGGTGACTTACAAACAGTGTGTGGGTTTGAAATTATACCCCTGAAGTCTTGTAAGTTTGTAAAACACAGATCACTAATAAACATGAACTTAAAAAATAAATTGCCCTTACAAACGCCATGTTCATCCAGCCATTAATAATATTTGTCTGTCTAAATTTAAACAATATTCATCCTGACTATAAAAGCTCTATATGTTTACACCAGGAAGCTTAGGAAATGAGTCATGGGAAGAAAAAGAAAGAAAAAAAAACCCGAAAGAACTGTTTTCATCACTTTGGCTTCCTTTAATCATATCTTAAATGAACAAAAGAACGATGCAAGAGATCAAAGAGTATAAAATTTCAGTTACAAGTAGATTCTGGAAGACTCGTGGACAGCATGATAATTATATTCAATAAGAGACTTGAAATTTGCCAAGAGCTTTATTTAACCAGATAGAGGGAGGGAGGGAGGGAGAATATGTAAGGTGATGAATGTGTTGGCTAGCTTGATTGTGGTAATCATTTCACAATGTTTTCTTTTGTCAAGTCACCCTGTCATACACATTTAACATATAATTCCATTTATTGCATATACCTGGTGAATCTCCTTAAAGCTGATAGAAAAAAAGACTAGAGAAGGAAAAAAAAAAGTTTCATCCTTGTTTGTAGGCTAGGTGTGCTCCTCTGACTAGGGCTCAACTGGTGGCAAGCTGATGGGATTAACATCTGTGACTTTGGGGTTGTGTTCAAGTAGAATAAATGCATATAAACAGAAGGAGGAGAAGTATTTTGAGTTCTATCCTTTTCCTTTAAAATGCATAAAATGATAGGGAAAATTCACTTTGTGACCTCCTGACACTTGAGAGACAGCAAATGAGCATGACAGAAAGGCTGTGGGAGCCAGGTGGTGGAACACATGTTACAGTGCACAAAGACCCAGGTTCAAGCCCCCCAGTCCCCACCTGTGCATGTTGGGGAGAATAGATTTCACAAGAGGTGAAACAATATCGCAGGTCTCTGTCTCTCTCTCTCTCTCTCTCTCTCTCTCTCTTTTTCTCTCCCTCCCTCTCAGTTTCTGTCTCTAGCAACAAACAAAGAAAAACAAACAGGTTTATAAAAAAACTGTTGGGCAGTATGCCAGTTCCCCCTGCTTAATCACTGTGGTCTATTTACATAATCACTAGAACCACCCTGTCTGCAGCACATTGGTTTAATCCCAGCTGGTTCATACTCTCTTTTTGCTCCGCCCCCTCTCCTTGTCACACCCTGATTTCCACCAATCTCTTTTTGCTCCACCCTCTCTATGTCACATCCTGTTTCCACCCTACTTGGCGAGTATATACACAGCTGCTCTTCTGTTTTAACACACTTGGGATTGCCTTCTGGCTCTGAGAGTTCCAGAGTCTATCTCCTGTTAGCTTGGCACGAGTTCCTGATCCCTCTCCCACACAGCAGCCTAGGTTGGCTCCAGTTGAGTTCTCTCCAACCCAGAGAGCACTTGCTCGGGAAGAAGCACCCTCAGGCTATCCCGGCAAAACACAAGAAGGAAGAAGCTGTGAGGATGAAGCCTCACTCCCATCCTGTGAGACACTCAGATCTCACCCACCTGGGTAGACTCACTTATTTCCCAACTACCTGGATTGTGGGCTGGAAACCACTTAAGGAGCTTCTTGCTACACAAGCATCCTCTCCTGAGATTCACATGCATCCAAGGAATTGCAAGGTGTGTGCAAAGCCTAGGCCTCCTGGCCTCCAGCTGCCTCCACAGCTAACCCTGAAAAGCCATCCACCACCAGAGCTTCCCACCCGGAGATGGGCAGTGGTTCAATTGGCATCTGCATCACAGCCAGAGTCTCCCTCCATCAGTATTGCTCCCCTCTCACTCACAGATATTTCCTGAAACAGCTCACCCCAGCATCTGCACAACTGTCACCAGAGTGTATGTCTCAGAGAATCCAACCTCAGAAATAAGATGCTACTTATTCTGTGAGAGCAAGTCATATCTACTTCTCAACTGACTCAAGTGTCTTTTATATGCTGAGTCCAGTGCTACAAGTTCTAAAACATTACATCTTCAACCTGTAAAATGTGGTGCAGGGAGACAGCACTATGCCACCACTGCTGGACGAAAGAGCAGAATCTGTGAACAATTGGCCATGTGCACTAGAAGCTGGGGTGCTCAGAAGGCAGGGTACACAAACTCCCCACTGTGCATGCTCACTACTCTCCTGGTGCTCTACCGCCTAGTCCGTGCTGGGGTTTATAACCTAACAGGCACTGACCTCTGCTCCGAACTCTGACACCTGCAACTGTGGGCTGTGGAAATTGTGTGAATGCAGGTAATTCATTTGCCTCCTCTCATCCTCAGCTGCTGCCACAACAGGCAAACATGTTTCCCATAATTGTGTCATGATCCTTTTCTCTGTGAGGACAGGACAATGGTTCATGAATCATCCCTATGGTCCCAATCAGGGATGCAAGTGTCCCTGAGATATGAAGATGCTGGAGGAAAAGCAGAAAGCAAAGCCCAGAGCTGACCAACTCTATGGAAGGAAGCAGGATTACGCAATTATTATCAACAAAACTGAATGCCTTCCACTAAGATGAGTGCCCACTACTGTGCCCGGGTGCTGTGTGTGGGATGGAGGTTCCAAAGTGACCTCAACTCCACTGAAAGGGGCCCAGTGGGAGAAGAAATAGTAATTGTGAATTCAAAGCTCATCGGAAGTGTGTCATTTATATACAAGGCCACAACAGATGTGAGTGTGACTTAAAATGGGAACAGAGAACAGGTCCTGCCCGAGCAATGCAGGGGGAGCAGAGAAGGCTCTTGGAGGTGGTGCAAGGCAACACGAGTTCTTGTGTTGTGGTGTCTCTCCCTGTCTCTCTCTGTCACTCTAACCAAATAAAAAGTCAGCCAAGGAGTAGTGAGATTGTGCAGGCTTGAGCCCTGGGATCTGCAAAGAGGATCAAGAACTTAGCTGATTGATATCCAAATTCTAAATAAGACACACAGAGAGTCAGTGGAAGCCAAAGGCTGCAGAACCACTGGGCTTGTGGAAAATCATGCTCTTGGTCAGCTGGGTTGGGAGGCAGATAAGCAATAAAGAACATAATGGAGACTTCCAGGAGGTGTGGCCATGAAACAACTGGGAACAAATCACCTCTCTTCCCAAAACAACAAATAAATACAGTAAGAGTACCTAACTGAAGTCATAATCTACAGCTGAAAGTTCTGCAGCCTCAGGTGGGTGCCTATACGTTTGAAGCGAAAAGGGGAGTGGGTGCAGACTGAAGAACAGCAAAGTCAAACCAGAGCTCTGGGCGGCATGGGCGCTGAGCTGCGCCATTTTGGTGATTTCACTTTAAGCACAGCAAGCAAGCAACATTGTTCCTGGTTCCAGAAGAAAAGAGACAGGGGCTTAAAGCCTCTCAGTCTTTTACTCAGGGAGCCTTTAGCCTTCTAAATTCAAGGCAAGGACACAACATAAAACAGGGCATTTGTGACTACAAGACAGCCCAAAGCAACCACCCCCCAACCCTGTCCCACACACCACAGATCATACAAACAAGAGAAACCTAGAGATTGCAACCACACCACCTACTGGCCATCAATAACCAGCACAAAAAAAATGCAAGCAGAGAAACAGAACTAAGCCAACTATGCCATATCAGCCAGACAGAAATGAAACAGGAAATTCAGGGAATTAAAAATTTAGAGAGACTCTTAGAGACAGACTACACAGAGCTCATTATGAGGACTCTCCAAGAAATTAAGCAAGAATTAAAAGAGCATGTTACTATGGAATGAGAGTGTAACTTATAATAACAGAGATCACTAAGAATTGTCAAATCTTGAAAGAACTTCAGTCAGAACTCCAGGGAGTAAAAGACACTCTAAGTGCAATCCATGCCCAGGTAGAAGGCTTAGAAAGTAGATCCACACATTCAGAAGGAATAATATCCAATCCAGAAGATACAACCAGCCCACTCTTTCAATTCAAAGATGAGGGAGATGAATAGTTTAGAAAGACTGAAGCAACTCTGTGAAATTGCAGACTCCATCAAAAGATTGAATATAAGAGTGATAGGTATATCTGAAGAGGACAAGGTCAAAGACCCAGAGTCCATTTTCAGAGCAATTTTAGCTGAGAACTTCCCTCACTTAGGAAACCCTCAGAACATTTTCATCCAAGAGGCAGAATGACCACCCGGATTTATAAATACAAAAAGACCAACTCCAAGACATTTACATTATTGTAAAACTATCAAAAGCCAATGACAAGAAAAAAATTTTGCTGGCTGTTAGAGAAAGGAAAGAAGTTACATACAAAGATAGAGCTATAAGATTTTAATCAGAATTCTCTTTAGAAACTCTAGAGGCAAGGAGAGAGTGGAATGACATATTCAAAGTTCTAAAGGAGAGGGAATTCCAGCCATGAATATTGTATCCTGTAAAATTATCCTTCAAAATATGAGGGAGAAATAAAGGTTTTATCAAATATTCAAGAACTAAAGGAATTTGCCACAATCAACCCCACTTTACAAGAACTACTGAACCGAGTCCCACAAGAAAGGAGGAAGCAAAGAAATATACATTCCAAACACTAAGTTGCAGATGTTACCATGATGTCAACCTGACTCACCCGGACAGATGACCTCACCAATGTACCCTGGAACCCCACTTCTCCAGAGCCCTGCCCCAGCAGGTAAAGATAGGGACAGGCTAGGAGTATGGATCAACCTGTCAATGCCCATGTCCATCAGAGAAGCAATTATAGAAACCAGACCTCCCACCTTCTGCACCCCATAATGCCCCCCTGGGTCTATGCTCCCAGAGAGATAAAAAATAGGAAAGCTTCCAATGGAGGGGATGGGATATGGAACTCTGGTGGTGGAAAATGTGTGGAATTTCACCCCTCTTATTCTATGGTTTGTCAATATTTTCTATTTTACAAATATTTTTTAAATAAATAAATAAGAAAAAAAAGAATATAGTGAAATTAGCTTCTTGGAAGACTTTCTTGGCATCAAACACCCCTCTTAACTAAGAGCAGTTATCTTCAAAGGCCAGTTTTAGTAAGTTCTGGTGATTTGACCCTCTCAGTAACAAATCCATTGTGCGAACCTGGGAAAAGATAGGGGAGACTCTACACTTCCACCTTCCTTACCTTGAAGGCTTGATATAGTGAGAAAGTACTTCTTCCATAATAATTTATAAATGTAGAAAAGTTTAAAATAAATGAACAATGACTTATACATATATTAATTTTCATTGACAAAGATGTACCTAAAAACATAAACTGAGGAGCCAGGTGGTGGTGCACCAAGTGTGCATGTGACCGACCATGCACAAGGACCAAGGTTCAAGTTCCAGGTCCCCACTTGCAGAGTGGAGCTTCTGGAGCAGTAATGCACTGCTACAGGTGTCTCTTTTATTTCTCTCCCTCTCTATCTCCCCTTTTGTTCTCGATGTCTGTTTCCATCAATGAAAGAAAGGAAGGGAGGGAGGAAGGGAACAAGGGAGGGGAGGAAGAGGAGAGCAGGAGGAGGAAAAGAAGGAGGAAGAGGAGGAAAAGGAGGACCACAGAAGAAGCAGATTTGTAATGCAGTCACCAAGCTCCAGCAATAACCTTGGTGGCAACACACATACACACACAGTAGACTGAGATGGTCTGTATCTGTGCTTAGTTCCTGCACTCACAGACCATGCCCAGGCCTTAAATATGAACCAACAGCAGTTTGGAAGAAACTACAATAGCCTGATCTCTCAATCTAGGATCTGGAGATGTGGAGTCCTCTAGCACTGCTCCCTGTAATTTGGTTTATTCCTTTAGCTCACTGAACTACAGTTTCTTGACAAGTAAAATAAAACACTAACAATATTCATCTCATACTGATTATTGCCAGGACTAAAGAAACTACCAGAAATAAGAAATTTATACTAGATCTCCATCCTTTGCCCCCTTCAAATATGTAGTAAACATATTTAATATATTTAGTTAACAAACTTTATGCTGGCATTTCTATTTTAAAAAACATATAAATGTACTGGAAGAACATATTTCCCATGCAAATGAAAATATGTTTTGCTTTTAAAGCTTCCCTATATATGTAATTCAACTCCTCTTTATGAGCCCTCACTTGTCTGAGACATCCTAGCAGGTAAACAAAGGTCTAATTAGGCTCAGGTCGGTGAACACTATAATCATTTTGGCAATTTGGTTTTCGAACACATTTTGTTCACCCTGGATTTGTCTCTAGAAGAACAATACAAAAAAAAGGGCGATGGTTTTAATTGAGGTAATTTATGGCAACCTATTTCACTTCCAGACTGCATTCATGAGCAAAGATTGGATTTCAAGCCTTAAACTTCTTTCCTGTCTTTATGAAGTCTTAAAACATCAGAGTACATACTGCAATTTCTTTAGAGAACACTATACATTCAGAATCATTTTTACAATAAGTTAATTCCAACTGGTGAATTTTCATGCCACCTTACCATCCTTAACACAACCGGAGCTGTTCCTGGGCTCAGAGCTCTCAGAGTGGTCACATGGCTTTTGGCAGAAAATTTGAGGGTGTAACAGAAAGAGGGCCTCTTGTTTCATCTTCTTCCCCCACTAGAATGAAAGTGAGGAGAACTGCACCTGAGTTCCAGTTATCTGTTAAACAGACCTCCCTGAATGCCATAGTAGTATTATTTCTACCTATTCTTCTTAAAATGATTAAACAGTTTGTTTAGTAGTCTTGTTAAAAAAAAAGTTAAATGTGAGGGGACACTAACACAAGAAGTGAATTCCCACGAGTTTTATGTGAACTACTCTAAGAGGAAATAATAGCATAATCATATTATAAAACATCCTGTGATTAGTCTCTTCATTTCCTGTGGTAAGAAATTACCACAGGTGTGCTGGTTTACAATGATTCTATGGCATTATAAGCCATGATTTTTTTTTTTTTTAACAGTCCTGGAAATCAGAAGTCTGACACTGGTTTCACTAGACTGATGTGAAGGTTCTAATAGGGACTGATTCCAATATCATTTTATTGAGGGAAAGTTGATTTACAAAGTTTTGTTATCACAAAAATACATCTATACATTTTCCCAAGAGAGGTATCCATACATTTTAACCTCAACCAAGCCATCACCTCAACCAAACCATCACCTATACAGTGTTCTTGGATGCAAAGTCAGGGCTTATAGTGAGAATCCTAGCAACACAGAACATCTGCTTATTCTCCTATATTCATATAGCCTCTGAGAGTCTTTGTCCATGTTTACACTAGAAGTGAGTTATTAATGGGACGTGAACATAATTAGCATATGGCTGACATCAGCCTAACGAGCATACAGGGACTTAAGCAAACTCACAAGGAGGGATTTTGTGTAGAAAGTTATTTTAACAACTGTCTACCAGAAGTTGCTCTCGGTTCCAGCTATCTGTTCCAGCATGCACTGTTCCTGAGACACTTGCCTTCTCTCCTTCTCCCTGGCACCCATCATGCTGCTTCCCCTGGGACCTGAATACATGTGACTAGGCTCTGGTAACTAGCTTATGGACTCAAGACTCCACCCATCACGACTACCTTATATTTGCCCCTTTACCTATTTTGCTGTACTTAAATAATGTGCAATGTAATATAACTCCCATTTGTTTAAACCCTAATCAAAACCACAGAAGGTTTTTTTGTTTTGTTTGCGTCCAGGGTTATTGCTGGGGCTCAGCACCACAAATCTACTGCTCCTGGAGGCTATTTTTTTCCCTTTTGTTGATCTTGTTGTTTTATCGTTGTTGTGGTTATTATTATTGTTGTTATTGATGTCATTGTTGTTGGATAGGATAGGAAGAAATAGAGAGGAGGGGGAAGACAGAGAGGAGGAGAGAAAGACACCTGCAGATCTGCTTCACCACCTGAAGGTGGAGACCTGGGGTTCGAACTGGGATTCTTTCTTTTTTTAAAAAAAATTTTAATATATTTATTTATTTCCCCTTTTTTGCCCTTGTTTTTTTTTATTGTTGTAGTTATTATTGTTGTTGTTGTTATTGATGTTGTCACTGTTAGATAGGACAGAGAGAAATGGAGAGAGGAGGGGAAGACAGAGAAGGACACCTGCAGACCTGCTTTACCGCCTGTGAAGCGATGCCACTGCAGGGGGTGAGCCAGGGTCTCGAACCGGGATCCTTACGCCAGTCCTGGTGCTTTGTGCCACTTGCACTTAACCCACTGCACTACCGCCTGACTCGCTGAAAGGGGATTCTTACACTGGTCCTTGTGCTTCGCGTCATGTGCTCTTAACCCACTGTGCTATCATGTGACACCCCGGTAATTTATTTATTTATTTATTTATTTATTCATTGGGGGGGCGTTGCTTTATCTTATTTTGTATATTTATTTTTTAAAATCTTCACTCTAACACTAGGATTCCTCCTTTTTCTTAATTTTTATTTATAAAACATAAACACTGACAAAAACCATAGGATAAGAGGGGTACAACTCGACACAATTCCCACCACCAGAACTCCATATCCCATCCCATCCCAATAGCTTTCCTATTCTTTATCCCTCTGGGAATATGGACCAAGGAACATTATGGGGTGCAAAAGGTGGAAGGTCTGGGTTCTGTAATTGCTTCCCTGTGGAACACAGGCATCGACAGGTCAATCCATACTCTCAGCCTGTCTCTCTCTTTCCCTAGAGGGGTGGGGTTCTGGGGAAGTGGGGCTCCAGGACACATTGGTGGGGTCACCTGCCTAGTGAAGTCCAGTTGGCATCATCTTAGCATCTGGAACCTAGTGGCTAGAAAAAGAGTTAACATATAAAGCTAAACAAATTGTTGACTAATTATGAACCTAAAGGCTAGGAAAGTTCATATGAAGAGTTGGGGGGGGGGGTCTCTGTTCTGTAGGCATATTTTAGTTGTATTCCAAAGAGCCCATGACTATACTAATTTTTGTTTGTTTTTTCCTGAGCCTGACATCTGATATGCAGGTGGATTTAAGTTATTGTCTGGGGAGATGATGTCATGGATGGAAAAAGGACCAGAAAGCTGCATCAGGGAAGACAGTAGCTCCCAAATAAGGGAAAGGTATATAAATATTGTTAACTGTAAACCCCATCAACTTAATCTGATCTGGGGCCCATATTCAGATTAGAAGCCTATGTACCTCTGCATCCCTGTAGATATGAGCTCACATTCTGTGTTCATGAGTAGGAACATTCTAAGGCGCCCCAATTTCAGGACTCATCTTCCTCAGGTAGAACACAGAGTATGTTGTCCAGCCTCCTTTCAGAGGATAGAACATTCTCTACCACTGTTAATCCAAGTTGAGGACAAGGTCCTATGGGGCCCCACAAAGGGGTCTATTTTGTTATTCCTGATAGAGATTGTTGGAAAATCGTGAAGATGTGGTTGAGCTTGGCTGGGCTTGACCTGAGGAGTGCATCTATCCTGTCAGTCTCTCTCTCTCTCTCTCTAATAAGAGGTTGAGCAAGGAGGGACAGGAGTAACCCCAAAGGTTTGACCCGTCTTATCAGACTCCCTGCCTCACAAAGCACCCCGAATTCCTGATACTATGGCCATTAGATAAAAAGAAAGGAGAGATGTTGGGAAATTGTGAGGAGCCTCACAAAGCATTAAGCCAGCTCCCCCTGCTCCACCCTGCATTCCTGATACTATGGCCTATCTACATAATCATTGTTTTGCCTGAAAGATCCCCACCCATTCCATTCCTTTGATCTATCTTCTTTCTACCCTCAAGACCCTCCCTGCCTTTAGGGTAGTATTAATCTTACCAGTTAAAACCCTCACAACAATTGCTAAGGAAGTTTCTACCTTCTCAGCGCCTTTTGCCTTTCTCTACCCCTTTCCTAGCCATTTCCATTTCCCACTTGCCACTTCTGGGTCTGCCTTTTAAAAGCCTTGGCTCTCTGATTAATAAAGAGATTGCATTGCCTCACGCCACGTGTTTGGTTCCTGATCATCTCCCTCAAGTTGCTGAGTGAGTAGCAGCCCAGGCTGGCTCCGGTCGCATTCTCTCCAACCCAGAGAGTATACGCCTGGGAAGAGGCACCTCCATGCTAGCCTGGCAAGAGATGACCAGTAACAATGGAAAGAGATATTCAAAATATAGGCCTGTCATGTCTGTTTGGGAATCTCAGGACTCCCTAACTAGGGCCCCAGCTGATGGGGTGGTCTGATAGTAACTAAAGAGTCTTTGTTAAAGTATGCCAGTCTCTTGCCCTTATTCAGCTTTTGTAGTCCTTACTTTGATAAGGTTAGCTTTGGAGTGACTGAGGGAAGTATAACAGGAAGTAAATGAGGAGAGTATCTATGCCTAAGTAGACACTATTTCATTAGGAACTTCATCGTGTCTTTTTAGGTCTTTCTACTTGCTTGCTGCATATATTGACTCACTGCAGACTATTGTGCGCTTCTGCTTTCGGGTATATATTTTGCCCTAATTTATAAATACTTGTGAATATATGCCGTATCTCATGGTACCTGGTCTATATCTAGGTTTTGGGACTTTGTTATGAAGTGAACCACCTGAAATGGAATCAGAGAATCCTATGAAAGGAAAGCTGAGTAATGAGGCTGATTACCTGAGTAATGAGGCTGAAGGGTTGACATTCCATGCCTGACATCTCTGGACACAGTCTGAAGTGAAGCATGCTGAGGTGGTACTGGCTTTTTATTTTTTAATTACTATATTCCACCACAGGAACTTGGATCCCTAACCTCCCTTTCTGAGTCCCAGAATCTGCTGTGATAGGCTCAAGTCCATTGAGGATACACCCTATATTGTCCTTTGCTTCCTTTCTTTGAAAGGCTGGTTCTTTCTTGGGTTCTGGGGACAGAAATCTATTTCCTAGCTTTTTCTAGCTTGTAGTGGCTGCCTGTGCAACTAGGCCTGTGGCCACTCCCTCTTTAGAGCACATTCTCTATTCTACCATAATATCATCTCCTGTTTTACAGTTTGTGTGTGTGTGTCTATTTCAATAGTGTGGCCTCACATGCCTGGGCATTAGACTCCTGGTAATCTTTAATGCTCTTTTTGTTCCAAAGACACTACAGTTCCTTTCTATGCCTTAAATTAACAATGCACCTGAACACCTCAGGGACTCAATGTCCTGTCTTGAGTCCCAGCACCCAGAAAGTCCTCTGGAGCCATGGTACAGAGTGAAGCATATGTCTTGCATTTGGAGTTTCAACTTAGACCGTCTAAACATGTATACTCTGACCCAAAGCTGGACTCTGCCACTCATCCTCAAATACAGGAAAGGAAACAAATTGATGGAGATAAAATGCAAGGCATATTTATGTGAGTTTAGAAGTTCCCCTATAGTTTACTTTCACTGCACAGATGACTTTCATTCAATCCCCTTAGACATCCAAGGCAGATAAATTTAGATGGCTTCTTTTAGAAATTTATAAAATGCACAGCCGGAGGACTGGGCAGCAGTGCAATTGGCTAAGTATACACGCTACCATGTGCAAGGGCCTGGTTTCAAATCCCCAGTCCCCACCTGCAGGTGTCAAACTTCATGAGCAATGAAGCAGTGCTGCCAGTATCTGTCTCTCCATCCTATCAAATACAAGAAAAAAAATTTTAAATAAAAATTTTAATCCTATTTTTTTGGCAAAGAAATAGCAACAGTGGCTGCACAACAAACTTTCATACCTGAGGCATCAAATGTCCCACATTCAATACACAGTACCACTGTAATCCAGAGCTGAGCTGTGCTCTGGGAACACAGAGACATACACACAGACACACACTCCAGTGGATAATTGCATATCAAATCATGGATCATTTTATTTTTCTGTCCAGTGTACTGTGGATGGATCTTTTCTAAATCATTATAGAGCCAGGGCAAGATTCATAAAAGTGCCTGACAGTGACCCTAAAGAACCAGTTTAGGCACTCACATTGATTCTTGAAAATGAATCAAAGGGCAAGGAGATAGCTCAGCATGGAAGAGCACTCACTTGCATGCCTGAGGTCCCAAAGGCCATGGGTTCAAGCCCCAGCACAATCTATACCAGAGCTGAGCAGTGCTCTAGTCTTCTTCTTCTTTGCCTCTCTTCTCTCTCCCTCTGTTCATGTCTCATAATACACATTTAAATAAATAAATAAATAAATAAAATGGCTTTTGAGAATTATGCTTTTAAAGGAGTAGTCCCAGATTTACCTTTTCATCTCATGATTTATACTCATTTACCTTATTCTTTTAGAGGGCAATTATCTTAATCTATAACTGTAAATTAAATTTTAAAGATGTCTTTATGAGAAAGAGACAGGAAAAGAGGGAGAAGGAAAGGGAGAGGCAAGCAGAAGGAGAGGGGAACCAGAGCCATCATTCTAGCACATATGACACCAGAGACTGAATATGAGACCTCATAATTAAAGAGTCTAACACACTAACCACTGTTATACTTAATTACCAGGATTCTTTATGAATGGTGATTAACCACATTTGCCTCAAGAAAGCATCATTCATTCTTTTTCAGGCAAAATGATAGCTTTCCCCCTGACAGTAGCCACGGTAACCTGAGACTGCAATGGCAATGTGATCCCAATACATCGGATTCTTGTGACTAAGTTCTATAAAGTCTCCACAGAAACTGAATTAGCAGGTACTGAACTATGGCTCCCAAGGGAAATTTGGGGTAGGGCTTCTGCATGCTTTTGCTCATATTGCCATCACCTAATCAATACATGACCTTATTTCATGAGTTGCTGTTAAAAAAACCTTACTTAATACATATTGTTGATTCACTAACAGTCTCATACCAACAGCAATATAATCCATGCCTGAATGAAGCTTATCTAATCACATTTTTCCACAAGGTAAATCATGGCCCTCCTGCACTTAGAAACACTTAGCAGCACTCTTTAAAAACCTAGAGATCATTTTAAAAAGTGATATTAGCAGCAAAGAGCACAAAATGTAATTTTAAAAAGCCCAACAACAATAAGGCACCAGACAGACCATAAAAAAGAACACGTGTTTTTATTGTTTAAGAAGTGAAACAAAAAGGCCAGGTGGTAGTGCACCTGGTTAAGCGCACACATTACAGTGTGCAAGGACCCAGGTTCAAGCCCCTTATCCCCACCTGCAGGGGGACAGCTTCACAACTGGTGAAATAGGGCTGCAGGTGTCTGTCTCTTTTCCTCTCTATCTCCCCTCCCATCTAAATTTATCTCTGTCTCTGTCTAATAATTAAAGTATTTTTTAAAAGAATTTTAAAGTTTAAAAAAAAAAATGAAACAGGGCCGGTCCGTAGTGCACCAAGTTAGGCACACATAGTACAAAGCACAAGGACCCACACAATGATCCCGGTTAGGGTCCCTGCTCCCCACCTACAGTGTGGGTCACTTCACAAGCAGTAAAGCAGTCTGCAGGTGTCTATCTTCCTCTCCCACTCTCTATCTTCTCCTCCCCTCTCAATTTCTCTCTGTCCTATTCAATTTAAAAAAAAAAGGAAAAAAATGGCCTCCAGGAGCATTGGATTTGTAGTGCCAGCACTGAGCCCCCAGAGATAACCCCAGAGGCAAAACAAAGAAGTGAAACAAGAAGTCAAATCATCTCCTTGCTTGATGTCAGCTACATAAAGGCATATGAAGCATCTTGATGTTCTGCTACTATCCATATTCCACAAATAATCATGAAAGTGGTCTGGGGGTTACAGAAACTTTTAGTAAGTGAATTCACAAAAGCAAGAACTCATGCATACTGAAAACCAACTACAATGCATCTTGAAGAAACTTCTTTGACTCCTTTATTCTTAATTCTTTTTAGAATTTTTAAATTATCTTTATTTATTAGGTAAAGCTAGAAATAGAGAGGGGAGATAAGATTGAGAGGGAGAGAGACAAAGAGACACCTGCAGCCCTGCTTCACCACCTGTAAAGCTTTCCTCCTGCAGGCGGGGACTGGGGCTCAAAGGCAGGTCCTTGCATATTGTACCATCTGCACTCAACCAGGTGTATCACCACCCAGCTCCCTCCTGTATTTTTTTAACAGTTGCAAGTCACTCCCAGATCCACTGTGAGATCTCCCAGTTACTCAGGTCCAATGACAAGTAGCCCTTGACTGTTTCAGTGCATATATATCACCCAGCAATGCTGTGATAAGATTCCTAGCTGCCACAGAGACAGTCCTCAATTAATGTTTGTTAAATAAATCAAGCCCATTTGGCTGACCTTAGCAAAAGTTTTAGTCATTCCTCCCTGAAATCAGTACTATAAAACAGCTCTGTATTATTTTCAATATACAAAATACCAAATAACATCATCAATCTGAAAGGATGAATGGCAAGAAAGGAAAAAAAGAAAATTACCTGGTGAAAAAAAAAAAAGGAAAGAAATTTGCCTTGACTCTTTAGTTCACCCAGCATCTTCTGGAACACTCATGAACAGCAACAGTGGTTAAGGCGTTGGGCTTCCAATTCTGAGGTCTCAGAGTCAATCTCTGGCCTCACACAAGAACACCCCCAGTCTTAGCATTGCCCAGGTCACAGTCAAAAGAGGGGAGGTGTGATGGTAAAGAGCTGGGGGAGAAAACAATAAAACAGAGCAAAGCAAGAGTAGCCAAGTTTCAGGTGCCAGCCACACAGCCAACAAAAACCATTCTGCCCAAGAGCAACACTCTTGCCTGGGTCAGTGTGTGGCTATGAGGTGCTTAAATGTTGCTGAAATCATGCAGACCCCATGTTCTGCACCACACCTAATATAGTACAATCTCTAGAGGTAAAGAAAGCTGAATTCAAGCATTTTCCCTGTTTTTTGTTTTTTTTTTGAAAATTTTTTTTCTCCTTTTTCTTCTCCTCCAGGGTTATTGCTGGGCTTGGTCCCCGCACCATGAATCCACCGCTCCTGGAGGCCATTTTTCCCCCCTTTTGTTGCCCTTGTTGTAGCCTCGTTGTGGTTATTATTATTGCCATTGTTGATGTTGTTCGTTGTTGGATCGGACAGAGAGAAATGGAGAGAGAAGGGAAGACAGAGAGGGGGAGAGAAAGATAGACACCTGCAGACCCGCCTCACCGCCTGTGAAGCGACTCCCCAGCAGGTGGGGAGCCGGGATCTCGCACCGGGATCCTTACACCGGTCCCTGCACTTTGTGCCACATGAGCTCAACCCACTGCACCACCACCCAACCCCCTTGAAGATTTTTTTTTTTTTATGAGAGAGACAGACCAGAGCATGATCAGCTATGGCATATGCAGTGCTGGGGATCAACCATGTGGCGCAAGTCCTATGTTCTACTGCTGAATTATCTCCATGACTTCAAACAAGTTCTCTGTTGACACATGCAAATCCAGTCACTGCTCCATTGAGAGGGGACTATGAAAAGGCATATATTGGGAGAGCTCAGAAACCTGGATGCTGAGACCCAATCTATTTACCAACCAGTCACACCTAAGTTCTCCTTAGTAAGAAGGAGGATAATGCTTAACAGGGATTGCTGTCCCCTAACACTGCTGACATTCGGGCTGCACAGCTGTTCTTAGTGAAGGTTTTCCAGTGCATGGTAGAACACTGGCAGCATATATGGCCTCCACCTGACAGATGCCATTAGTCACACCCCAGTGGGGATAATTATCTACAGACATCATCAGGTATCCCCTGGGGTCGGAGGGCAAAGTCCCACTAGATGAGACTCACCGTTGAAAGTGTTGCTGGAGAGAGTCAGGCGGTTGTTGTTCATTACGCCAGGTCTGTTGCATTGCTTGATGTTGTGATCTATTTACATAATCACTGTCTTGCCTGAGACCCACCCTGCCTACAGGGCATTGGTTTAATCCCCACTGATTATATCCTCACTGGTTTAGTCCCCACTGGTTCAAGCTCTTTTTCCACTCTGCCCCCTCTCCTAGTCACTTCCTGTTTTACACCCTACCACTTCCGTCTTAGAAGATATTTAAAAAACACATTGGATTGGTTCCCGCTCAGCCATGAGTTCCTGGTTGTCTCTCCTCCGCCCACGAAGCTAGCCCGGCAGGCAGTAGTGCGGCGGGTTAAGCGCAGGTGGTGCAAAGTGCAAGGACAGGCGTAAGGACCCCAGTTCAAGCCCCTGGCTCCCCACCTGCAGGGGAGTCGATTCACAAGCAGTGAAGCAGGCCTGCAGGTGTCTATCTTTCTCTCCCCCTGTCTTCCCCTCCTCTCTCCATTTCTCTCTGTCCTATCCAACAACAACAACAACAATAATAACTACAACAATTAAACAACAAGGGCAACAAAAGGGAATAAATAAATAAATAAATAAATAAAATGTAAAAAAAAGTGTTGGGAGTCGGGCGGTAGCACAGTGGATTAAGCACACATGGTACAAAGTGCAAGAACCAGAGTAAGGATCCAGGTTCCAGCCCCCGGCTCCCCACCTGCAGGGGAGTCGCTTCACAGGCGGTGAAGCAGGTCTGCAGGTGTCTGTCTTTCTCTCCCCCTCTCTGTCTTCCCCTCCTCTCTCCATTTCTCTCTGTCCTATCCAACAGTGACGACATCAATGACTACAGCAATAAAATAACAAAGACAACAGAAGAGAATAAATAAATAAATAAATAAGAAAAAACTAAAAAAAAAAAAAAAGAAGAAAAGAAGTGTTGCTGGATTTAATAAATGCAACAGAATCCAACTTGTGACAAGCTATGTCAATGAAGGCTTAATTTCACTCTTCTTTATTCACAATGATTCCTCACAGAAGAGAAACTCTGGCAGTTTTCAAGAAGGCCCTTCAGTGCTCTTTGTGATTTTGGCACCTCTTTTGTTTCTCATCACTGCACCTTAAACCCTGTCTTTGTAGTCAGTCAAAACAATCTGGGCATTAGACTACAAAGTTAACCTGATTTTGTTCTTACTAGCACAAGTTTCCAGAGGCAAATGGCTGAATCTTAACTTTAAAATTCACACACATCATATGTAGAAGGGTGGATTTATAGAGGGAGGTTTCAGAGTCCTTACAACACTCTTAGAATAAATTTGACAGCAGATCTTCCATAGACCAGTTCCCCAGCTCCCTAGACAAAAAGCAAAATGATCAAAGTGCACCTAAAGTCCAGATTCTCATCTGTAAAAAAAAAAGGTTGGAAAATTCCAACTTGACTCCTAGCACTTGATTTACTGATCTAGTTTCTAATTTTTTTGATAATCTCACACTTAAAGGTTGACACTTAATAAGATAGCTATACTCAACAGCACTCAGAAGAAAAGAAACAGAAAAATCCAAATGGTTACTGAGCCGTCATCATGCGTGAGCAAAAGGACTGGTTGAGAATAGCTGGGAAAGCAGTAAAAGATTCTCACTTGGCCTCACAGACTTCGGGACACACAAGACAAGAATAAATTCAAGGTATGTAGAAAACTTCTAGTTGCAACATTCCCATCATCTGCTCCATGAGTGGAGGCATCTCGTCTTGGAGACAGTCACTCAGAGTGAAGGGACATAGAGAACTCAGGTAAACATACTGAAAGATTGGAAACTTATGTCTCACTGACTACTTTGGCAGCTATTTGAGGAAATATGTTATTGGGTGGCCATGACAAACTTAGATCATATTACTTTCCTGACTAGATCCATTACTTTGCAGTAATTCTTTATTTGCTTCAAAATAGCACAAGGGAGAAGTTGAAAAGTATGTGCCACTTCAAGTATGTACCAGAAGTCACTCTATTTTCTTCCAGCTGCAACATTATTTTCCTTCTCAGACCTACCTTGCTTCCGTAACAATCAGCAGGGTGGTTTGGGGAGAAATATGTCAGCAATAGCACATGACAGGGGTGTGGCCTTATCTGTCAGTAGCTCTGTATCTTGTGTGTGTTAAAATATGAGGCAGAGATTCACGTCTCCCAGGAGCTGACAGTAAATTACTTGTGGCTGAATATATCCTGTATCCAAGAAAAGAGCTCTGTTCATTTTTGGTTAAATTGACATCTATTGAGAGAAGTAACAACCACAGCATAAATGAGGTTCTGGCAAAGGTTAGAAACCTAACACAGACAGTACTCATCCAAAGTCAAGCTCGCATGATGTATACAGTCATAAGATCAAGCCTGCTTTCAATTCTTTGACACGGGATGAGCAGATAGCAGGAGTGGTGTTGATGCCTCAAACTTCCTTTATCTCTATAAAGGAGTTACATTTAATAAGTGCAGTGATATAGAATGAATGTTTGTGTGGCTCCCAAATTCACAGACTAAAACTTAACCACCCATTATTGAGTGGGGCCTTTGGAGACGACTAAATCATAAGGGTAGAGCCCTCTCAAATAAGATCAGATATCAAAGACCACTTCTGCCTCGCGAGGACATAGCAAAAAGTCAGCTGTCCATGAACAAAGAAGAGGCGCTCACTAAACAATGGCTCTGCCAATGCCTTACTTTTGAATTCAAGTTCCTTTTTTTTTAAATTAGGGAATTAATGTTTTACATTCAACAGTAAGTACAATAGTTTGTACATGCATAACATTCCCCAGTTTCCGATATAACAATACAACCCCCACCAGGTCCTCTGAATCCTTCTTGGACCTGTATTCTCTCCACCTACACACCCCAGAGTCTTTTACTTTGGTGCGATATGCCAATTCCATTTCAGGTTCTACTTGTGTTTTCTTTTCTGATCTTGTTTTTCAACTTCTGCCTGAGAGTGAGATCATCCCATATTCATCCCTCTGTTTCTGACTTATTTCACTCAACACGATTTTTTCAAGGTCCATCCAAGATCGGCTGAAAATGGTGAAGTCACCATATTTTACAGCTGAGTAGTATTCCATTGTGTAGATATACCACAACTTGCTCAGCCACTCATCTGTTGTTGGACACCTGGGTTGCTTCCAGGTTTTGGCTATTACAAATTGTGATGCCAAGAACATATGTGTACACAGATCTTTTTGGATGGATATGTTGGGTTCCTTAGGATATATCCCCAAGAGAAGAATTGCGGGATCATAGGGTAGGTCCATTTCTAGCCTTCTGAGAGTTCTCCAGACTGTTCTCCACAGAGGCTGGACCAACTGACATTCCCACCAGCAGTGTAGCAGGGTTCCTTTGACCCCATACCCTCTCCAGCATTTGCTGCTGTTACCTTTTCTGATGTATGACATTCTCACAGGAGTGAAGTGGTATCTCATTGTTATCTTTATTTGCATTTCTCTGACAATCAGAGACTTGGAGCATTTTTTCATGTGTTTCTCTGCCTTTTGGATCTCTTCTGTGGTAAATATTATGTCCATGTCCTCCCCCATTTTGGGATGGGGTTATTTGTTGTCTTGTTGTTGAGTTTGGCAAGCTCTTTATATATGTTGGTTATTAAACTCTTGTCTGATGTATAGCATGTAAAGATCTTCTCCCAGTCTGTGAGGAGTCTCTTGGTTTGGGTAGTACTTTCTTTTGCTGTGAAGAAGCTTTTTAATTTGATGTAGTCCCATAGGTTTATACTTGCCTTAGTCTTCTTTGTAATTGGATTCGTTTCATTGAAGATGTCTTTAAAATTTATGTGGAAAAGAGTTCTGCCAATATTTTCTTCTAAGTATCAGATAGTTTGTGGTCTAACATCCAAGTCCTTGATCCACTTGGAATTTTGTATTTGGTGAAATACAGTGGTTCAGTTTCATTCTTCTGCATGTTTCAACCCATTGTTTCCAACACCATTTGTTGAAGAGACTCTGCTTTCCTCATTTAATAGTCTGAGCCCCTTTGTCAAAGATCAGATGTCCATAGGTGTGGGGGCTCACTGAATTCAAGTTCTTACATTGCAAGAAATAAGCTTCTTCTTTTTTCTTTTTTTAAACTTCTTCAAACTTTATTTATTTTATTTAATAGGACAAAAGAGATTAGGGTGATGGGTGATGGAGAAAAGAGAGAAAGAAAGATAACTGTAATGTTGCTCCACTACTTATGAAGCTTTTCTCCTGCAAGTGGGGACTGAGAACCCAAACCTGGGTCTTTGCTAACACATGCACTTAACCAGGTGTGCCACCACCAAGCCAAACTCTGATTTTTTTTTTTTATAACCACCCATACTATGTCACTCAACTACAACAGAACAAACAGACTGAGACATATAAGTTGGTAGCTATGACCACAGAATGTGAGCTCAGACCTACAGGGATGCAGAGGTTACATAGGCTCCTGTGTTGCCTATGGGCCCCAGATCAAATCAATGGGGTTTACAGTTAACAATATTCATATACTTTCACCATGTTTGGAAGCTACTCTCTTCCCTGATCCATCTTTCTTGTCCTTTTTCCAACTATGACACCATCTCCCCAGACAATAACTTGGGTCCACTTGCATATTAGATGTCAGGCGAGGGCAAAAACTAGTAGGGTCATGGGCCCCTTGGAATATACCTAAAATAGACCTACCAGCTTTTTCCAAAATGAAGACCCTAAATATTCATCTGCAATATTCTTGCCTTTAGGTTCATGATTAGTTAATAATTTGTTCTGCTTTATATCTTATCTTTTTTTCAGCCACCAGATTCCCTGGGCAGATGCCAACCAGATTTCCCTAGGTGAGATGACCCCCACCAATGTGTCCTGGAGCCTCACTTCCCCAGATCCCTGCCCTACTAGGGTATGAGAAGAGACAAGCTGGAAGTATGGATCGACCTGTCAACGCCCATGTTCAGCAGGGAAGCAATTACAGAAGCCAGACCTTCCACCTTCTGTACCCCACAATGATCCTTGGTCTATACTCCCAGAGGAATAAAGAATGGGAAAGCTATCAAGGCAGGTTGGATACAGAGTTCTAGTGGTGGTAATGGTGTGGAATTGTACCCCTCTTATCCTATGGTCTTGTCAATATTTCCATTATATAAATAAATAATAATAATATAATAAGCTGGTCTTTTTCCCTGTCCTTTAGGTCCCCTCCACTATAGAACCCAAAACAAAAAACAAGTACATACTGAAGGCACCAGCACTCTCCATCTCCATTTTTATGTTTGTTATTCATACATCAGCAGCACATTCCAGGCACAATTCTAAGCACTTGACATAGTAAATCAATGAAAAGTTTCTTTCCTTATATGGGAAACTAGGGAATATTATGCATGTACAAACTATTATATTTACTGTTGAATGTAAAACATTAATTCCCCAATAAAGAAATAAAATAATTTTAAAAGCATACAAAAAAAAGAGAAAAGTTTCTTTCTTTACACTTTTCATGGCACCATCATTAATGCTAATGAACTCTTGATTGTCTTAAGCAAACCAATGCTATCATAATTCTCTAGATTTAGAAAAGTCTGCATACCATGTTCATATGCAAGTTTTCTCATCGATCTCTTTATGGGGGGATAAGAATTAAGGCCATAGGAGACAAACCGACATCAAGTTAGAATGATACTAAATATTTCAAAGTACTGGTTAGTTTTGCTTTATTTTGACCACTTTGCTCATGATTAAATTCAATAAATTGTTTTCATGCTGTATAGATAAATACCCTAGAGTAGGATCCTCCTCATAGAATGTGTTTCCTTTTGACAGTAACTGACAGAAAGCTAAGGGAAGCAACTGAAACTAGAGGTGGGCAGAGGAGATGTAACTTGAAGTATTAAAAGCAGAGGCTCAAGGTCTGCTGTGTATCTTCACTGGGCACCTGTGTATATCACCCTGTTTAGTCCACTCTTTACTCTCAGCTTTGCCCCTCTGCTCAGTCCTCTTCCTTTCCAACCTTCTGTATATATGAAATAAGCCACATTTTCTAGCCAACAAGTTTCCTACTTCTGAGCATCTGCAGCGTAGAATTCTTTCCTAATGCCATACCATTAAAAAAAAAAAAAGCCCTGTTTAACTAATAAAATGCTGATGTGCTACAACACCTGAGAGAAATATAGGTGACGGTGGCAGTGGTGGTGGTGGTGGTGGTGGTGATAAAAACAGCACAGATTACTGAGGTCTTAGTAATTTGGGGGTTCCTTACACTAAAAACTCATTTAGTTCCATGACAGTTCCTGGAACTCTGTGTTTTCATCATTTATAGATGCTTCTTCACTTTAATGAAAGGCAGTAAGTTGCCCAAGATCAACAGAATGGAAGAACCAGAATTTGAACCAAGTCACTCTGACTTTAAGAGCCTAGGTTAACTTACAGCAAGAGTAGACTAGGAGTAGAGGCAAAATAACCAGTTATGTTGAACAGATATGGTTAAGCAGGTTAAAATTATAGTTGCCTATAGACTATATATATGGAAACGTCTGCAGACTTTTACCACACTTCACCTAACATATTTATCTTCACTAGCCCTAGAATCCCATTCACATTTATTCTCTATTTTGTTCCAATCATCCCCCACCCCACTCTTTATTTTCAAATGCCCATCCCTTTATTGCAGCCAAATTTTGTTCATTCTTCACTTCAGTTTCAAAAGACTTATAAATCACATATGAAATACCATGATTTTGACTAAAACTCAAAAAATAGCAAAAAATATCCTTCAAGTCCTAAGAATTGATACATAAAGTTTCTATATGGTAGAGAGATTGATACCCCAAATTATTATTATGTTTTCTTTTAAAGATTTATTTAACAGTTGAAAAAGAGAAACACCAGGCCAACAGATCACGTATATAAACCCACGGTCTCAGTCACCCACAGCATGCACTCTACCCACTGAGCCACCTCCCCAGCCATCTCCACATACCCTCTGCCTCTCCTCCATTGCTCCAGTACATGAAACATTGTAGAAAAATCAATATGGAATAGGGCGGTGCAACTGCACACTTAAGATGGTGTGCTGCTTTGCTATGTGCTCAACCCAGGTTCAAGTCTAGTCTCCACTGCATTAAAGAAAAATTTAGTGCTGTAATCTCGACCTCTCTCTCCAAAATCAAGGGGGGTGGAGGGAAGAAGGGAGGAAGGAAGGAAGGAAGGAAGGAAAGAAGGAAAGAGAAGGGAAGAAAGAAATGCAATATGCAATGATCAGCAGTAATACTATGTAATGTATGCCCATAGATATGATTAAAATAGAATAAGAAAAAAACAATTCAGAAAAAAAGGAAAATTCTCTAAACTGAACTCAATATTTTAACTTTGAACAAGATGAAAGAGGAAAATACAAGTTATAACCAGAACATACTCTGCAACATATAATTATTTAATCTTTGTAAAGATTTCTAACAAAGTTTTACACCAAAGACTAAGAACCAATTAGAATGAGTCCAGAAGACTTTCATTCTTCATTCGATAATCGTCTTGAGTTGACACTGCACTTGACTGTCCTAGATATCAGAGATACTGTGATCAATAAGACACGACTGTTATAAATAATGAACTGGACTTGAGATTTAAAATAAATAAATAAATAAATAGGAAGTCGGGCAGTAGCACAGCAGGTTAAGCACATGTGGTGCAAAGCGCAAGGACGGGCATAAGGATCCCGGTTCGAGCCCCCGGCTCCCCACCTGCAGGGGAGTCGCTTCACAGGCGGTGAAGCAGGTCTGCAGTTGTCTTTCTCTCCCCCTCTGTCTTCCCCTCCTCTGTCGATTTCTCTCTGTCTTATCCAACAACAACAACATCAATAACTACAACAACAATAAAAAGACAACAAGGGCAACAAAAGGGAAAATAAATAAATAAAATAATAAAAAATATTTTATAAAAATAAATAAATAAATAAATGAACCTTTCTCTAGATAAATAATAATGTATAGATTCATAGGCCTGGTGCTAGGAGCAGTTTTCTTTCAACACATAAATGTTACTCTCACCTATCTTAACATCTTTTTTCTAATTCATCAGATAACACCAACATTCCTGGATAATAAAATCATCTAAATACCTGCAACAGAAAGCCACTGGAGGGTGTTAAACAGGGGACAGAAGGGGGAGGTGTGATCTAACCATACCCAGATTCAGTTGGGGTTTTGGTCACCAAAAAAAGATAGAGAAACCAGGCTAGAAAGATGGTGCATCGGCGTAGGCAAAAGGTAAAGTGTCTGGACATGGTGGCTGAGATGATGGGGCTACCAAGACCCAGCATCTATTGTAGATAGTAGAAACATAGAACATGCCAAGCGTAGGATTCTGTGTAGTGTACAATTATAAATGAATGAAATAATTAGCTGAAGTCAAAAAATATGATGGGGGAAAATTAGATGAAATAGGTAGAGCAGGGTATGTGAAATCAAGGATTCTCTTTTGAACTTGTGGAGTATGAAGATGCATTTGGCATACAAACAGAGAAGTAAGATGACTATCTGCCAGGTGGTGGTTTACACATTACCATGTGCCATCTTCTTCGGTGGGGCTAAAGCTTCACAAGTGGGGGAGCAGTACTGTGGGCCTCTCTCTCTCTCTCTCTCTCTCTCTCCCTCCCTCCCACCCACTCCTCCTTCCTGCCCACTATTCTCTGTCTTTCAATCTCTGTCCAAAAATAAGAAGAAAAAAAAAGGATACTGAGAATGGAGGAGTCCTGTAGTTACTAAGCACCAACAATAAATCCAGTGGCAAAGAAAAAAAAAAAAGATAAAGGTTTCCCATCTATGGCTAATGAAAGCTGGAGCGATGAATTTGCAAGTCAAGTCAGTGCAGAGATGACATCTTTGAAGCCACAGAGCTGGATGAGTGCCTAGGAAGAGCTCACAGCTAGGGGCTGGTCTGGGACAGGAGCCAAGTCACACCAAAATCTCGAGGAGTAGCAGCCAGCAAAAAATGCTCTCAGAATGTTAAAACCACTTCCTCACCTTTTCTTCAGGCCCTGCTCTAAACCAGGAGAGCCAGAAGCACATCTCTAACCTCTTAAGAACAGCGTGGGAAGGTCCAGAGAACTTCAAGAAATGTGAAGGAGAAAGTGAAAACCCTGTCATGGGAATATTACAGGAAACAATTAAGGCTACCTAGTCTGGTCTCAAGGAAATCAATAGGGATGTGCTGATATAGCTACTGTCTACTGATTCCCAGCATAATTAAATGCAAAGCCTACTTTTTATCCTTCCATTTTGAAAGTCCAAGCCAAAGTTCAACAAAAATGGAAAGTAAGTTGTACAACTGTACATTTCAATCAGACGTGATATAATCGGGCATGTGGAGAAACACTTAAAAGACACCAAAACTAGGAGCAGATGATGGATAGCCCTGGGCCAGACCCCAGTAGCTCGATGTACATGTGAGTGTGGGCAAGCCCCTGACTGCTCTGTGCCCACACTTGTAACCAGCAGTAATGTGCAATACCTCTTTGCCTGTACAGAACTAATTTGTGAAGAACTGAAAATAAATCCACATCTGCAGGGCACACACGCTGATCTGTTTCTACCTGGGATGGTGTTTCTATGATGACTCATTCATAACACTGCCCTCTGGTAGCCAGTCACAGTATGGGAGGTGGGCGTGGAGCTGAAGGGGACATAGACTAACACCAACTGCCTGTGTAGGACCATGGTACAGCAGACCCTTCGTTGGAGCAATGCGGAAAGGTTCACATTCCAGAACCTATATATTATGCACATGAAATGTGTGTGAAGTCCTTCCCTTTGGCTGGACTGCAGTCCCCAATTACTCAACCACTAACCTGGGTGTCTCAGTAAAGACAGGCTGTGCAGGTGATAATATCTACAGTCAGTTGACATTAAGAAAGGGAAATTACACTCCATGATTTGAGCAGATGTAATAAAAGTAGCTGAAAGAGTAGAGCTTGCCCTTTTTCCTGAAAAAGAACAGATTTCACGGTGTACTGCAAAGTCCAATGGTGTCATTAGATCCCATAACTGTATTCCGTGTGTGTGTGTGTGTGTGTGTGTGTGCACGCACACGCACACGCACACACACACACACACACACAGAAAAGATAGATGAGAGCTGGGCAGTGACACATTCAGCTGAACACACTCAGGGCCCTGGTCCCCACCTGCAGGGGAGAAAGCATCAGAAGCAGTGAAGCAATGCTGCAAGTATCTCTTTTTCTCTCCCTTTCTATCTCCCTCTTCCCTCTCAATTTCTCTCTGTCTCTATTCAATTAAATAGATGAAAATAACTTTAAATAAAGGGATGGATAGGCAAATGTATGCTACTTGTTCTCTTTCTCCAGTATAACTCCAAGTAACATACATCATTTTTCTCCATAGAAAAGGAAATCAAGCTTATGTAAATGCCTGGTACTGAAGCAAAAAAATTACTTGTCTCCCTAGCAGTTAAGTGAAAAGCTACTCCTCTCTCACTTGAGAGGCAAAGATCAGATAACTGTTAACTGCTGATGAAGATCTGAGTCCAAGAATCTCTCCCTCTCATAAATATGCTCACTACACTTGCCAAATCTAAATTTTAATACCAAGTTCTTATGGTCTTCCTTTCTGATAGAACCAGCAATACCTCTAAGTTAAATCCAATGTAAAGAAAGAGATACAAACTCTAGTGATGCTGCTGCTTTTAACCCTTGGTTTTACTTTTTTAAGTTCAGTCTCTTACATTCTTCCCTCAGGATCTCCTAGGTATAAGGTGAAATGGTATGGACCTACAAACCATGGAAACAAAGTTTGAGTGATTTCAAAGAGCAAATGTCAGCTAGCTCAGCTCTCTACCACACCTGCTCCCCATGTGTAAAGAAGATTGATGACTCACTATCCCTCCCAATAGGAAATGCAGGTAGGAAAAAGATAGCATTCTTTGGCCGGTCAGGTGACCCAGATGGCAAAACCAAGAGCTTCATCTATACAAAACATCACACTGGGTTAAAGAGTCCATTCTTCCAGTAGAGAAGCACAGTGAAGAGCACTGGAGTAGTTTTGCAGCTCTGTACATCTAGGGAAGCTAGACTCAAGAATGTGGCCCTTACAACATTCCTCCTCACCTTCTGTATTTAAAGTGGACCACAGTTTCTCTTTAAATGGGCCAGAATCTTCAAGTGTACGTTCATTCACTCAACACCGGGTGTTGAGTGCTTTGAGCACAACTAAAATAAATCAGGCCAGATTTTATACTTGAGGATTTGGAAAGAAGCTAAGTGCATCTATTACTGTAACACAAGTTGGCATAAAATATACAAATTAAAATTCTACAGGATTTGGGGCATAATTAGACATAGTGAGGGTGATGGGATTAAAAAGATGAAGAAAAAAGTAATGGCATGATATACTGAGAGCTTATGCCCCTGGGAGACTGCCACCAAACTAACATCTCCTTGTTATTTATATGTTTAGTTGCCACTAGAAAAGTAATTAATCAGAACACAATTTTGATACTGTCTATAGGGAAATCACCAAAGAAAAGAACTGCAACATAGCTTGTGTAGTAATTTGTGTCACTTTGCATATTGCTGCTTTGCTACAGCTGATAAACTTGGAATGAGAAATACTAGTAAATTGGGACTGAGGTGATAGCATGGTGATGATGCAAAAAGATTTTCAAGCCTGAGATCCCAGGTTGAATCCCCAGCATCACCATAAGCAGAAGCTGAGTAGTTATCTAAGTTTTTATTTCAAAGTTACATCTCCATAAGGGCCATAAAAATAGCTCACTTGGATAGTGGACTCCCTTACCATGTATACCACCCAGACTTGAGCCTAAACGCCACTCAATAGAGAAAGCGTCTGTGTTATGGACTGTTTCTCCTCTCCCCACCCCTCCCCACACTTACCCCTTTCCTCTCTTTCTATCTGAAAGTTAGTCCAGTGTGGTGAAGTTCCCGCGATGCCTGGTGGTAATGATGATGATGATGATGGTGATGGTCAGTAGCTCACCTGGTAGAGCATACACATAACAATGCACAAGAAGCCAGATCTAAGCCCCTTGTCCCCACCTGCAGAAGGAAAGCTTCACAAGTAGTGGAGCAAAGCTATAGGTTTCTTGCCTATCTGTCCCCCACTATAGGAAGGAAGGAAGGAAGGAAGGAAGGAAGGAAGGAAGGAAGGAAGGAAGGAAGGAAGGAAGGAAGGAAGGGAGGGGAAATCAGAGAAAGAGATAGAGAAAGAGGGGAAGGAAGGAAGAAAAAAAGAAATGACTGCTGGGAACAGTGGAGTCATGAAGGCACTAAGCCCAGCAACAACCTTGATGGCAATAATTATTTTAATTCAAGTAATAGTAAATTAAAACTACTATCTTCAAAGAGACAGGGTCAGAGACCATACAGGGCCTTATGTAATTCCAACTTAGCATGCTGGCTCCAAATTAATACAGACTTCCATACAGTTCACAAGTGACAGGCTTTATGATAAATAGAGTGCTTCAGTAGAAATGCTATTAAATATATGTGAAGCCCTGAACAGATGGCATTTATAATAGATATCTGATAACTGATCACCATTTAGTAGTGTCTAGCCCATGATCACATCAAGGTTTCATGATTCTAGAATGGGGGAAAGAAGTATGAGCTAGATCTTAATTTCCCAAGCAGTCTGTCAAACAGCTGTTTCTTACCACTCTGAAAAAAAAAGTCAGTCATTCATCAAAGCTGTTTGGAGGAGACAGAAAGTAAATATATATTTAAATCTTTGGCAAGTTGAACCATAGACTACTCATTTTTCAACCTACTTATTTTGAAAACTCCATGTTTCCCATATGACTGAAGGTCCCTTGCCTTACACACATTAGCTTTCACCATGCGCGGCTAATGAATATTCAGCTTCAGGGTTAAGGCCCCTTTGGAGCCACGTGACCTAAAGAAAGCCACTGAAATCAACAATTTATAGGCAGGGTCAGCAAAAAGGACAGCTTCAAAAGCAACCACATAAATATTTTGAGTAGAAAATGCCAGAGTAAACCATGACTTGAAATTTGGGTCATCAGGACAGAACAAGAAAGGCCAAGGGTAAGGACACAGAAATCACAAAATCAATGAAAAGTCTAAGTGTTTGGTGCTTTTGAAGAGACAGAACAGGTGTATTATTTAGCAATCTGTGGGTCAAGAATTTTGTCCTAATCTACTTCAAATGCAGTTATTTTTAAAATGTATTTATTTGGAGAGTGAGAAAGAGTGAGAAGAGAGCAGGAGAAAGAGAGGGGGCTGCTCCGTTCTGGTCTAACATGGTGCTGGGAATTGAGCCTGTAGCCTCTGGAATCTCAGGCATGCAAGTTAGTGCTCTACCCGGCTAAGATGTCTCTCTAGGCCAGCTAACCAAAACAGTGCATGTTCTAAAACTAGAACTGTATGTCATCAGCCAGTCACTAATACAGGGTACCTGGTTACAAACTGGTGGGGTGCATTTCCCAACAAAACAAGCAAGTAGCTTTCCTGGACTAGAAGGTAAACATACACTCATATACAAGTCTCCTCTAAAAGAAGCTCTGGAGATTAAAACACAGTGGCTTCCACAGTGGGAAAACAACAACAACAAAAGCCAGGAGCATATGGATTCAAACACCATCTGTAAATTCATTTGAAAGAGCTAGTAATCAACCCGCAATCTATAAACACTGACACAAAGGTATTCAGTCCAGATTCTGCAGGGCAATCATCTTAATAAATCAAGTTTACTTTAACAATGTTCAGCTGACTGCATTTCACTTTGTGAGCTCTGCTAAATGACACACACTAACAACAGCACCTACAACGAATCTAAACAGCACACACCAAGAGATCTGCAAGTAACTGCCAACCAATGTCACACAGAGTATGAACTCTACAAGTGCTGGGCTGGTCAGTCCTTCAAAAGGCAGTGTGTCAGACTACCTGCTCAGACTAGATAGCATTTACCAGCAATATGACCCAGAATAAAATTATTTGACTTCTACTTGCTGAAAAATGAAGATGCAACTGAGCTAGTTAAAACTAGAGGATGTGTGTGGCGGGGGGGGAGGGCGGAATGACAACACATAAAACCATTTTTAGCACACAAAGATATTTTCCCCAGCTATTTTAGTAAATCTTAATCTAGGAACTGCTGTGAGGGGATTTTGTAAACATGCAGTCCTTCATCTGTTGACTAGAAGTTAATGGAATCATCCTCAGTGGGCCTAACGTAGTCAGCTGAGCCTCGAGAAGGACCTGTGTTCTTCCTGATCAAACACACTCAGAAAAGCAGCTGAACTTTGCTTTCCTGACTGCCTATGGGCACTAACTGCAGTTTCCACCCAGGAGTTCCAGAAAGCTGGAGAACTCACCCTCTGGACGGCCTGCCTCACAGACTCACATAGCCAGGCTTCCTAGTCACAGAAGGCAGTTCCTTATAATCCTCTTAATATCTTTTGCTGGTTCTGTTTCTCCAGTGAAGCCCTGACTGACATGGGTTTGTCTGTTGCAAAGGTCAAATACAGAAATGTATAAAATGCCTAAGATAGTTTCTCAACTTAAACAGTGAGGGTAAATCACCTGCAATGCAGATTCTTAGTTACCAGGCAGGTCTGGAGGAGGCCTAGAAACCTGCACTTCTAACAAACTCACCACTGATGATAAAGACCACGGGTCAATGGGCACATTCTGATGTGCAAGAGATGTTCTAGACCAAAATATACACTAAGTAAATGCCAGCTTTCTCTCCCACATGATCTCTTTGTTCTTGCAACTTTCAGATTTTTTTATGGTTTATTCTTACTTTTTTTAAAAAGATTTTATTTATTTTATTAATGAGAAAGATAGAGAGATAGAGAGAAAGAAAGGGCCAGACATCACTCTGGTACATGTGCTGCCAGAGATTGAACTCAGGCCCTCATGCTTGAGAGTCTAGTTCCTTAACCACTGCGCCACCCCCCAGACCACTTATTCTTACTTTTGAACTAGCTAATACATTTGAAATATACAATGCACTACCAACTCTCTTGAACTCTCATTGTATATAAGAGACCATAAGGAGAATTAAAATAGAAAAAAAATAATTATGACAAATCATAAATAACACCCTCTCATACCTCCTGCCCAGATCTAAGCACTTCTCACAGAAATCTATACAGCTACAAATCCAATGGCAAGACCAAAAAGACTACCTGACAGTAAAGTAAGGCAAAATGACTACTTACAGGGTCCAAAACAAAACACAGTTAAATAACAGAAATAATGTAATACATTCTCTGGGCACAACAAACACATTTCTGACCTGTCTGGCTGAAAGATGGGCTGTCTGTCTCCCTGAGGCATGGCTTCAGGAAAAGCTAAAACAGCTCCTGTGCTGAGACCCTCACCAGATGACTCTTAATATTCTATTATAGCAGCTTTGTTATGCCGGTTTGAGGTTTTGGTGCCTTTGGGAATAAAATATCCTGGGGAATGGAGATGTGAACTTCAGAAATTATGATGCTGATGCCCAAGACCTCCCATCATTCAACCTACTGTTCTTATCATCCCATAAAACAACACATTCTGAAGATATCATGGCCTCCCTATGTCAACCCAATGGCCACACAAGTCCATCTAATAATTATGGCATAATCCCTCTACAATTCTGGACACTGGGCACTACCAACTCCTTTCTTGGTCTCTGTGACTCCGACGACATCACTGTGACTTCTACCTCTGTGCATACAGCTGCTTTAAGTCTCCTTTTTCCAGTTCCTCTCCCCCTGTCAAGTACCTTCCCCAGTCTGATCCCTAGATCCCCCCTACCCCCCTTATCCATTCCCAGGTTAGTTTTTCATTGCTGTTGGTGATTCCCAAGCCATCTCCACTTCCGAACTCCTGACCCTTACAGTTCTCTGACTTTAACACACCTTAACTCTATCAGCAAGGATTTATTCTCAGTGACCCATTCAAGCTTACTGTCACTCTCTCTAAACCTACATATCTTTTGCATTCTGTTTGGAAACCTAGGCAGGAGTCCACCTTTCTTCCTTGCCTAATACTTATTCATCTTCTAAGATCCAGACACACCAGCTCTACCAGGAAGTCTCCCTTAACTGGCCTCCACCTGGGGAAAGCTCCAGTCCATGTGGTCCTTACATACATGTCCACTGCTGCCCCCATCACAGAGCATCATCACTGAAAAATAGATAATCCAAGCACTGGGTTCTCACCTTCAACTTTTACTTGAAGGCATTTCTTATAAATACAAGTCTGTACTTGTTTATGCAACTATTTAACCTGTCACTTGTAGTAAACTTTTGGCTTCAAAAAAGTTAGGGACCAACTATCTTGTTCAACACACGCAGAGGTACACCTAGTACCTGAGACACTATGTATGGCTGATTTGTGTGGCAGACAGGTTCTCCTGAGGATAAGAAACTGACTTTAATTTCAATATCCCTAGCTCACAGTAAGTAGCTGATAAATTCTGGCTAGCTGAAAAAGAGAAGGATGAACACTGGGTGATCTCACTCATAGGCAGAACTTAAGAGACAAGGAGAGGAAGGGAAAGCACTTGGACTAGGTGTGGTGTATTTTACCGAAGCAAGGGTCTCTGGGGTAGGAGGGAAGTGACGGGATGGAAGGGTATTAAGATCCCAGTGGAAAATGCTCTTGAAGGCAGAAAGTGTTTTATAGACACCTGGTATGTGTTAACAACTGTACTGTTAATTCATTAACCCCCAATAAAATAATTTAAAAATGGTTGATTGAATGCTTACTAACATAAATAAAGTAGTGTTGCTTGTAGTCAATGAGCAAGCTTCAAATGTTCCAGAGCATTGGTTAGTCAAATATCTTCAGCCACATCAATTCCAGGGTGCTCTCCACAGATGCTGTCAGTAGCCTTATACCAACCCCATGCACCCCAAGCTACTGTTAATGCCAATGGACATGATAGTGAGTCCATTTGTCTTGGAAGTGGCTGCCAGTGAGTACATAAATGCTTGGAGACATACAAAAAGTGTCTCTTCATAGCATCAGGCTTTATTACACCATCAGATAAAAGTAAATTCCCTGAGGTAAGCTATTTGGACTAGAGGAAAACCTAGAATCTCTTCTTTATTTACTTTCTCTGGATTTCTGTACACATACCATGCTCAAACTTTATAGAGATTTCATCTTAAATACAGTCCTGGAACCGAGAAAGAAGAGCTTTTCAAAGTTCCCCATTACAGACAGTTTTATGCACCTCAGATTTTTTTTTTTAATGAAACACTTCCCACTCGTACAGGGGAATTCCACATCCTTTCATCCAGAGCCTGAGGAGATGGTGAGCACCGTATCAGCGCAACACACCTCACTAGCTACTGGCACTTGGTATTAAAGTGAAGAGGCCACTACAGGTGCTTTTTCTGTGGAGAGCCAGATGTCAAGGAAAGGCAAGAATGCAAATTATCCAGAGGGGGCACTTTCACACAGTGGGAACAACTATATTTTCATAACTATATTTTCCTAAGTTATATTCTCAAGAAGTTTTGCTTTGCTGTGTTCAAAACCGGCACACCAGACAAGATTAAGAAATCAACAAGAGCAGCAAAAAGGAAATAAATAAATATTAAAAAAAAAAAAGAAATCAGCACTTCACCATTCTCATTTGCCATATGTACTTTATAGATAACTGGTTGGCCCCATGTGGTAGATGAGAAAAGTGAACTACAGCAGGTCCTGGGAAAGAAAAAACAAAAACAAATAAGCAAACAAAACAGCTGATTGTGAACGAAATGACATTTAAAAACGTGCTTTTCTTATCTATCTTTTCACTTAAACACCAAATCCTAGATAATTTCTGGAGGAATGTGTAAGCAAGGCCATACCTTCTATCCCCTCAAACATGCAAATTAACAGAAGCTGCGAGAAGGAAAATATCTTTGAGTAGCTACTATGCGCCGCACCCATTGTAGGTGCTCTACACAGAGTACCACACTTAAGGCCCAAAACTAATCCTATAATGGGTTCAATAGAGCCCACTCTCCGAAATTCACGTGGACATGAGGCCTCAAAAGTAACAGGGTCACAGCAGGCGTGATTCATTACATTTAGGTGATGTCATACTGGACTAGGGTGGACCCTTAACTCAGTGATAGGGATCTTTATAAAAGAGGTGAGGAAACAGACACAGAGAGAAGACAGCTATATAAAGATAGAAACAAGAGATTGGTATGATGTTTCCACAAACCAAAATGCCTTGTCACCAGAAAATGAAAGGAAAAGGAACACACCTAAGGAAACTCGCTTCCAGCAAAACGTAAAAACCTCCCAGGGCATCTTGATGGGGCAGATAAGATGAGCAGTGTTAAGAGCAGACTACAGGACAGTCTCCTTTGATGTGAGTTGAGTGATTGATCTCAATCTGCAGAAGGCTCTTCTCTGGCTCCTGTTCTCTTTAACTTGTTTTTTTTAAACCTATAATTTGGATCGAAATTTAGGTATGTGTGAGTTAAACATCTACTCCTTTCCTTCAGTCTTGTATTGTGGGAAGTATCCGCAATCTCATTCCCTGCCTTACTGTATGCTTTGTAGGCATTTTCTGGAAGCCTGCACCAACAGTTTTGTGTTTAACTGGGGAGGATGGGAAGGCGTGTGTGTGTCCAATAAATATTTGTTAAATTAGACAGCAGGAACCTCACATTTCCACTATAGAGCCTGTATTTCCCCCAGTCCTGGAACCTTAGGGTGGGGCACACTTTCCTGCATGCTTCTCTCAATTCATATCAAATAATATTGCATCCGCCGATCACAACCTAATCAACGCAATGAGTGCCGCCTCAGTATGCTTCACTTCAGACTGTGTCCAGAGACTTCAGGTGTGGAATGACAACCCTTCAGCTTCATTACTCGGGTGAGAACTTTCCTTTTATAGTATTCTCTAATTTCATTCCAGGTGGTTCACTTCCTAACAAAGACCCAAAACCTAGATATAGACCAGGTCCCCTGAGATAGAGCATATGTTCACACGTATGCATAAACTAGGGCAAAATAAATACCTAAAAGCAAAAGTACACAATAGTCTGTAGTGAGTACTCCCCAACAATTCATCTGCACTACTCCAGCCTTAAGGTCCATAACTGTTCAACAATTTGTTTGGCTTTGTATATTAACTCTCTTTTCAGCCACCAGGTTCCAGATGCCACCATGATGCCGACCAGACCTCCCTGGACAGATGACCTCACCAATGTGTCCTGGAGCTCCGATTCCCAGGAGACCCACCCTACTAGGTAAAGAGAGAGGCAGACTGGGAGTATGGACCGACCAGTCAACACCCATGTTCAGCGAGGAAGCAATTACAGAAGCCAGACCTTCTACCTTCTGCATCCCACAATGACCTAGGGTCCATATTCCCAGAGGGATAAAGAATGGGAAAGCTATCAGGGGAGGGGGTGAGATATAGAGATCCGGTGGTGGGAATTGTATGGAGTTGTATCCCTCCTATCCTACGGTTTTGTTAATGTCTCCTTTTTAAAAATAAATAAATAAATAAAAATATTTGTTAAATTAAATTAAATCATATGAGGTCAAGTGACAGAAACGAGGACTGCACACTCTGGAAATAAGAGATGTTAAAAAATGACAATTGTTTTCACATATTGGAGGGATGATGAGATTTAAGCTCTGAAGTTCAGAGGTAGAACTGGAACAACTAGTGGAAAAAACAGTGAGTTGATTTCTTCCCAGTGCAAAGAAACTTTAACAATTTATATCTGCTGGCAAAAAAAAAAAAAAAAGGAGAAGAAGAAGGAGGAGGAGGAGGAGGAAGTGAAGGAAGAGGAGGAGGAGTAGAAGGAGAAGGAGAAAGAAAGGAAGGAAGGAAGAAAAAGATAGGAAGAAAGAAAGAAGAGAAAAAAGAATGAAGTGCGTTCTCCCATTGCTGATCACTGGGGCCTCTTTAGAAAGGATTCCTGCTCTAAGTAGAAGAATAAATTGAATGCTGTCTTCAAATCCCAAGAGACTGATAAGCCACACTGCTTAGTGTTCAGTCCTTTTTCTTCAATTACCATGTTCCATAGAAGTTGATACATGAAGCTTTCTACCTTATATAAAACAGGAATATACCTGCAAAAGAAAAATCTTTTCTTTTCCTGGCCTTGTATGTAACCCAATTACACTTGTTACCCTTAACCTGGGTAATAGGAGTCAACATAAAAACTCCTCCAAGAGCAAAGGCAGTATCTGACATTCAGCTCTCTAGAATCTGAGTGGGCTAGGTTCTTAATCCTATCTATTTGCAAAGGAGCAGCCACCAATAGGGGGGGGGGGGTGATTATCTCTGGTGCTTGAGAGCCCGTGTGCATTTAGTTTCACTCTCAGCCCAGGTAACAAGCACATGTGTTGCCTGGCTGTGAAGTAGAGATTGACCAATAGGGAGGCCTGCCTAGCAGAGTAAGAGGGAAAACACTGGAGACCACAGCTAGTTATGTCCCTATTCCTATCCTGCTCACTATTGTCTTGTCAGGTGCCTCAAGGAAGGCAATGTTGCAATATGACAAAGCTGAAAGGAGCGATGGGGAAAATTTATGTATGTCTCTTTCTCTCCCTCTGTCCCTATAGCTCTCAGCTGGAATAGTGGAGTTGGTAAGAATACAAATAGCTGGGGCCGAGTAGTGGTGCACCCAGTACAGTGTACATGTCGCAAAGTGCAAAGGCCCCATTTACAGGGGGGAAACTTCACAAGCAGTGAAGCGGTGCTGCAAGTGCCTCTCTTTCTCCCACTCTTTTTTCTCCTTCCCTCTTAATTTCTCTGTCTCTACTGCAAAAAGTAAACAAATAAAAAATAAAGCAAATAGCCCCTACTTGTGACTAGCCCTTACTAGCCAATGGCCTTGAAGACATACTTAACCTCTCGAGCCCATTTCTTCATTTGTAAAACGAAACTGATCGCTGTTACCTTGAGATTCAATAAGGCTCTGGCACACAAATATTATCACGGACAAATGTAGTACTGGTTTGAAGGTTCCACAAGCTTTCATTTGTGGACACGTGTGGTACCTGAGGAGTCAATGTGTCCATGGGAGTGAATTCAGAGGTGAGAGGAGAAGGCAGTGTGATGCCAAGCAGCAAAGAGCTCAAATAGGCGGCATCTAAGGGCAGAGCAATGCAGAAGGGAATGCTCACCAGCAAGGGTGCAGAAGTTCCAGAACCAGAAAACTTCATCCACTAGCAGACACACAGAAGTGGTTTGATTGATGGGAGCCCCGAGTATCAGTATAAAAGAGTTCTGAGGGGAGTCAGGCAGTAGTGCAGCAGGTTAAGTGCATGTGGCGCAAAGCGCAAGGACTGGTCTAAGCACCTGGATCCTGGTCTGAGCACCCCCGCTCCCCATCTACAGGGGAGTCACTTCACAGGCGATGAAGCAGGTCTGTTAGGTGTCTGTCTTTCTTTCCCCTTCTCTGTCTTCCCTTCCTCTCTCCATTTCTTTCTGTCCTATCCAACAACAACGATAATAATAACTACAACAATAAAACAACTAGGGCAACAAAAGGGAATAAATAAATTTATTAATTTTTTTAAAAGTAAACAAAAAAAGAGTTCTGAGGAGTGGCAGGGTGGTGGTGCATCTGGTCGAGTGCACATGTTACAATGCACAAAGACCCAGGTTCAAGCCCCCGATCCCCACCTGCAGGAGGAAAGCTTTGCAAGTGGTGAAGCAGTGCTGTCAAGTGTCTCTCTGGCTCTTTCCCTCTCTATCTCTTCCCTCTCGGTTTCTGGCTGTTTTTAGCCAATAAATAAATAAAGATTTTGAAAAAAAAAAAAAAAAGAGCTAAAGGGAAACCCTTCCCCCTAAAAGTAATAATAATAATGCCCCCCCAGGCAGCTGGACGAGGGGCTTAGGCCCTGCTATTCTGTGTCAAGACAGAGCATACAGAGAAGCAGGCCTGCATTTGCCAGCTGACTTAACTGACTTCACCTTTCAGCTTAGAACCAAGCCTGCTGCAATCCAATAATGAAGATCATCACAGAGCATTACTGAGTACAGCAGAACCTTTCTGCTCCAGTAGTGCTTTGGTCTGAGTGTGAACACAATGCCATCTTCATATGCAGTGAAGGGTAGAGCCCATAATTTCCACATTTTTTCTGTTCTTCATTAAGGTGGGTTTTTTTTTTTGCATTTTTATTAATGATTTAGTATTGATTTACAAAATTACAAGACAACAGGGGTATAACTCCACACCATTTCCATCACCAGAATTCTGGATCTCCAATCCCTCCATTGGAAGCTACAGTAGTTCTCCCAAAGTTGCAGATATGGGTTAACTATTATTTATTTCTACAGTTATCTATCTAACATTTGTATACATTTGCCCCTTATTTTGTTAAGGTCCCATCTTCTCTTCCTTTCCAAGTCACACATCCAGCTATTACTACATCCAAATGTCCTCCCTTTCTCCTCTTTCTCTGGTTCCTGATGAAGTTGGAGTTCAGAGTCCTTTGTCATCTTCCCCCTATCAGTTACCCAGCACTGGGAGTCCGTAATTTCCACAGAGGGCTTATGTTTAGGCTCCAGATGGAAGGGCCCATCCCAATACTTCCCACTTCAAGAGAATGGCTCAAGCTTGAGACTGTGTCCTCCTGTCTGAGACTTCTGGCCTAACTCAGCTTTTCCATTTTACTGATTTAAAAGAGCCTGGTTAAAGATTTATAATCCTGTCATTTTATCCCCTAGACAACTTATATGGCAGCCAACTTTAATGCCTGAACAGGACTAGTATTAGTCAGTCAACCGACTTATCTTGACTGTCCCACTACTGGTCTGCTCAGCATTTCTGAGACAGCAGAATGAGTATCACCTCCTAAATGCTTCCTCCTCCTGTACAGGTTATATTTGAAGCAGATAACCACTCCTGGTTACAGGAAAGCAAAGGGTCTTGTGCAGGGGGATAAGGTCTCTAAGGGGCCTGTGCTTGTTTTACCATCACTGGCAGGAAGCTTCAAGATTCTGTCTATACATCAAGCTGTCCCCTCACTATCTTTTCATCAGACACATAGTCCTCTTCCATATGCAAAAGATGGTCAAGGCTCTATTAAGCAAATTCCATAATCATATCAAATATGGAAGTGATGCAATGACGCAGGTATGTTTGCCAGGTCCTAAATTAACAATATGGTATTTTATGTGACCTCAGTGGACCATGATCCCCTGTAGTTCAGAACACGAGCCAACACACTTCCATGTAGAAACAGTGAATGCAGCAAAATTCAATTTACAGAGAGCTCCTGGGACACATGAGGTTCATTCGGAGCTAAGCAATAGAGATTGGTCTTAAAAATAAAGACTCTGCTATTCTGATCCCACAGATGCAGTTGTGTGTTTGGCTGAAGCACAGGAGGTGCCCAGGGACACGGTAATCAATAGCTAGTCACGCTGTGCCCATGTCTGCAATCTGTACAGTGACACTAAGTGTCCACAGCAAACAATGACAAACAGTAGAAAGAGTTATTAAGCAGGTTGACAATAACAGTGTGATGCAAACAGCAATGTTTTAATTACTTCATTGTTATCCATGATGGCTCTCCAAAGCCATGTTTTAAGTGACAAGTACTCTTTTCATAACTTCCCAATAAGAAATAAATATGGTCTTAAAAATCTCATAGTGTCCCCATTAAGGTTTACTGGTTCTCATCACTAATAAATAAACAGAGTCCCAACGTTCAGCAGCTTACAGAAGAATATGGGTTAATTCAGAATGAGTTGTAATGAAGTGTACAATGGAGTCACAACATCCTCATTGAAGATATAACTGCAAGAGCTACACTGATCTTCAGTTCATTCTAAGACACCTTTTTTTGTGCAGAAGAAAGCATGAATGTTCTCAGGAAAGTTGGAAGCATCCCTCAGGTTACAAAGGATGGGAGATGTCAAGAACAATAGGACCAACAACAGAAAGTAAAGACCGGGTCCTGGGAATCAATTTCTTCACAGTTGGGAACTAATTTCTTCACAGTCTCTCTGAGGTGACAGGGCCTCTCTACATTGTAATAGTTTTATGTTCAAGGGTCTTGGGCAGAAGAAGTCACTGCCAGGCCCAGGGAAAATGCCCATGATTCAATAGTGGAACAGACACAGAAAGAGCTCTTACATTCAAAGAACTTACAAGCAGTCAGAAGTGGGGTAGAGAGACCTTCTGGTAAGTGGTTTTATTTCAAGACAGACATGAATCACCTCCTTGAAAACTAGGAAAGAACTGGCAGTGTGGGGCCGGGTACTGGTGTCACTGGTTGAGGGCACACGTTACCATATGCAAGGGCCTGGGTACAAGCTCCCTACCCCCACACGCAGAGGGTAAGCTTTGCAAGCAGTGAAGCAGTGTTGCAGGTGTCTCTCTGACTATCTCCCTCTCTATTAACCCCTTCCTTCTCCATTTCTCTCTCTCTCTCCTATGAAATATAAGATTTTAAATAAAACAAACAAAAAATTGGCAGGATACATGGATTCAGACTGTGACAAGTCCTCCAATGGGATGAAAGACATAAAAGATTTGAAGTATTACTATTCTGGCCACCTGATGTCATGGAAATTTAACATCAGAAACCGATTCAAGCTGAGAACAAACACAAAGTCAGTGCGTCAGCACATCTGAGCTATGAACCACAATTTTTACCTATCGTTCAAGCTAACATTTCACAATGCGTTTTTCTTTATTGAGAACCATGAATAAAACACTACCGCCAACACAAGGCCCATAAAGACCTATATTTTATATGGTCACTCTACATTCACCTCAAAAAATGGGAACACTATGTGAAAAAGTACAGTTTTAAAATATAAGGGGGCCTCCAAAGAGCCCTTCAATAAAGAACTTCACAAAAGATCCTCAAAAGAATAATGTCCTTCTGGTTAATAAAAGCAATAGAAGTAAGAGCTTTTAAAATGATGGTGTTAAGTATAACTTGGCTTTTCTTGCCTGGTTCTATTTAATTTGAACAAACTAACTACATGTAGAACTTTTCCTTTCTTTTTTAAATTTTATTAGTGATTTGCTATTAATTTACAAAACTGCAAAGTATGGACATAATTTTACACAGCTCCCACCACCAGAGTTCACGTGTCCTCATTCCCTCCATTGGAAAAGGCAGTAGTTCTCCCAAGGTCACAGATACGGGCTAATTCTATACCTATGTTTATGTATATATAGTTTCCAATTTTTCAACAGTCCTGCCTCCACTCCATTTCTAGTTCACACCTACACCTATTACTACTTCCAAGGGTCTTCTCTTTCTTCCTCTTCTCTCTCAGATAAGCAAAACCATGCCTGAATTCCTCTGGTGTTTCCCAGATTCTCTTCTCTTTCATTGGTGGTATATACAAAAAAAAGACTCCTGGTGACAAATGCTTCATGTCTTTGTGGAATGGGGGTACAGAGCCCTCTGGTTTACTTCCCCTATCATTTATCCCTCTGGGAGTATGAACCAAAATTCTTTTTGGAGTTCAGAAGGAAGAAGTTCTACCTTCCATAATTGCTTCTGCTGGACATGGGCGTTGGCAGGTTGACCCATACCCCCCAGGCTGCATGTAAAACTTTTTCTATGAAGACACTGGACCAAGAGATAATAGTTGAAAAATACGGACTGTGCAGTATGGATGGGCATAATGCACACACACCAGTGAAGACACTATGAGGAAAACTCTAAGGTGTAAGATGCATAGGGAGAATGAAGGAAAAGAGGCAGAGAGTGGGGGGAGCGGTGTGTGTAGGTGAGGAGTCCCCAAGGTAAGGTGCATCTTATGTACTGTTGCAGCAGCATCAAGATGTGCTGTGAAGGGAGAGTAAGGCTAAGCAGCACTATGCCAGAGACTTAGGAAACAATGATGGAAAAGGAATGGCCACAAAAAAATATATAAACAGAGCCATAGATCTAGAGAGTGATAGATATAAAATCAACCCATACCTGTGACTTCGAGAGAACTACTACAGTTTCCAACAGAGGGGGTGGGGACCTTGAAAACCATGAAATCAAAGCAGAACAGAAAGAGGGCCAAGCAGATTGGAATTGATGGTAAACATGAAAAGAAAGCTTCCTGATTCCTAAGGTGGCAGCTGGTTCACTTTGAACTACTGCAGTTTACAAGAGAAACATGTCTTTGGCCATTCTGAGGAGCACAGTGTATTCCTCACACACCTTTGGTCTACATCATCGCTCCTGTCTCACAACTTTCTGGGTGACAACCGTATCTCTTGTTTTATTAGCCGAGGCACTGTTGGAAAACACCTATAGATGGGGAGTCACTGTCAAAGAAGCCAAAATGAACAGAAAGTGGAATTTTCCATTCCACCGCCCTTACCTCCAGAGAGGGGATAAGGGCTGAAAGTTTAGTTTAACGGCCACTGGCCAACAAGTTCATTGGCCATGCCTGTACAGTAAAACCTCCATTGAAGTCCAAGAGGAAGAGGCTGCAGAGCTTCTGGGTTGGGGGAGATGGCACACAGGGAGAGGTGTGGAAGTGCCATCGCATATACCTCGCTATGTATCTCTTCCACCTCACTGTTGATTCTTACCCTTTAGAATTCTTTGTATTGATAGTAAATCAGCAGTCCGTTGAGTAAACAGTTTTCCTGAGTTCTGTGAAACCATTCTAGCAAATTAACTGAACCTAAAAAGAGTGTTCTAGGAACATGTGACAGATAGCCATCTGAACAGAAGCAGAGATGGTAGTCTGGGCATGAGACTGGCACCTGAAGACTGAGGAAGGGGTAACAGTGTCCAGGATGCTGCTGGTTGCTGAGAAGCAGAAGCAACTGCCTGGAGCTTGCTACTAGCATCTGAAATGTGAAGTGGACAGTACTTTGGGAAAACTGAGCCCATAACCTGTGGAATCTGGGGCCATCTCCAGGCAGACAGTGTCACAATTCAGTGGGATTCTCAGCCACCCTGCTTGTTAATGAGAGCAGTGTGCTAGTGTGGAGAGGCACCCAAATATCCCCCTTTGAGTTCCAGGAGACCACAAACAGTGACTGGTACAGAAGTTAGAAATGTGAAGAACTGAGAGAGTAGAGTGGATGGGGAAGCTAGAACGAAAACAATGAGAAGGAGTCATTGGCAGTGGGTGTCAAGTGAGAGAGTAAATTAAAAGCAGGCCAATTTCAGTTGCTGGAGAAGGGTGGCCCTGGAGCAAGGCTGTCATTTGGGTTGAGAGAGAGAGACAGAGACAGAGAGAGACATGGAAGGAGAGATCAACAGGGTGACTTTAGGAGAATGGGAAGCACATGGAGCCACAGAGCTGATCATTCTGATTTTTCATCTTATCTCTCTAAACATTAAGTATCACTATTTAGACAGGAGCAGTATGGAGGGTTGAAAGCAAAATGAACTTACAACATTTCCCCCCAAATTTCATCTTTGGTTAGATCCTCCAGAATGAGTATTTTCTTTCCTTTTCTAGCTCATTTATTCAGCACATAATTACTGTGCAAAGCAATGTGCTACCTGTGGGGAAGCAGATCTAAACCACCGCTCCAGAACTGAAGAGGTTTACAACCTATCAGAGAGTCCATGAAAATAATTAGCCATTTTACAAGAGCTAATTAACAAGACAACAGGTGCTGTTACAAGGCAATATGAAATGGAGTGACAAGTAAATGATATGTGCTTACAGAGAAGAAATGTCACTGTTGGTCACTGGCTAACCTTTCATTCAGTCACTTAACGATCTATTGTGCCATCGACTACATGGCTGGCAGTGTGCTCACTCTATAGCACGTACACGTCAGGCCCTCAGCCTGGGAGAATATCTAGGAAGTAAACACACACGTAAATAAATCGACAAGTGTGCTTGGGAATAAGCCCTACAAAAAGAAATGGAATGCTTTAGAAACAGTAAGAAAACATAATTGGATGATCTTAGAAGTACATGATGGCATTACAAAGCATCTTTAAAAAGCACACAGCAACATTCTGTTCTGTTAGTTATGTGCATAGTATGTGAAAGGCTTTACTGACCTTGTTATTAGCACTAATCCTCAGAATGAGTCTTGTTCAAATCAACATTATCATTCCATCTCCATTTTATAGGCAAGTAAATTGAGGCTTAGAGAAGTTAATTTACTTTCTCGAGGTCACAGCTACTAAGCAGTGGCGTCAGAATTCCAGAGAGGCCTGTGTAGCTCCTGAACTGAGGTGTATCTGAAGTTACTCTCTTTTATCTGAGAAAATAAGTCTCTGAAGGAAAACTTTGAATATTAATTACTACTGCACTGAAAAGTAGTGTCTTTATATAGCAATAGGCATGCTCTTTTCATAAAAAGACTTATTCCCTGTGCCTCTGCTGATACTTTGCCAGCAACTCAAATCTGAGAACTTGATAACTCGTAACAGTAATCATAAAATTTAATAACTGGAACTTAATGGGCACCTACTCTGTGTTAGACCTTGTAGCTGGTGCCCACGCAGTTCCATACTAAGTCCTTGTACCCACCCTGTGGGCGTTACTCTCCCCACAGTACTCAGCAGGTGGCATCTAAAGCTAAGAGCTGAAGCAACTTGACCAAGGTCACACTAGGTAAAAAACAAAGTACATTGGGGCCAGGTGGTGGTGCATTGGGTTGAGCACACATGTTATCACATGCAAGGACCTGGGTTCAAGCCCCCAGAAGTGAAGTGAGTGTTGCAGGTGTTTCTCTATATCTACCTTCCCTTCTCCTCTCAATTCTCTCTGCCCTATCGAATAAAGGGAAAGGAAAAACGGACACCAGGAGCAGTGGATTTCTGTGCAGGCACTGAGCCTCAATGATAACCCTATTGGCAATAATTTTTAAGAAAGAAATGTAACTTAATTATTTTTAATTTTTATTTATAAAAAGAAAACATTGACAAAACCATAATATAAGAGGGGTACAAGTTTGCACAATTACCAGCACCAGACTTCCGTATCCCATCCCCTCCCCCTGATAGCTTCCCTATTCTCTACCCCTCTGGGAGTATGGACCCAAGGTCATTGTGGGATGCAGAAGGTGGAAGGTCTGGCTTCTGTAATTGCTTCCCCCTGAATATGGGCATTGACAGGTCAATCCATACTCCCAACCTGTCTTTCTCTTTCCCTGGTGGAGAAGGGCTCTGGGGAAGTGGAGCTCCAAGGCACACTGGTGGGGCTGTCTGTCCAGGGAAGTCTGGTGTAATTTATTTATTTTTTAAAAGCAGAGTGTCGGGGGTCAGGCAGTAGCGCAGCAGGTTAAGTGCACTGGGTGCAAAGTGGAAGGACCAGAGTAAGGATCCCAGCTGGAGCCCCAGCTCCCCACCTGCAAGGGGTCACTTCACAGGCAGTGAAGCAGGTCTGCAGGTGTCTTTCTCTCTCCTCTCTGTCTTCCCCTCCTCTCTCCATTTCTCTCTGTCCTATCTAACAATGATGACACATCAGTAACAACAATAATAACTACAACAATAAATTAAAAAAAAGAGCAAGGGAAACAAAAAAAAAAAGGGGGGGGAAGCAGAATACATTACAAAAACCCCATCCCCTGCCCCTGAATTCCACTGGTTATAATTAGCTCTTGGATAAAGACAAACAACAGAGGTAAAACAATTTGCCTGAGGCAGCAGAGATAGTGAAAAGTAGACTCCACCAGGGAAACTGGAAAGCTTGCCTCCTCACTCACTACCTGGCCTCAATAAGATTGGGTGAAGATGTTAAGTGTGCGGTGACTGAAAGGAAATGACTTAATTCACTCGCAAATGACTCAAGTCACTTGTACTCTAGGAATAAAAGGAAACTGCAGACTGCAGTTCTGAGACCTGTCTGGACTTTCAAACTTCTTGTAGTACATGCAGCAGTACCAGCCTGGCTCCTTCTTTTATTGTCTTGCCAGGCAGCTTGCACACAAATTGCCTTCACAAAATCTAACAAGACTTAACTAAATGCGACGACCCAGGCAGAAAGCTCCTCCATGAATCTTTGCTAAAGAGGCAACTCCAACACAAGAGGTGTCCAGTCCGGAAGCAGATGGGAAGCCATTCCTATCCTTTTTTTTTTTTGGGGGGGGGGTGTAGAGACAGAGATAAACTGAAAAGGGAGGGAGAAACAGAGAGGGAGAGAGACAAAGAAGACACCGACAGCACTGCTTCACTACTTGTAAAGCGTCCACCCCACATGCTTGTTATCCTGTTGTGTTTTGTTGTTCAGTAAGAGTCACCTAAGAAGCACTTAGTATAGATCACGGTCAGTGTTACACAGTCTAATTAAGTTGGAAACCTATAAAAAGTCAACTTGGGAAGGTAACATCTGCAATAGCCACCACTAAGGTACTTCTTTTGTTTATTAAATTAAAAAAAAAATGAAGACTCACAAATACTAGAACTGCCTCTCAGAATTCTGATACATAAGAAAAGTGTAAAACAAGATCAGAAGAGAAAACACAAGTAGAACCTGAACTGGAGTTGGTGTATTGCACCAAAGTAAAAGACTATGGGGTGGGGGGGGTGGGGGTACAGGTCCAAAAAGGATGACAGAGGACCTAGTGGGGGTTGTATTGTTATGTGGAAAACAGAAATGTTATGAATATACAAACTATTATATTTACTGTTGAATGTAAAACATTAATCCCCCAATAATTTTATAAGGAAGAAAGAAAGAAAGAAAGAAAGAAAAGTGCAATGCGGCACAAACATGAGCATTTTGGACAACACGACAACCTCAATCTCTGAGTGCTAAAAGAACACAGTTCAAAGGTGTTGGCCAAAAGCCCACCATGATCAGCTGGATAGCATCATACTAAATGTACAGTCCACAATATCAGCTTTCTCATCTAAGTACAGCCTGGTTGGTGTTAATCACTTCATGCTGCTAGGGTTCAAAGCCCAGCTAAGTCACTTACTGGTTGTATGAAACCTTACTGGTTAAGCTACTGAAGCAATTTATCCCTTGGTTTTATTATCCATAAACTGGGAAAATAAATAAACAGTATTTAATGCATTTGGATCTATAGCAACTAAAGGAGTTATGATAGGTATGAAAATGAAAGAGAGCCTAGCACCTACTAAATACCAGTTAACGCTACTTAGAACAATAATTGCTGTTAGCATTAATATCACTGACAGTAATGACTGCAGCACTCTAGAGCAGAATTAGCCACCCACTCTGGATTAGAAAAGAATTTTCTCTTATTTGACCTCTATGTTGTGGGGTCTCTGTGGCACATTAATTTAGTCTGCACCCCCAAAGAAGTTTACAACATGGTATTAATAGGTGTCATCTATTCTTCTGTCTCTTCCATCAGACAATGCACTCTCTGAAGCAGTGATTCATCTCTGACTTCAGCAGTGAGCTCTGTCTTCTACAGAAGGAAGAATCAGAAAATATTTGCTGAAATCAATTTAGTATTCAGATTCATGCCAATAGAGGAGATAATATAGAAATTTCTTCAATTATGTTTTAGCAACCTTGACTTTACAAGCAAATTGTTTGTTCCTTTAGTTGGAGTAGAGTACACCAATAAAGCAAGCAGTATGACTGTGTTTTTCTTTAAAAAAAAAAAAAGTTGGGGGTCGGGCGGTGGCAGTGGGTTAAGCGCATGTGGCACAAAGCGCGTGGACCGGCGTAATGATCCTGGTTCGAGCCCTCGGCTCCCCACCTGCATGGGAGTCACTTCACAGGAGGTGAAGCAGGTCTGCAGGTGTCTATCTTTCTCTCCCCCTCTCTGTCTTCCCCTCCTCTCTCCATTTCTCTCTGTCCTATCCAACAATGAACAACATCAACAATGGCAATAATAATAACCACAACGAGGCTACAACAACAAGGGCAACAAAAGGGGGAAAAAATGGCCTCCAGGAGCGGTGGATTAATGGTGCAGGCACCGAGCCCAGCAATAACGCTGGAGGAGAAAAAAAAAAAAGTTCAATGTGGTAGATTTTTGGTTTTCTGCTGGGGTATCCACAGCTATATACCCTATATACCTCCCTGAAACTAACTAACTAACTAACTCTCTCTCTCTCCTCTCTCCTCTCTCCCCTCCTCCTCCTCTCTCTCTCTCTCTCTCTCTCCTCTCCTCTCCCCTCCCCTCTCCTCCTCCTCCTCTTCCTCCTCCTCCTCCTCTTCTTCTTCTTCTTCTCTCCTCTTCTTCTTCTTCTTCTTCTTCTTCTTCTTCTTCTTCTTCTCTCTCTCTCTCTCTCTCTTTTTTTTTAAGATAGAGAGTGAGAGAAGGAGGACCCCACAGCACTGCTCAACCACTCATGAAGCATTCTCCATGCAGGTGTGTCTTGCAGTGACTGGGGACTTGAACCAGGGTCACTGTGCATAGTAAACTGTAGATTCTACCAAGTGAGCTATCTCCTGCCCCCATCAACTGTGTTCCTCTGTCAGTGCCTAAAAACAGTGATAGATGTTAAAATAACCCATTAGATTGTTCACAAAGCAATACTAAGTAAAAAATTAGTAATCAAAGGGCCCTATAGTGAATGAGTTGCAAAGCAGACTATAATTCTTCACTCTTCCTTGTTTCCATGCCCTTTGAGAGGCGTTCCCCATCTGAAATCTGGACTGACCTTAGAAATTACTACATCAAACAGAGCATGGTGGAAGTTACAGAGTTCAAGGTGCCATGTGTTTTCAGACATGGGACATGCTTTGATCATCAGAACAAGCCCAGACTAGCCTACTGAGTGATGGACAATACATAGTACACTCACTTTGTTGTCCAGTTAATAACTACTCAGATGTGAATGAGACCGTAACAGAGGAGCCAGCCACCAGTCAGGCTACGAGCACCAGCATGAGAAACCCAATCAAGAGCAAGCAGCCTGGCCCAAGTTAACAGGATTTCCCAGAGGACACAGCCACAGCTGAACAATGCTTATGTTCTTGCACTGGGTCTTGGGGTGAACTTCTACACCACCATAACTACCTTAGTGGAGGGTCTATATGTATGAGGTATCTACCATTGCCTTTCTTTTGACCTAAGCAAACAGAAGACTTGAGGTAAAGGTGATAAAATCAGACACAATAAAGATAGGACTAGAATTCAGTTCCTTATCAGGCAAATGTATTTTCCACAATACTATTGTGCTTTATTTTGAAGATTTGGAAGTTCCCAAGTCCACAAGAACGTTAAGAGTCCAATATAAGCTGGACACTGGAGAAAACCACATGTAAGGTGGTTGGGCCTTTTCACAGTGGAGAGTATCTGAAACTGGGAATTGAGAAGTACTACTAAAAAGCAGGATGGCCTACTATATTATATGTTAAAGACATTGATGAAAGTACCTTATAAACTTTTGCTTTGTCAAAAGAAAGGCCACTGGGTTAGTTTTATAGTCACATAGCTCAGAAAGCTTTGGTTTCTACCTGGACATTAAACATTCTTAATTTTAAAGGGGGGTGGAAGGACTCTAGCAGGATTAATGCTCATCAATTTTTAGAGCAAAAAGAGAATTTCTCTGGACTTCATCTTTTTAATTTATATTCTGACTCAGAAGATTAAAAAGCTCAAAGGGCAGAAAGGGTTTTATTCTATTTTACAATTCCATGACCTAGCACTGGACTAGATAATTCTATGCAGAGTCTGATCTTCAGGAATCTTTTAAAAATAGACACTAGGAAATAAGAAATTTTGAGGGGGGGGACAACTTTAGATTGGCCTTAGACTGATGAAGCAGGAAAAAATATTATGTTTGTAGAGGCAGCATGAAAAACAAAGAAAACACAAAGAATAAGAGGATTATAAAACTTTTTAAAAGGAAGAAGATATTAGCTATGTTGTGTCTGGTTTAAGTACAACTTCATTAAAATATAAGACTTTTCCATAATAAAAATTGAGATCTTAAATAGCTTTTAGATTCCTTCAGTAGAAAAATGTTACTATACAGTAATAATTTATATTTATATAATGCATTTCCTCAGGTAAGATTATTTTCCCTTCAGAGCATTTTTTTTTCCGTTAGAAAAATTTGGTGTCTTATATAGGTACTAAATCTATACTAACATTTTAATGAAGTCAAAACCTTTCTAAATGTATTACATCTCTCTTAACATTTCATGAATTTTTAAAAGATTAATTGATCATAAATACCATTTATATTCATTCTTTAATATTTACTCATTCAAAAATTTTATTAGTTCAAAGCATAGCATTATGAGTGGCTCTGGAATTAACAAACACACCACCACTTCAGAAATATTCTTGTGTAGTTCAAGCACCACATATTGCCACACTCTCTCCAGTGGGAACAGTAAACTTTCCACACAAAAGTACTCTTGCCTGCCCACCAGAGAACCCTGTGTCAGCCAACTACCCAAGCTATTTTCTCACTGATTCAATGCTCATCCTCAGGAACCTTGACCCAAATGTCCCGAGACCCTTGCTTTCTCTGCCCAGTGCAGGAACCCACATCAAACTCTTGGAATCCAACTCCTATTCCAGCTAAATGGTCAGTGCAATCCCCAGCATCCAGGTGGGGGACATGAGATACTGAGATATAAACAAGGCAAAATCCTCTTTCTGCTGCCATCTAGGTCAGATGTAACCACACAGGACTCTTGAGTATTCTGTACCAAATAGAAGAAAATGAAGGACAGCACACACTGCCTGAGTAGGAGGAGACAATGGTGAAAGACAAAGAATCACTTCTGTCATCACTGGAGCTCTGGAGGAAGCCCTATGTCACTTTGTGACTTGAGGTTAATTTGTCTAAAGAAGCAATAAGAAGCCATAGGACTATCAGTCAGCCCCACCATGGAGTGCAATCATGAATGGACTAGAGTGGAAGCCTAGCCCTCACATATTATAATTGCAAGGATTGTTACCTTGGCAGTGGGTTGAACTTCTGAGTACAAAACAACTTACGTACAGAAGTGCCCACAATTTAGAGGGAAATCAATCTATACGTTATGAGCTCTGCTAATAAAAAACTATTATAACTATTATCCAGTCTTGAAATAATTAACTCACTCCACCATTTGAAATCTTGACCCTAAAAATTAAAGCAGGAAGTACCTGTTTTATCATGCGCAAAGACCCGGCCGGGTTCAAGTCCTTGGTCCCCACCTGTAGGAAGGAACTTCACAAATGGTAAAGCAATGTTGCAGAGGTCTTTCTTCTCTCTCTGTCTCATCCTATCTCAATTCCTCTTTGTCTTATCAAAAAAAAAAAAAGGTAAAATTGACGGCAAGGTGCACTAAATTCACTGTGAAGGCACTGAGCCCCAGCAATTATCCTGGTGGCAAATAAATAAATAAGTAAATAAATAAATGTAAAAACCGGGGGAAAGGGAAGAAATGGGTAAAGTAAAAATAAAATGAGAATATGTGGGCAAAACACTTTTTTATAAGACAGATAATAATGTTTCAAAAGGCTCCTTTAGAAGAGTGGTATCTTTACTATTCTCTATCACCTGAGGTTTGGGTGTGTTCTGTTTGGGAGGGATGTGTGTTTTTCAACAGACAAGCAGTAAGTAAAACAGTGACAACTGTATTTCACCTACCTGTTACTTCTTGTCTAACACCACTTGTGGTAAGGGGGCCTCTAAAGCCTACACATTCAGATTTAGGAAAGGCTAAAGAGGAGAATTCCTCCCACATGTTTATTTTATTTTATTTTATTTTTGTAGTTAGCTTTCAACACACTAAAACCATTTTCAGAGCATTCTTTCTCAGACAGTTCCCTTTCACTGTGTTTCCCAATACTGGATGTTTATACTGACTGGGCAATAAACACAAACTATGTTTTTTTATTTATTTATTTTTTATTTAAGAAAGGAGACATTAACAAAACCATAGGATAGGAGGGGTACAACTCCACACAATTCCCGCCACCCAATCTCCATATCCCATCCCCTCCGCTGATAGCTTTCCCATTACAGCAGCCCTTCCCTCCAGGAAAAACAGCTTCATACTTCATAATCCACCAGCTCCTGGGAGACTCTCCTGTCTATAGCCCCAGGAGAAATAACTTGGATTTCCAAAGTCATCAGATAAAAGCAAAACAGTCACCTAACAAGCTGTGACAGAAACAGAATAAATGTTACAATGGTGACAATGGCAGCCAGAAAAAGGTTACATGATGCTTTACACTGAAACTCCTACTGCTGAGATAGATGTGTGGTTTTCTGCAGTCATTTAAAAGGCCATTTCCCTCAAATGTAACCCATCACACTCAGTCTTCATTCACAACAGTGAACAGCTGCTTTCTTCCTTAGAAAGAACAGTAGGTGCAAGACTCCTGCTGTGGAGGACAACAGTAATTTCAAATCCCCCCCAAAAAAAAACAGTTCTTATGATACTATTTCTATCCTTTCCCACTTGTAACCAAAATTTTCTGGAAGAATAAACTAGATTGAAACATAATCATGAATCTCAGTTGATGCAGTGTGTCTTCCTGAGATAATGTGTATCTCATATATGCAGATTAAAAAACATTCTTCTTGAGGAGGACTTTTAGGCATTGGATAAAACCTGTTTTTCTGGGGCCTGGAAGTGACACATCTTGTTAAGTACACATGTTGCCATGTAAAAAGACCCAGGTTCAAGCCCCTGGACTTCACCTGCAGGGTGTATGTGTCTCTCTCTCTCTGTCTCTCTGTCTCTCTCTCTCTCTCTCACCACCCCTCCCCTCCATTCCCCTTCATTTCCCCTCTCAATTTCTTTCTGGCCTATCAGATATAAAAATTAAATTTAAAAATTGGGGAAAATGGCACTTGAAGTGGTGGATTGAACCTGCAGGCACCAAGCTGCAACATTAACCCTGGTGGCAATAATAATAATAATAATAATAATAATAACAATAACAATATAAAATAGTAAATCTGCTCTTCCTAGAAAGAACTCTAATTCAACATTAAGGAAAATAATGTTACAATTACAAGATGAGACACATTAAGAATAAAGTATATTTGCATATCAATATATTATTACTTTGCCTATCTGTGAGTTGTGACTATATACTTAATGCTTTTCTATATTTAACTACAAAGACTTGGAAAATGCATAAAATTAGTAATTGGAAAATCGGTATTAGCAGTCTAAATTTAGCTTCATCAAACTCATTAACAAAAGCAAAATCTTTTGTAGCACCTTTATTCTACTAACCTTTATTATCCTTATGATATTTCTACTTTATTTATTCTACAAGGTAGATGGTGAAGTCTCATCTTACAGATGAAATGCTAGATGAAAAGAATTGAAAGAAGTTTATATCACTGGGTCTGATAGATGATAAAGACATGCCAAATATACTACCAAGATTTTAGTCAAAAACACTAGTAACAAAGTAAATAAGACAACACTAATAACTCTAGATAAGAGTAGCTAATTTTTGAGTCAGGTGGTAGCACAGGGGTTAGCACATATTTTTGAGAGTCAGGTGGTAGCAAGGGGGTTAGCGCAGGGGTTGGCACAAAGTGCAAGGACCGGCATAAGGATCCCGGTTCGAGCCCCCGGCTCCCCACCTGCAGGGGAGTCAATTCACAAGTGGTGAAGCAAGTCTGCAGGTGTCTATCTTTCTCTCCTCCTCTCTCGATTTCTCTCTGTCCTATCCAACAACAATGACATCAAGAACAACAAAAATAATAACTACAACAATAAAACAACAAGGGCAACTGCCAGGCTAGCGTGGGGGTGCCTCTTCTCAGGCGTGTATTCTCTGGGTTGGAAAGATCACGACAGGAGCCAGCCTGGGCTGCTACTCACTCAGCAACTCGAGAAAGATGACCCAGGGACAGAGCTGGTGGTGGCAAGGTGATTCAATTCTTTATTTATCAGAGAGCCAAAGCTTTTAAGAGTCAGACCCGGAAGTGGCAAGTCAGAAACAGAAATGGCTTAACATGGTTTGGAAAGAGGTGGAGAAAGGCAAAAAGGGACTGGGAAAGGTAGGAACTTCCTTAGCAACTGTTGTGAGGGTTTTAACTGGTAGGATTAATATTACCCTGCAGGCAGGGAGGGTCTCAAGGGTAGAAAGAAGATAGATCAAAGGAATGGAATGGGTGGGGATCTTTAAGGCAAAACAATGATTATGTAGATAATAAGGGAGCAGGCCATAGTATGGAATGCAGGGTGCTTTGTGCAGGGAGTCTGATAAGATGAGGCAAACCTTGGGGGATTGTGTCCCTCCTTGCTCGACCTCTCAGTAGAGCGAGAGAGAGAGACTGACAGGATGATGTCCCCTCAAGTCAAGCCCTGCCAAGCTCAGCCACATCCTCACAATTTCCCTACAGGCAACAAAAGGGAATAAATATTTTTAAAAATTTTAAATAGAATAGCTGTTTTTCTTCCCATCCAAAGACCCCTAATTTCTTTTTTTTTAAGTTCTTTATTGGAGGATTAATGGTTCAACAGCAAAATACAATCGTTTGTACATTTATAACATTTCCACATAACAATACAACCCACACTAGGTCCTCCTCTGCCATCATGTTCCAGAACCTGAACCCTACCCCCTCCCCATCCCAAAGTCTTTTACTTTGGTGCAATACACCATCTCCAGTCCAAGTTCTGCTTTGTGTTTTCCCTTCTGATCTTGTTTTTCAACTTCTGCCTATGAGTGAGATCATCCCATATTCACCCTTTTGTTTCTGATTTATCTCACTTAACATGATGTCTTCAAGCTCCATCCAAGATGGGGTAAAGAAGGTGAATTCACCATGAACCTGAGACTTTGGAGTCTCAGGAATAAGAGTCTCTTTGCATAACCATTATGCCATTTACCCCTGTTCACATTTTTCAGTTTTCCATATAATAATTCAATGCCCCCTCTAGGTCCTCCTCTGCCATCATGTTCCAGAACCTGAACCCTTCCCCCCAAAGTCCTTTACTTTGGTGCAATACATCAGACCTAGTCCAAGTTCTGCTTTGTGTTTATTGTTCAACCTTTTTCTTTTCTTTTTTGGTAATTTGATTTGTTTCATAGAAGATGCCTTTAAAATTTATATGGAAAAGAATTCTGCCAATATTTTCCTCTAAGTATTTAATAGTTTCTGTTCTAACATCCAAGAGGTGCTGAAATACCCTACTTTTTTTTTTTTTTTTTTTTTTTTTTTTTGGTCTACAGGGTTATCGCAAGGGCTTGGTGCCAGCACTATGAATCCTGCTCCTGAAGGCTATTTTCCTCATTTTGTTGCCCTTGTTGTAGCAGTTACTGTTATTGTTGCTATAGCTGTTGTTGTTGTTCTTAGATAGAACAGAGAGAAATCAAGAGAGGAGGGAAAGACAGAGAAGGAGAGAAAGATAGACACCTGAGGACCTGCTTTACCATTTGCGAAGTGACCCCCCTGCAGGTGGGGAGCTGGGGTCTCAAACTAGGATCCTTATGCCAGTCCTTAGGCATTGCACCACATGAGCTTAACCTGCTGCACTACCACCAAGCCCCTGTGTTGCTGTTAATATATTGCTATGACCTTTTCAGTAGATGTTTGATGTACTTAAATGGCCTCTCATTGGGTGCATAGATACTAATAATCATTAAGACCTCTTGATTGGCTGATCCTCTGAACATCAAGTAATGTCCATCCCTATATTTTTAAATTTTATTTATTTTAAGGTCTATTGTGTCAGATTGAGGATAACTGTTCCTGCCCTTTTCTTTGGTCCACTGGCTAGTATGGTAGTTTTCCAGCCTTTCACTTTGAGTCTGTGTTTGTCTTGTTGAGGTAAATAGGATTCCTGCAGACAAAATATGGTTGGGTTGTATTTTCTGATCTATCTTCCTACTTTGTGCTTTTTAATAGGTGAATTCAGGTCATTGACATTTACTGATATTATAGAGTGAAAATATTTTAATGCCATTATTCTAAAATTTTTAGTGTTCTAATATATGGGATGTTAATGATGATGTGATTATTTAGAAGAGACCTTTCAGAACGTCTTGCAAGGCAGGCTTGGTGATAAGCTGATTCCTTCAACTGTTGCTTTTCTGAGAAGGTTTTTATGCCTCCATGTAGTTTGAATGACAGTTTAGCAATATATAGTAGTCTCAGTTGAAAGCCTTTCTCATTGAGAGCTCAATATATATCTTGACATTTTCTTCGGGCCTTTAGTGTTTGTGTAGAGAAATCTGCTGCTAATCTAATGGGTTTTCCTGTATAGATGACTCTGTTTTTCGCTTGCAGCCTTCAGGATCCTTTCTTTATCTTTATTCCTCTTCATTCTAAATATGATGAGTCTTAGTGTCTTTAAGTATGGCTTAATTCTGTTTAGGACCCTCTGGGCTTCTTGAACATTTATGTCTTTTATGTTGCCTACAGTAGGGAAGTTCTCAGCTATTATGTCCTGTAGAATGCTTTCTTCCCCTCTCTCATTCTTCCTATGACAAGCCAATAATACATATATTACTTCTTGTTGGTATGCATGAGACCCTTCTGTTTCATTTGGTTTAAATCCCCCCTGCTTAACACTATTCTATTTACATAACCACTTCATTCTATTTACATAACCACTGTTAAACAAGTTCCACCCTCCCTCCAGGGCATTTGTGGTTCAGTGATAGGATTCTCGCCTAATCTGCCCCCTCTTTGTCACACTCTGATTTTCACCAGTCACTTTTCTCTCCACCCTCTCTATGTCACATCCTGTTTCCACCTTACTTGGCAAGTATATATAAAGACAGCATTGTGAGTTTTACAGTACTGTACTTTGAGTTTAACTTAGCTCGTCTTAGATTGTGCTGCGTCCTGCATGAATAAAGAGATACTGCCTACAGCTCAACCATGAGTCCCTGGTCGTCTGTTACCCGCCCGTGAAGCCAGCCCGGCGAAAACAACATAACCCGTCAAAAACGACAACTTCTTTTGAAGTCATCTCATATGTCTCCGTTGTTGTTTTCAGTATCTCTTACTCTTTTTGAGAACTCTTACTTCTCTCTTAGTTTTCTCTAATTCATCCTAAATCTTGCTAATTCTGTTTTCTGCCTCACTTATAAATTCTATCTCCTATTGTTTTCTGTAGCTCAGCTATTTTGTTATCCTGTTCCAATACTGTATTAGCTTGTTCATCTCATTGAGCTCTTAGCTCAGCTATTTCAGCTTTCAGCTCTCTAATTACCTCGAGATAGTTAGCGTTTTCTTTCAGTCTCATTTTCTGCTTCCCCATTTCTGATGATATTACTTTCAAACTCTTGCCTCACTCCTGTGACTAGTGCCTCAATTACTGTTTGGATCTTGTCCTCTTTGGGGGGAGGGTAATCTTGGCTTTTGTCCTGGTGCATTTCTCCAATGTTTCTTCTTGGTTTAACCATTGTGTGTTATGAGGCCCCTCTCTCAGTACTATTCAATTCACTAATCACACTTGCCTTGATTGACTTGTGTCTAAGTAAGGTAGTTAAAGAGTTCACAGTTATGGAAATTAACAGTTGTTTCAATGTTGTCTCAATCCTTGAGGTGAAGCACAGTGGCTGTTAAACCCTCTTTTGTTCTTTATCTTCCCTGTAGGCTATGGGAGCCTGAGGGCTTTTTAATTATAAGTATTCCTTTTAGCTTAATCACTCACTCCTGACCAAGAGATAAATCATGGTGGGGAAGAGATAGAACAGTGCTTATGCTAAAAGACTCCCATGGGCCAAGGGTCCAAAGCCCCTGGCCCAATCTGCTTCTCTGACAGCAGCAAGAACCAAGCTGGACAGCACTCCTTGGCCCTATGAGTTTCTTTTAAAAAAAAAATCCTGTTTGTATTCTGTGGGTTCTGAGGCAATTATTCAATATGTCTCCAAATTCATGGGGAGAACAATGTGGAAAGACTCCCACTATACAATCCCACTTGCAAAACACTGGGAGTGTATGTCTTCTCCTGAGTTGCCCAACCAAGTGTCTATCCCCGATGTCTGCACAGGGCCTCCACGCTGCTGTTCCACCCTCCAAGGGTGGAAAGGAGATTCAATTAGTTACATTTGATGAGCCTTAAGGTATCCAGTTTACTTGTTGGTAAAACTCAGACCTGAGGTGGTGCCTCAACTGGCAAATTGCCAGACTGTTATCTGTCGCTCCCAAGTAGATATGGGCTTTCAGCCCCAGGAATCTCTCCTTAGGCTCCTCTCTGTCCACAAGCCACACATGTTTGCACTCACCCATCACTTGGTGGGTTCCCAAAATATTCCAAGTCTTGATTGTTGTGTTCTCAAGTGATCTTCTTTGTTATTTTTTAGTTTGCCAGGGAGAGGAGAGAGATACAGTTGCTGCTACTCTGTAGCCCCCAAGACCACTAATTTCATCTGCTCTATTCCTGCCTGTGGGTTCCTGTTTACTAAACAATTTGTCCTACTTTACATCTTACTGCCTTTCAGCCACCAAGTTGCAGATGCTACCATGACACCATCCTGACCTCCCCAAGCAGATGGCTCCACCAATGTGTCCTGAAGCCTCACCTCCCCAGAGTCCTGCTCCACTAGGGAAAGATAAAAACAGGCTGGGGGTATGAATCAACCTGCCAACATCTATTTCCAAAAGAGGAGCAATTACAGAAGCCAGACCTTCCACCTTCTGCACCCCAAAGGGAATAAGAATAGGAAAGTTGATTCCATAATGCCCAACCAAAAAGATATGTGTACATCTATGTTCATAGCAGCACAATTCATAATGGCTAAAACCTGGAAGCAACCCAGGTGCCCAGTAACAGATGAGTGGCTGCGAAAGCTGTGGTATATATACACAATGGAATACTTTGCAGCTTTTAAGAACAATGAACCCACCTTTTCTGACCCATTTTGGATGGAGCTAGAAGGAAATATGTTAAGTGAACTAAGTCAGAAAGATAAAGACGAGTATAGGATGATCCCACACATAAACATAAGTTGAGACAGAATAACAGAAAGGGAAACTCAAAGCAGGATCTGACTAAATTTGTAGTAGGGCACTAAAGTAAAAACCCTGGGTGGAGGGTGAGGGTGGACGTTAAGCTTCATGGGGTGGGAGGGTAGGGAGGATGGGACACAGTCTTTTGGTGTCGGGAATGGTGTTTATGTACACTCCTATGAATTTGTAGTCATATAAATCACTATTTAAGTAATATGAGAGGGGGAAAACTGAATGTCTCAAACTTTTTAAAGCACAGACTGAGTCTTGTTAATACATAAGCTGAGTCTTTGATATACTGGCTCTCTTAAAAGCTTAGTCCAGGGGGTCGGGCGGTGGCGCAGTGGGTTAAGCGCATGTGGCGCAAAGCACAAGGACTGGTGTAAGGATCCCGGTTCCAGCCCCCGGCTCCCCACCTGCAGGGGAGTCGCTTCACAGGCGGTGAAGCAGGTCTGCAGGTGTCTGTCTTTCTCTCCCCTTCTCTGTCTTCCCCTCCTCTCTCCATTTCTCTCTGTCCTATCTAACAACGAATTGCGTCAACAAGGGCGATAATAATAACCACAACGAAGCTACAACAAGGGCAACAAAAGGGGGGAAAAATGGCCTCCAGGAGCGGTGGGTTCATGGTGCAGGCACCGAGCCCAGCAATAACCCTGGAGGAGGAAAAATAAAAAAATTAAAAAAAATTAAAAAAAAAAAAAAAAAAAGCTTAGTCCAGGGAGAACAAAAGCAACTGGTGGCATAAATGTATGAAATAATGTCAAAGGACAGAAAATATGGTGATGGTGTATATGATACAGCAAATCCTAACAAAGGGATTTTTCAAAGTTAACCCAACATCCAAACAATATGATTACTGAAATAAGTATCTATTGTCTTCTCAAACCCTAAGACAACAGGAATCTCCTGCTTCGTTTATAGAGCCTATGTTTTTCCCAATCTGGAACCTCTGGGGTGGGGATCACTTCCCTGCATGCTTCTCTCAAGTCATACCAAATGATATTGCATCCACCAATCCCAACCTAATCAGTGCAATGAGTACTATCTCAGCATGCTTCACTTCAGACTGTGTACAGAGACGTTAGGCATGGAGTGCCAGCCCTTCACCCTCATCACTCAGGTAAGACCTTTCCTTTCATGGTATTCTCTAATTCTATTCTAGGAGGTTCACTTCCTAACAAAGTCCCCAAACCTAGATATAGGCCAGGTCCCATTAGATAGAGCATATATTCACATGTATCCATAAATTAGGGCACAATATATACCTGAAAGCAAAAATACACAATAGTCTTTAGTGAGTCAGTATCAAGTTCATAATGAAATAGTGTCCACTTAGATACCCTCCTGACCAACCTCCTATTACAGTTCTCTCACTCACTCCAAAGCTAACCTTATCAAAGCAAGGACTGCAAAAGTTGAATAAGTGCAAGAGACTAGCATACTTTAACGATGACTCTTTAGTCACTATCAGGCCATTCCACCAGCTGGGGCCCTAATCGGGGAATCCTGAGATTCCCAAACAGACTTGATGGGCCTAGAACTCGAATAAATTCCTCTCTCCATTGTTACTGGTCATTTCTATCAGGAACAACAAAATAGACCCCTTTGTCTAGGTCCCCATAGGACCTTGCCCTCAACTTGGATCAACAATGGTAGAGAATGTTCCATCCTCCAAAGGGAGGATGGACAACATACTCTATGCTACACCTGAGGAAGATGGGTCGATATTGGGGCAGCATGGAATATTCCTATTCATGACAGAATGTGAGCTCAGATCTAGAGGGATGTAGAGGTCACACAGGCTCCTAAGCTAATTAAGGGCCCCAGATCACATCAAACCGATGGGGTTTACAGTCAACAATATTTATACACCTTTCCCATATTAGGGAGCTACTGATCCAGCTTTCTGGTCCTTTTTCCAGCCATGACATCATCTCCGCAGACAATAACTTGGATCCACTGGCATATCAGATTTCAGGCTCAGGGCCAAAAAAGAAAAAGAAAAAAAAAAAACTAGTATAGCCACAGGTCCTTTGAAATATAACTAAAATATGCCTACTAGCTGTCTACAAAATGGAGGGCCTCCCAACTCTACATCTGCACTATTCCATCCTTTAGGTCCATGATTGTTCAACAATTTGTTTGGCTTTGTATGTTAACTCTCTCGTGAACCACCAAGTTCCAGATGCTAGCAGGAAGCCAACCAGATTTCCCTGGACAGATAACCTCGCCAGTGTGTCCTGGAGCTCTGCTTCCCCAGAGCCCTTCCCCACTAGGGAAAGAGAGAGACAGGAGTATGGATCGACCTGTCAACGCCCATGTTCAGCAGGGAAGAAATTACAGAAGCCAGACCTTCAACCTTCTGCATCCCACAATGATCTTGGGTCCATACTCGCAGAGAGTTAAAGAATAGGAAAGCTATCAGGGGTGGGGATGGGATATGGAGTTCTGATGATGGGAATTGTGTGGAGTTCTACCCCTCTTATTCTGTGGTTTTTGTCAATGTTTCCTTTTTATAAATAAAATTTTTTTTAAAAATTGAAAAAAAATAAACCCAGACAGGTTTTTTTTTCCTCCAGGATTATTGCTGGGGTTCGGTACCTGCACTACAAATCCACTGCTCCTGGAGGCTATTTTTTCCCCTTTTGTTGCCCTTGTTGTGAACTCAGACATATTTTAAACACCATAGGATACAAATTAAAGATTTCTACAGACTGTATTTGATCTATTGGACTTCTAGGCATTTGTCTTTGACACATGGAATTATGCTTTTACTAGTGGAAATATCTGAAACCTTTTTGTTTTTGTTCATATTACTCAAACTTTCTTCATCGACCCTTGTCTTCTTCATTATTAAAAATTTATGCATGGGTAAATTAAAAAACCTAAGTCATACACACCTAAATAAATGGTAACAGCCAAACTAAGTAACAGTATCAGTGGTCCAGGAGGTGGTGCAGTGGATAAAGCACTGGATTCTCAACCATCGGGTCCTGAGTTCAATCCTCATAGCACATGTACCAGAGTGATGTCTTGTTCTTTCTCTCTCTGTCTATCTTTCTCATGAATAAATAAATAAATTTTTTTTAAAGGAGTAGAAGATTAACTATTGGAACTGTGGAGGAGATGGCTAGAGACTATGAGCAATCACTAGTGCATTATTTCCCATGGGGGCAAGGGCCACTTGAAATGATCATCAATGATAGTAATAATATATGGTAATAACAGTGAATTAGCTGAGATATGTAAGGCGAATCATTCCAGAACTGTGGGCTACTAATCACTTTTCTCTCAAAACTTCACTGAGCTTTGTGTGTTGTTTCACAGAGAATAGGAGTGTGCTGGTGCTGGTGAGTTTCACACGAACATCAGATGCATTGCTCAATGAATGTTATGCTGTGTGGTGGAAGGATTGCTCTGGACATCAGATAGCTTCTTCGACTTTCTGATTAAGAGCTATAGTTAAACTATGAACCATCCTTGTCCGAGTCTATTGATTCCAGTGACTGTCTGCGGCTAACTCTTCCTTACTTCTTCATACCACAGGCCAAAACAGTGGTCATAACTTCCCAAACAGAGCAGCACAACAATCACTCTCCAGTATGAGGTTTTTTTTCCTTGGGTTTTTTGTTTTGTTTTGTTTTTTATGAAAGAGCAACAGCATCACTAACCAGACAAGGAAACCTAACAACCAGCCTCCTTTGGGAAAAGAGGTCCTATAAGGAAAAACTAAAACCTGAAGTTTCACCACAAAGAACTGAGATCAAAAGAAACCATGTGTCGCTACACTAAACATAACATTATCCAGAGCAGTAAGCTAAAAACAACGCATGCTGGCTCTTCAAATCAAAGTAGAAGTATTTTGCTTGTTGACTGCTACACATGCATGAAATTTCACTTCACCAGCACTGTAGCTGGTGATCGTCACTCTTTTCACTCAATGTAATTTAAAGGCGAAATTTCCACAAGATAATGGATACAGAGAGAGGGGGCAGCTGCAAAAGACGGGGCTGTGACTCCGAGGGGAGGCCACAAGCTAGTAAATGGAGATGGACACTGAAGTGCTGACAGCTGGCATGGCCCTCCACGCTCTGTTTCTGGAACTGAAGCAGGGAGAGAGAGTTGCAGACAGCTGACAGCTGACTTGAGGGGATACCAGTGGAGCTAGGGCCACGTTTGTCCCAGGTTCCCACAGTGATTGTTAGAAGTTTTCATAACATTTAGAATCAGTCAATTCAATTCCATCACTGAAAGGTCTCCTGGAAACAGAAGTCATCTTTTAGACTGCCAAAGCTACCTGGGAGCTATGGTAGGTTTCGGGAAATGAAAAGACAACTGCTTCTTCAGAGAATCTTACGCATGAACCAAACTCAAGTACCCTGGCCCCCATTAATGGGCTGTAACCTCACTGCTTACTCTTGCTACCAAAGAGGTATTCATAAAATGAAGCAGATGGGAGAAAATGGTGTTAACTGGTTTGTTCCAGACTGAATCTGCCAAAGATTCAGAAAGCAAAGAAAGTTTGCATTTTAAGTCACCATCATAGATCTTTACAAAGAGACAGATAGTGATTAATATACATATGGAAGGAGGGGGGGATGATGATGATGATGATGACAGCTTTGGATTAAAAGAACACACAAGCTCAGATAGGAACATGAAAGTGTTGGAAATCTTTTATACTGCAAAGTTCACAAAAGTAGACCTGAGATATTGTTCATGAACAATTTAGTCCCAATATACAAAAAGTCTTGCACTCTGCCACCCCCACCTCCCCACCCCCACCACACACACATACACTCCCTTTGAATGCTGTCAGTCATTTGGGCTGAAGCTTTTACTCGAAATTCCAAGAGACCAGAAGAAACTAATAACAGAGGAGCCAAGGACTATTTTAGAATTGGTCAGCCAGCGGCAGTGTAATGAACACAATGGGAGAAATGGCCACATAAAAGAATCAGAGAGAGAGGGAAAGAGAGAGAGAGAGAGAGAGAGAGAGAGAGGGAGTGTGTGTGTGTGTGTGTGTGTGTGTGTGTGTGTGTGTGTGTGTGTGTGTGTGTATCTCCTACCTAGCTACTTGGCAACTCTCCTAGATCACAGCTTTGGGAAAGAAAAGTATCTCCCTAATGAAAAATGAGCTAACAGAGATCCCATTGATGGCCCACTCACCAGCTCCCTCTGAATCCATGGGCTTTGCCCTGCACAAGAAACCCAAGCAAATTGATTTCCTGCACAGAAAAGAAAGAGAAGAGGAAGTCAGGGACAGTGAGCCAGGTATGCTTGATCAGATGTAAAAGATAGCCTGTTACAAGGAGAATACCATTTCACCACTTGCTCTGCACAGTGGGTTATAAATAAGCTCCTAGAATGCCATGTGTTTCTATATTTAAAAAAATCCAGTGACTGCATCATCCGTTAACTTGAAGAAAAGGTCACAGAAGAAATAATAGCTTTGACAAATGATTTCGCTCTAACTATACACTCTCTCCCTTTCTTAGATTTTTTTGGTGTTTTTTTTTTCCCCCTTCCATTTTAGCTTAATTTACACTATTTATTTTTGGCAACATGCTCAGTTTAAATTTTTCTTCTTTCAATTTGTTTTTCAAACAATAAAACCAAAGTTTTTCCTATGTTACACATATGCCAAAATAATATTTTTATACAGAGCATATATTGATTCAGTTTAAAAAGAAAGCAGTCTACATGTAGGTTCTCAGTCAATAACGTATCATCTTATGGCAGTTTTGCTCCAAATAGCAAATACTAATGATACAAGAACCTACTGGAAGCCCAGGCACTGTTCCATGTTTTGAATATATAAGGTGAACTGGCGAAGGAGGGAAGGAATGAGGAAAAAGAATGAACAGAGAGCAGAGAAGACCCAGAGATAAGGTCCATTATCTGCTGCTAGTTATTCAAAGACTGGGTATATTTGCTCAATCAAATAAAGTACATACAATTTTGGTTTATGAAACTGTGCTAAAACTCTCAGGATAATTCTGCTTTGTTTGCTTTTAATTACCCATCTGCTAAGATTTCCAGTTTGCTTGTTTTTGCTTTTCTTTTCCATGGTTAAAAAGAATGTTCATTTGTATGTGTTTAAAATATCAGTGCAAATGATTTAAATGGTTCTAAGAATAACTACATAAGCATAATTAAAATGTGTCTTAAATAAACTTAGTATTTTCTGAGTTTTCCCAGTGTCAACTGAATTTCTTCAGACTCTTATGTTAGGTGTGGTTGGAGGTATTGATGCTAAAGGCTGGGCTCTAAATGAGCAAACATTGCTAGCTTTTGAAACTGGCTGCCAGGTATATAAAGATCCTTATAATGTGATTTTTCTATAAGGATTTTTTTAAATTTCATTATAAAAAATAAGTATGGGGCCAGGTGGTGGCACACCTGGTTAGTGCACATATTACAGTGTGCAAGGACCTGGGTTTGAGCCCCCAGTACCCACCTGCTGGGGGGGGGAGCTTTGTAAGTAGTGAAGCAGGTCTGCAGGTGTATCTCTGTCTCTCCTTCTTTGTCTCCCCTTCCCCTCTCAATTTCTAGCTGTCTCTATCCAATAAAGAAAATACAAAAAAAAAAATGAGATTACAAAAAAAGTATTAAGTGGATAGAACCAGTTCCTCTTGAACAAGTTACTTAATTTCAGTAAGCCTTGGTTTCTTCTTTTTAACTGAGACAATACAGTTATCTCTAAGGAGCAAGAGAATGAAAAGATGGAGAAGGAGGAGGAAAGGAGAAAGAAGGCAAACCATAATCTGATAATCTGGAATTCATCTGTTAAAACATGTGAATCTGTACTAAAAAAAATAATTTTCAGACATCTTTTAAATTAAAAAAAAAAAAAAGTTGTCAGGCAGAGGTAGACAGCATAATGGCTATGCAAAAAGACTCTAATGATTAAGTCTCCAAAGTCCCAGGTCCAATCCCAAGCACAACCATAAACCAGAGCTGAACAGTGCTCTGGTTAAAAAAAAAAAAAAAAAAAAAAGTTGGGCAAGAAAGGTCTTGAAATTGTGCTGGATCTATTAACCTTGGGTGAGCATTTCTGGAATGTTATAAATCAGCGTAAGCATATAAAAGATATATTGAGAAATCTGTTAAATTATTTTATGTACTTTTCTCAAAAAAAAAAAGTCAGCAGACACTCTGATGCTTACGGAATCGTGCTTTGCTTTATTCCGCCTTGCTATTCTTTTAGAAACTAATACCACCCCCTCAAATCAGATGATGATGAGGAGGACAATCTGATGAAATAAACAGTCTTCAGCTCTCATCAAGTGCTAAACATTCTAAACATATTTGAGTTTTGTTGAGCCTCAAAAGGAAAAAGTCATTTCCAATGGGCTTTGACAATAGTAGGACCATAAAATGAGACCTTAAAGGATTAGACAGAAGGTGGTATGATTTGGCTCACTAAAAAGCTGAAAACATATTTGCTTCAGAGAACGTATGTATTTCAATTCAGTTCCACAAAAGTCCACAGAGCCCCAGCTAGGTTCTGGATACCTTTCTGGACACTGAAGATATCTAGATATGGGCCCCATGTACAAAGAACTCAGAATAGGAAACACTGACCCAGAACTCAAAGTGTGTGTGTGTGTGTGTGTGTGTGTGTGTGTGTGTGTGTGTGTGTGTGTGTGTGTGTGTGTGTCTTGGGAGGGGTTAGAATGAAGGTGTCACCGACTGCAGCGAGTCTGTATGCCATAGGCAAAACTTCTAGGACTATGGCCAATTTTTAGGTTGAAGGTCATTGTAGTATCTACATAGAAGAACCTAGAACATGGGTATGAGTGAGACTAGAATGCCAATGGAAATAGGGAAATCTGTGAAGCTATAGCAGTAATTCAGATGACCAAAAATGATGGTTCAAGTTGATCTAGGTGACTAAAGATAGAAAGGAAGGAGGAATTCTGTGCTCTATTTAGGCAGCAAAGACTATAGTAGACTAATGGAGCATGACTACACATAATGAGACCAATTCCACTGGGAATGTTAAGTCAATTTTCACTCATGTCATATGCAAAGCATTACTACTGCAAACCAGGCTTAGATCCAACCAAAAAAGCCATTTATTGCCAATGGTTCTTTAGCGCACAGTAAGGCCTGGGCAAGTATCTATAGAACAAATCAATGAATTCTCCAAAATTCAATCAGTTGTATCTGGGAGAAACTGGCTCTGGGCTCTGGGCCATTCTCAAATATTTATAAAAAATTTATTTACAAAGAGCTAGTCTCCATGGCATAAGCCACTTTAGGAAAAAAAAAACTGGGGGCTGAGCAGTAGTACAGCAGGCTAAGCGTGCGTGGTGCACGGCACATGGCACAAAGAGCAAGGACCAGCGTGAGAATACTGGTTTGAGCCCCCAGCTTCCCACCTGCAGGGGTGTTACCTCACAAGCAGTGAAGCAGGTCTGTAGGTGTCTATCTTTCTCTCTCCCTCTTTGTCTTCCCCTCCTCTCTCCATTTCTCTCTGTCCTATCCAACAACAATGACAGCAATAACAACAGTAATGATAACAACAACAAGAAGGGCAACAACAAGGGCAGCAAATTGGAAAAAATAGCCTCTAAGAGCAGTGGATTCTTGGTGCAGGGACTGAGCCCCAGCAATAACCTTAGAGGCAAAAAAAAAAAAAAGTATAAGGGAAAGATCTTTTTCTTGAATTCAATTATTTTTCTCTGGTTTGGGAAAATACTGTATACAACGTTGACCAGAATTAGACCTGAGTGAAAGCATATGTTCAATTTAAAATCAGCAAATCTTTTACTCTCCATTGTGGTCAGGAATAAGGAACCCAAAAACCTGGACATAGGCATGCTGGTGTTGACACTCGAAGCCACTTAGTTTGTACCTCCATCTTCCCTGCACACAAGGGGAGTGATGCCTTCAGCAGCACTCTCTGAGGCCAGCACCCCCACACACTAATTCACAATGAAAGACACTAGTGCAAACCTGCAAACAGAGTTCAATCTTTCTTTCCTTTTAAAAAGACTTTTTATTATTTATTTTAATGAGAAAGAAAGACACAGTGAAAGACCAGAGCACTGCTCAGCTCTGGCATATGGTGGTGCTGGGGACTGAACCTGGGACCTTGAAGCCTCAGGCATGAAAGTCTTTTGTATAATCATTATGCTGTCTGCTCAGCTCAAGTTCAGTCTTTCTTACTGGCAACAATGGAATGCACTTCTCTCAAAATACAGCAATGCTTCACTCAATTATAGTATGTCATGACACAAAGTGGGTCAAATAACACAGGTACTAACTCAGCATCTGAGCTGTCACCCAGAACCAGTCCTTTCCAAGAAGAGCAGTTGATCGAGTATGAGTCCTCCCACCTGTAAACCAAGATGACTACAGTACTACGAAAGAAGAGAAGGCACTTCCTTATACATGAACGTGCCTTCCTACTAAAGAGTAAGAATTCTGGGAGGCTCTGGTCTTGGTAGTTATGCCTTAGCATTCTGTTGGCTCTAACATAAAGACAAGGAATGTGGAGGCTTTAGAATCCTTAGCTCTGAGGAAGTCAAAGAAAGCATCTCTCTATCAATTACTCCTCACAACTCTTGATGCTCCCTATTAGGAGAAAACTGCAACTGCACTGCCTGAGAAAAGCATATATTTTTTAAGAAAATGCCTTGCCCTGCGCCTCATGCAGGTAGATAAAAGCCCGCTTTGAGAAACTGTGTGTTATTAATCTTTTGTACTCAGGACAAGGCCTTGATCTTCATCTTCCATTAGCATGGAAAATGAAATTACTCACTAAAACAACAGGTTTTCAGATCCCTGAAGCACAATCTTTTCCTCAAGTAGCACCTTTTATAGAAACCAGGCAGGTAATTTTTCATCAGTTTTAAAGATGGGAACAAAAACAAGGATCCTCTGAGAACAGAAAGTTTGTCTCTTCTGTTCACTGTAAAATTCCAATGACCTAGAATCTCCACTGGAAATAAACTGGCACTCAATAAACATTTCTAAATGAAGCACACTATTTCTTTTTATTTATTTATTGGATAGAGATTGAGAGGGGAAGAGGGAGACAGAGAGGGAGAGAGACAGAGACACCTGCAGACCTGCTTCAGCAATTATGAAGATTTCCCAATCCAGGTGGAGCTCAGGGGCTTGAACATGGGTCCTTGTGCACTCTAATGTGAGCGCTTCACCAGGTTCAGCACCACTTGGCTCCAAAGCACACTATTTCAATGTGGGGGAATGCAAGATTTTCATTCACAGTAGAACTATAAGGCATGAGGGAGGTGTTAATAAGATGTTAAGAAGAATCAACATTTCATTGCTGAAACTCCAACTATGGTATAACTAAATGCTTCAGTGGCATTACGTTTGCTTAGCTGGAAAAACTTACTACCTCACTTACAGTGGTAAAAATAACTGTAAACTCTAAGGTGACCTGAAAGAAGCCTCTTCTACCCAAGACTCTGAGCTGCATCCCCTAGAAAGTCCTGAACAAACAAACCCTGTGAACATGACAAGGCTAGCCTTGACCTCTGGCATAAGACGATAAACCCAGAAAGGAAATAAATGCCTTAAAGTAGTGTGTGTTCCCAAGATAAACAATGTTTAAATGACTTTAACAAGAAATCCCATGGTCATATGCAAACATCCTTCCCCATTTACAGCAGAAAACCGATTCTCAGGCAGGCTCAGTTGTCCTAGTTAATAATTTGGCTTCAGTAAACGCTGAAAACATTCAATCCCTCTGGCTTTGGAATTTGTACGAAGACCTGCTTTCCTTACAAGCTGTTTATGCAGCCTGGCATCTTCTGATTTTCCCTTTGATGGCTAAACGTTAACTAGAGTGATATGACTGATCTTGAACCAACAGACTTAGATCCAGCCAAGTCAAAACAAATCCTTTAAAAAAGAACAAAGGAAGGGCTGGTAATATAGCTCACCTGGGTCTTGCACCTCCTTTTGTCATTATTGTGACCCCAGAGTCCTCACTGCACTGGAGGAACTTTCAATCATAGTGTCTTTTCCTTTCTCTCTGCTTCTCTGTCTCACTCTTCCTGGGGGTGGCAGTCAGGAGCAGTCAGTTTACAAATGACAGTCAGTTTACAAATAAATAAGCAAAGCTAACAAAGGGAAAAATGGTTCCTCCTCAAAACTGCATGCAAAGCAGAAACCCTTCAGTGGTGTCTAAATAGTATTTGAAGATAAAGATAAAATCATAGCATCTAGGTTGAAATGCCATGTCGTCCATTTCTGTCCACGTGTATATTCTGTAAAAATGTCAGGCTGTAGAAAGTGGGGGGGGGGGGGGCCCAGACCTGATTTCACTTGGGGTGGGGAGACTCCCCTTCTAAACGAAGTTTGAAAACTATCTTATCCAAAGTTGAACATTCTTGCTTAGAGGCAAGCTAAAACTGGCATTTCAATTTCCTCTGGGAGTCTGTGGGCTTTACCAACCCTGAGCCTTCCCTCCTGTCTAGGAAAACACACACAGCTGCTGCAATCAACCCCTGTTTTAAGTTGACTTGAAGAAGAGAGTGAGCAGCAGTAGTGACCTTGAAAATTCTGAAAGCACAGCCTCTTGATTTTCTGCTTCATTATGTCCAATCTAACGATTCACCACTGATGTACCCACCTCCCCACTCACTTGTCCATGTTCTGAGCCCCCCCGGAACTACCCCTGCAGCTCTGGCAAGCAAGCACATGCACATGCGTGCACACACACACACACACACACACACACACACACCAGTGATAGGATAAGCTGTCACCAGTGTGCTTCCAAACCTGAGGATGAAAAACTGAGTCTCCAAGTGACACAAGTCTTAAGTGTGAGAGTGAGTAAATGTCTAGCCTGTGGTGAGAAAGATGAGAAAGTTGGGGAAGGGGAGAGGTTAGAGCATTCCTAACACAAAAGACTACTAAAGCATGAGTTTGCTACACACAGCAATGCAAAACGATCTTTAAAATGCATTATATTACACTTAATGGATTAAGTGAAAAGGTAGACAACTACTATATTCTCCCATTTGAGAGAAGAAAAAAAAAACCTGTCTGGACATCTGGGTATGCTCACATGGGAAATGTCTACAAGGGGACCCAAGATTCCACAGATGGGAGTTTCCTATAAAAATCAGGACTGGAGGGGTCTACAGTGCATTGAGTAACATTTTTGTTCTGCATGAAATTTTTACTATGATTATGTATTGGCCTCATAAGAATTGTTAACTACAGCCGGAGGACACAGAAAACTGAAAAGAGCTAACTCCTCACAAACAGAATTTGAGAAGGAGAAAGAAGCAGTAACATGAACCAAAAGCCAACTGTGTCCTTGTTTCCAGGGATGCTAGCACTAGCCTTGGGTCTTGCACTCAGTGGGAATAGCCCCAGCTCTGCCATCTCTAGTATGCTGCTGTTCCCAGTCAGGGGGCACCAGAATACAATGGGCTGATAGAATTCCAAAACTAGAGCTGTATTCAGCACAAGAGGGAGCAGCAATATGGAAGTGGCTCTCCAGTGAGTGAATGTGAATACATTCTCTGACTGAGAGTTGTTAAAGCAGACTGGATCCCCCGCCCATATTTCAGACTAAAATAGTATATTATTCAGGCCTCTTCTTTAGTGGGTCCTCATTTTCACTTAATAAAACACAGCTATATGGTTTCTGTTGCTTCTTCCTATGTTCCTACAGGTACTTCAGAACACTATGTTTTCAGTAACTATAACTACAAGACACTACTGAGAAAAGGCTGGGGGCCAGGTGGTGGTGCACCTGGTTGAGCGCACACATGTTATAGTGTGTAAGGAACCTGGTTCAAGATTCCAGTCCCCACCTGCAGAGGGAAAGCTTCATGAGTGGTAGGACTGCAGGTGTCTCTTTGTCTCTCTCCCTACCTCTCCATTCCTCTCAATTTCTGGCTGTCTCTACCCATTAAAAATAAAGATAATAAAAAAAATTTTTAAAGAAAAGAAAGATAGATCTCTGCTAAAGATGAACTCAAAAAAAAAAAAGTCAAGTATCGGGAGTAAAGCGGTAGTGCGGTGGGTTAAGCGCAGGTGGCACGAAGCGCAAGGAGCGGTGTAAGGATCTCAGTTTGAGCCACGGGCTCCCCACCTGCAGGGGAGTTGCTTCACAAGCGGTGAAGCAAATCTGCAGGTGTCTGTCTTTCTCTCCCCCTCTCTCCATTTCTCTCTGTCCTCTCCAACAACAACGATATCAATAACAACAATAATAACTACAACAAGGGAAACAAAAGGGAATAAGTATATATATACTGAGTATCTGGCTCAGTTATTGATCATCCTTAAAAATTTTTGTGCTCTCGGGAGTCGGGCTGTAGCGCAGCGGGTTAGGCGCAGGTGGCGCTAAACTCAAGGACCGGCGTCAGGATCCCGGTTCGAGCCCCCGGCTCCCCACCTGCAGGCAGGTCCCTTCACAGGCGGTGAAGCAGGTCTGCAGGTGTCTGTCTTTCTCTCCCCCTCTCTGTCTTCCCCTCCTCTCTCCATTTCTCTCTGTCCTATCCAACAACAACGACATCAATAATAACTACAACAATAAAACAACAAGGGCAACAAAAGGGAATTAAAAAAAAAAACTTAAAAAAAATTTTTTTGTGTCCTCTCTAAAGAAGCAGTGATGATCACTAGAATTTTTAACACCAGAATAACTTGATACAAAAATGCATTTGGAGATAAATAATTAAAAAACACAAATACATAATTAATAGTTATGTAGCATATGATAATCACAGTGTTTATTTAGAAACTCAGGAAAGTTTACAAAATCTCAATTCACGGAGGAACTTGGTTTTGTTTTGTTTTTTAATCTTCCTATCTAATTTCAACAAACTGGTTTAGAAAACCCTTTGGGATTCCATCTATTCTAGGCTGAGACTGACTAGAAAGCATTAAAGGCTTTCAGTAATAAAATTGCATTTATTCTATTACACAATTTTACTTTAGCTGAAATTTAAGCAGAGAACTAGTTATTTTCTTAGGTTTCCCTAGTTAATAACTTTGGTCTTAGATCTAATTTCCTCATCAATAAAATTAAAAGTTGTATCATGTGCTTGCGAAGCTACTTTTCAGCTTTAGTGCCAATACCAATTTTATCACTATAAAAAAGTTCCACAAAAAGCCACTTAAGTTATTGTACACAATACAAGCATACACATAATTGTACATAATAATGACCACAGTAAAAAAAATAAAGTCGACAGTAAAAAGTAATTTAACAATGATCTGTGATGTAACTCTAGTGGGGAATAAATATTAAATACTTAGAGATGAAATGATACAATGTCTGAAATTGTTTCTATAGACTCACAATAGAGGAATGTGCTGGAAAGTAGTAGATACAGATAAATGATGGTTTTCCACACCTCAGTAATTACTATAGCTAGATAGTAAGTCCACTGGGGTTCTTCTCATTACCCTTCTCACTACTTCCATAAGTGTAATTTTCTACAACAAAAAGTCTTTCACAAAATAATATTGCAGGGCCGGGTGGTGGCGCACCTGGTTGAGTACACATGCTACAATGCACAAGGACCCAGGTTCGAGCCTCCATCCCCACCTGCAAGGGGAAACCTTTGTGTGTGCTGAAGCAGGGCTGCAGGTCTCTGTCTCTCTCCCTCTCTATCACCCCTTTCTTCTTGACTTCTGGCTGTCTCTATCCAATAAATAAAGATAATAAAATATTGAGAGGAAGAGAAAGAAGAAAAGTATTGTATACAGGTTATTAAGAAAGAAGAGGAGAGGGTTGTGGGATCAGTAGCATAATGGTTATGCAAAGAGACTCTTAAACCTGAAGATCCAAAGTCCCAGGTTAAATTTCCTCCCTCAATCATAAGCCAGAGCTGAGCAGTGCTCTCATAAAGGAAGAAAGAAAAAAAAAAGGAGTAGGAGGAGAAGAGGAGAAAGACACAAAAATATATGTGTGCATTTAAAAGAACTACATTTTTTAAGGTTCACGTATTCATTTTAATGAGAGATCAACAGAGGCCAGAGCATTGCTTGCTCTGGCTGATGGTGGTGCCAGGGATGGAACCTGAGATGTCAAAGCCTAGAGCATGAAAGCTTGCTATACTACCACTGTACTACTTCCCCAACATGAGAGAAATACACTTCAATCTTCTGTGCAAATATATTGTCTGTTACTGAGAAATCAAGAAATAGTAGCATCAGCATTAATTTTCCAGCATGAAAGAACACAGCTGAATAAAGTATTGACAGTATTCAAGTCAGCCACTTCTGAGAAGTGGGAAAATTTCTCTGGGGTCTGCTGTCTCTCACCACAAGTCTTATTTCACTATACAAACTTTAAGACCATGCACATTTTACTCTAGCAAAACGTGAGCACAGCAATTAAAAATAGCTATGATATGATGGGCCTAGACCCTCTAATGGACCCCTCTCTGTACCATCATAAAAGTCATCATAAGCCCTCTTTATGAGCCTTCCCAGGACCTTACCCTCACCATAAAGCAGAGATGATACTCCAGTCTCCTGGAGTATCCTGCCCTGCCACTTGGGGAAGATTGGTCCTGAAATGAGTGCAGCCTACAATGTTCCTAGCTGTGACCATGAGCTGTGAGCTCAGACCAATAGGGACTCAGAGGTTACACAGGCTCCGGTGCTAAATATAAACTATATATGGGCCCTCGGACAGGTGGATGGAGGTAAATAGCTAATTTCAGCCACAGAATTTTTTCAAGACTGGGAGCTACTCACTGCCCTAATCCACCTTTCTAACCTTTTTCTCTACTCTGACACCATCTTCAGACAATATTTTTATCCACCTTCAGGCTAGCTATCAAACTCAAGCAAAACTAACAAGTTCTGTGCCCCTAGGAACATTCCTAAAATGGACTTCCTAGCTTTCTTCTTCCCTAAGATCCCTAATCTCATCTACTCTGTTCCTACTTTTTGGTTCCTGTTAATTAACCATTTTGTCTCAAGTTATGTCCTGCCACCTTCTAGATGCTACCATGATTCCATCCCGACTTCTCTTGGCAGACGATCTCACCAGTGTGTCTTGGAACCTCACCTCCCTCCCCAGAGCTCTAGCCCACTAGGGAAAGATAGAAACAGGCTGGTGTGTGTGTGTGTGTGTGGGGGAGAATCCAATCTGCCAATGCCCATGTCCAGTGGAAAAACAACTACAGAAGCCAGAACTCATACCTTCTGCACCCCAAAACAGTTTGGTCCATACTCCCAGTGGGGGAAAGTGATAGGAGGAAGAGGATAAGAGGGCTCTGAACTCCAGATCCATCAGCACCCAGAAAGGAGGAAAAGGAAGGGGGCATTTGGATGTATTAATGATGTCATGAGTGTCTTGTCAAGAGGGCTAGACCTGGAAGAAAAGGGGGGCAAGTATGTACAAATGTAGACATCTTGTAAAGACAGTGAATCCAGGTCTGCAACCTTAGGAGAACTTGCAGTGGGGAGACTGGGGATTCAGAACTCTGGTGGTGGGAACAGTGTGGAATTATACCCCTGACGACATTTAATTTTGTAAATCAATATTAAGTCACTAATAAAATGAAAAAAAAAAACAGCTATGATACAGCGTTTGGGTTGTGGCTGTGTTTTTTTTTTAATTTATAAAATAAAAATCAACAGGATTATAGGATAAGAGAGGTACAATTCCACACCATTCCCACCATCAGAGTTCTGTGTCTCCATCCCCCTCCAGTGGAAACTGAAATAATTCTCCCAAAGTCATAGATATGGGTTGACTACATATCTAAATATCTCTTTTTGGTGCACCTGGTTGAGTACACATATTACAGGAAGCAGGGATCAAGCCCACCCAGTGCCCATCTGAGGAAGAAAGCTTTTCAAGTGGTGAAGCAGTGCTGCAGGCATCTCTCTTTCTCTCTCTCTCTCTCCCCCCCCCTTCCTCTAGATTTCTGGCTATCTCTATCCAATAAATAAATAAAGATATTTTTAATATATATGTATACATATATATATTGCCCATTTTTATTCATTTCTACTGTCCTTCCTTCAGTTCCTGTAGTCACACCTACACCTATTACTTTTTCAGAGTGTCCCTTTTTCCTCTTCCCTCTCAGATAAGCAAAACAGTCCCTGACCTCTTCTGGTGTTTTCCAGACTCATTCCCTTTTTGGTGGTGGCATAAAAAAAAAGATTCCTGGTGGAAAATGATTCAGGTCCTAGTGGAATTGGGGTTCAGAGCCCATTGGTCATCTTCCTCCAGCATTTTTACCCTCTAGTAGTATGAACCAAAATTTATTTTGGTGTGGCTGCTTTCTAAAGAAAAACAAATGTTTCATTATTGCTATAGATATTTTCCTTTTTTAATATTTTTATTTATTAATTTTAATGAGAGACAGTCCACAGCCATACCACCTTGAACATGCCTGATCTCATCTAATCTCAGAAGCTAAGCAGGGTTAGGCCTGGTTAGTACATGGATGGGAAAGAAATATACAGAGAGAAAGAGAGAAAAGTAGGTAGGTGGGTAGGTAGACAGGGAGCACTGCTCAGCTCTGGCTTATGGTGGTGCTGGAGACTGAATCTAGGTCCTCTGTGGCTCTGGCATGAAAGTCTTTTTGCATAACCATTATGCTATCTTCCCAGCTCTAAACAGCTTTTTCTAAAAGTTTGCTCTATACAGCAAATTCTAAAGTTTGTGATTCTCTCAGCCTATATATGGCCCCTAACCCCTGACCCTCTCTCTTTAAAAACTGTGGAAGTCACTAAGTTTGCACACCCTTTCTCCAATCATGGCCCCTCCACTGGACTTTCCACTCAGAGTAAGACACACTGCAAAGGCCACAACTAGCTTCCTTCCAGAAACTCTGCAGAACTGATAGAAGATAACCGTAAGTTCTTACAGCTATGTAGTATTCCATATACCGCCACCACCACAAAAAAAATAAATAAATAAATAAAACCTTAAATACCTAGATCTGAAAATTTACAACTGAAGGTTAGCCCATATATAAAGTAAAAGAAAAACTTATTTTACCCAGTGGCGTAAACCCAGGTCCTTGAACATGGTACTGTGTGCTCAATCAGGAGTGCCACAGCCCAGCTCCAACAATGTGTCTTTAGACAATAACACACATAAAGACAGGGTATGGCAGATGAGCTGATGGAAACATGGTGATCAGAGGTGCACAAGGACCCTGACCTGTACTTCTCCCAGGAGCAAAGACTCTTTCTGTATTTGCATGTTGACTGGTATTCATGGCAACTTTATATAGATTCTATCCTTTGCAGATAATGAGAAATGACAGTACACTCCATTCCAATTTCCATATACAGATGTGTGGATATATAGTATCTTTTAGGGTTCTCAGTGCACAAACTGCCCAACTGTGCATAGCAGGACTGTCCTGGAGATATGATCTTGTTAGAATGGAAATACTGAGAAAACAAAAATGGAAATTTCTGTCCTTAACATAATCCAGATTTAAAAAAAGAAAATTCTAGAATCTGAAGTCTGTGCTCATGATGGATATAGGATCTGGGCTCCTGACAGGGGTATACCCACCCATCTGGGAATCTGGCTCTCTCCTCATATGCCTTTCTTCTCTCCCCACTTATGCTCACATAAATATTCTAAATTTTGCAAGAAACACCCAAATGCTCCTAAGCTTCTTTCCTCAGATCAGTGTGTAGCTGTCATTAATAATTGCAATGGTGCCCCCTGAGAAGTTCTCCACAAATCCACTGCAGAAACAGGGTAGGAACAGTAAATAATTCATGCACACACTTGAAACCCCTACAGAAAAATACAACGGAAGGCTTATTAAAAGAGGGAGGACATAAAAGCAGGGAAAAGGGAAGAACTGGAAAAAGAAAGAGGCAAAAGTGAAAGAGAAAGATTGAGTTTAACAGCAATAGCAGAAGCAAAAGACACTCAAGAAAGGCATCAGCAAGGAGGCTTGAATCTTGTCTCCATTTGCAAGTGCTGATGGGAACGTGAGAGTTTTGTTTGTTCTTTCATGACATGACTCCTTAATATACGTATATGTCTCAACTATACAGTCAAGCCAATCAGTTCACTCTGGTATAACAATGTCATACAATTAAATCTGATGAGCATGAAGAGTCTCAAAATTGGGATTAAAATAATAATAATAAAACATTCACTTAAAACTTTAGGCTTTGCACTCAGACTCACTTCCCATCCCTGCCACTTACCGAAGAGCCTTTCCATTTGTGGTTTAACCTTTGGAATTCAGACTTTTCCTTTGTAAAGTGGGCACAGTGGCAGTGTCAACTGCCCACAGCTGTTCTGAAACTTAAATGAAATAATGCCTATGCACCACCAAAAGCTGCTCTATGGTGTGAAAATATCATCTGCTAATATGGTATGATAACCAATAAGTCACACACAGATCTGCGGGCAGGGGACTCACTTGAGGGCTTTACATCATTAAGCAAGTTACAGTGCTGAAGACAACTGACAGGAGCATCTCTGTGGCTATCTATCCTGAAAGGAGTGACTCGGGCAGGAGAAAGGAGAGAGGACAGCAATTTCCTTCTGTGTTTCTCAGGCTCTCCACTTTTCCTCTCTCATTGCTCAGGAAGAGATCAGTGCTTCCAAGAGACCACAACTGACTCTACATGTGAAAATGACAGGAGCACCAGTCCAGCACTTAGAAGCCTCCAGGACACCCTGCTGACACTAGACGAAGGGACAAGTGGCAGGAAAATGAACTTGAGAAAGTGAGCACCCAATGAAGGAAAAAAAATCTCTAAAGTCAAAGGCAACCAAGAGGAAGCTATATAAAGAATTCTGAGGTCCAAAGAAAGGCATGCTTCTCTCAATGATTCATTAGCTCTTAAATTTTCAAAATAAACCCTGTTAATTTCAGAGGACGAAAAAAACTATGCATTGTGAAATCTTCAATTTTCATTCAAAGTGTATAGCCACTGCATAACTTGTATCTCCTGGCCCTTTTAGATAAGTATTTTTGTTCAGTACATTCTCTGCACTTGAGAATTAAAAACAAAACTTTAAGAAAAGGAAAATTCAGGGGGTCGGGAGATAGCACATCGGGTTAAGCACAGGTGGCGTAAAGCACAAGGACCGGTGCAAGGATCCCAGTTCGAGCCCTGGCTTCCCACCTGCAGAGGAGTCACTTCACAGGCAGTGAAGCAGGTCTGCAGGTGTCTTTCTCTCCCCTTCTCTGTCTTTCCCTCCTCTCTCCATTTCTCTCTGTCCTATCCAACAACAATAATAACTACAACAACAATAAAAGAGGAGAGACAACAAAAGGGAAAATTAAAAATAAATAAATAAGTAAATAAAAGGAATACAGGTCAGGAAGAGAGCTCAGAGTTACAGCACAGGGCTTGCATGCCTGAGGCCCCCAAAGGTCCCAGGTTCAATCCCTGGTAGGACTATGACAGAACTGAGCAGTGCTCTGGTCTTTTTTATCTTTCTTGCATACAAATAAACAGACAAATAGCTTTTGTTTGTTTGTTTGTTTAATGCTGAGGAGACTTGGAAATAGGTTACCTTTTGCCATGCACAAGGATCCAGATTTGAACCCTGAGCACCTGCACTAGGGGAAGTTTCATGAATGGTGGAGCAGTGCTATATCTCTCTTCTCATGCTGTCTCTCTTGTGCTTGCGCTCTCCCGCTCTCTCTCTCTCTCCTTCTCTCTCTCTCCCTCTCATTCATATGTTTCTCTATCTCTAAGTAGAATATTTGCTAAGGAATCTTCAAAAGAGATAGAATTGTACAGATGCAAAAAGCCCTAGTAGGCCAAATAAAAACTACAGAATACCTCTCAAAGGCATATGCCTGCTAAGATATCTTCTTAGTTATCTTCTGCAGAAACCTTCCAGATAGATGACTTTGAAAGAATTACAAATAAGAAAGAAAGAATAAGCTAAATATTGGCTTCAGCACAGTAAAGACAAATGCATGTGGAAGACAAACATGGCTAAAAAAAGACGAGAGGCCAACAAAAGACTGAAGTCTCTACACACTGTGTTTCAGTGTGTTAAATGAACACTGAGTGATGACTTTCTCCCTCCATTTAGAATATAGCACAATCATTGGCCTTGGAAGGATTTTTTTAGACCAACTAATTAAACCACTTAACATTACTGTGTTCCCAGGACATACTGTCATTTGAAGACGTGTAAAAGAGTTGAAATGGGATATAAAGCATAAGATGGCTGTGAGCACCCCAATCCCACTACTTTCCATACCCTCCAGGGTCTTGGCTCCAAGTCTGTCAGCCTATCTAGTAGGTCTTTCTCCAGCCTGTTAGATGAGTTGCATTCCAATGCCCTTATCTTCCTCATCTATGTTCTTTTTTTTTCCTCCATAAAATGAGTTTTATTTTCTTCTTCTTTTTTTATTTATGAAAAGGAAGCACTGACAAAGCCATAGGATAAGAGGGGTACAACTCCACACAATTCCCACCACCAGAACTCCGCATCCCATCCCCTCCCCTGATAGCTTTCCTATTCTTTTTTTTTTTAATACCTAAACTCTTTTTTTCTATTCTGATTTTTTTTATTGGGGAATTAATGTTTTACATTCAACAGTAAGTACAATAGTGTGTACATGCATAACATTCCCCAGTTTCCCATATAACAATACAACCCCTACTAGGTCCTCTGAATCCTTCTTGGACCTGTATTCTCCCCACCCACCCACCCCAGAGTCTTTTAGTTTGGTGCGATACGCCAATTCAGCTTTCCTATTCTTTAACCCTCTGGGAGTATGGACCCAAGGTCATTGTGGGATGCAGAAGGTGGAAGGTCTGGCTTCCGTAATTTCCCTCAAGCCACAAACTCTAGATCAGCATCATTATCTGATCCCTGAGTACTGCTGCACACAACCAAACAAAGTTAGCATGATCTTCAAATGTACACTGCTCCAGACCCATGATTTCACACTACAGCTGGGCCCTTGACCAGTTCGTGTGTGTGTGTGTGTGTGTGTGTGTGTGTGTGTGTGTGTGTGTTTCCGTGATCCACTCCAGCTGAGTCTAACCCACCAGCTGGAACCATGATGTTGCCTTTCAAAGTTGAGAAAGAAGAGAAGAGTTTGAAGGATAGGCCCTGCGATGATTTTTCTATTCAAAATTCCATGTGCAAAACTGCCAAGCTGTGGATGCTATGACAAGACTAGAACTGGTGCTGGGAAGTGGAAATGAAGTGAAAGAAGCAGAGACGTTGACTCCCTGTCTGAATGGGAGATTTCATATTGACTTTATAAACGGAAGAAGAACTCAGAAGTCATCTACCAAGAAGCTAGAAGAAAACAGTAAGTTCTCAGGCCTACAGGCCATTCTAAACCTAAGCTTGTGAACATTTGACCAGCTAGCAGGGCCATTTCCTTATGTTCAGGTCCTAGCACCTGCCGTGGGTGAGCCAGTCTCAGCTGGAAACCCTCCCATCCCACTCAGTGACTCTGCCTTACTTCAACCTCTCTTGAAAAACCATGATGAACAAGCCACAGAGTTTACACCAAAACACACTTCCACCCCCACCAACGCCCCATGCCTCTACCCAAGCTCACCTGAACCTACTCCATTTCATCTGTATACTTGTTTCTCAGTGGAAAGGCATTCCTCCTCTCTTTGGTAAATCTCCCTTTCTCTACTATCTCCAGTGGGTCTCCTGAATTGCCTAAATAAATCTGTAATTATTCCTCTCATGTGAACTACCATATATTCACATTCCTTGACTTACTGTCTTACCTTAGTCCAAAAAGGAACAGAAATATGAATTAGTGGGGTCAGGTTGTGGCACACCTGACAGAGCATACACATTACCATGTGCAAGGACCTAGGTTCAAGCCCCTAGCTGCTTTCCCAGTGATAAAAGAGTATTGTGGAGGGGTGTGTGTATGTGTGTGTTTTCCTCTATACCTTTCTCACCTTATCTCTAGCTCCATAAAAAAAAGGAAAGGGGGGGGGAATGACTGCCAAGAGTGGTGGAGTTATCATGTAGGCACCAAAACCCTAGCAATAACCCTGATAGAATAAAAAAAAAAAAAATGTGAAGAAAGAAATGCACACTCTTTGAGTGGAGGTCATCATTCATGCATTCATTTCGCAAACAGTATCCATGGGCATGCTAAGGATACTGCACTGCTGCAAGCTTTGGATACTGCAAGCTTTGGATTGCGTCCATGGCACACTAAGGATACTGACCTGCAAGTTTTGCACACACAGGTGCAGGTCAAGCAGCAAGAGTTGTTGCTTGCAATGCCAGAGATCTGGTTTCGTTTTTGTTATGGCTGGCTTGGTTTGATTTGGCTTAAAGGTGGGGCACATATGGTGTACCAAACAAAGACCTAATTTTACGTGTGAACAGGAAGCTGATCCTCAGGTGACATAGGGATGGGGTAGGTTTTTTCCCAGTCAGGCTTAAAGGAATGGTCACTAGCTGTAGGCTACCCTCCCAGCTCTGTTTGCTCTCAGCTGAAAGCCCACATCTGTTCAGGACACTGAAAGGTGGGTGGCCTACGGAAGTGACCAAGACACACAAGCCAGCAATGACAGGGCACCAACCTCCCACACTGAGACCCTGCAGAGTTAGAGAAAGCAAAGGCACTTTTAAAGTCCAGGAAATGCAGAGTTTTAATAATCAGATTAGTGTGTTCATTTAATAAAACAAACTATCCTCATGGAAAAGGTCCCAGGTAGCTATTTGTCAATCACTACTTAAATCCATGCTAAAGTTATTACATAATCCAGGATCCAAAACTCTAGTTCATGCTGACTAAATAATTTCCAAATTTCCCCCTTCTTATGTGATACCCGCCTGAACATGTAACTAATAGGTGCCTCTTTCCTTCCACTTGAATGCAGACTACTTGTCACTCAACACCAGCTAGCTGCAGGCCATGATGCCCTAATGTTTCAGTGTTCTCTGCACCACACAGCAAAGCAACAGGGAGGGGGCATGGCTCACTGATGCTAGTGTAGCATTTTCTGTAAATGGTGCAAATGCAAGTTTCGGGGATGTTGAGCACTTTGGGATTCTGCCATGATGAAAACTTAGCACAGACATTTTCAACACAAAAAGTTATTCTGCTAGCAGACTACACAGTTCCTTCATGATCATAAAGGCTCAGATACCTTCCTCACTTTTTATCAAAAGATACAGAACAATACTTCTTTTTATTTATTGATTGATTCACTTTTGTTGCCCTTGTTTTATTGTTGTAGTTATTACTGTTGTTATTGATGTCATTGTGGTTGGATAGGACAGAGAGAAATGGAGAGAGGAGGAGAAGACAGAGAAGGGGAGAGAAAAGATAGACACCTGCAGACCTGCTTCACCACCTGTGAAGCGACCCCCCTGCAGGTGGGGAGCTGGGGCTCGAACCAGGATCCTTATACCGGTCCTTGCGCTTTGCGCCACCAGCTCTTAACCTGCTGTGCTACCGCCCGACTCCCCAGAACAATAATTCTACAGTTATAGACAGGAACAGTGCAGAGGTGGTGGGAGATGGGAGAAAATAGTGAAAACCTGCCTAGTCAGGTAGGAAGAACTACCAGAAAAGCTGAGCTAAGAGGCAAGGTGTAGCACAGCTGTGCCTGGTTTGATCATGTAGTTCCACTTGAGATGGTTTCTATAAATTGAAAGTTCTCTATCAAATCCTGGATGATTACTTATCTGTACTAGAATTTTAATGCTGCAAAGATTTAATCCTTTGGCAGGGGGTGGGGTACAATGGAATTATAAGAGGCTACAGCTAACCTTCAAGAATCTGCCTATCTTAAGAAAATATATATATGATTTTTAGTGCAAGTGTCCACCCTACCTGAAAGAAGTCAGAAAATATCAGAGCCAAGAACTTGGCTTATCTGGTATAGTAACTTAATGAGCAAGGGAAGCAGTGATTATTAGCACTAAGGCTTCTAGCAAGTTCTGTCCAATGGTAGCAGTTGCAAGAGGACATGGTCTGTCCCCACAGCCTCAGGGCCTGGGGCCCTTGCAGACACTTGATAATTATCTATGAATGTGTGGGGCTCATAATTAAATGGCTACTCACTAGTAAATATTAAATTGGATGGACTGTGGGCTAGTTATAGCTTCCTAAACTCTAACTTCTTGAAACAAAAAAAAGGGGGGGAGTAAAACTAAAATTTGAACCAAAGTGATTTGGAAGACAGTGGAGGCCAAGTAGTGTCTCAGCTGTGACTTGGAGAGGAGACTCAAGGACTACTGTTACTGCTAACAATCCGAATGCATCCCTGAACTCGTCATCAGTGTTATCAAAGCTATTGAATATACAAAAACTATAGCCGGATAAGGGCAAGAAACTAGCTCACTTAATGATAGCCTTTTTGGTCAATACCAGGTCAGCCCATCATCCAGGGTCCTAGTCAGAGAATCCTTGGATTCTCACATAGATAAGAGGGGCCTAGACCTCTATAGATGCCTCTCTCCACCATCACTGGTCACTTCCAACAGGAACACCATAAGCCCTCCTGTGGTTCTCTCCAGGACCTTGGCCTCAATGTAGAACAAAAAATGGTAGGGACTGCCCCACTCCCTAAAGAGAGGCTGGGTCAGCCAACTCCACCACTCATGGAAGGCTGGTCCTGAAATAAGGGCAGCCTAGAATATTCCCAGCTGTGACCATGGACTGCGAGTTCAGACTGACATTGTTGGAACTCAGAGGTAACAAGGATCCTGTGCTAAATATATACATACATACATACATACATACATACATACATACATACGTGTGTGTGTGTGTGTGTTTTCTCTAGGTCAGATCGATGGAACAAGCAGTTAATAGCATTTTATACTGTCCTCATGTTTAGGAACTATTCTCTACTGTAGCCCAACTTTCTAGCCCTGTTGTTTATTAAACTATTTGTTCTGCTTTATATCTTACCACCTTTAAGCCGCTAAGTCGCCGATGTTACTATATGATTCCACCCTGACTTCCCTGGGCAAGGACCTCCCCAATGTGTCCCAAAGTCCCCAGAGCACTAACTCACTAGGGAAAGATAGAAACAGGCTGGGTGTATGGACCGACCTGTCAAGACCCATGTCCAGAGGAGAAGCAATTACAGAAGCCAGACCTTCCACCTTCTACACCCCATAAAGAATTTTGGTCTCCAAGGGAAGGCATTAATATAAACATGTGTTTGGAACCTAAGAGAGATGCCTGATGTAAAGATAAATGTTATAAAATTAACATGAAGTTCACAATAACTGAAGCCTCGAATACAAATACAAATATAAACACATAAGTGCATACAGAAAATGAATGATGAGAAGGTCTGTTGCCCACGTCATTAAACTGCTATGAAACTTTCTGGAGGCTACGTGGTGGTGAATTCACTTGAGTGTACATGTGACAGTGCACTAAGGCCCAGTTTCAAGTCCCTGGTCTCCACCTGCAGTGAAGAAGCTTCACAAGTGGTGAATCAGTGTTGCAGGTGCTTCTCTTTCCCTCTGTGTCTCCCCTTCTCTATCCATTTCTCTTGGTCACTATCCATTTAATAATAAATAAAATCTTAAAAGTAAATGAAATAAATCTTAAAAATTAAGATTTCTTAATTATTATTAAGGATAAGGGAAAGGACATTCAAAGAATAATGTCACTGGGATTACAGAAGAAACATTTTAAAAGAAGAACATTTTTTTTTTTTTTTTTTTTTTTTTTTTTATGGACCGGCCTAAGGATCCCAGTTTTGAGCCCCCGGCTCCCCACCTGCAGGGGAGTCGCCTCCCAGGCGGCGAAGCAGGTCCGCAGGTGTCTGTCCTTCTGTCCCCCTCTCTGTCTTCCCCTCCTCTCTCCATCTCTCTCTGTCCTATCCAACAATGACAACATCAATATCAACAACAATAATAACCACAACAGTGAAACAACAAGAGCAACAAAAGGGAATAAATAAATATAAAAAACAAAAATTTATTTATTGGGTAGAGACAGAAAGAAACTGAGATGAAGGGGGGAGAGAAGGAAAGACACCTGCTTCTCTGCTTTCCTGCTTATTAAACTTCCCCTCCAGGTGTGGACCTGGGGCTTGAAAACAGACCCTTTCACATGGTGACATGTGCGCCACCACCCGGCTCCTCTGATCTTTTTTTTTTTTTTTAAGATTTTATTTATTTATTTATTTGTTTGTTTGTTTATTTATTTTCTTTTGTTTTTTCCCTCCAGGGTTATTGCTGGGCTCGGTGCCTGCACCATGAATCCATCACTCCTGGAGGCCATTTTCCCCCTTTTTTGTTGCCCTTGTTGTAGCCTCGCTGTGGTTATTATTATTGCCATTGTTGATGTTGTTCGTTGTTGGACAGGACAGAGAGAAATGGAGAGAGGAGGGGAAGACAGAGGGGGAGAGAAAGACAGACACCTGCAGACCCGCCCCACCGCCTGTGAAGCGACTCCCCTGCAGGTGGGGAGCCGGGGGCTCGAACCGGGATCCTTACTCTGGTCCCTGCGCTTTGCACCACATGCACTTAACCCGCTGCGCCACCGCCCGACCCCCAAAGATTTTATTTATTTATGAGGAAGACAGGAGGAGAGAGAAAGAGCCAGACGTCACTCTGGTACATGTGCTGCTGGGTATTGAACTCAGGACCTCATGCTTGAGAGTCCAAAGCTTTATCACTGCGCCTCCTCCTGGACCACTAATTTTATTTTTTAATTATTATTATTTTAATGTTTTACTAAGTTATTTTAATGAGAGAGATCTAGGCAAGGATCTGGGTTCGAGCCCAGCTTCCCACATGCAGGAGGGATATTTCATAAGCAGCAAAGCTGGCCTGCAGGCGTTTCTCTTTCTCTCTCTCTCTCTCTCTCTCTCTCTTTCTTTTTTTTTGCCACCAGGGTTATTACTGGGGCTTGGTGCCTGCACTATGAATCCACAAAGAAGAACATTTTAAAAGGAGACAGCAAGTTGTAGTAATGTAAGTCAAAACTGAAAAGTGCTAAGTGAATAGCTCAGTAACTATCTGGTATGTCTGCAGGTCTTGGCCAACAGCCATAGAGAAAAGTAGAAAATGTCTCTGCTCGTGGGGGTGTACATTTTATTGGTAACTCAGACTCAACCATGTTACCTAATCCTGTAATTCTCGGGGAGGGGGGGAATGACACTTTGATACATGTTAAATCAGGATATGAGACAGAGCAAGTAGCACCAGGAAATCCTCTATGAGGAGGTCACTTTGAGTAAAGGCAAATAAGATGAAATAAATACAGACTAGTGAGAGGAACTGAGTTCAGTAGATCTTCTTTGTCAACATTTTTTTTTAATTTCTTTATTGGGGAATTAATGTTTTACATCCGACAGTAAATACAATAGTTTGTACCTGCATAACATTTCTCATATAACAATACAATCCCCACTAGGTTCTCTGAAGGACCTGTATTCTCCTCCCCACTCACCCCTGTCAACAATACTTTCTTTAGAAGTTTAGAAAATCACAGAACAGCAACCAAGGATTAATGGGAAGTGAGGTTACTTTAACAATATATTTGCCAGAGGTACAAAAGAGAGAAGCTTAATATTAGATATAGATGTAGAGAAGTTCTAACTTGGCTTTATTTTAAAAATAAAATTAGAGAGTAGAACTTACAATGCTAGAAGGGAATATCTACTAGAGAGCAATAGTTGATGGGAAATGCTGATAATTTTGTTGATGGCAAAAAGGAAGCAGTAGTTACAATTCTCATTTCCTCCCTGAAGAGAAAAAAAAATGAAGATAAGGATGAAGTAACAGATAACTTGAAAAATCTTTTTTAAAAAAAAATATATTTTTTTGAAGAAAAAAAAAGATGACTTACGTTTTATGGACTTATTGACATCTTTTTTTAATTATATCATCTTTCTCCATTTTTATAGCCTTTCTTACTATAAGTTTCTAATCTTGCCTCAATAGCAAAGGTGGTCTTTTTAAATTTATATGGACCTCATATGGGATCCTCACAGAGAAGGTGTATTGCTGTAGCTTGGACCATTCACATGTTGGGATGATAGTGTAACATTTTTATAAGATGAATAAAATTAGACAAATATTTTCCTAACTTTCCTTGTAAAGTTGTGAAGTTAAAGCATTAATGGGTTTTTTTATTTCTTAATATAATCTTATATTCTGCTTGGGGCCGGGTGGTGACGCACCTGGTTAAGCACACACATTACAGTGTGCAAGGACCAGGGTTCGAGCCCCCAGTCCCCACCTGCAGGGGGAAAGCTTTGCAAGTCGTGAAGCAGGGTTACAGGTGTCTGTCTCTCTCCCTTTCTATGGCCCCCTTCCCTCTTGATTTCTGGCTTTCTCTATCCAATAAATAAAGATAATAAAAAAAATTAAAAATATTCTGCTACAAGTCTGGACAGTGGCACACTGGGTAGAGTTCACACAAGGACTTTCATATTACCATGCCCCCAGTCAGGTTCAGGCCCCTCAGTCCTCAAATGCATGGGAGAAGCTTCAGGAGTGGTAGAGCAGTACTGCAGGTGTCCCTTTCTCTCTCTCTCTCTCTCTCTCTGTGTGTGTGTGTGTGTGTGTGTGTGTGTGTGTGTGTGTGTGCGCGCGCGCGTGTGTGTCTCTTTCCCTCTTCGCTCTTAATTTCTCTCTGTCTCTTTTGAAAAGAAAATAAGAGGAAAATATGGCCATGGTAAAAATACTGGGCTCCAGCATTATTTTTTCTCTTATCCGGACTTCACCATAAGATCAATGAGGGACCCAAGGGCCATTTTGGGAGGGGCAGGGAATGGCTGAGGGACTCAATTCAGAAAAAGTACAATGGCCTAAAAACATCTTTTTCCCCTTCTCCAGATTCCAGTGTATTGACCGCATCACTCAAGTTGGCACTTACACCCTCCCCCTTTACTGTGATTTTTTTTTTTACCACAGCACTGCTCAGCTTTACTATGATTTTTATTTTGTACATGTAAGTCTTAATTTTCCTAATTTAACTTCACATATCAAGAGGTCATGGGCCATTTCTCAAACTGTTTCTTTATTTTAAATCCTCAAAGATTTACTCCCAATAAACCCAATTCAGTATCTGCATCCAAGATGCCTCAGTTGCAGACTCTAAAATGCCAGTGTCCAATCCAGATCTTCACTGAACTTTTTCACTGCTCTCCCAGGCAAGCTTGTCCCAAACTTCCTCCATCATCCTTTCTCTATCCCCCTCCTCCTGGTTCCCCTGTCAGGAAATGATATTATTACTCACCATGTGGCTCCCATGAAGAAAGCTGGAAGTCATATTTCAATTGTCAAGTCTTTCTGACCTCACTTCCCCAATCCTGTTGACATCCTCCATTCATGCCCATTCAATCTGGTCTCTAGGTCACAGCCAGGACACCAGGCTCTTTATGAAGATATCAGTCTGACCACACCTCTCCCTAGCTCAAATTCCAATAATAACTCCTACTGCCATAAAATAATATTCAAATCCCTTAAGAGGATTTCTAGTCTCTTATTAACCAGCACAGGATTAAGTTTTCTCTCTTCTTTCACCACTCCTCTCTTCCAACTCCACTTTAAGGCTATTCTGAAATACTTTTAATATTTAGAATATCCTCTAGTATCTCTTTCCCTCTCAGTATTAAATGTTCTGTCCCCTTTGACTAAAACACTAGGCCAACACTTACCCAGTCGCTTCACTGATCCAGAATAACTTTTTCAGAAAGAGAAGATAGAAAAAGATATCACAGCACCAAAGTTTCACCCAGTGCAGTGGGGGGTGGGGGGGGGGAGCAGGCATGAACCTAGGTCACAGATATAAAAAAGTAGACACCTTCCCAAGTGAAATATCTTGCAGGTTTACTCATTTCTTTTTTTTTTCTTACAATTGGTAAGTCATATCTCCATCAAGACTCCTTGTCCCATAAATACAGTTACCTGTGACTGATTCGGTGTCCTAAAGCCTACCACAATGCTGGACATATACAAGAAGTATAAGTATTTTCTGAAGGAGAGGGACTGGGTGGTAGTGTATGTGATCTAGTGCACATTACCACTCACAAAAACCTGTGTTCAAGCCTCAGTTCCAACCTGTGGAAGGGAAGCTTCTGAAACAGTTATGCAGTGCTGCAGGTGTCTTTCTCCATCCTTCTTTGCCTCCCTCTCTCTACCTTCTCAGGTTCTCCCTATCTCTATCCAATGAATGAATAAATAAGTAAATAATTTTCTAATTTAATGAAAGGTTAGAGTTCATTCTGCATGAATTTTAATTATTTTCAGGCTATCATTTCAAGGCTCCATTAGTTTGCTTGTAATCGGAACAAAAGTTTTGACAAAACAAATACACCCCAGAGCCCCACCTGAAAGCCCATCAAGCTGCAGCAGGAGTACTATGCCACCAATATTTTGTCCTCTTATGTGTTCAATGTCACTGGATCTACAATTACATGTGATATGATTTTAAATATGAGTGAATAATCCAATTGTATAATGTTCTGGGTTCAAAAATACAGCAAAGCATTAGGGTGGGGTTTAAGGAAGGAAAGTTGGGCTGGACTAGCACAGTGGTGACAGTAAATCCAAGACTTTTTTTATAGTACGAGGACCCACAAAGAATCACCCTTTGTGCTGTTGATGGGCTTGCAAGAAACAGATCCAGTCCTCATCCTGTAGGGAATTGAGACCATAAGACAGCACAGGTCCAGGCCATATCAACATTGTTAACTTCTGGCATCCCTAGGCTCACCACCCAAAGGCTGTTCATATCCCAGGTGTCACAGGAGGCTATCCCGTGTGAGGCCCGCCATGGGTACAGGAATGCCAAGAGAGACAGCCCAAACTGCAGGCTGTCTGAAACAGGCACAGCATGGCTGTTTCCCTGGAAAACAGACCCGGTCCAATCTCAAACAGCTTGAATGTAACCAAAGAAGTCTTTGTTTACACAATAAATCTGAAGAGTGGCAGGGGCTGATAAAACACCCCTGGCCGACTATCCAGCAAGGGGATAAATCTCCCGAGCCAGGCTGGCTAATTCCTGTACTATATTAAGTGCTCGCACTTGGTGTGCCAAGAGGCACATAAGGCAGAGCATGCTTGATTACATTACTTGTTGACTTGGGGCCCAGCGGGCTCATCAAAGGCAGGCGTGCAGGGGTGCCACAGCCCCCCAGCCTCAACTTACAGGGCACCGACTCTGTGACAAAGGCTCCTGGGACAGTCCCATGGTGTGTGTGGGGGTGGGGGGGCAGTAGAGAGGGGTGTGCTCTAAGAACTGTAAACTTAAATAAATGTCTGAACAAGGAGAGAGGTGATGATGAAGATAAATGAGAAGAAAGATAGGTAAACTGGGGACCACGGGGATAGCATGATGAAACATCAGTAGGGTTAGACTCTACCTAATGCATACATGTTTTTTTATTTGGGTGGCACTGGGATTTCACACATGTGTGATTCACCACTCCCAGGCCAACATTCTCACTTTTAAAAAAAAATAGATAAGCAGAGCAAGAGAAAGCAAAAGAGAGGCATCAAAGCACTGATCCACCATCTCTGGAGCTTTCCCTACTACCATGGCACACACCCATCGGTGCCCAAGTCTCTCGCACAGAAAGGCATGTGGTCTACTGGGTGAAATATTTTCTAGACCACATGTCAATTTACAATGATGTAACTGAAAACTTATATAATGTTTTAAGTGCAATGGTATTTCAGTTAAAAAATATTTTAAATAAAATTTTCAGTTAATAGCTTTTAACTCTAAATTTTTCCAAAAAACTATAAACTCTAACTATAAATCCAACTTTAGCAAGTATAAAATTGTTCAAAGGAATTTGTTTTACTTTATCTCACCCTATCGAGAGAGACTCCTAGTCAAGCATCTTTCTACCCTTGACATTGTATGAAAATGTCCACATATGGCTGCTGCTCCAAAGAGAGTGGTCTCAACCAGGCTTCTAAATGGTGCAGGATCCAGAAAGGGTCATATTCGTGTGAGCTTGGCTGACAGGTTTCTGAACGTTCACCACAGTCCCAGGGAAAAGAAAACCAAGGACCCAGGAAAGTGAAGGACTGAGAGCTATGTGCTCAATGGCCCCTGCTGGTCTTCCTGTATGTCTTCTTTAACTATGTTGGGATTATGGGTCACATTTCAATTCCCTAGAAAGTAGCAAAGATCATCAAGCCAATCCTAGAACCCTCCTCATTCCATCCATCTTGTTGACACCACTGCTCCAGATACGATCCAAGTAAAGATTCTGGCCCTAGTGGGAGCAAGATTCCATTTGTGACAAAGAAAGTCTCAGAACTGAGCTATGTATCCTCAGAGTCTAAGGCTCAGAGGCCATGAATCATTCTGCAAAACACAGAGTATGTTTGACCCCACGCTGAAAGAATCCTCATCTTATCCTTGAGATCTAAATGGCGTCTTCATGAACAGGCTGACACAGGTTGTACCTTGCCCTTGGATCCTGGTCAGCTAGTTGGGCCCAAAAGAGCATACAGCCACAGCAGAGACCCCCTCCACCCTCTCGCCATGGTGCCTATCCAGAGAGCTGACTGACAGGGATAACAGAAACAGGAAAGATATTCTGACTACCTCAGAAATCATCCTTGTAGAGACTGTAGAGTACTTCTCAAACAACTCTAAACTGTAAAGATAAATCCACAATTAGATGTATGCCTTGTGCTGACACAGGTACAGACTGTTCTTGCCCCTCTACTCCCACTCCACTAGAGAAAGTTACTTTATTATTTGGATTCACGCAAGCAAGTTTTGCTGCTGCTGTTTCATCCGAATATACTCTAGGACATATATTCTTCATGTTCATATGGACGTCTATGTGTTCTAACGTGATATGCTGAAAGTCACAACTTTTAACATAGTTAAAATACATCCATCTCTAATCTAGATTCTCCCAAATGGTCTTGTGGAGACAAAAGGACAAGGAAAAATTAGAAATGGACATATTTTACTCTTCTGGGTCGTCACCTCAGTAGACAAGCAGATATCACTGATGAGAGATGTCCTTCCTTTCTTTTGGCTGCCGCCAGAAGCCATGAGGGGACATATCCCAAGACAACACAGATTTTGTTGGTTTCCATTAGCTGATGGTAAGTTTCTGTAAAACTGAGTTTCCCATACATTGGTCCTTGAACCCACCATGAAATCACCCACAATCTTGTGAAAGATAAAGTAAAAGTAAAGACTTCCACCACTCTCACTCCTAGGGGTGGTAAGAGTTTTGAAGATTCAAACTGAATATACTGTCAGGTTTAGGCACTGCTAGTCTAAAAAAACCCAACCCAAACTCACAGGTGGAACATTTGAGGAACTATTAGAAATACAGAAAGGATATAATAGATAAAGGTCTAAAGCATATAGCCAGCTTGATGGTGCTGGCTTAAGCCATTTTATAACTGAATCAACTAAGAAACTAGCAGCCAAGTGCAGAATCTCTTTTGGTCGGAGAAATGCATTTGGGTCGCCAGAGAAGTCAAGACACATTTTCTCATGGAAAACATACATCATGACTTTTCCAACAAGCCAACATTACTCCTACAGAACTGCCACACCCTATTTCTGGAGGACAAAATATTAATGATTTGAATCTTAATTCCCTGTGTTGCATTCAAATTCCATACAGAAGCCTCCAGAAGGAGTCATTAGGAAAGAGAGTCACCTAACAAAATAGCTCTCACACTCTGAAGGTACTACAAAGGAAAAAACAAACTTCCAGGTTCTTGCTATGTATTTATTGATTGGCTATTCATTACTTTCATCATTTCTTCAGTTCGTGCCCTATGTGATATTTTCACATGATTATGGTGATCCTCTTACGGTTTTTAATCAAGCTTCAAAGATATGCTGACCACATACAATCAGATGTTGTTGTGTTGTTGTTTTTTTCATCCCACACTAAAGAATCCTTACCTCAACTAAAATTCAGATTCATCATGTGAATGCAGGACAACAGATGAAAAGTGAACTTCTTGGTGATGTTCAGTATAAAAGGAGTTTTATACTGAAGATGCAAGAAATTTTCAATATAGGGCAAAGTTGAGAAGTCGGATATTCTGAAATTACTTTTTATTGTTAGAAAAAAAGTTTTAAAAGCACACATTCTTTTTTTTTTTTCTGATTCTAAGTCCTTTCCTACACCAGAGAGCACCTTCCTTCAGAGACATCAAAATGGCCTGTTCCCCACAACTCTCAGTCCTCCAGGGAGCTCAAATTCCGTCTTAACTAACACTTCACAACTTTTGCATTGTGAGAAAAATATCATCTCGTCTTCTATTTCACAGTTTATGTACTGATTTTATGCACTATCAAGTTTCCTATTTTATTCTATTTCCAACAGTTGCCTTTCCCCCTCTATGATAAGACCATAATCCTCTTCGCCACCGCCTCAACTAAAATGAAAGAACACAAGCATCCATGATGTTCCCCTGTGGATCCTGAGCTGTCTTCCTCTTGCCTCCATTCCCTCAGTTACACACACACACACACACACACACACACACACACACACACACACACACGAGCAGCCAAGGAGCTCTGGGTTTAGGTTGCTTGAGTCTCGTCCTTCACAGAGCCTTCCCCACTGAGGGAAGAATCAGAAAAGCACATCTAGAGCGCTCTGATTCTAGAAATTGTATTTCCAGCATCTCGTGATGCTTGTCAAACACCTCATGTCCCTCCCCTTCTCCAAAATGAGGATTAGAGGTGAACATTACAGAGTCACATAAAGACACATTTGTCAGGTCAGACCAACAGTCCAGAGCAGATGTGGAAGGAGACTGTTCCCATCAAACACTGACTCTTCTGGGGATGATGCCAGCCAAGCCCTGCCTGAGCTCTGGCTCTGCACATGGCCAAGTCTCCTCCAGGCTGGCAGGAGCAAGCTACAGGGAGCCCCCTTGATTCCAGGAGGATAGCCTAGGTGACAGCAGGCTTTCTACAGAATTTGGACCTGCAGTAAAGAGAAATAGGAGAAGAAACCAGCCCACTGCTGAGAAAACAAAGAAATGCAATCAATCTAAATCTGCAAAAATCATTAATTCAAGATGGAAGCATAAAGCAAGGTGAGGCTGAACACTTTTCCTGGAAGTCAGGCATAGTTTAATTACAAAGTGTCATCATAACAAACTTTCTATGGGGGGGGGGGGGATAGCATAATGGTTCTTCTTCTAGCGTTTGCCCTTCTTCCGTAGCCAGTCAACAGCATCAGGTTGAGCCTGATGTAAAGTTTCGAGACCTCCTTTGAATCTGGAGAGGTGGCAGTCGTTGACTATGTGGGTCATAGTCTGTCTGTAGCCGCAGGGGCAGTTCGGGTCTTCTCTGGCTCCCCAGCGATGGAACATAGCGGCGCACCGGCCATGGCCTGTTCGATAGTGATTGAGGAGGGCCCAATCGTAACGTGCTAGGTCAAAGCCCGGTTGACACTTGCAGGGGTCTGTGATGAGGTGGATGCATTGGATCGACCTTCCCGTGGTGCATCTCGTGAGTACCCATTCATTGGGGAAACTGACGATCCTTCCTAGCCGACTGAATCCACATGGATCCCAGTCACTTTCAAAGCCAGCAACAAGCAGCTCCTGACAGCTTTCAAGCTGTTGGTCCTGCTCTTCGAGTCCTCCAACTTAATGATGAGGGGCTGTCCTTTGCCAAACGCGTTCTTATTGGTCAATTGGCGATTCAGCATCAGGCAGATGTTATCTGCCTACAAGAAACACATATAGCAGTCGATGAAGCTGCTCGATTCACCATCAGTGGATTCGATTTAATATGCTATAATCTCCATCCTAAACATGGCCGAGCCAGCTACGTCAAATCCTGTCTTGCGGACGTTTACCACACGGCCTCTTCAACCTTCTACGACTCCATTACTATTGGAACTATTCAGCTCGTCAACTTATATAAGCCTCCCAGTGCCTCATAGGATCACGAGGTCCTGCCTAGCCCGAGTCACCCAGCCGTTTATGTTGGAGACTTTAATAGTCATCACCAAGACTGGGGATATTCCTCCACTCGTGCTGACGGCTCTATCTTAGCCGACTGGGCTTCAGCGAATGACCTCTCCCTATTATACGATCCCAAACAGCCAGGCTCTGTTCACAGTGCTAAATGGAATAAAGACTCGTCACCCGACCTGTGCTGGATTAGCACAGTCAACGGCCAAGCCTTTCCCGCTACGAGACAAGTTCTCAAGATCTTCCCGCACAGTCATCACCACCCAGCTATCATCCACATTGGTCTCCAGCTCCCACTGATTCTGTGCTCGGAGAAACTAAGATGGAACTTTCGGAAAGCAAACTGGCGTCTGTTCAGTGATCTTACCAACAAATCTATTCCTGCAATTCCAATTAACTCTAATTCCTCTGAAGATTCCTACAGGCGCTTCTGCCAAGCCATCTTCAAAGCAGCTTCCCAAGCCATTCCTCGTGGGAGACGTGCTAACACCTTGTCTTGATACTGAATGCGAGCAACTACTAAAGCAGTATGATGAGTCGGGCGACCCAGATGTGGCCGACCACCTCATTGCCTCCCTGGATGCAGCACGCCAAGCCCGCTGGCAACAACTCATGGAAAGTCTGAACTTCACCCACTCAAGTAGGAAGGCCTGGAAGCTTCTTCACAGACTGGGTGCCGGTAGCCAACCCCCTCCCGTCTCCCATCCTCCCGTATCTCCAAACTCAGTGGCCAGTCACCTAACTCAAGTTGGACGTGTTAAGATCGACCCAGTCTGGAAAAGAGAAATTTCCCATGAGTGGTCATCCCACTTCCGGTTATCTTGTCCATCTCCAAAAACTTCTCCCTTTACACTGTCTGAACTGGAAGACGCTTTGAAGAGGGTTAAACTGGGAACAGCTGCTGGCTATGATAACATCACCCCAGAACTCATTCTTAACCTGGGCCCCGCGGCAAAGAAGTGGCTCGCTTCATTCCTGTCCCACATCTTGGAATCTGAGTCTATGCCCAAAGTTTGGCGTCGTGCGATGGTAATAGCGTTTTTGAAACCAAAGAAAGACCCAACACTGGCCGCCAGCTATAGACCAATTTCTCTCCTCTCCGTGTGTTACAAACTCCTTGAGAGGCTGCTTCTGTCACGTATTTCTCATCTTACAGAGAAATTCCTATCACCCGCCCAGGCTGGTTTCCGCCCAGGAAGATCCACCTGTGAACAAGCCCTGGCCCTCTCAACTTACATTGAAAATGGATTCCAGAAGAATTTAAAGACAGGTGCTGTCTTTGTTGATCTTACAGCAGCCTATGACACGGTCTGACACCATGGTCTCCTAGTCAAGATCTCAAGATGCCTGCCTCCATGGGTGGCCAACACTATATCGTTTCTTCTCCAAAACAGAAGATTCCGGGTACATCTGGGTGACAAGTCTAGCAGATGGAGACTTGTCTCAAGTGGCCTCCCCCAGGGCTCTGTTCTGGCTCCTACGCTACTTAATATTTACATCAATGACCTCCCAGAAACTTCTTCAAGGAAGTTCATCTACACCGATGACATCTGCTGTGCAACTCAGGCATCCAAGTTCGACATCCTCGAGGAAACACTCAAGAAAGACATGTCTCTGATATCTGATTACTGTAAAAAATGGTGACTAATCCCTAGCACTGCAAAAACGGTATCATCTGTTTTCCATCTACACCATGCCTCGGCCTCGTGTGAGCTTAATGTGCAGCTTGACGATACGAGAATCCGGCATGAAGCCCAGCCAGTCTATCTTGGCTTTACTCTCGATCGCACTCTGTCATTTCATGAACATCTCATAAAAACTGCAGCAAAGGTGGGCGCGAGGAATAACATCATTGCATGACTGGCCAGCTCCTCATAGGGCGCGAGCGCTTCCACACTACGATCATCATCTCTGGCATTATGCTATTCCACTGCAGAATACTGTGCCCCAGTATGGTTCCGTAGCCCCCATGTCCACTTGGTCGATTCCAAATTATATTCCTCCATGAGGATAATTTCTGGAATCATCTGTTCCACCCCGGTTCCATGGCTGCCAGTTCTTAGCAACATCGCCCCACCAGATATTCGTCGGGATGCGGCATCATCTAAGTTCATTTCCCACATCTACGCTCAACCGGACCTGCCAATATACGCGGATATCTTCGCCCACCCTGTTCAACGCTTGACCCAATCTGGTCCCCTACGCCTACACTGAACTTCTCTGTTCCAGTCTCTTGGAAACAGAGCTGGCAGTCAGCATAATGCTTATGCAAAGAGACTCTCATACCTGAGGCTCTGAAATCCCAGAGCCTCAATCCCCCACACCAATATAAGCCAGAGCTGAGCAGTGCTCTGGTGGAGGGAGAGAGAGAGAGAGAGTGTTTCTATAATTTTTAACAGAAAAGGGGTCATAGAGATAACTCATTAGCTACGACAGATGCCATGTCATGTATAAGATCCAAGTTCAAGCTCAGGCACCACACAGGAAGTGCTATATATATAGAACAAGGGGAAGCTCCAAGACTGTAGTCTTAGAGATTGATTCATATTCTCTCTCTCCCTCCCCCCTCCCCCTCACTCTTCCCCTCTCTCCATGTATGAATATATGTATGTTTGTTTGTATGTATGTATCTCTCCACATATGGAAGAGGCATCCCAGGAGCCCATGACTGTTGATGTTTTGCATGCACAAATATCACCTCCATAAATAGAAATAACAATCTTAGCAGAGAAATGTTGGGGGGTGTGAAATACAGGATAAATGCACAAGTTGCAAAGTTTCCCTTCTGTATTGTAGCATTAAGTCTGTGTTGGGCATTTGCTACCTCCTTGTCTAGTTAAAAGGTTCTCACTAAGAACTGGACTGTTGCACCAACCCCATGCTCCCAACTACCCTACAATGAGCTACTGAGCAGTGGCCTTCTGCTGATAAGCCTGAGTGGGTGGCCAAGTGCAGCTCAGTGTCTCATTTTCTGAAAAAGGAACAAAAAGTGCACATAATGAGTTATTTTCATCTTGCTTCTAATATGAATGAAAAAATGGTAATGGTCTTTGGCAGTCTGGCAGGTGAACAGTGGGTTCTCAAGCATGAGGTCCGAAGTTCAATCCCCAGCAGTGCATGTACCCAAGTGATGTCTAGTTCTCTTTCTTTTAAGATTTTATTTATTTTGTTGTGAGAAATATAAAAGAGAGAAAGAGAGAGAGCCAGATATCATGCTGGTATGTATGCTGCCAGAGGCTGAACTTAGGACCTCATACTAGAAAGTCCAGTGCTTTTTCCACTGTGCTACCTCCACACCACACTAGTTTTCTTTTTCTCTCTTTCATTTTTCCCCTCTCTTCCTATCTCTCTCATTAAGAGACACATAAGAAAAGCCCTTAAAACAAACAAAAAAATAAAATAAACAACAAAGACAATGATCTTAAGGGGGCAGGCAGTGGTGCACTCAGTTAAGCACACATATTACAGTGAGCAAGGACCCAGGTTCAAGCCCCTGGTCCTTTCACAAAGGGAAAACTTCACAAGTGATAGAGCAGAGCTGCAGTTGTCTGTCTCCTTCCCTCTCTATCTCCCTCTATCATTTCTATCTCTGTCTCTATTCAATAATAAACAAGTTTTAAAAAAAAAAAAAGACAATAAATGATCTTCATCTTAGACTGAGAAAATCAACTGAACGCAGACCTCAAGAGCTCAGAGGGGTATGCAGTCCTCCCACTCCCCCACTGTTGTTAAAATTTCGGAGGCTCTGGCCGGGCCAGCTAGCTTCACGGGTGGGTAACAGAGACGCGGAGACAACGGCTGGGCAGGGAAGCTGTATTTCTTTATTCAGGAACAACGATTCACAAACTAAGACAAACTAATCACCAAACAGAACTCTGCTGTCTCTTTGCGGCGGCGCAAGCACTCTTTCTTTTTCTCTGGAACTCAGGAACCCTCTCTTACTCTGGAACTCTCGAACTCTCGTACTGGGGAACCCTCTGAAAACTCTGGCACTCTCGAACTCAGGAACCCTCTCCCTTACTCTCGAACTCAGAAACTCTCGAACTCAGGAACCCTCTCTCGGGGTTTCTTGGGGCGGGGCCAAGCAGGCCCGCGAAATTAACAGGACTCATCCAATTCTCTTGGCAGGGGAGGGCTAGAACAAACCAATGTAAAGCATACGACACCCCACCATCTGCCACAGTTGTGTTTCCATCGCCTCGCTGTCTCTGGCCCTTGACAGATTTACACAAAACACTCTTAAAATTATTTTGAATGTTATGGACCCACCATGCTAAAAAGAGAGTGGCCAAGGAAGCCGTGGAATTTCTGCCACCAGCTTGGCTCATGTGCAATGCAGCAGCCTCCATTCAGACTTATTCCCTGAACATCTTATTTTCATTTCATGTTTTTATGTCAAAATGATCACAACCACTGCTGGAAGAAACTGGAGCACAATATTGAATAAAAACACTATGACAGTCCCCTAGCTACACAGGAGGCACTAGCTGAGTGGCTCAGTAGAGGACTTTCTGTAAGTGAGAGTTCTGCTCTAGCCATTGGCATCAAATGCTGGGTTCAGGGAGACACTTTGGACATAGAGATTAGCTCCTCCATCAGCATTCCAGGTCTGCAAAACTCAGGGGAAGATCTGTGACACATACTCTTCATTACTGATACTCAACTCTCCACCCAGCCCCTAAGCCTCACCCTGCCTATACCCCACATATCCTAGCAGGGTACAGGAAACTTATGGGCCATAGCTTGAATCTACATACAAAGACCTGCTAAGCAGGGCCTCTCAGAAGGCTGCCGCTCTTGGAAGATTCTGAGTATATCAAAACACTGGAATAATTACTCACACTACCAAATGTTTTAACAACTAAAATTGTTTAATGAATGTCTTTTTTCTAATATCACTACTGTACCAGCAGTCAATGGCTACTGTAGTTAAAAGAGGTCTAGGAGGCTCAGTGGTGGTACACACAGTTGAGCATTCATACTACAATGAGCAAGGATTTGGGTTTCAAACCCCCAGTCCCCACCTGCAGAAGGGAAGCTTCATGAGTGGTTAAGCAGTGCTGCAGGTATCTCTTTCTTCCTCTCTCAATTTCTATCTTATCAAACTTAAACAAATAATAAAATAGGGCTGAGAAGACAGCATAATGGTTCTGCAAAAGATTTTCATGCTTGAGGCTCTGAGGGCCCAGGTTCAAATCCTAGCTGAGCTTATGTGAGCACACTCTGTGTGAATTCAATAAGATATTCTTTTAATATAGAATAAAATATTTGGTCAAAAAAGAGAGAAAAGAAAAGTCTAAGTGCAGGTCACCTCATGGTTGTGAAGTTGGATGCAGTGGCTTCCCTCAAAGTTCTCTTTTTTTGTCTCAAGGGTTATTGCTGGGACTCAGTGCCTGCACTACGAATCCACTGCTCCTGGAGGCTATTTTTTTCCCTTTTGTTGCCCTTGTTGTTTATCGTTGTTTTTGTTATTATTGTTGTTGTTGGATAGGAGAGAAATCGAGAGAGGAGGAGAAGACAGAGAGGGGTAAAGAAAGATAGACACCTACAGACCTGCTTCACCGCCTGTGAAGCAACCCCTCTTGCAGGTGGGGAGCTAGAGGCTCAAACCAGAATCCTTACACTGGTCCTTGTGCTTCGTGTCATGTGCACTTAACCCGCTGTGCCTCCATCCAGCGTCCCCCTACCCCACCCAGAGTTCTCTTGCAGTCACACCCAAAGATCCCGAATCGAACATGCTTCTATTTGCTCTTCTACATCTGAAGAGGGTGAAACAAAGGCTCATGAGGAAAGAGAGAGCTGCTTCCTCTGCCTCTCTTTCCACTCCAGAATAAGCAGAGGTGGTTCTGGTATATTCCAGACATCCAAGATGAAGCTGCACACTCAACACAGCAACTCCAAGAGTGTTTTTACTATCCTACAAACCAAAGTGAATTCCAATATGTTTCGCTTTCACTTCTGTGCTTATTTCAACCTAAGACGAAGTTCTTTTACTCTTCTATCCTCTTTCCTTACATCCTAAACAGAAGTGAGTGCTCTCATTATAAAGCACTAGATCCAGATATGTCTGACTGGAGAAATCTATATAGTGATGTGACAACCTCAATCTCAAGGTAATGAAATCTTTATAGGAGTCATCACATCTTCCTCTATTTGGTTTACACAACTGATTTCTTTTATTATCATTATTTATTTATTACCGGATAGAGGCAAAGAGAAATTGAGAGGGGAGGAGGTAGAGAGGGAAAGAGACAGAGAGATACCTGCAGCCCTGGTGAAGTTTCCCCCTGCAGGTGGCGACCAAGGGTTTAAACCTAGGTTCTTGTGCACTGTAATGTGTGAGCTTAACCAGGTGCACCACTGCCTGCCTCCCCGTCAAACACAGCTGATTTCTACTAGATTTTTTTTAACTTTTCCCCAATTCTTTCAATATTTTCTCCAAAATTCAGCTTTTCCTTTAATGGCATTGTTTAGCTGGGAGTTGTAGCACACAATGCTGTCTGGAGTTGAAGGATGCAGGAAATTTGCAGCGTCACACTTTGTATGATAATGATCACGGCCTACACGTAGGGGATAAGTCCAATTAGCATATGGGTACTTAGAGTTCACTCATTTAATAGGAAGTGACATTTTGATAACTAAAGAATTGAGCCATTAGCCTTCTCTCATTACAACCTGTCTGACAGATTCTGGGCATGAAGTTCACTAATTGAGTTTTCAAGGGCTGAGGTGAGGAACTGTGTGCTGTTTCTCCTGCAGACACACTTCTGGTGGTCCGTTGGAAGTGGCTTCACTTCTAAGAAGTCTCTAAGAAAGTATGCTCAGCCATGTCAGTGAAGAAAAGTATTCTGCTTTTCTGTTCTTCATACCCCCTTTTGATAACTTTACTAGCCTTGGTCTGAAAATTTCAGCCAACTACAACATTTTGGAAGACTTTCATTCAGATTGAAAACTGGTGTTGATATAAAACAGAAGTGCTTCTAGGTCCTGATAGAGCCATACAGCCTAACTTGGAGTAGTAAAGGAAAACAGGTCTCCTTATTTACCTATTATCTTTGCTGTTTTGAGAGACTCAATTTCTGCTGAATAAGTGAAGCAGATTAATGGGCCCTACCTGAAATTTTAAAAAAGAAAATGAATAATCTAGAATTCCACACAGTATAGAAAGTGCACAAAAAAGGAGGTGAGCAGTAGCGTGGAGGTTAAGCGCACATGGTGCGAAGCTCAAGGACCAGCATAAGAAACCCAGTTTGAACCCCCGGCTCCCCACCAGCAGGGAGGTCACTTCAAGTTGTGAAGCAGGTCTGCGGTGTCTATCTTTCTCTCCCCCTCTGTCTTCTCCTCTCTTGATTTCTCTCTGCCCTATACAACAATAGTAATAACAACAACGATAAACAACAAGGTCAACAAAAGTTAAAAAAAAAAGAAAGAAAACTGCCTTCAGGAGCAGTGGATTCAAAGTGCAGGCACTAAGCCCTAGCAATAACCCAGGGGACAAAAAATAAAAAGGAAAAAGAAAGTGTGTACACTGCTTTGCTAATTCATGTTCTGTTGAAATAGCAGGTCAACATTCTTTCCTGTATTCATCCTTCCATGTCAAATATGATAGTAATTTGTGGACAAAAAGCACTATGCAAATACAGTATTACAACATGGACTGCCCAAGTATATTAGAACCAGAAATTCTCGATTCTTTAAGAATTTCCATTTAATAGAAAAAATTCAAATTCCGAATCAAAATTACTATGTAAAATTCACTAAAGATTTGGGTTTCTTTTATGCTGAATATTGGGTACTAGGAAGCAGTGCAGCTGGTTAAGCACACATATTGCTGTGCACAAGAACCCAAGTTCAAGCCCCAGGTCCCCACCTGCAAGGGGAGAAGCTTCATCATCAGTGAAGCTGTGCTGCAGGTATCTGTCTTTCTCCCTCTCTATTCAAATAGGAGAAATGCTTAATATTACCATCCAGGTTTGAAATTATGGGAGAAGAAGTAAACCAAATATAAGTTTTCAAGTTCTTGTAAATGTGAACATAGGAACACCAAGAAGTTATATTTTCTACTCCTACGGTTTTCATCAAAACAATTCCAAAGCCAAAATTGTCTTATAACTATGTGTGAATAAAAAGGAAGAAAGAAAAATATAAACTGAATTTTAAAGCAACAGCAAGGACAAGGAAAGTCTAATCTTGAACTTGTCTCCAATTAAGTCTTAACTGAAACAAAATCTTTTACAAATGCTTCTCAGCTTCTCCTTTTGTAAAGAAAACAGAATCTCACTTGTTGGGTCAGTTACCAAGTCTGTGGAGTAAAGGGTCTATGTACGTTTACCTGCTAACAATCTGTTAAAATAATAAGAAGAAAGAAAGTGAAATCAAACACCCATCAAATTTAACAGATAAACAATCACAGATATGTCCCTCCAGCAGCCCGATTAAGCACTTTAGCAATGGTAGTAGTTCCTGAAAAACAGTGATTTGCTATTAACTTCTTTTCCCTCATCCAGCAGTCTTTCTTTGTACAACACAAGCGTCAAGTAGGGAGATGGTGTGCTTTGAGATTAACTCTTCCTGACTACATTCCCCATGCTATCTCTTGACAAAACATACAATCTTCAGGAAATTCTCTTAGTCTCAATATCCTTGACTATACAATAGAAACAATGCTATCTTCACTCCTGAGATGGTTGTATTAAATGAGTCAAGGTATATGAACAAGAGAGTCGGGCGGTAGCACAGCAGGCTAAACACAGGTGGCGCGAAGAGAAAGGACCGGCATAAGGGTCCCAGTTCATGCCTCCGGCTCCCCACCTGCAGGGGAGTCACTTCACAGGCGGTGAAGTAGGTCTGCAGGTGTCTGTCTTTCTCTTCCCCCTCTCTGTCTTCCCTTCCTCTCTCCATTTTTCTCTGTCCTATCTAACAATGATGACAATAAAACAAGGGCAACAAAAGGGAATACATAAATAAATGGATAAATAGATAGGTAAATAAATAAATATATATATATATGAACACAAGGATCCAGGATAAGCTATATAATTTGTGGGGTCCAGTTCCAACTGAAAATAGGAGACCTCTTGTTCAAAAAGTACTAACAGGGGGCCAGGAGGTGGCGCAGTGGGTTAAGTGCACATAATATGAAGTACAAGGATCCCAGTTCCAGCCCCCACCCCTCACCTGCAAGGGAGTCAATTCGCAAGCAGTGAAGCAGTTCTACAGGTGCCTTTTTCTCCCCCTTCCGGTCTTCCCCTCCTCTCTCAATTTCTCTCTGTCCTATCCAACAACAAAAGGCGGGGGGGGGGGGGGGGGGGGGGGAGGAATGGCTGCCAGGATCAGTGGATTCATGGTGCAGACACTAAGCCCAGCAATAAACCTGAAGGCAAAAAAAAAAAAAGTACTAGCATTTTCAAGATGGCAGCAACAGAGCATGAAACAGAGACCAGACGCCTGAGTGAAGGCCCCAAGAGCAGAAGAGGTCAGGGAAAGATCAGCATTGTTCAAGTACAAGAACGCACTTTGCTGCAGACTTTTCATTTGTCAAAGTGTGTTTTCATGGGGTAATGGTTTTCCCAGTTTAAAAAAAAAAGTGGAAATATCATTGAACAACTGCAGGAAAATCATCAAACATCTCTTGGTCTAAATCTCCTCATATTCAGATCACAGGCCTGAAGATTAAAAATGTAAGAAATTAATGAAAGAAAGTGAACAACATACACATAACAGTGCACAAGGACCCAGGTTCAAGCCCCTGGTTCCCACCTGCAAGGGGAAAGCTTCACAATCACTGAGGCAGGGCTGCAAGTGTCTATCGCTCTCCCTCTCTATATGCCCCTCCCCTCTCAATTTCTCTCTGTCTCTATCCATTAGTAAATAAATAAAAATATTTTAAAAAATAAATTGAACAACATACAAATAAACACATGTCACCATGCACAAGGATCTGGGTTCAAGTCTGACCCCTACCTGAAGGAATTTTTCATGAGTGGTGAAGCAGTGTTGCAGATGTCCTTCCTTCTATCTCTTTTTCCTTCTCTATTAATCTCTGGCTCTCATTCAATGTCAAAAAAAAAAAAAAATGACACCAGGAACAGTGTAAGCATGCAGGCACAGAGTCTCAAGGATAATAACCCTGGTGACAAAATTAATAAGGTGCAAATAAATAGAAATATATCCCCCAAGCTCACAGGGTAGGTAAATTAATATTGATAAAATGTCAATGAATCTAAAAATTTATTACAAACTATCAAAACTCCAGTGGAATTTTTTTTCACAGAATAGAACCCACAATCCTAAAATGTGCATAGCATCACAGACGACACCAAAAAGCCAGAAAAAAAAAAAATCTTAACAAAACTAACAATAACACACTCTGATTTCAAACTATATACAAAACTACAATGATCAAAACAGTATGCTACTGACATAAAAATAGGAGCATGTATCAAGGAAACAGACCTATGAGTTAAAAAACAAATTCAGGGGCTGGGTGGTAGTGCAGCAAGTAAAGCACCAAGGACCAGCATAAAGATCCTGGTTGGAGCCCTCAACTCCCTGCCTGTAGCACAGCCACTTCACAAGTGGTGAAGCAGGTCTGCAAATGTCTATCTTTCTCTCACTCTCTCTATCTTCCCCTTCTCTCTCGATTTCTCCCTCTCCTATCCAACAATAACAACAAGGGCCACAAAATGCGGGAAATGGCCTCCAGGAGCAGTGGGTTCGTAATGCGGACAACTGAGCCCCAGCAATAACCCTGGAGGTTAAAAAAAAAATCCACACATGTCTGGTCAATTAATTTACCTCAAAAAAAATAATAAAAAATGTATAATAAAAGAAAGGCAGTCTCTTAAATGGCACTGGGAAAGCTAGGCAGTCACCTGCAAAGGAATGAAACGATACCACTGTCAAAACTATACACAAAATTAATTCAGAATTGAAGTACAGACTTAAACATAGACCCAAATCATTAAAAAAAAAAAAAAAAAAAAGTCCTAGAAAACATTAGCAAATTCCTTAACATGCATTCTGGTGTTTTTTTGTTTGTTTTGTTTTTCCTGACTCCAAAGGTGAAGACAACAAAAGCAAAAATAAACAGTAGATTTACATCAAACTAAAAATCTTCTTCAAAGTAAAGAAAATTACCATTGGGACCAGGCAGTGGCACACCAGGTTAAGTGATCACATTACAGTGTGCAAGGACCCAGATTCAAGCCCCTAGTCCCCACCTGCAGGGGGAAAACTTCATTATTAGTGAAGCAGGGCTGCAGGTGTCTCTCTGTCTCTCCCTCTCTATGTCTCTATGCCCTCTCAATTTCTGTTTCTATCCAATAATATTTTTTTTAAAAGAAAACTACCATTACAATGAAAATGCAGCCTACTGAGTGAGAAAATATTTTTGTAAGTCACATATCTGTAAAGGGTTAGTGAATTCAAGTTCAGTAGTTTAAAAATGCAGACACAGTCAAGCCAGGCAGTGATGCACTTAGTTGACCACACGTGTTACCTTGTTCAAGGACCCAAGTTCAAGCCCCTGGTCCCCTCCTATAAGGGGGATGCTTAGCAAATGGTGAAGCAGTGTGGGTGTCTCTCTTTCTTTCTCCCTCTCTGTCCCCCCTCCACTTCCATCTCAGTTTTTGACTCTAATAAATGAGCAAAAATTTAAAAAGCAACAGCATTAATCTGAACATCTAAAGAAGCGAGAAGGATAGAAAAAGAGTAAAACTTTGGATCAATTCAAGATGATAATCAGCATTTCTACCTATATTGTCTTGTTTATACCAAGTGATTCTCTCCCAAACATGGAATTCCTTGTCGACAATCCTGCTACATGAAGCACCAACCATTACTGGTGCTTCCCTAGAAGAGCTGCACTGTGGAAAGATGTTTCCGTATTCCCCTCTCTACCAGATTCTTAGTGTGAACTGGGCCTCTGCGGTCAGTTTTCTCATGGGAAGTATTACACAGTTTAGATGCATGAATGTATAGGAAACTGTTGGTGCTATATAAGTGTTTGCTGAGTCAAAAAATCAAATTAACAAACATTTTATTTACCTCCTACCTCACATGTTCCTTTATCCCTTTCTAGGAAAACAAAGTGAAACATGGACTGGGTGGGATGTACTGCACAGAAGCAAAGGACTCTGGGAGAGGAAGAGAGTGGGTGGAGAGGGTCTTGAGGTGCAAGTGTAAGATGATGAAAAAGGACCTACGTCGAGCGTGAGTATTCTGCAGTCACCTTTCTTGAGGAATGAGAAACTATACCCATGTGTCAGCAACTGTACTGTAAACCACTAACCCTCCAGTAAAATATTATAAAAAGTTGGCTCACAAAGATTATTATGACACAGTATACCAGCCCACCATAGGAAGTTGGACAGAACACACAGCAGATGTCAGCCTGGTGACAGAGCATACTACTATCTGCATAAATGAGCAAGGGACTGTGGGTGGACCCGATGGATTTAAGCACAGCCAGCTGGAAGTCCGGTTGCCGCTCCTGGGAACTGAACACATGTGACTCAGCTAGCCAGCAAACTCGAGACACTGTTCTACAGCTATGAGTAACCTATATATCAGCTGATAATTGTTTATCTCGTGGGGCTGAACTTCATGAACTTTATGAGCCTAACGTATACTTAACCCTAGCTGATAATTACTTATTTTGCAGTACCTAAAATATATTTCGTACTATTGTACCAACCCAGTAAAGCTTTGATTGCTTAAACCCGGTCCCAGCCACCACACAGACAAGTCCTTTACACAATGCAGCCAAGTCCTTCTTATTTTAAATACAACAAAAGATGATTCCAAAAGAAGAAAGACAGGAGGGCTGGAGGAGGAGTCAGGGACAAGAGAAGTGCTCAGATCCTGCTATCGTCCTCTAGTAGCACACCCCCGACACATCCTTTATTTTGGTCCAGAAGGATATGTTATAGACACATCCCAGGTGGACTTCTTAATGCTGATATCTCACACCTCCCCTTACAAGTACTACATATACTTGCCATACAGTAAACATAAGAAACTGGGACAACCCTGAACTTACAATTTACCCCCTACACACACAAAATTAAGTCCTAACTCAGATTCCAGGGGGATCTTTGAGTAAAAGTAATGTGAAGGTGTGTGTTTGTTTTATCTATGGGCTGAGAAAAGATCATATAAAAAAATAATAATAAATTGATCCTACCATAGGACTCAAAGGGCTCAAAGGTTACACTAACACACACACACACACACTCACTCACACACATACACACACACACACACATATATATATATACACACAAAACACATTCCAAGTGCTGGAAGTGCTTCATTTGCTTAAACTGCAGACAATTCTTTTTTTTTAATTTCTTTATTGGGAATTAATGTTTTACATTCAACAGTAAATACAATAGTTTGTACATGCATAACATTCCACAGTTTTCCATATAACAATACAACCCCCACCAGGTCCTTTGTCATCATTCTTGGACCTGTAGTCTCTCCACCCACCCACCCCAGAGTCTTTTACTTTGGTGCCATACTCCAATTCCATTTCAGGTTCTACTTCTGCTTTCTTTTCTGATCTTGTTTTTCAACTTCGGCCTGAGAGTGAGATCATCCCATATTCATCCTTCTGTTTCTGACTTATTTCACTTAACATGAATTTTTCAAGGTCCATCCAAGATCGGCTGAAAACGGTGAAGTCACCATTTTTTACAGCTGAGTAGTATTCCATTGTGTATATAGACCACAACTTGCTCAGCCACTCATCTGTTGTTGGACACCTGGGTTGCTTCCAGGCTTTGGCTATTACAAATTGTGATGCCAAGAACATATGTGTACACAGATCTTTTTGGATGGATGTGTTGGGTTCCTTAGGATATATCCCCAAGAGAGGAATTGCAGGATCATAGACAGGGTAGGTCCATTTCTAGCCTTCTGAGAGTTCTCCAGACTGTTCTCCACAGCGGTTGGACCAACTGACATTCCCACCAGCAGTGTAGCAGGGTTCCTTTGACCCCACAACCTCTCCAGCATTTTCTGCTGTTACCTTTTCTGATGTATGACATTCACACAGGAATGAAGTAGTATCTCATTGTTGTCTTTATTTGCATTTCTCTGACAGTCAGAGACTTGGAGCATTTTTTCATGTGTTTCTCAGCCTTTTGGATCTCTTCTGTGGTGAATATTCTGTCCAAGTCCTCCCCCATTTTTGGATGGGGTTATTTGTTGTCCTGTTGTTGAGTTTGGCAAACTCTTTATATATTAAACTCCTGTCTGATGTATGGCATGTAAAGATCTTCTCCCATTCTGTGAGGGGTCTCTTAGTTTGGGTAGTGGTTTCTTTTGCTGTGAAGAAGCTTTTTAATTTGATGTAGTCCCATAGGTTTATATTTGCCTTAGTCTTCTTTGTAATTGGATTCGTTTCATTGAAGATGTCTTTAAAATTTATGCAGAAAAGAGTTCTGCAAATATTTTCCTCTAAGTATCTGATAGTTTCTGTTCTAACATCTAAGTTCTTGATCCACTTGGAATTTACTTTTGTATTTGGTGAAATACAGTGATTCAGTTTCATTCTTCTGCCTGTTTCAACCCATTGTTTCCAACATTTGTTGAAGAGACTCTGCTTTCCCCATGTAATAGTCTGGGCCCCTTTGTCAAAGATTAGATGTCCATAGGTGTGGGGGCTCACTTCTGGGATCTCAATTCTATTCCACTGGTCAGTGTGTCTCTTCATGTTCCAGTACCAAGCAGTTTTGATGACAATGGCCCTATAATATAGTTTGAGATCTGGGAGTGTGATGCCTCCGGTTCTGTTCTTTTTTCTCAAGATTGTTTTGGCAATTCTAGGTCTTTTCTAGTTCCAGATAAACATTTTTTCTATTGTCCTAAAAATTGTGCTTGGGATCTTGATGGGGATAGAATTAAATCTGTAGATGGCTCTGGGTAGTATATTCATTTTGATGACGTTAATTCTTCCAACCCATAAACATGGAATATCTTTCCACTTCTTTGTGTGCAGACAATTCTTGCAGTAGGGGTTTCATAGGATTAAACTCTAGATCCTGAACTACTGATAGGATATTCACTCAGTACTAATAACTGAAGTCATTACCACATGTCAGCCTCCGCCACTGGCTCTGGGTACATGCTGGCTGCTAAACAAAGTCTGTTTCCCCATAGAACTCATATTCAGAAAATTAAGGGGCCATCAAGGACTCACATTTTAGAATATGTGTTCAAAGGAGCTGGGTGGTGGCACACCTGGTTGAAGGCACATGTTACAATGTACAAGGGCCTGGGTTCAAGCCCCCCACCCCCCACCTGCAGGGGAAAAGCTTTGAGAACAGTAAAGCAGTGTTGCAGGTGTCTCTCTGTCTCTCTCCCTCTCCCCTCTCGATTTCTGGCTGTCTCTATCCAATAAATAAATAAAGGTAATTTTTAAAAATTTTAAGTTTTTTTAAAAAAAGAATATGTGATCAAAGTCACTTACATTACATATTTCCTTGTCTCTAACTTTATCTGGAGCATAAGGAGTAGGGAGCACTTTGGAGAGAATCCAGATATATTCTAGCCCAATGCAGAAAAGGAATGGGTTACAGTGAGATCTCAGATGAGAAGAAAACGGGGGGGGGGGGGGGGTGAAGAGGGATATAACAAAAGGTAAAAGAAGACTAAAGACCAACTATTTTTTTTTCCAACATGAAGTATACTTTTTGCTCAGTGCATGGTGCCTAAACAATGTGCTGAGAAAAGCATCACAGACTACAAGGTTTAAACAACAGAAATGAGTTTTCTCTTTATTTTGAAGGTTAGAAGTCAGAGACTAGGAGTTTCTAGGGTTGGTTTCTCTTACACCCCCTCTTCTTGGCTTGGAGATGGCTGTCTGTCTTCCGTATCTATCCTCACATGGTCTTTCCACTGAGTTTCTGTGTCCTGATTTCCTCGGCTTACCAATGCTCATCATTTTGCCTTAGTCATCTCTTTCAAGGCGTTTCCGAACAAACTTACATTCTCAGGTAGTGGGAGTTAGAAGTTCAAGATATGGAATTAACATGGTCACAACCCAACCTACAACAGCCTCATATGAGAAGATCAAAGGCCAAAATAATAGTAAGGCTTCAGCAGACACTAAATAGATCTAATCAGCTCTTATAATCAATTCTGTGGGAAAGATATGCTCCAAATTCCAAATTAGCAAATTTAAAACAAACATTTAGAGTTTGAATTTAATAGACCATCTGGGAATAATCTGTTTTTGTCTCTCCAGTGAGACTTTCACTGTTTGAGTGAAATCTAATCAAGCAGGTTCTAACTACTCAGGATAGAATCTCTCCTCTTGAGAAGGTTCTTACATTTCTACATCCAAAATAAAGCTCTTTCTGGTCAATTGGACAGGGCTTAAGCATTTCTATATTTACAGATTTTTACACTGCTTTCACCGTTGTGATTTTTCAAAGTATTTCCTGGTGGAGAGGCAGGTCACAGAAAGAGCACTGCACCAGCTGAACATTAAGCTGAGCATTAATTTCATTCTTTCTGGCTTTGAAGGCTAAGTCAGAACATGTTTAGCTAAAAAAAGAAAGCCAAGTGAGATTCTTCAACCTATAACATTCTTTAGTAAAAAGCTGCTGCATGTGACAAGTGGAAAATTCCAGAAAGACACCACAGATGTTTCAACCCCTACCAGTGGACAATGGTATGAAGGGGCCAGCAATGATTAACACCAATCAAACTGGGTGATTTCCAGTTCATTATCTAGAAATCTCTCTATAATTACTTTATAATTCTGCTGTTGGAAGAACAGTACTCTTGATGAAAGGCAGACTATTAAATTATACTGGGCAGATAGTAAAGAAGCACCGGCCCATATTACAAAGTAAAATATAAGACACAAAACCTCACAATAAAAATCACTTGGAGGGAGTTGGGCTGTAGTGCAGCGGGTTAAACGCAGGTGACGCAAAGCGCAAGGACCAGGTAAGGATCCCGGTTCGAGCCCCCAGCTCCCCACCTGCAGGGGGGTCGCTTCACAAGTGGTGAAGCAGGTCTGAAGGTGTCTATCTTTCTCTCCTCCTCTCTGTCTTCCTCTCCTCTCTCGATTTCTCTCTGTCTTATCCAACAACATCAGTAATGACTACAACAATAAAACAGCAAGAGCAACAAAAGGAAATAAATAAATATTTTTTAAAAACATGGGGGTCGGCGGTGGCGCAGTGGGTTAAGCACATGTGGTGCAAAGCGCAGGGACCGGGGCTACAACAACAAGGGCAACAAAAGGGTGGGGTGGCCTCCAGGAGCAGCAGTGGATTCATGGTGCAGGCACGGAGCCCAGCAATAACCCTGGAGGGGAAAAAAAAAAAAAAACATTATCCCCTTAAAAAAAAATCACTTGGAAATGCATACACTCATTTCAGGCCCAATAGCTAATGCTTTAAATGCAGAATTGTAGCAGCTGAACTTTCCCCTGTACTGGAAGGTTTGTCAAATAGAGGCAAAACTCACTAGCATTGACATCAGGCAGATCCAGGGCCAAGGTTTGGTTCTGCTTTCAGTAAAACCGTGAAAAAGCTTCTTATCAGTTGTTCTTGCATAATCTGGAGACGGTGAATGCAGCTACCTCATAGGACTTTGGGCAAGATTAAACATGGTGATGCTTGTAAAGCACCTAATAATACAATGCCTAGCACACAGCTCACGCAGTAAAGTGGAGTTACAACTGCTAACAGAATTACAAAGGCTTCAACAACTCTGTAAAATAGATGCCACCATCATGTCAACTTATCAGTATAAGGGACACAGACTTAGAGAAGCAGTCACTTCCCTAAACTCAATATACTAATTGTGAACATTTTCTAACTCTAGACCCTGGGATTCACATTAAACCCAGATAAATAATAAGCATTAATAAATTATCTTTAGATAAGCTGGAATTTAAAGAACTTGACATTTACCATCTTTCCTCCTCCCTCCTCACCTCATTTTCACTAGCTCTCAGCATCTATGATTGCTTCCAACAACTAATTGATATGAACATACAAAGTATGGGGACGGGTGGTAGTCCGAGGGCCTGTTCCCCACACACAAAGGGAGGAGGCTTCTCAAGCAGTGAAGCAGTGCTGCAGGTGTCTCTTTCTCTCTCTTTTTTTAATATTTATTTACTTATTTTCCTATTTGTTGCCCTTGTTTTTTTATTGTTGTAGTAGTTATTATTGTTGTTGTTGATGTCATTCGTTGTTGGATAGGACAGAGAGAAATGGAGAGAGGAGGGGAAGACAGAGAGGGGGAGAGAAAGAAAGACACCTGCAGACCTGCTTCACCACCTATGAAGCGACTCCCCTGCAGGTGGGGAGCCAGGGGCTCGAACCAAGATCCTCACGCCGGTCCTTGTGCTTTGTGCCACGTGCACTTAACCCACTGTGCTACCACCGCCAGACTCCCTCATTTTCTCTATCATCCCCTCCCCTCTCTGTTTCTCTCTGCCCTATCAAATAAAAGAAAGAAAAAATAAGAAAAATAGACAAATAAATTACTCATAAGTCTTATCACCTATAAATTAAATGTCTGTTTGTACTAATAATCAAGAGGGACCTCTCTGATATGAGAAGACTTAGGAAGATTAAGGAAACTAGCAATTGTGTCTTCACTGGGGAAACTATTCAATTTCATATGGAAAGTAAAATGTTCAAGCAAAAGTAACTGTTACCCAAAGATGTTAAATGCAAATTCCCAAAAGCATTTCAGGAAAATTTTCAAGAATTAACCTCTGATCACAATTGTTCTTTTTTAATTTGAAAATACAAGGCAAATCAAGGATAGTGGCTATATTTTATTGTTTGACTCTAAGTCTATAATTAAAAATAAATAAATAGTAACAGTAGCTGGTGACAAAAAAAAAGTAATTGGGGAGATAGCATTTGGTTATGCAAAAATACTTCCATGTCTAAGGCACCAGAGTTTCCAGATTCAATCTCTATAATCCAGAGCTGAGTGGTACCCTGGTAGTAAATAAATAAATAAATATCAAAGTAACTGGTGACTTAAACAGCATTAAAATAACAAAGGGCACATCACAAAATGAACTAGGAATATTCAGGATTATTCTGTACCAAACACTGTGTAACTATATTATCTCACCAGATTCCCTAAAACTGCCCCTGTGTATCAAGTGCTAGAATCAGCCAACTTTACAGATGAAGAAATCAAGGTGTAGAAATTCTATAACATGCTAGAAGAACTGTTATCTAAATTTAGATTCTGTGCGCAGTTTATACTCCTGAAACTGGCTTTTGGTATTAAATCAGTTGATTAACCGTCAATATTTAAGATAAATTCTGTTAATTCTTGAATGTCTGAGGTGTGGCAGAGATAGAGCTCTGAACTTAAACGCATGAGGGCCAAATTCAATCCCTGGTACTGCATCTACCAGAGTGCAGCTCTGGTCTCTCAGTCTCTCTCGGTCTCTCTCTCCCCTGTATCTCCACCTCTTGTGAAATAAATGAATTAAGTCTTGGGGCTGGGTGGTGGTGCACCTAGTTAGTACACATTATAGTATGCAGCTGCAGGGGGAAAGCTTCACAAGGGCTGAAGCAATGTTGCAGGTCTCTCTCTCCCCCCCTTCTCCCTCTTTCCCTCTCTCACTCTTCCTTTTCAGCTTTTCTTTATCTCTATCCAGAGTAGATAGACAGACAGATAGATAGATAGACAGACAGACAGACAGACAGATATAGTTAGTTGGGGTGGGGGGTTGTAGTTCCCTAAGAAAAAAAGTCTGTTTGAAGTAATTGAAAATGGGTTGGTCGGGTGGCAGTGTACTGGGTTAAGCACACATGGCACTGCGCAAGGATTGGCTTAAGGACCCCAGTTCAGCTCCTGGTTCCCACCTGCACGGGTGTGTGTGTGGGGGGGGTTTGCTTCACAGGTGGGAACCACCTTTTCTCACCTTTTTTCTCCTCCTTTTTGTCTTCCCCTCCTCTCTCGATTTCTCTCTGCCCTATAAAAAACAAGGCAACAAAATGGGAAAAAAATGGCCTCCAGGAGCAGTGGATTCATGGTGCAGGCACCGAGCCCTAGCGATAACCCTGGAGGGAAAGAAAGAAAGAAAGAAAGAAAGAAAGAGAGAGAGAGAGAGAGAGAGAAAGAAAGAAGGAGAGAGAGACAGACAATGAAAAACAAGGGCAACAAAAGGGAAAATAAATAAATAAATATAAAAAATTTTAAAAAGAAAGAAAGAAAGAGAAAATGGTCTGTATCATTAGGCTAAGTAATGATGATGTAATAACTAATTACACATCCCTTCTTATTGCAAGGTCAAAATCACAACTCAGCAAAATTTCCCCAAAAAAGAAGTTTCTTTCACATGATACATATGAGAACAATCTACATTAAGATTCTATTATAGATAAAAGTTGGGGGAAGATCCAATTAGAGAACTCCTTAAGCTAAAAATTCAAAAATATACTAGATACAATGTGAGGAGAGAAAGGAAGTTGCATGTGGCTTAAATGCAGTTTGCCTGAGGAAGAAGCTATGCTACCTCAACCAACCAAAATAATTAAATGAGAACATATGCCATCGATTTCATCTTAAGAAAATTCTTCAACGCCTACTGTCTTCACACATTTCTGTTTTTAATGTTTAAGTTTTTTTTTATTAAGATGGCAAGAAATTGAGAGGGGAGAGGGCTGCAGAGAAGGATAGAGAGACGCTTCTCCAGAGCTCTGGCCCACTAGGGAAAGAGAGACAGGCTGGGGGTATGGATCAACCTGCCAACGCCCACGTCCAGCAGAGAAGCAATTACAGAAGCCAGAACTCCTACCATCTGCACCCCCAGAAACAACCTGGATCCATACTCCCAGCAGGGGAAGAAGTGATAGGAGGAAGGAAGTAAAAGAGTGCTCTGAACTCCCGGCTCCATCAGCACCCAGAGAGAGGAGGAAAAGGAGAGGGACGCATGGAGGTCATAATATTGTCATGCGGAGCATGGAGGGGAAGAGAGGACTGGATCAGGAAGAAAAGGGGAACAATTATGTATAAATGTAGACAGATGGTTGTAGAGATGATGGTTGGCCCGTGTCTACAACCTTAGGGGAACTGTGGTGGATTGCAGTGGGGAGACTGAAGATTCAGAACCCTTGTGGTGGGAATGAAGTGGATTTATATCCCTGTTAACATGTTATTTTGTAAATCAATATTAAATCACTTCTTCTTCTTCTAGCGTTTGCCATTAAATCACTAATACAATTTTAAAAAAAATGAGAGAGACCTGAAGCACTGCTTCCCCTGTAGGTAAGGAGTGGGGGCTTGAACTCCAGCCCTTGAGCACTGTAATGTGTGCACTCAACTAGGTGTGCCACTACCCAGTCTCTTGTCATAATTCAGTAATATGAGAGATGTCGTCAACCCAAAGTTCTAAGGAGGGAGGGAGGGAAGGGACAGAGATATGGTACTACATGCCTTTTAATTTTGCTTGTATAGTTACAAGTGACTCTTTGGCCATCTGGCAATAGTTAAACCTGTTCCCTTTCACAGTACTGCTGTTTCTAAATGCACAGTGCCTCCAGGAAGCCTTTGTTGACATCCCAGATTGGGGCTCAGCACTTGGAGTGGGGGTAAGGGCAGAAGTGGGCTCCACAGAATCACGAGTGGTGGTGTTGGTATGCTTCTAAATTCTGCTTATAAAACAGAATCCTTCTTCTGTTTTGATCATCCCATTAGATTCGCTTGTATTACTTATGATGTGGTCTATTTACATTATCACTGTTTTACCTGGGTCCCTCTCTGCCTGCAGGGTATTGGTTTAATCCCCATTGGTTAGATGGAAGCTTTCTATGTTCTGTTCACACTCTTTTTTTGCTCCGCCCCCTCTCCTAGTCATTTCCTTTCCCTTGTCACTTCCAGTGAAAAGATGCATAAAAGGCGATGTATCTGATTAATAAATGAGATACTGCTTCCCAGCTCAGCCATGAGTCCCTAGAAGCTAACCTAGCTCAGCGTATGGTGCCCTGAACAGGGACCGGCAAATGGCGTCCTGAACAGGGACTGGCATGGTGGCCCAGGGCTCACCCTTCTAAATGCAGCATAACCCAGCATCTATGAAAATACACTTCAGAAACTGCTGCTAGTATGAACTCTAATAGAAAAAAATAAATAACTGCAAAAATATGCTTTGCAAGCAGAATTTCTCTACATAGAACACTTTTAAATTGGTCCTTGGGGTGTCAGAGGAGTTTTTAATTTTGTCTTCATAACTGTGTTCTTTCACAATTCACTGGTTTTGTGTCTTCAGATGCTAATGTCTTCTTCCAGAAAAGTTAATAGGCACCTCCATTTAACAGCAGATGGTTCCATAAGTAAATAAATAAATAAATAGTTGGAAAGTATCTGGCCAGATAGATCAGAGCTGGTAGCTAAGATTTCAAATATGTTATTCTTAGACAAAAACAATAATAATTATCCCGGTTACTTAGTCCTCTGCTCTTCTGAAATCTTAATAAGGTTTAGGGGAGTCTGCATTAAATATAATCAGTTGTCACAGTGGTATGAATATTGTTGTTCTTTCTCAATATAAGCAGCATGCCTTAGTCACAACAGCTGCAAAAATAGAGATCTTCTTGGACTTATACTTAGCACTTTCTATCTCAGCTTCAGAAGCCCTGCTTTACTCCCTTCCATTACTACAATGTTTATTTATTTATTTTTCCCATGACTCCTGCATTGGCCTCTGAGTTTTTGGCTGATACTAATAGTAGTTTTCCACTTTGGAATAACTTTATTTTATCTTGAATGCAATATTTGTATCTAATGACTCTTGTCTGAGAACAACTTCCTCTCTGAGCTATTCGTAAAGCAAGCCAGCAACATAGAAATGTCCTGGACTCAACCATAGTTGTCTAACAAAAAGTGACTTTCCATGAAAACCACATATGCAAGGGTTGGGTGGTGGTGCACCTGCTTAAGTGCACATATTACCATGCACAAGGACCTGGGTTCAAGTCCCTGCTCCCCACCTGCAGGGAGAAAGCTTCATGAGTGGTGAAGCAGTGTTGCAGGAGTCTCTCTGTCTCTCTCCCTCTCTACTTCCCTCTGTTTTATCAAATAAAAATAAATAAATAAAGTTAAAAATATATATATAAAGAAAAACTACAGGGGCTGGGAACACAACATAATGGTTATGCAAAAATACTCTCATGCCTGAGGCTCTGAGGCCCCAGATTCAATCCCTAGCCCCACCATAAGCCAGAACTAAGCAGTGTTCTGGTCTCCTCTTTCTCTATTTCTCTCTCTCACTCTCTCATTAAAATAAAATAAATAAAATATTTTTTAAAAGAAACCCACGTATGCCTAGTCAATATCTTTTATGAACACCTAGCTACACAAAAAGCAAAAGTTAAAGCCTGGTAAGTTTTTCTCTTTCTCAAACCATCACTCAGAATAAATCATCCTTCTGTGAGCTGGTGTGCAATAGACCACATAAAGTATATAACAAAGAAAGAGACTTCCTAGCTTCTGAGGATCTGCATGTTATGAGAAAGTCTGACAGAGTGTGACCATGATCAATACATGTATCTTGGGGTGACTAAAGTGCCAGGTTTGGCTTCAAGGAACAGCACACTCCAACTGGAGCATATCTATGGATGGTCTTTGAAACCCAGCAAGATCCACTGAAAATCACAAAGAATAGCAGAAGTGCTACTGCATGCCTGATTCACAAAAATAAATAATAAATAAGTATATCATCCTACAGAACAGGGACCAGAGATTAAACAACATGCATAAAATTATTGTCCATGAGAATAAACTAAGGAACCAGGAGATAGGTCTTTTGGTAAGGTGCACATTTTACCTTGTACAAGGACCCACATTTGAGCCTCACATGGGAACACCAGGCATAAAAGGCACTATGGTTTCTCTCTTCTGCTTTCTCTGTATTCCTTTCTATCTCTATTTTAAATTATGAAGAAAAAGAATCAACCAGGAGAGATGGGACCATGTTGGCACAAATTCCTATTGTCCAAAAAAGAGGGGGGAGTAGGATTGAAACGCAGGTCTATATCAAGGCCTGCTCTTTTCTCTATCACCCAATAGTTCTTTTTTTTTATTAGTGACAATATAGATATACAAAATTATAAGATAACAAGAGTATAATTTTGCACCATTCCCATCCTTGGGAGCTATAAGAGTTCCCTCCCTTGGAAGCTATAAGAGTTCTCCCAAGGTCGCAGATAAGGGTTGACTATTATTTCTATAACTATGGAGATTTTTATATATTTGACCATTTTTTTCCTATGGTCCTGCCTTCTCTTCCTTTCTAAGTCACACCTATACCTATTACTTACTTCCACCAAAATAATGAGAATCCCTTACCTGAAGGGGGAATCTTCACTACTGGTGGAGCAGTGCTACATGTGTCTATCCTTTTCACTGTCTCTCCCTCTCCTCCTATCTCTACAAAAAAAAAGCCACTGGGAGAAGTGGAATCATGCAAACCCTAAGGCCCAATGATAATCCAGATGGCAGGAGGTGGGGGGAGGAGAAGGATGAGGCAAGGTGGGGGAAAGGAAGGGAAAGGGAAAAGCAGAAGAGCTTTAAAGTTCCCAAAGTACCAGCCAGGGAAGTGCTTACCTCTGAACTACCCAAGCTTCAGGATCCTAAAACTGAAACATTTATAATTTTTAAAACTATTTTGTTTGAAATATGGTAGAAACTAGAAGGCATTATGCCTAGAGAAATAAGTCAGTTGGAAAAAGACAAAGACTAAAGACTGTATGGTTTCACTCCTAAGTGCTGTACAGAGAAATCAATCAAATGCATAAACTAATGCAAATTTAAACCTCAGATGGCCAGAAATCCTCCCCACAAAAAATAATCTTTAACTGCTACATTTTCTTCTAAAACCCAAATTCAATTATTTTTAACAATGTACTTATTTCAAGCTTTCCTGTGAATTAGGCTCCTGCTGAATATTAATGTCCATGATTTATAAACTACAAATTTATCCTTTATGCCACACATAATTATAATCTTGCCATTTCCAGAATTATGCTCTTCTCAAAGTTTTACATTTGAAAATTATGCTCAGTAATTGCACAAAAGGATAAGAGAGGCCACTATATGTAGCAACAACCTTTATATCAACTGAAGGAAAAATGCCTGACTTCAGCTGTCAACTTGGGAAAGACTTCCCCATGCCATTTGTTCCCTTGCCCGGTAATGACAATGAGAAAATCATTTTTCGCTCCACGCAGCTGCACTTTAGGAATCATGTCGATTTACTGCTTCGATGATCCTGAGCATAGATGAGTTAATGGTTTAAAGGCCACAGGAATAGCACTAACCAAACATGAAGCGAGAAAGTGACAGTTTAGCAAGGCCTCATGGGCTCTCAAAGACCAATTTTACCCTTAAGCAGACCTGACTACCACAGAAGATTTCAATGCTAAAAAAAGGGGGGAGGGTGGAAATCTTCTCAATAGGAATAAAGCTTCAACAACTGAGAGAAAATCTAAGATAATCAGATAAAGAAAGGACCACCAAAGTTGGATAAGGGCAAGAGACTGGCCCACTTAATAATGGCCTGCTTGGTCAATATCACACTACCTGATCATCTGGGGCCCTAGTTAGGGAATCCTTGGATTCCCATACACATATGATGGGCCTAGACCTCTAAAGGGTCTCTCTCTCCACTACCACTGATCACTTCCATAAGGAACAGCGTCTTGTGGGCCCTCCCAGGACCTTGGCTCTACCATAAAACAATGACAGCAGGGAGAGCCCCAGTCTCTGAAGGGAGGTTGGGGGTATCTTGCCCTGACATTCAAAAAAGACTGGTTCTGAAATGAGTGTAGCTTGCAATGTTCCTCAGATGTGACCATGAGCTATAAGCTCACACCTATAGGGACTCAGAGGTTACACAGGCTCTGGCGCTAAATATATGTATTTACATATGGGCCCTGGAGCAGGTGGATGGAAGTAAATAGCTAATTTTAGGCGCAGAATTTGTTTTATATAAGAATGGGAGTTATTCCCTGCCCTAATCCAACTTTCTAGACCTTTTCTCCACTCTGACACCATTCTCTCAGACAGTATTCTTTTTTTTTTTTTTTTCAGTACCTGCACCATGAATCCGCTGCTCCTGGAGGCTATTTTTTCCCTTTTTGTTACCCTGGTTGCTTTATTGTTGTTGTAGTCATTATTATTGTTTTTATTGCTGTTGTTTTTGTTGGATAGGACAAAGAGAAATGGAGAGAGAAGGGGAAGACAGAGAGGGGGAGAGAAAGATAGACACCTGCAGATCTGCTTCACAACTTGTGAAGCGACTTCCCTCCAGGTGGGGAGCTGGGGGCTCGAACCGGGATCTTTACGCTGGTTCTTGCACTTTGCGCCACCTACGTTTAACCCACTACACTACCGCCCGACTCCCTCAGACAGTATTCTTATCTGACCTTGGACTGACTAGCTACCAAACTCAAGCAAATCTACTATAGTTATATATATATATGAACATGCCTAAAATGGTTCTCCTAGCTTTCTTCTACCCTAAAATTCCTAATTTCATCTGCTCTGTTCCTACTTTTTGGTTCCTGCTCATTAACCATCTTGTCTCATGCCACCTTCCAGACACCAAGATACAGATGCTACCATGACTCCACCCCAACTTCTCTGAGTAGACAACCTCACCAATGTGTCCTGGACCCTCACATCTCCAGAGCTCTGGTCTATTAGGGAAAGATAAAACAGGCTGGGGGTATGGATCGACTTGTCCATGCCCATGGTCAGCAGAGAAGCAGCTACAGAAGCCAGAACTCCTACCTTCTGATCCCCATAAATAACCTTGCTAGGATGAAGATGAGAGATGCAGAGAGAGAGAAGGAAAAGAAGAGGGACATATGGAGGTAGCTATGATGTTATGAGTGGCTTAGAGGGGAAGAGAGGATTCAAATCAGAAAAAGAAGGGGCAACTATGTGTAAATGTGGACAGACAGTTGTAGAGAAGATGGTTGGCCCATGTCTACAACTTTAGGGGAACTGTGGTGGATTACAGTGGGGAGGGTGAAGGTTCAGAACTCTGGTGGTGGGAATGGTATGGATTCAAACCCCTGTTGACATCTTACTCTGTAGTATAAAAACAAAACAAAAAAAGGAAAAAAAAGAATAAAGCTTCACACTTGGTATATGGGACAAAGTAAGCAGAAAAGGTATACTAACAACAATGAATTGGTAGGCCTCAACTGTGACCAGAATTCATGAATTCAAAGTAATATTGCTGGTCTTTGCTCCTCAGCTCTGGCTACTGATGTTGCCAGGGATCAAACCCAGGACCTCGTGCATGCAAATCCTGGGCACTACCACTGTACTGTTAAGCCAACTCCACAATAATACTATCCTTTTAAAAAAATGTTTTTATTTATTAGTTGATAGAGACAGAGAGAAATTGAGAGGAGAGGGGAGATAGGGAAAAAGACACCTCCAGCCCTGCTTCCCCACTTGTGAAGTATTCCCCCTGCAAGTGGGGACCAGAGGCTTGAACCTGGGTCCTTGCGCACTGTAATGTGAGCACTTAAGCATATGTGCTACTGTGTGGCCCCAACAATACTGTCTTAAAACACAAAGAGACAGACAGAGAGAGAAAGAGAGAGAGAAAAAAAAACACCTCACTGACCTCCTTTGCTGAATGCCTAGCGACCAAATCATTACTCTGAAAACTGGTCAATAAGAGAGAATAAAATTGAAGAAGTTAACCAGGAGGACAGGAGATAGCTCGCCCAGCAGATGACCCATTTTACTATGTTCAAGCCTCAGGCACCACATAGGAACACCATGAACAGCAAGGGCAAATCCTGTGAATAGTGGAGCAATGCTGTGGTGTCTCTCCCTCTCTGTCTCTATTTAAATTTTTATTTATTTTTATCAGAGTATGCTTCAACATACTTTAATAAAATAGAATCATGAGTCTCTTGATCCAAATAGTTTTCTAATCTATGTTGAACCCTTGCCAAAAAATAAATAAGTAAAACTGAACCTGAAAAGATAGAATAAGTCAAGGGTCTAACAACCCATTACAGAAAATTCTGACAAGCAAGCTAAGCAACACTTCAGGAATATTTTTTACAAAATCTTTAATATGGAAAATCTTACAAAGCAAATAAACAGGTGTCTTAAAGAAATAAGCTGCAAAGAAAAAAAAATGGAGAAACTCAGAGAGTAAAAAGATGTGCAGAGTGTATTTGTACCAAGGCTTAAACACTGTCAAAGTAAACAAAGTATAAGAAAATAGTGATGATCTGAATACTGAGGGTAAAAGGCTTTCTCTTTGGAGAGGTGATGAAAGGTTCTAAATTGACTATGGTGATGGTACAAGACTCCAACATGCACATCACTAAAAGCCAGTGAAGCCATATTCGTCAAGTACACTGTACTGTATGTGGAATCCATCTCAATAAAGCTCTTACTATTACAGCTAACAGTACTGAATAATATTAATATCAATACCTGTCACAGCACAGAGGTTGCCAAAAATTTGTGACTTGAAAAATGAGGATTCTGTTTTCTTAAAAGTTTCGAAGGAAAGGTGTGTCTAAGTTGTTGACTTAAGTGGGTTCAGCAACACTGAGACCCTCACTCTGCTTTGAGACACACAGGCAGCACTCTGTTTAATTTGGTCCCCTAATAATCAAAGTATTTCTGTAACTGTTCTACAGCACCAGATATAACCACCCAGAGAGGCAGGAAACTAGTTCTTTCCTGATTCTCTTTTTGGGAATAGGAACACACTATACAGTATTTAGGAAGAGAAATTCCTTTATCACCCTTGGTCCAGAATTGTATGCACCCCATGACAGCCCACCACCAATCTCAGGCCAAACCAGGAAAAGAAAATTTGGAAATGCCTATGTCATTGGCTTCAGACCCAGGGTACTAGAGGATTTTAGCTCTGGGCCTTGATACAGACTCCTCAAGGGTATAATAATAACAATAAATAATTTAAAGTAATTACCAAGGGCCAAGGAGAGAGCACAGTGGTTACACCAAAGTTTCTCATGCCTGAGGCTCCAACACCTCTGGTTCAATCTCTAGCACCACTATAAATCAAAGCTGAGCAGTGCTCTAATTAAAAAATAATTGTATAAAAAAAAAGAATTAAACTGCTGAGCAAGTTGTGGTATATATACACAATGAAATACATTTAAAATGGTGATTTCACTGTTTTCAGCCCATCTTGGATGGAACTTGAAGAAATCATGTTAAGTGAAATAAGTCAGAAACAGAAGGATGAATATGAAATTATCTCACGCTCATGCAGAAGTTGAAAAACAAGATCAGAAGAGAAAACACTAAGTAGAACCTGGACTGGAGTTGGTGTATTGCACCAAAATAAAAGACTGGGAGGGAGGGGAGTTCAAGTCCTGGAAAAGGATGACAGAGGACCTAGTGGGGGTTGTATTATTATGTGGAAAACTGAGAAATATTAGGCATGTACAAACTATTGTATTTACTGTTGAATGTAAAATATTAATCCCCAATAAAGAAAAAAAATCTGGATGGGGGAAGAATTCAGGTCCTGGAACATGATGGCAGAGGATCTAGTGGGAGTTGTACTGTTATGTGGAAAACTGGAAAATGTTATCATGTACAGACTATTGTATTTACTGTCAACTGTAAAACATTAATCTCCCAGTAAAGAAATTCAAATTAAGGGGCTGAATGGTGGCACATCTGGTTGAGTGCACATGTTACAATGTACAAGGACCTGGGTTCAAGCCTCTGGTCCCCACCTGCAGGGGGGAAGCTTCACAAGCCATGAAGCAATGTGTCTCTCTGTCTCTCTCCCTATCTCCCCCTCTCCTCTCAATTTCTGGATGTCTTTATCCAATAAATAAAGATAATTTTTTTAAAAAGAATTTAAATTAAAAAAATAAGAAAAGAAAATCAGACCCTGAGCAACGGGCCCAAGTATCACCCCCTTAAAAAAATAAATAAATAAATAAATAAATAAACTAATTCCTTATCCCCATATCCACATGTTTTCTTTCCTAAAAAAGAAAGACTAAGTAAGCCTTTCACTACCTTTCATCTCACACCACAGGAAAAAGTGTACCTGACCCATTTACACTTTCATAACATGATGATACTCTGGCATGTTAGAAAAACAGGGTCACCAAAGATGGGTGCATTTTGAAATATCAACACAGATGTTAAGAAATGAAATTATCACATCAAATTGATGGGGCTTACAGTCAACAATATCTATACACCTTTCCCATATTTGGGAGCTACTCTCTTCCCTGATCAAGCTTTCTGGTCCTTTTTCCAGTCATGACATCATCTCCGCAGACAATAACTTGGATCCACCTGCATTTCAGATTTCAGGTTCAGGGGAAAAAAAAAACAACTAGTATAGCCACAGGCCCTTTGGAATATAACTAAAATCTGACTACTAACTATCTACAAAACAGAGGACCCCACACACACACACACCCCAACTCTTCATCTGCACTATTCCAGCCTTTAGTTCACGATTAGTCAACAATTTGTTTGGCTTTATATATTAACTCTCTTTCAGCCACCAGGTTCCAGATGCTAGCAGGATGCAACCAGACTTCCCTGAACCCCACCAATGTGTCCTGGAGCTCCGATTCCCCAGAGCCCCACCACACTAGGGAAAGTGAGAGACAGGCTGGGAGTATTAATCGACCTGTCAACGCCCATGTTCAGCGGGAAAGCAATTACAGAAGCCAGACCTTCCACCTTCTGCATCCCACAATGACCCTGGGTCCATGCTCCCAGAGGGGTAAAGAAGAGGAAAGCTATGGGGGGTGGGGTGGAATGTGGAGTTCTGGTGGTGGGAACTGTGTGGAGTTGTATTCTTCTTACCTATGGTTTTGTCAATGTTTCCTTTTTATAAATAAAATTGAAAACAAATAAATAAAATGAAATTACAGGTGGTGGGAATTGTATCCCTCTTATCCTATGGTCTTGTCAGAGTTTGCATTTTATAAATAAAAATTAAAAAAAAAGAAATGAAATTACTCTAACAATTCAGAACTAACCTTTCTGTGAGTCAGATGGTTAGCAATCCTTGGCTTGTAACAAAATTGAGGAAGGACTTAATCAACTGTCAGATGATCATTCAAATGATTCTTCGTGGTAGATACAATTAATTTTTGGCCTATAACTCTGAAGAAGTTCAAAAAGGTCATAACAAATTTCCTTTCCCATCTACTCATTATGTAAACTAGATTTTGAAGTTCCCATTAAACATACAGAAAATAGGACTAAAGCTGACACTAAAAAGTCTCGTTGAGCAATAAACACTAGGCACTCTGCATGAACTAACTGAAGGCAGAAAAGGCCCGTTCATCTCATTAAGAAAAGGATTTCCAATGAAACTGTACTTTTAACATATCACAAGTATTTATCAAAATTTATAATGTGCTTAGGTTGTCTTTCTCAACTATGATAACTCAATCCAAAAGAAATCACTTAACACTTAAGAGCTTTATGTTCAGAGAAAACATTACAAATACCTTAAATTTAGATCTATATTCATATTTTGTCACAGGAAAGTATAGTAGGGTAATCAATTAAAAAAACTTTCAAGCATAAAAATCAATTACATGAGGATAAATTATGTGGGGGGGAAATTGGAACAAAAATGAAAGCTTATTTAAAAATGCCATCCATTTCCTAGGAATGATGAGGTTTACTTGAGTGTTTCTTAAGGACGATAGTAGAAGTCACATTGCTACAAAATATAGATGTTATTTTCCACTTGCACAAAGCTGATTATACTGCAACTCGTGATTTAGTGAAAGAAAAAAAAAAGATTTAAAAGTGCAAGTGTGAAAACAAGTACACAGTTTTCAAAAGTATGTGGGGGACATGAGAAGAAATGAGGAGGAAAGTGAAGAAAAGCATTTAGATCAAAGAAATTCGTCGCCAAGTCTGTGGAGTGGACCGCCTCTTCCAAATGGCATGGCTATGAGACAGAGAAATGCCTGCAAATAATCAGGGCTCGTTCAAGGGAAAAAAGTAAGAGCAAAGAGGAGTGCAGTGACTAGGGCTCCTGTCCACCTACCTTGGACCATGACACCCTGAGGCAGCTGGCAAGGTTCTGGGTACCTCTCCTTGCCTGACAAAAGCAAGTGGGCGCAGGTCTCACCAGTGGGACTTGGGGATCTAGGGCTAAAGTTCCTGCCAATTCATCTCCCAGGTATCTAAGAGGGTCAAATCCCAAGTAATATTCTTTCAGTTTCACTATCCCAGATATCACCTTGGCAGGTGCAAATATGCTGAGAGAGGTTGAGTAGGGAGAGATTCAGTTCTGCCCCCAAATATAACTAGACCGCTACTATCTGTGAGCTACGGTTTTACTACAGAATCTGCCCTGTGCAGACCAGTGTGGTAGCTACTGGCTACATGTGGCAATTATAACTTGATCTAAAGCAAATTAATTGTATGATCCAGAGGCCAGGCTGTAGTGTGCTTGGTTGAGCCCACATATGCAAGGACCCAGGTTCAAACCCCCGAGTCCACACCTGCAGGGAAGAAGTTTCTAGAGCAGTAAAGCAATACTGCAGATGTTACTTTCTCTATCCCTTTCTATCTCCTTACCTCTCAATTTCTCTGTCCTATCAAATAAAAACAAAAAGCAAAAAAAAAAAAAAAAGGTTTAATCCACTTCCCCCTCCTTCCCACCAACCACATTTCAAATGCTCTCAAAACGCCACATGTGGTGGGTGGCGACAGGCATATAGTTACTGGACATTTTCACTAGTGCAGAATCTTCTATTGCAAGTTTCTACTCTAGACTTCCACATGCCAAATGATATCCTCATTTGTGGGAATTTGCCTCTCAGGAAACTTGCTGTTCCTCTAGGCAGCCTAGCTTTTCTTATTCTTTTTTTTTTTCAATTGGATGAAGACAATGAGTAACTGAGAGGGAAGATACAGAGGAAGAGAAATACACCTGCAGCACTGCTTCACCACTCATGAAGCTCCCACCCTCCCTGCAGGTGGGGACTAGGGGCTTGAACCTGGATCACTGTGCATAGTAACATGTCCATTCAACCAGGTGTGCTACCAACCAGTCCCACTTCTCTTATTTTTAACACACACACACACACACACACACACACACACACACACCACTATCTTATGAATCTTCAAGAAATAATCATATGTCTGAATTTCAAAGGCAGGGCTTGATGGCCAAGTAGAAGGGTTTATTTTTCTTTGTCCCCACAACAAAAGCACAATATACACAGGAAAACCCCACCTGGACAAAAGCTTAGATGTCAAATGAATTTCCACCAAGTGACACAAGCCCACCATCCAGGTAACAAGGACACAGAGAGAGCCCATCACCCAAGATTGCTCCATGCAACCATAAGTCACAGACAGGAATAGAGCCATAAGACAAAGAACTTTGTGCACAAGGCACAGGCATGAGCCAAAACTGCATGACCCTGAGAATTACATTTTTGTGCCTACAACTTTACACCTGGGAAATGGGAAATAAAAGCTATAAAATGCACACGAATTACAGCTAATTGGTCAAAACCAACCCTAGTGGATGCAGCCATATTGGAAGCAATTTCCATAGTAACAGACTCTGGGGGTGGAGCCAGAGAGAAGCATTCCATATACAACACACAGCCTGCCATAGTCTGTTCTCCCACCAGTGTGTGATGCATCTGCAAACTCAAACATCTGGTTACTACCAAGCTTGGCTAGAGCCTCAGGCAGAGACCTGTAACTAAGAACCTCTCATCACTGCCCAGGCTAGCCCAAACACTGACCCTAGGTTCTTGTCCTCCCAGGGCATCAATCAAAACAGAGAGAGAGAAGTCACCCCCAGGGATAAACTAAGACAGAAGCTTGAAGGAAACCACAAATTCAACAAAATTAACTTCCTACAGAAAATTTCAAGCCTATAGACATACAGATGCTCACCAAAAAATAAAATTTCAGTAGAAGAAAATTTTAACAAAGTCAGAAAAATTATGACAGAAGTCAAAACAGAAATAGAGAAGTAAAGAACACAACATTTGAGCTTCACCAAAAAAATAGTAATGATACCACATACATAGAGAGAAATACCAGCAGAAGGACAGCAGCCCAAAAGTCAAAATGATGAGCTAGAAGGCAGGGTAGAGATAGCCATAGGAAGGGAAGAAGGACAGAAGGGAAGAAAAAAAAACCTGAATATTCAAGAGTTAAGCATTCATTCATATCACAGAGGTGCTAGAAGGGGAAGAAAGAATGAGATTTCTTTATTTGAAGAAATAATATTGCTAAGAATTTCCCGCAAACTGAAGAGGGTGATAGACTTTCACATTTTGGAAGCTCTGAAAACTCCAAAATAAATAAGCAACCCCAAATCTAAGTTCACTAAGAGACATAATTAAAATGGCAAAGATAACGGAAATTTTTTTCTTTTTTTTTTTAATTTTTTATTTATAAAAAGGAAACATTGACAAAACCATAGGATAAGAGGGGTACAACCGCACAATTCCCACCACCCGACCTCCGTATCTCATCCCTTCCCCTGATAGCTTTACCATCTGGGAGTATGGACCCAAGATCATTGTGGGATGCAGAAGGTTGAAGGTCTGGCTTCTGTAATTGCTTCCCCGCTGAACATGGGCGTTGATAGGTCGATCCATTCTCCCAGCCTGTCTCTCTCTTTCCCTAGTGGGGAAGGGCTCTGGGGAAGCAGAGCTCCAAGGCACATTGGTGGGATTGTCTGTCCAGAGAAGTCTGGTCGCATCCTGCTAGCTTCTGGGAACATGGTGGCTAAAAAGAGAGTTAACATACAAAGCCAAACAAATTGTTGAACAATCATGGACCTAAAGGCTAGAATAGTGCAGATAAAGTGTTGGGGGGTCCTCCATTTTGTAGATAGTAGACATATTTTAGTTATATTTCAAAGGGCCTGTATACTAGTGTTTTTTATTTGTTTGTTTGTTTGTTTGTTTGTTTTGCCTGAGCCTGAAATCTGATATGCAGGGGGATCCAAGTTATTGTCTGCGGAGAGGATAATGGCTGGGAAAAGGACCAGAAAGCTGGATCAGGGGAGAGAATCGCTCCCTAATATGGGAAAGGGGTATAAATATTGTTGACTGTAAACCCCATCGGTTTGATGTGATCTGGGGCCCATAATTAGCTTAGGAGCTTGTGTGACCTCTATATCCCTCTAGATCTGAGCTCACATTCTGTCATGAACAGGAACATTCCATGCTGCCCCAGTATCGACCCATCTTCCTCAGGTGTAGCATAGAGTATGTTGTCTATCCTCCCTTTGGAGGATGGAACATTCTCTATCATTGTTGGTCCAAGTTGAGGGCAAGGTCCTATGGGGGCCCACAAAGGGGTCTATTTTGTTGTTCCTGAAAGAAATGACCATTATCAATGGAGAGAGGGATCTATTCGAGGTCTAGGCCCATCAAGTCTGTTTGGGAATCTCAAGATTCCCTGATTAGGGCCCCAGCTGGTGGAAGTTTTTTTTCTTATCATTTCTATTAGGAGGGGTTTAATGGTTTACAATGTAGACACTGTCATATGGGTACAATGTCATTATGTACCAGGACCCCAAGGTTCTCTTCAGCCCCTCCTTCCCACTCCTATCCCAGAGTCTTTCATACAATACACCATGTCCAGTCCATGTTTCACTTCGTGTTCTCCTTCCCTGTACCTATTTATTAATTATCTCACTTATGAGTGGAATAAAGAGATTTTTGAAAGCAGAAAGAGAAGCAGAGTCACTTATAAAGGAAGTCCCATAAGACCATTAGCTGAATTCTCAACAGAAACTCTAAAGGTAGAAAGGAGATATTCAAAAATCTGAATGGAAAAGAACATTTTATCCAGTTAGGTTACCAATCAGGTTTTTGGTGGTTTTGTTTGTTTGATTGTTTGTTTGCCAACAGGGCTATCACTGAGGTTGGGTGCACAAATTCACTTCCCCAGCAACCATTATTTAATAAGCACTAAGAGACAGGAAGGAGAGACACCTGCAGTACTGCTCCACTGCTTATGAAGCTTCCCCCCTTGCAAGTGGAGACTGGAGGCTTGAACCTGGGAGGGCCACGTGTTAACATGTACTTACCACTGGATAACCACCACCCAGCCTCTCAATTAGGTTTAAAGGGGTGATGACAAGCTTTTTAGGCAAACAACAGCCAAAGGAATTCACTAACACTATACCAGTCCTACAGGCAATCCTAAAGGGACTTAAATAAAAGGAAACTACTGAATGCTTTCTCTCATATTAAGTAGATAAAGAAACCAACCAAGGAAATAAACAAAGTCAGATGAAGACAAGTCATTGGTCTCAAGTTACAGTACTGAGATAATCAAAGCAGATGGCTGGAAAGTTGTTTGCCAGATGGAAGAGATACAATGAATTGCAGTAGAGGAATACTAGTATTTTGGTAGTGAATGAGGTGTTCATACATAGAACATGTGTAGTCTTATAAACCAAAGTTATCTCAAAAAGAAATAAATTACTACAAATCGAAAAAAAAAAAAAAAGAGGAAGAGAAGGAGGAAGAAGAGAAGTCTGGATTCCATTTGTTTTCAGGGTTCAAACTTTCCCATGGCAATCCCAGGCATCACACAAAGCAAGGGTGCCGCTGAGCTGAACACGAGTCGGACATACCAAGCCTTTAATATCCGTCGGGGAGGTTTTGTTTTTCCAGCACAGGAGGGAGAACAGACTTTAAGGAGGCAGAGCCCAACTCCACCTACCTGCATATTCCAAATTTGATCCAGCCAGTCATCCTAGGACAGATTTTAAATGGAACTTTGAAGAGTGATTAAGGAAAATAAAAAGCATAACCTTGCTATGCAAAAGATTAGAAGTGGATAGAAAAAAAAAATCTGTAACTGTAAAAGAATTCCAGGTGGCCAGATGTCTGTGAGTGCTGGATGAACACATCCCAATGTGCCTATTAAGGAATGTTTTCATGTATCTGTGCACTTTTACCCTACGTATTCATGGCAAAATCAGAGCTGAGTATAAAATGTAATATTTCAAACTGTGTTTTCCAAATCATATATATTATCAGTTGTTCACATGTACAAACTCCAGATAGTACAATGTATCTTGTTAAGATAAAAACCCGAGTCTAGAAATGATGCAATTTAATTGGCAGCGTGCCTGTGATAGAAAAAATGATTTTTGAAGGTATATAATGGCAAAGAAATAAGATTCAGTCTTTAACCAAATAGCTTACCTAGGCATCCTACTCTTTCTCCTCAACGCGTGAGTGCACCAGCCACTTCTCTGAGCAGCACTGCTGAACACTGCAATTATGCTTCCTCTCTAACCCACAGCAGTGTGGACAGGAAGGCTCTCCGCAGACCCAAGGGAATAAATCTATCAGGCCCTTCTAAGCAAACACATTGTGATACCTATTTTGGCTCTTCACAGGCCTTTTGTTGGTAGTTCCTGCTTCCTAACAGTGTTACAAACAGATAAGTTTGCCAAAGAGCTGAGCTGCCACAGGTGAGATGTCATTCCATTTGCATAGTGTAAGTTGTACAGCATGTCACACCTGTTAATGCTCAAATCCATTCAGGGATCTGGAAGATGGCAGCTTCAAGACAGAACTTAACAGTATATTCACTTTCATAGTTTCTCTTTCTCTCTCTCTCTCTCTCTCTCTCTCTCTCACACACACACACACACACACACACACATATATAAAAATACACTTCCTCTCTCCAATAAAAGACTGTTAAAATATTGAAAATGAAAGCTCTTGACTCTGGCTTCTCATTACTTTGGGGTTAAACACTGAAATATTAATCTAGTGAAATACAGAGGAGAAAAGCTGGAGCATATATATAAATGAAGGAAGAGGGAGCCGGGCAGTAGCGCAGTGGGTTAAGCGCACGTGGTGCAAAGCGCAAGGACCAGCGGAAGGACCCCTGTTCAAGCCCCCGGCTCCCCACCTGCAGGGGAGTCACTTTAAAGGCAGTGAAGCAAATCTGCAGGTGTCTCTCTTGCTCTCCCCCTCTGTCTTCCCCTCCTCTCTCCATTTCTCTCTGTCCTATCCAACAGTGACATCAATAATAACTACAACAATAAAAAACAACAAGGGCAACAAAAGGGAATAAATAAATATAGAAAAAAATTAAAAAATAAATGAATGTATCAAAAGGAGAGACGAGAACCACCTCAATACTAAGATTCACACTACTTCTGATATCTACACTAAATTTTTGTAATGAGAGAAAAACAAGACATGAAACAGCATTTAAGCCGTGTTTTATAAGAGCTATACTAAATATAATAGTGGTGGCCTCCAAAATATTGTTTTGCAATAATGCCTCTTTTACTCGTGTTTCTGTTCTTAGTTCTTTCTCTCCAGCATATCCCCAAAGTTTCCATACAATTTCTTAACCAGGTTCTCTAAAAAATTTTGGATTCACACTGGCAAAAATAGATCTTTCCAGTCTGCCTTAAGACCCCTTTCTCAGTGTGGAACTATACATTATTATCTTATAATCTTGTAACATACTATTAACAGCAAATAAAAATTTACACACCTAAAATACACTTCCTAGTTTTTTCCCACCTGAATACCCTAATTTCATCTGCTCTATTCCAACCTTTGAGTTCCTGTTTATTAAACAATTTGTCCTGGTTTATATCTTACTGCCTGCCTTTCAGCCATCAAGTTGCAGACCCTACCATGATTCCATTCACCACAGTGAAATTCAACTTACCCTCCCATTTGAATGCTGAGTCCAGGCCCATCGTATCTATGTAGGAATTCCAGGATTCCCTGACTTAAGGCCCCCAATGATGGGGTGGCCTGATAGTAACCAAAAGAGCCATCATTAAAGTGTGCTGGTCTCTTGCCCTTATCCAGCTTTTGTAATCCTTACTTTATCTGACAGGGTTAGAGTCTGAGTGATTGAGAGAAGTGAAATAGGAAGTAGATGAGGAGGGTACAGTGTATAATTAGAAAATATCTGATTAAGTACTTTATGATGTCTTCCTTAGGTCTTTCTACTTGCTTGCTGCACTTTGTGGAGTCACTGTAAACCATTGCACACCTTTACTTTAAGGTATCTATTTTCCCTAACTTATGGATCCATGTGCACATGTGCCCTATCTCATGGGCCCTGGTCTCTATCTAGGTTCTGTAATTTTGTTAGGAGGTGTTCCAGCCAAAATGGAACTAAGAATTCCATGATCTAGGAAAGGTCTCACCAGAGTAATGGAGCAGGAGGGTTGACATCCCGTGCCTGGCGTCTCAGGACACAGTTCAAAGTAAAACATGTCAAGGTGGCACTGGTAGCCTTGATTTGGTTGAGATCAGCAGATGCAGTATCAAATGATACAGATCAAGGGAAGCATGAAGGAAAGTGAGCAAAGCCCCAGAGGTCCCGGGACTGGGAGAAATACGGGTTTGACAGAGAATGAGGAAGGTTCCTTGCTATCTTAAAGTTTAAGAAGGCAACAGAAAATTATTATTGTAACCAACAATTTGGGATCTTAGTTTACTTTGAAGATCCCATGATTAAAATTGTACCTTACAAGACCTCACCATGATTTATGTCATTTAATACTATTTACAAATAACTATAAACACTGACAAGACTGGTTGCTTCTGGTCTAAGATTATAGGTGATTTAATACTTCAGGGAAAAAAGTCATTATTAGAAATGTACTAACAATTTAAGTCCAGTGTTAAAATTCAATCATCTTACTAATTTGAAACCTTAAGTGCTTAGATGGGAGGAATATATCCTCAGAACTGGGAGTCAATGCATTAAGAAGCTTGAGACATTAATCTACTTTTCCTCTTTCATATAGATTAAATAGTAATTTATAAGACCATACATTAATAGGAGTATATATTAACACCATTCCCGCCACCAAAGGTCTGTGTCCCTACCCTTACCCTTACCCTAACCCTCACCCCACCCCCTGTATAGTGGAGCTTCCTTCCCTTGCTCCACAGAGTTTTTTACTTTGGAGCATTTCTCCAAACTCAGTCAAATTCTGCTTTGTGTTCCCCTTTCTGTTCTTCTTACTCAATTTCTGCTTATGAGTGGGATCATCCCATACTCATCTTTCCTTTTCTGGCTTATCTCACTCAATATAATTCCTTCTAGCTCCATCCAGGATGGGTCAGAGAAGGTGAGTTCATTATTTTTAATAGCTGAGTAGTATTCCACTGTGTATATATACCACAACTTTCCCGGCCACTCATCTGTTGTTGGACACCTGGGTTGTTTCCAGGTTTTGGCTATTATGAATTGTGCTGCTATGTACATAGGCATACAAAAACCTTTTTGGATGGGTGTTGCTGGGCTAGCGTTGCTCCCTGGGTTAGAGAGAACTCGACCAGAGCCAACCTGGGCTGCTGTTTACTCAGTGACATGGGAGAGGAACCAGGAACTTGTAGCAGAGCAGGAATGAAATGCAGTGCCTTTATTGATCAGAGACAATGCCAATATATATATACATATATACATACACATATATATGTATATGTATATATATATACATATATACACACACATATATATGTATATGTATATATGTGTATATATGTATGTATATATGTGTGTGTATATATATATATATATATATATATATGCATTGTCTCTGATCAATAAAGGCATTGCATTTCATTCCTGCTCTGCTACGATACATATATATATGTATCTTTAACCGGAAGTGGCAAGTGGAAAAGGAAATGGCTAGGAGAGGGGGTGAAGAAAAGAGCGGGAAGGTAGAAGGCTTCCATAGCAGCTGTTTCGAAGGTTCTAAGCAGTGGGACTGACCAATACCCTATAGGTAGGGCAGGTCTCAGGCAAAACAATTATTATGTAAATAGATCATAGCGTCAGAGCAGGGGGGCTGTCTGATATATCCCTAAGAGAGGAATTCCTGAGTCATAAGGAAGGTCCATTTCTAGCCCCACTCTCCGAAGAGAGGCTGGATCAACATACTCTGCCACTCAAGAAAAACTCGTCCTGAAATAAGTACAGCCTAAAATGTTCCCAATTATAGCCATGGAATATGAGCTCAGACTGACAGGGATGCAGAGGTTACACAGGCTCCTGTGCTAAATATGAATAGACATGGGCCCTGGGTCAGATCAATGGGGTTTACAGTTAACAGTATTTATATACTTTTCCCATATTTTGGGACCTTCTCTCTGCCCTGATGCAGCTTTCTAGTCCTATTCCAAACCCTGTATCTTTCCGGACAATACTTTAACCCACCTGCACATTAGCTGTCAGGTTCAGGAAAAAATTAGTAGTCATGGGCCCCTTAGAATATACCTAAAATAGACTTCTTAACTTCTTCCAACATAAAGACCTCAAATCTCATCTGCTATATTCTTACCTTTAGGTTCCTGTTTATGAAACTATCTGTTCTGCTTTATATCTTAATGTTTTTCAGCCAACAAGTTACAGATGCTACCATGACACCAACCTGACTTCCCTGGGCAGACAACCTAACCTCATCAATGTGTCCTGGAACCCCACCTCAGCAGAGTCCTAGCCCAGTAAGGAAAAACAGAAACAGGCTGACATGTCAATATCCGTGTCCAGCAGAGAAGCAAGTAGAGAAGCCAGACCCATCTCCTGCACCCCATAAAAAAGCTGGTCCATATACCCAGAGAGATAAAGACTAGGGAATCTTCCAGTGCAAGGGAGGGTATATGGAACTCTGTTGGTGGGAACTGTATGGAACTGTATCCCTCTTATACCACAATATATTCAATCATTACAAATTACTAATAATTTTTTAATTTAAAAATAAATAAATGTTGAGTCCATGACATTCTCCTCTTTGAGTAAAGACAAAAATCAGCTTCATCTGGATTTCTTAACCCTAAAAGCAGTCTTTCTGGGTCTCGATGAGTAAATCAACAAATATTAAACTGGGAAACACAAGCTTAGTTTTATAAACACTAAGATGAATTAATTAGGGATAAGGAAATGAACAAACTCCTTCACGTCTAGTATCACAGAACTGTCTTTCTTCCACACTTCTAGGAGTCAACGTAGAGGCAAAGGATATTGGAACTCCTTCCAAAATGACTTGAAATGATAGTTCTTTCAGTCAACAGTCTAAAGCTCCTAAACACTGCAAGTACCATGCTTGAATGTACTCTGAGCCCTCTCATAGCAGGGCAATTCCTCAATGGAAGCTATACATCAAACCACTGATTCATTTCAGAGGAGGAAAGAAAAGTTCGCCCCATCCACCTTGAGCTCCATCTTTCTAGTCCATACATTTTCGGTCTCCACTACAGACTGTTTTCTCTTTCTACTAGTCATTTATCAAAGGGAAATAAATGAAGCAAAGAACTAAGAACCTAAGAAATGTCCCAAATAAACATTTCAAGAAAACGATAAAACGTTTCATTTCAAAATATATTAACCTCTAGCCTAACACCCATTTATTTCACTGCCCTTCCTATTCTATTACCAAAAAGGACATCAACCTGACCCTAATCCATTAAATCTGTTCATGCTTTAGTATTACTTCTTTTTTTTTTTCAAACAAGTAAAGGTTTATTACTAAAAGACTTGATCCCAACTTCAGATGAGTCAGTAAGTGAACACACATGTAAGTTCTGGAATGACCATTGTGGGGGCTGACAGGAGGCCTTGCTGTGCCAATTTCACCATGCCTGTTGATGAGGCCAACCAAACAGATGGAAGTTCTCACTTAAGAATGAACCACAAGGCCTTCAAAGGCCCACTTATCCTGGTGGAAAACACCTGCTCCTAGCAGCCCTCTTAGCGCAGTAGGAAAACACCTGCTCCTGTCTCTTTAGCCAGCGTGCTTCCATTATCAGAACTGCCCTCCTCCACTTGGCCTTGTGGTTTCTCGTAGGCTTTCTTCTTGCCCCACCAGGGTCTGGTGGAACCTGGGAGAATGATCCTTGTCTAGTCTCAAGCTAAACTAATCAGAATTTCTCCTAGAACTGTGGAGAAAGGATACACACACACACACACACACACAGAAAAAAAAAAAGGAGTCTGTGAAAATGAGCTATGTGAATGAGATAAACCAATGTTGTTACCATGAAAAAAAAAATAAATATAAAAGCACTGCTGAGAGGGGAAAAGAGAGATAATATAATAGTTGTGCAAAAAGAGTCTCATGCCTGAAGCTCCAAAGTCCAGATTCAATCCCCTGTACCACCCACCATAAACCAGAGCTGAAGCTGAGCAATGCTCAAGGAAAAGAAAAGAAAAGAAAAGAAAAGAAAAGAAAAGAAAAGGAAGGGAAGGGAAGGGAAGGGAAGGGAAGGGAAGGGAAGGGAAGGGAAGGGAAGGGAAGGGAAGGGAAGGGAAGGGAAGGGAAGGGAAGGGAAGGGAAGGGAAGGGAAGGGAAGGGAAGGGAAGGGAAGGGAAGGGAAGGGAAGGGAAGGGAGAGGAGGGGAGGGGAGGTGGAGGGAGGGGAGGGGAGGGAAGGGGAAAAAAAAAACCCTGCTTGCAGAAGATAGCAACCTAGAATGAATATAACCAAAAGGAGAACATGGAAAAGTCATGCTGATGTCATGTGATACAAGGATGCAGCAACATCTGAAGTTAATCTTACTTAGCCCTTGGACTTCTAAGCTAAGGGAGCAATAAGCAACAGCCTTTGCTAAAGCCAGTCTGCAATAAGATTCCACTGCTCCCATTGAGTCCTAACACAGGTTGGTTTTTTTTAATATTTATTTATTTATTTATTCCCTTTTGTTTCCCTTGTTTTATTGTTGTAGTTATTATTATTGCCATCGTTGTTGGATAGGACAGAGAGAAATGGAGAGAGGAGAAGACAAGAGAGGGGGAGAGAAAGATAGACACCTGCAGACCAGCTTCACAGCCTGTGAAGCAAACCCCCTGCGGGTGGGGAGGTTTTTTCTTTTTTTTACCTCCAGGATTATTGTAGGGGCTGGGTGCCTGCACCATTCCTGGAGGCTATCTTTTTTCTTTTGTTGCCCTATTGTTTATTCCTCTTGTATAGGGCACAGAGAAATCGAGAGAGGACAGGAAGAGGGGGGAGACAGAGAAAAAGATAGTCACCTGCAGATCTGCTTCACCACTCTGTGGAGCGATCCCCCACACACAACGCAGGTGGGGAGCCAGGGGTTCAAACCCAATCCTTATGCCATTCCTTGCGCTTTGCAGCATGCGCACTTAACCCGCTGTGCTACCACCGGCCACCTGCTACCACCCGGCCATCCCTAACACAGGTCATATTCAAATACTTCTCTTAAGACTATACTTTCAGAGATCATTTCTATAATATGTTTCAAATACTTCTCTTGCTTTATTCCTATTTCTGAAAAAGAACTCTGTCTAGGTGGTGCCACCACCTAAGTAAGGTTAACCTCACTCTATGCACCTTGTCTCTTTTCTCCCTACTATCTCTACACTCTCCTACCTTTTGTCCTCTCTCCTTTGGTTCCAGTGCCTCTACTTAGAAAATTTCTCCTTTGTTGGCTTAAAATGAGTTATTCACCCTTAACAGACTCCAATTACAAAGTGTAGATTTTTTTGAAAATAGTTATATCATGGGTCAAGTTATATCACCGAGTCAAGTATTCTGCCTTCAACTTAACAATACCTCATAAATGTATCTACATGGATAGATGCCGTCCCTGTTATCTTAATGGTTATATTAAATCAAACTTATCTATAATGATTTACTTAGCCAGTCATCTATTCTAGACACTTAGAGACGTCCTTAGTTTGTAATATAAATAATGCTACAAAGTACACTTATTTGTGTATAATTTTTCTTCTAAGTTAATTCTTCTAATGGCAAGTTCCCAAAAGTCTAATCAAAGCCCAGATCTGATCATTTACATTCTTTCTAACAGTTATAATACAGCAAGCACACTTTTATAGGAAGAAATCTACAATGAATTCATCTAACTTATAGTACTATTTTTGTTTGTAGAATTTCCGGGATTCCTGGGGACATTTTTCCTCCATTTATATTTAGTTTGGCTACTTTTCTTTTAGACAAGTGAATCACTATTAATACAAGCCATATTTTCAATTAGAAAATCCAAAAAGGAAAGCAATCATTTTCAAAAGTTGTGATGCTATTCAAAGGTTTTTGTCTTTCTTTTTTTAAAAAAAATTCACACATTAACATTGATCCATTTGAATTATGTTAATTTATTCATAATACCAAGAAACAAAATTCTTGGTTTTAAAGATGCAATGTCCCCTTCTTTTCCTATTTTCAGTAAAGCTTGTGAGTGTGCGTATGCACACAGAGAGAAAGACTGTAGCACCGTTCCACCATCCAAGAGGTGGCCCTATGCGGGTACTCCCATGTGACAGCTAGAGTTTTAAGCATGGGAACTCACAGATGATAAAGTGTGAGTTCCACTGGGTGAGCTACCTTCTGACCCCATAATCTCCCTTTCTCAGTAAAAATTCTTGACATTAAGAAGTTTGCATAAAAACACCTCATGGGGATACATATGCCCTGATGCACAAATTATCTCTTTTATCACACTTTATTTTTATCTCCTTTATTAATGGGGTTTAGTCATCAACAGAACAGAGAACGAAATATAAAAATGCACATTTTTCAGCACTCTAATTCATTCTACTAAAGTGGTATCCTAAGCAGCTATTTAACATGAGTTTCTCTCTTTTTCATATGCACTTGAGTTATTCCATTTTTAGAAAATATTCCTCTCTTCTTCTAAGATCTCAAACTATTAAGAATCCTTTCCAGCTTGACGGGCTAAACAGTTAACTGTATTTATATACTTTCTTCAAGTTTGGGAGCTACTTTCTGCCCTAGTCCAGCTTTCTATCCCTATTCTTTTTCTTTACTTTACTTTTCTTTTCTTTTCTTTTTTCTTTCTTTCTTTTTTTTTTTTTTACCTCCAGGGTTATCACTGGGGCTCAGTGCCTGAACTATGAATCCACTGCTCCTGTGGCCATTTTTTAAGTCTTTTTAAATAGGACAGAAAGAAATTGAGAGGGGAGGGGAAGATAGAGAGGGGAAGAAAAAGACAGATAGATACCTGCAGACCTGCTTCACTGCTTGTGAAGCTACCCCCCTGCAAGTGGGGAGCTGGGGGCTCAAATGGAGATCCTTCATGAGGTCCTTACACTTGGTATTATGTGCATTTAACCTAGCACGCCACCACCCGACCCCCTCTAGCCCTATTCTCAACTCTGACACCATCTTCCCAGACAATACTGTTAGCTCCATATTAGCTATCAAGCTCAGGCAAAAATTACTAAAGTCATTGGCCCCTTGGAATATACCTAAAACAGACTTCCTAGCTTCTTTCCACCCCTAAAATCCCTATTCTCACATGCTCTATTCCTACTTTTTTGTCTCCTGTTTATTAAACATTTTGCCATGCTTTACATCTTACTGTCTTTCAGCCACCAAGTTGCAGATGCTAGTATGATTCATAATTCCATCCCGACTTCCCTGGGTAAATGACTTCATCAAGGTGTCCCGGAACCTCACATCTCCAGAGGCCTACCCCACTATGGAAAGAAGCAAACAAGCTGGGGGTGTGGATCCACCTGTCAATACCCATAACCAGCAGAAAAGCAATTACAGAAGCCAAACCTCTCACCTTCAGCACCCTAAAGATCTTTAGCCCATACTCCCAGAGGGATAAAGAATAAGGAAACTTCCTATGGAGGGGATGGGATATGGCACTCTGGCAATGGGAATTGTATGAATTATACTCTTCTTATCCCACAATCTTATCAACAATTAGTAAGTTACTAATAATAATTTAAAAAGAATAGGGGGTCGGGCGGTGGCGCAGTGGGTTAAGCGCACGTGGCGCAAAGCGCAGGGACCGGCATAAGGATCCCGGTTCGAGCCCCCGGCTCCCCACCTGCAGGGGAGTCGCTTCACAGGAGGTGAAGCAGGTCTGCAGGTGTCTATCTTTCTCTCTCCCTCTCTGTCTTCCCCTCCTCTCTCCATTTCTCTCTGTCCTATCCAACAACGAATTGCGTCAACAAGGGCAATAATAATAACCACAACGAAGCTACAACAAGGGCAACAAAAGGGGGAAAAAAATGGCCTCCAGGAGCGGGGATTCATGGTGCTGGCACTGAGCCCAGCAATAACCCTGGAGGAGGAAAAAAGAAAAAAAAAAAAAAAAAAGAATAAGGAGGAGGAGGAGAAGAAGGATAAGAAGTTGTTATTGGAAATAAGAAAACACAAAGCAGAACTTAGACTGGAATTGCTGTATTTTACCACAGTAAAAGACTTTGGGGTGGGGGGGGAGTTTAGGTTCTGGAACATGATGGCAGAGGAGGACCTAGAGGGGGGTGGGATTGTTATGTGGAAAACTGAGACATGCTGCACATGTAAAAATTACTGTATTTTATTTAGTGTTGACTGTAAACCACTAATCTCCCTGATAAAGAAAGGAAAAGAACAGGAAGAAGAGAAGAGAAGAGAAGAGAAAAAAGAAATAGCACAGGGGTATGGATCCACCTGCCAATGCCCATGTCCAGCAGAGAAGCAATTACAGAAGCCAGAACTCCCACTTTATACATGCCATAAAGAATTTTGGTCCATAGCCCCAGAGGGGAGAAATGTTTGAGGAAGATGACAAGAGGGATCTGAAGAGACTCAGAAAGAGGGAGAGGAGGGGAGGGGAAGGATATTTGTAAATAGTAATAGGTGTAGGTGTGACTTAAAAAGGAAGAGAAAGCAAAACCATAGGAAAAGAAAATGGGCAGATAGATAGACAGACAGACAGACAGATAGAATAGTCAACCTCTATCTGTGGTCTTGGGAGAACTACTACAGTTTCCAAAGGAGGGACTGGGGACACAGAATTACAGAAGCCAGACCTTCCACCTTCTGTACCCCATAATGACGCTGGGTCCATACTCCCAGAGAGTTAAATAGGAAAGCTATCAAGGGAGGGGATGAGATACAGAGATCTGGTAGTGGGAATTGTGTGGCAAACGCTAGAAGAAGAAGGTAGTGGGAATTGTGTGGAGTTGCACCCCTCTTATCCTATGGTTTTATCAGTGTTTCCTTTTTACAAATAAAGTCATTCTAACCCTTTTTCCCAGGCCCACTACAATCTTGAGTGTAAAAGTCCCTTCGGTATTTTATCCCATCACTATTCACACTTCAGTCAAACTGGACTACCTTTGCCAGGTATGCTTTTACAGTACCAAACTTCTGAGCCTTTCTTCTCCTCGTATCTGCCAGTATTAAACTGACCCATATTTCAAGACCAAGAGTGGACACCTCCATGAAAAGCATAAATGAATATTCTCAATCACTAATGGATACTTACCACTTGCTTGCCAGCTGCATGTATGCACAGGAATCTTGCTTATTGGAAGCTGTAATCTGCCATATGACTTTCATTTATTTTTCTTATCTCATAAAACTGATTTTTTACCAGTGATTTCACAGTGGTTTATAAGAATACAGAATATATATATATATATATTTCCAAACTACACCCACCACCAAAGTTTTGTGCACATCTCTTTTCTCTTTATTTTTTTTTCTTTATAGTCGACAGCAAAATACAATAGTCTGTATATGTGTAACATTTCTCAGTTTCACACATAACAATTCCACCCCGTCTAGGTCCTCCTCTGCCATCATGTTCCAGGACCTGAACCCTCCTCCCCGCTACCCCAAAGTCTTTTACTTTGGTGCAATACACCATCTCCAGCCCAAGTTCTGCTTTGTGTTTTCCCTTCTGATCTTGTTTTTTCAACTTCTGTCCATGAGTGGGATCATACTGTATTTATCCTTCTCTTTATGACTGATCTCACTTAACATAATTAATTCAAGCTCCATCCAAGATGAGGTGAAGAAGGTGAATTCACCATTTTGAATAGCTGAGCAATATCCCATTGTGTATATAAACTACAACTTGCTCAGCCACTCATCTGTTGTTGGACACCTGGGTTGCTTCCAGGTTTTGGCTATTACAAATTGTGCTGCTATGAAAGTAGGTATACACAAATCTTTGTGGATGAATATGTTTGGTTCCTTAAGATATTTCCCCAGGAGAGAAACTGCAGGGTCATAGGGTAAGCCCATTTCTAGCCTTCTGAAAGTTCTCCAGACTGCTCTCCACAGGGGTTGGACCAATTTACATTCCCACCAGTAGTGCAGGAGGGTTCCTATGTCCCCACAACCTCTCCAGCATTTGTTACTGCTACCTTTTCTGATGTATGACATTCTCACAGGAGTAAAGTGTTATCTCGTTGTTGTCTTTATTTGCATTTTTCTGACAATCAATGAGTTGGAGCATTTTTTCATGTTTGTTGGCCATTAGATCCCTTCCATGGAGAATATTCTGTTCATTTCCTCCTCCTATTTTTTGGATGGGTTCATTTGCTTTTTTGTTGCTGAGTTTGATGAACTCTTAATGTATTTTGGTCATTAGCCTCTTATCTGATGTATGTAAAGATCTTCTCCCATTATCTGATGCATGTAAAGATCTTCTCCCATTCTGTGAAGGGTCTCTATCTTTGAGTGGTGGTTTATTTTGCTGTGCAGAAGCTTTTTGACTTGATGAAGCACCACTGGTTTATTTTTGTTTTAGTCTTCCTTGCAAATGGATTCATATCACTGAAGATAGCTTTAAAATTTATGCGGAAAAGTGTTCTGCCAATATTCTCCTCTAAGTGTCTCATAGTTTCTGGTCTAACTTCCAAGTCCTTAATCCACTTGGAATTTACTTTTGTTTTTGGTGAAATATAGTGATTCAGTTTCATTCCATTTTTTCCAACACCATTTGTTTAAGAGACTCTGCTTTCCCCATTTAATAGTCTAGGCACCTTTGTCAAAGATGTCCATAGGTGTGGGGGCTTACTTCTGGACTCTCAATTTTATTCCACTGGTCAATGTGTTTACTTATGTCCCAATATCAAGCAGTTTTGATTATAAAGGCCCTATAATACAATTTGAGATCTGGGAGTATGATGCCTCTAGTTCTGTTCTTTCTTCTCAACATTGTTTTGGCATTTCTAGGTATTTTCTGATTATAGATAAGCATTTGGGGGCTAGGTGGTGGCGCACCCAGTTGAGCAGATGTGTTACAGTGCACAAAGACCCAAGTTCAAGCTCCCAGTCCCAACCTGCTCAAAGGAAGTTTTGCAAGTGGTGAAGCAGTGCTGCAGGTGCCTCTATGTCTCTGTCCCTCTCTATCTCCCCCTTCCCTCTCAATTTCTGGCTGTTTCTACCCAATAAAGAAAAATAAATAAATATAATGAACATTTGTAGCTTTTGTTCTATTCTCCTAAAAAACAAACAAACAAACAAAAAAACTGGATGGGACCTTGATGCAATGCACATCACTTTTATGCAAGACCTCCTTAAAAAACATCAACGCCTGTTTAGGCTGAATCAATTTCAGATCTCAAGAGTGGTGCATTCAGGAGCCAAGGAAATAATTCAGCCTGCTAGACCACAGAACTCTGACATCCCAGAAGTTCCAAGTTCCCCAGAAGTTCTAAGTTCAGCCGTCAGTACTCCTGTGCCAGAGCTGAGCAGTGTTCTGGCCTCCCTCTCATAAATAAATAAAATTTATAAAAACAAAATTGCTTCTGGCAGCTCTGTCTCCAGGCTGATGTCAGCCATGTGCTGTGTCCAACCTCCTATCGTCGACCAGTATACTAAGTCACAACACCACACCAGAAGTATGATTAAAATTCTTTTGGGGGTGCAGAAGGTGAGAGTTCTGGCTTCTGTAATTGCTTCTCCACTGAACATGTACAGCCAGTTTTTATTCTACATTTTTTAGAGAAAGGGAAAGACTGAAACCAGATTGAATCAGAAAAGGGTGGGCAACTATGTATAAATGTGGACAGATAGTTGTAGAGATGATAGCTGCCCCATGTCCACAGCCTTAGGGGAACTGTGGTGGATTGCAGTGGGAAGACTGAAGATTCAGAACTCTGGTGGTGGGAATGGTGTGGATTCAAACCTCTGTGACATGTAATTCCGTACTATAAAAAGAAAGGGAGGAAGGAAAGAACTTGCTGACAAGAGAGAGAGACTGACCTGCAACACTGCTTCACCAGTTGCAAAGCTTTCCCCCTGCAGGTGGGGACCGGGGACTGGAGCCTGGTCCTTGCACATTGTAACGTGTGCACTCAACCAGGTGTGCCATCACCCAGCCTGCTAATAAAAACTTCTAAGAATTTAAACCATAAAAAAATAATAATAAAGAAAGAAAAGGAAGGGAGGGAGGAAGGAAAGAAGGATGGGAAAAGAGGAGAAAAGAAGAGAAAAAGAAAACCTCCTTTGCTCATTGTTATAAACCAGCTTCAAGAATATCCAGTAAAGGAACTCTGAGCTCTGCTCTCCAAGTGGATGCCCTCCTCTCACCAGCCCTTCATGGACACCCACTTAACTTCCCTTTGAGATAAAGTAATGCCATAAATTTAATAAATAGCCAGTCCTGGGGATTGCCAGGAAAGAACTCAAAGGTTATGGTCCAAATTCAAGCGCTTCCTTAGTAATAAGCTATTTCTCCCATTAAAGTACTAACCAGGCCCAGCCCTGCTTAGCTTCTGAGATCAGACGAGATCAGGAGTGTTCAGTGTGTTATGACCATAGACAAAATGAACTATTTCTTACTGTAGATGTTTTTCCCATTCATTGTTTCTGTCGTCTAGCATATAAATTCTGTCTAAGAAATCATTACAAAAAAAAGAACCTAGGTTCTGACATCCCTAGGTGGGATATCAGAAGTTGAGCATTTATTTTACATGGAACTGCACAAACTATTTTTGTCAAATTTGCATTTCCATATCCCTTCCCCTCAAGTGGCACCCCCATGAAAATTTCAAAGTCAACTTTTCTTTAGCTACGTGTCATTCAAATTCCAAGAAAATGTAAGCTGCTTAAGTTAAAGTTAACTTACCAGCATAACTTCCTCAACAAGCAGAAGGTCTTACAAAGTAAGTAAAATATGGAGAAAATAATAATATCACAAAGTGGCAGTTTTTTTCTAGGGGAGCTATATACATAAGCATATATAGCGCTATGTATGAAACATACATACATTATAAACAAATGGGCAGAAAGTCAAATGAGTCACTATGTTATAAGGAACAAAAACGACACAAACTTAAAGAGAAAAGGTGTAGAGAATGCATGATCTGACCAGAAAATTGAGACATATGATCATGCACAGCATAGTTTGAACAAATTAATATAGCTGCCAAACACTGTTGCCTCCTCTAAACGCAAAATAAAGCATAAGAAATGTGTTTGTTAACTTAAAGCATCTGTGCCTACCACAAGAATATGAATACGAATGAAAATGCATATGGATTATTCAATTATTCTAAGAGGATATAAATTTCCAAATAGGAAACTAGCACATTTGACTATGAGAGGCAATTTATAAAAACCTGGCAAGGGGAAAAGAGCTATCTGAGACTCCGAAGGCCCAGTTCTCACCACCTGGCATTCAAGGGCACAAAAGTGTTCCTTTGAAGAAATCTACTGGAGAAACACTTCATAGCAATCTCTGGAATCAAGAGAATTCTCAAGACCCTCCCCTCTACCCCCAATAAAAAGGGAACTTAAGTGAAGGAAACAGTATGTTTAATTGTAATGATTATTTCACAGCATACACATACACCAGTTCTCAAAGTAAAGAAAGAAAGGAAGAAAGAAAAGAAAAGATAAACAAAGAAAGAAAGGAAGAAAGAAAGAAAAGAAAAGAAAAGAAAAGAAAAGAGAAGAAACTTTTAGACTTTAATAGCAGAAGGGACAAGTAAATTAAGACAAAAGTGACAAGTGTACATTGAAGGATAGCACAGAACATTCAGTGGTACAGCATTTCAATGACGAAACTTAAATATTGCTACAAAGCAGTGTTACTCCATTAAAAGTTAAGTTGTACCTCTTCAACAGATACAATACAATTTTTCTTGCCAACTCTAATTCAGTAAAGCTGGAAAATATGGACAAGTCATCAAAAAATTGTGTGGAATGATAAAAACTATGATAGCAAAAGCCCTCCTGAAAAAAAAAAAAGAAGAAAAATGAAGCTATCACAACTCCTGATTTCAGTTTATATTACAAAGCAATAGTAGTTAAAACAGTGTGGTATTGGAACAAAAATGGACATATGGACCACTGGAACAGGGTACAAAGCCTAGAACTAAACCCACATATATACAGGCTCATTACATATGATAAAGGGGTCAAAACTGTCCAATGGGGAAAAGAAAGTCTCTTTAACAAATGGTGTTGGGTGAATTGAACAACCACATGCAGAACAATGAAACCAGATCACCACTTAACACCATGCAACAAAATTAACTCAAAATGGATCAGAGATCTAGATATTAGACCTGAAACTATAAAATACATAGAAGAATACATTGGTGAAACATTTCAGGACCTCAGTATTAAAGACATATTTGGAGACTCCAACCCATGGGCAAGAAAAACAAAACCAAAAATGAATAAATGGAACTAGATCAAATTAAAAAGGGTTTACACATCAAAAGAAAATTAAATGATGATAAACAGGAAACCCAGAAAATGGGAAAAGATATTTATGTGCATAGTACACTTCAGACAAGTGGTTAATATCAAGCATCTATAAAGAACTCCTGCAGCTCAACAGAAAGAAAAAGAACAACCCAATTAAAAAGTGGCAGAAGATATAACTAGGCAGTTCTCTAAAGAAGAGGTACACATGGCTCACAGACATATGTGGAAACGTTCTAATTCACTCATCATCAGAGAAATGCAGGTTCAAACCACACTGAGATTCCACCTCACACCTGTGAGAATGGGCTCTATCGGTAAAACAAGAGAAGCTAAGTGTTGGAGAGGATGTGGAGAAAGAGACACTCTACTACACTGCTGGTGGGAATGTAAACTAGTGCAATCACTATGGAGAACAAATACAAATGGAAATACCTTATGATCCCGCAATTCCACTACTAGACATCTACCCAAAAGATATAGTAACACTGATTTGAAGGGATATATGCACCCCCATGTTTATAGCAGCTTAATTTGTTTACTTACACCAGCAAAAAGCTGGAGACAGCCAAAATGCCTTTGGCAGATGACTAGGTAAAAAAAAGTCATGAGACATATACTCAGCAGGAATAAGAAAGAATGATATCGTGTCCTTTGAAATAAAGTAGATTGGAATGATTATGCTCAGTGAAGCAAGTAAGGAGGTGAAGGACAACTACAGAATGGTTTCACTCATATGCAGAATATAAACAACTGAATATAGAAATGTGAAAAAAACAAAATGTCAACCTATTTTCAAGACTGTGGGAGAACTATAGTGGCTATCTACAGGAGTAGGAATGGGGAACAGACCTTTGGTGATGGTAGTTATGAAATAACTAAGTAAATGCTGGAAAATATTAAAGGAATATACAAATGACTGCAGGTAAGGGCTCAGCTATATCTTACCCCTTTTCCTCTCTCTCTCTCTCTCTCTCTCTCTCTCTCTCTCTCAGCTATATCTTACCCCTTTTCCTCTCTCTCTCTCTCTCTCTCTCTCTCTCAGCTATATCTTACCCCTTTTCCTCTCTCTCTCTCTCTCTCTCAGCTATATCTTACCCCTTTTCCTCTCTCTCTCTCTCTCTCAGCTATATCTTACCCCTTTTCCTCTCTCTCTCTCTCTCTCTCAGCTATATCTTACCCCTTTTCCTCTCTCTCTCTCTCTCTCTCAGCTATATCTTACCCCTTTTCCTCTCTCTCTCTCTCTCAGCTATATCTTACCCCTTTTCCTCTCTCTCTCTCTCTCTCTCAGCTATATCTTACCCCTTTTCCTCTCTCTCTCTCTCTCTCTTTCTCTCTCTCCTCTCTAAGGTTATCACTGGGGTTCAGAGCTGGCACTAGGAATCCACGGATCCTGGTAGCCTTTTTTTTTCATTTTATTGGATAAGACAGAGAGAAATTGATAGGGGAGGAGAAGATGGGGGAGATAAAACACCTATAGACCTGCTTCACCAATTGTGAAGCGACTCCCCTGCAGGTGAGGAGCCGGGGGCTTGAACCGGGATCCTTATGCCAGTCCTTGTACTTTGCTCCATGTGGCTTAACCTGCTGTGCTGCCACCTGACCTCCCATTCTTAAAATATTTACTGTAATTCAAAACAGGAAAGTGTATATTCATCCAGTGTCACTACCACATGGTCAATGCCTTTCTCCAAGACTGGGCCATGTGAACCAAGAGCAGCACTGAGCCTAAGAGATGGAGCACTTAATAAGGAAATGGGCTTGGAAGCACGAAGTCCTGAGTTCAATCCCCAGAGCCCCATATGCCAGAGTGATGCTCTGATTCTTTCTTTCTCTTTCTCACTATCTTGTGATAATAAACAAAAATCTGAGAGCTGGGAAGTGGTACACCCAGTTAAGTGTATATATTACCTAGTGCATGGACCCAAGTTCAAGCCCCCACTCCCTACCTGCAGGGTGTCTGCTTCACGAGTAGTGAGTAGGTCTGCAAGTGTCTATATTTCTCTCCCTCTCTCTATCTCCCCGCCCTCTCTCAATTTCTCTCTGTCCTACATAATTTAAAAAAAAAAATCAGAAAAAAAAAAAAGACCACCAGGATAGGTAGATTAGTAGTGCCAGGACCAAGCCCCAGCAATAACCCTGGTGGCAATAAAAATTAAATTAAATTAAAATTAAAATCTACAAAGGGAGAGAGAAGCACTGACATATGCAGGCCATTAACTGTGTCCACCTTACCCCACTCATTTCCAGACTGAAGTTCCTTAAAGTTGAAATAGAAGAGAGCATGGTTGCAAATAAATCTGAACATAGAATCTCTAGATGTTCCTGATTCTCCCCCAATCTTCGATAGTTGCTTCTCTCACACTTAATTTGACAGTCAATTTTCAGTGACTCACCTCTATAGAGTCTTTGTAAAGTATCCAACATAGTTTCCCTAGAAACGAAAACTCAACTCCTTCTCCCCCTCAGCAGTTTAATTAAACTATAAGTCAGATTTTGTCAGTCCTCAACTCTGGCTCCTCCAATGGCTCACCCACCTTACTGAGAGGATAAACTAACGCCCACACCCAGGCCCACATGCTCTGGCCCCGCCCACCTCCCTGACCAGCCCACCACCCACCACCCGCTCCAGTCACTCTGAACACCATATACTTCTTCAGACAACCAAGCTGCAGGCTCTGGAAGTCTCCTCTAGCTTCTCAGAGACCAGCAATTTTTTTTTTATCAGAACACTTCTCAGCTCTGGTATATGATGGTACAGGAGATTAAACCTAGGGATCAGCTTTGACAGCTCTTTCAGCTCTTGGTTCAAATACCACCTGCTCCATAAAACCTTTCCTATCACCCAATTTCTAGTATGCACCTCCATGCCCTCATTAGAGCCTGAGCTTCTTGAAAGCAAGGATTTTGCCCACTGAATCATCCCCAGTACCTGTGCTAGCAGGTCCCCAGTTGTCACTCAATGTGTATTTAGTTAACGGGTGGGCGGTGACACACCCAGTTGAGTGAACGCACGACATGCACAAGGAGCCAGGTGCAAGCCCCGAGTCTCCACCTATAAGGCGGAGGCTTCACGAGAAGTGAAGCAGTGCTACAGGTGTCTCTCCTTCTCCCTCCTTCTTTATCTCCCTCTCAGTTTCTGTCTTATCAAATGCAAAATAAATAAATATTATTTTTAAATTATATTTGTTTAATAACAATTTTCTTTATTGTCATAAAGGTCTTCCTGATCCTCAGTCTTGAGATGGTTTAGGAACAAGCCTGGTAGAGACTTGCTAAACAAAGAAGTCAACTGGAGGGGTGCGGTGGGTGTACTGGAGTGCAGGCCTGGGACCTGTGAGCCCTGGGATGGGCTTCTAGACCATCTGACTGACCCGACAGATGGTCTCCTTTAACGGGGTCAGCCCACATCACTCACTCACAGCGTTCACCTCCCAACACACAATCAATCACACAGGCAAATATTAAACACAGAAGATGGTCCAGAGCCACTTCTCTACACATGAAGGCAGAATAGCAGCAGGAAAACAACTTGTTCAGACCCACTCCTCTAAAAGTCAGTTCCCTCTCAGCAAAACTCTTTACTCTCTCTCTCTTTCTCACCTTTGGCTCTTTGTTACTGAGGGTACAAAACTGTACATGGTCTTTCCATTTCACTGCTCTGTTATAAAATTAGCTTGATCAATAGTTAGGAAATTGTATTGAAAAACTGTAAGGCATTCTATACAATAAGCAAATCTCTTTTTATTAGCATGGATAATTGACTTATCTACAATATCTATTCTAGCTCCCCAATACTAATCATATATTTTATGGCACTTTGATTTCAAGATGATCCCTAAAATATATTAAGGAATAAACAGAAGACTGGGTTTATAAGGACACAGAATGAGAAACAGAGGAACAATGGCTTTCTTCTGGTTCTTTAATAGAAAAAAATAAAAGGAAGAAAAACATGCAACTCCCCAGAGAAGTAACTATATTACATATTATATACATATATACATAGTTACAAGTAACTATATTACATAATATTCAAGAATATTACCATGAATATCTACAATTATCTGGACTCTTGGATACTTCAGATATTTCTCATCTGTTTCAATAGCACAAGGATAATCCAAGATGACCTACTAATATCGCAGATGTCAACAAAATAGCAAACTCCTTCCAACCATCTCACGACTATTTTTCAGTATTTACTAAGCCAAAAAAAAAAAAAATTAACAGTTGGTGAAGAATTACTTACAACACCATTTATTAGAATTGATGGAGTGTAGATAATCTTTTCAATAAGGCCTTAACACAATGTTATACACCATACTACAATATCAATAAAAAGAAAGGCATATGACTGGCATCAGCTTCCCCCAAGTCATCTTGACATTAAATTCAAAAATCAATGCTACTAGCCATGGCAAAGGTTCCGAAATAAAAAGTCAACTTGTTTACTATTTACTAAATCTTTTTTAAAATTCTATTTATTATTTATATATTGGATAGAGATAAATCAAGAGGAGAGGGGGAAATAGAGAGGGAAAGAGAGACACCTACAGCACTACTTCACCACTAGTAAAGTTTTCCCCCTGCAGGTAGGGACTGGAGGCTTGAGCCGGGTCCTTACACACTGTCCCTATTTACCAAATTTTAAAATTATAACTCCAGGCAGCAGTCAGGAAGCCTTCCAATTGTACTCAATTTATTCATTGTACTTTTTTTTTTGGGGGGGGGAGACTCCAAAGTAAGAAGCAAGTGCAACATAAACATAAACAGACTGTGCACTGGTTCAACCCTGACAAGAGAACAGGGTCTAATTTTCTCTCTGATTGAAAGAACACAAAAGGGTGTGGGTGGTGGCACACCTGGTTGAACTCACGTTACAATGCACAAGGACCTGGGTTTAAGCCCCCGGCCCCCACCTGCAGGGGAAAAGCTTTACAAATCGTAAAGCAGTGTTGTAGGTGTCTCTGTCTCTCTCCCTCTCTATCTCCCCCCTTTTTCTCAATTTCTGGCTGTCTCTATCCAATAACTAAATAATGATAATAAACACACACACACAAAAGACCCCCATGGAATGCAAAACACAGGTTGGGTGTTTGAACTTCTCTTCCAGCACACCTGGGAATCCAAATAGGCCTAATTCCTTCTAGGGACAGGTATTAAGCAATCAAGCATGTATATGCCAGGGTTAGGGAATAATCCTGAAATGGTGAGAGAAAAAAAAAAACACCATTTACAAAGATGGGCAACCTTACTTACTGACTAACCTCATTCAAGCATTGCTACATTCCAAAGAAATAAGCAAAGTGCGTGCATTAAGAATGACCTACCAGCACCATGGAGCCCTGATAGACACAAGCACCTGTGGGGAGAGAGAAAACGAGAATTAAAAAGGATACACCAGGATACACCGTATGCCAGTAGTTGAAGCTACATATGCATGCATCACCATCAGCAACAAACTGCATGTTTTGTTTCCCAAAATCCTAAACACTTGAGCATTTTGCCCTGGAGAAATAACCACACACACCATCAAAATAATTGTTGGCCATGCATGAGGGAAAGCATCATTAAAAGATATTATTTGAATTTTAAAAAGAAATGTATTTCTAATGATATGCTATAAATATCATGAACATTTTTCCCTTATGATAAACAGCAAGGCCTCCATGCTCCAGTCCAAATGTACTTTTCTGGGCTGCCATGCAGCCTACCCTCTGCTTGCACAAGGTCTCTGTTCCAACCCAAGAGGCCATGGTTGGGGCCTGTTCAATATTCAGATCTCAACACCTCTGCTCATTTGCATTTCCTACAAGAGCTGCATTTGGTCTGTTCAAATCCCTTGAACTTGATTTCATCTCCTTCACCAAGCTTTCTACCCCAGAGGATTATGTTTTCTCCCCTGAGCTTTTCCTGCCTGCCTCAATGACCTGTAAAGGTGTCCTGTGTCCTCCTTGTGGCATGCTTGCTAAGGATGTGAAAGATGGTATCTGCCCCACAAAAATAAATTCACTAGGGCCGGCGTAAGGATCCTGGTTCGAGCCCCCGGCTCCCCATCTGCAGGGGAGTCACTTCACAAACGGTGAAGCAGGTCTGCTGGTGTCTATCTCTCTCTCTCCCTTTCTGTCTTCCCCTCCTCTCTCTATTTCTTTCTGTCCTATCCAACAACAATGACATCAGTAACAACAACAATAATAACTACAACAATAATAACTACAACAGTAAAAAACAAGGGCAACAAAAAGGGAATAATAAATAAATAAATATTTAAAAAAAAACTCACTAGCCAAAAACAGTCACTCCTCCTCCTTTCTTTTTTATCTTTTTTTTTCCTTTTTCTTACTCTTCACATAGCAGGCATCCACTTAGGTATTTGGTTGATTACCTATTTCCTGGCTTGTATGTTTCTCTTGAGGGTTATTGAAACATTTTATAAAGTTATGTAAACTACAGTTACTTGACTAAAACTTTCTGTTGAACTCCTGACCTCCATGATTCTTTCCACTGTCTTTGCACTCAATAACTATTTTCTGATGGGGTGGTCAGAACTGACACATCTTGATGTCTTCCACTCCTTAAGCAACAAATAAAAAAGAACAAATATGTGCTTCTAAATTGAAAAAGGCTGAATTTTGATAGGCTGCATGTTCTGAATAACTAGAACATCATAAATGTTATACATATTTACATATTGTATATAGTTATATCCTGAAATAAAGTTTTAAAACTGAAAGCCCTGTAAAACTGCTAATTTAAAAAACATAAAAACACACTCAACCAATTTTTGAGCAGGACACCTGGTGTTGGTTGGACTTAGATCTATATGAGCTATGTGTTAACAACTCTCTCAGTAGCTCAGTCTTGTAACACAGACTGGAATAGTATACAAACATGAAGGTAAAAACCACATCTAGGGGCCAGGCTGTGACCCATCAGATTAAGTACACATAGTACTAAGCACAGGAACTGGCGCAAAGATGGCCTCCAGGAGCAGCGGATTCATAGAGCAGGCACTAAGCCCCAGTGACAACCCTGGAGGAAAAAAAAAAAAAGGAAAAAGGAGAGAGAGAGAAGAAGAACAGAAGAGAAAGGAAGGGAAGGGGAGGGGAGGGGAGGGGCAGGGGAGGGGAGGGGAGGGGAGGAAAAGTGACTGCCAGGAGTAGTGGATTTCTATAGTGCAGGCACCAAGACCCATCGATAACCCTGAAGGCAAAAAAAAAAAAAAAAAAATCTTTTCTTTTTCCTTCATGTGGCACTCAGGGCTTGCACATGTATGATACTGCAGACAGTCTGCATAGCCCAACTTTCTATTCTTTATTTTGAAAGAGTGAGGATAGCACCACTTCATCATTCCAGAGAACTCTGCTGGTATCAGCCATGTGGTATGAAGGCTTACATCATGGCTATGTACATGGTAAGGCACATGATCTACCTGGTGAGCTATCTCTGAGAACTGCATCTTAACAACATCCTAAACACGGTGCCCAAAGAATGAGGAACATATTCTACTACAGTACTAGGCCTCGAAAAGAGATTTCAGAAACTCTCAAAAAACATTAACTTCTCAGGAAAGGACTGATCTAACTTATCTACTAAGAAGAGAATAAAGAACAATCTTCAAAATTGAAACAGCTCTTTATTGTTGGGATTTTAATCAAAAGATCTCAGTGGGAAGATTTACTGAGATGACTTTTATGCCCTTAACATTCAAATAAGAATAACTGAAAATAAAACCTTTGTATGAACTGCTTCTAAGCTGACTTCCTTTTCTTTAGGAAATCCTACTCCAAAGACTTGGCATTTCTGTTTATGGCATCTTATAAGATAGAGTGTATGTATGTGTACAAACTACTGTATTTACTGTTGACTGTAAAATATTAATCCCCCAATAAAGAAATTTTTTTAAAAGACAGGGTGTATATATCCATGTATAAAATAGTATGATGTTAGTATGTGATAATCACTTATAAATACACATACAAAATTCAAGTTCTAGATTAGTTAAATTGCCATATTTACTTGACATTTAAAACAAAGGCCACTATTTACTTCATCGAAATTTAACCTTTATAAAACCATCCTCTACCATTCTTATTACCTTCCAAAAGCCTGTATCTTTTCAAAATTCCATAAGGAATCAAGTCTCTTAAATATACCAGCACCCATATTAAAATTTATTTAAACAGACATTATAAATTCATTATAATGTGAAAAAAATCAAGCAGCTTTAAGTGTGGCACCAATACACACTTGGTTAAGCCAAACATCTGCTAGAGATTCCAGTCAAAGCAGTGTGTATCTGCTGATAAATTCCATCATTAGGAAAGGAAAATAACTCCATTTGGGCCACTCTATGATCTACAACTCCAGAAGAAATAAGTTTCCCCTTCTGAGGGTTTTCCCAGCACAGAACAGCTCTACCCAGAAGGCAGCTGCACAAATGAGTCTCCATTAACACAGCTTTCAAAACCTCGTTTCTACTCTCTCAAGAAAGCATTCCAATGCGCTGTCCAAGTCCTCAAACATTTATCACCACCCAATGCCAGATGTGGTCTTAGAAAGAAAGCATATTTCTCCCACAATGGCATACGTTTCCCACCCACCAGGAAGTGGTGACACAGGGTGCTGGGTGCTGAGTGCTCTGGTTTTTACAAGAAACCCTTCCACTCACTCACTAATCAATTCACACAGTGCTGAAAGCAAAGAGGCTCTCTCCACTCATCACAGTTTTCAGAAGGAGTGCTAGAATGACTCTCTCTCATGAAAATGCATGGCTTTCAAAGGACCAGGTAGATTCTGACAGAGGGTGAAAAACTAAACAAAGAAGTAGGCATTTTGTTGTTGTTGTTGTTTTTTATTAGTGATTTAATAATGATAGACAAGATTGTGGGATAGGAGGGGTATAATTCCATATAATTCCAAACAGTTCCATTTTCCATCCCCTCCATTGGAACATCCTCTATTCTTCATCTCTCTGGGAGTATGGACCAAAATTCTATATGAGGAGCAAACGGTGGGAGTTCTGGCTTTTCCACTGGACCCCGTGGGCATTGACAGGTCGATCCACACCCCCAGCCTGTTCCTCTTTCCCTAGTGATTAGGACTCTGGGGAGGTAGTGTCACAGGACTTACTGGTGAGGTCTGGGGGAATAAAGAGACAATGGGAGTATAAAGTCTTCTTCTTTGAGAGTGGGGGTAGATATCATAATGGTTATGCAAGGAGGCTCTCATTACTGAGGCTCCAAAGTCCCAGGTTCAACCCCCCACACCATAAACCAGAGCTGAGCAGTGCTTTGGTAGAAAAAAAAAGTCTTTTTTTGTTGTTGTTGTTGTTGTTTTAAGATAATGGTGCATGTAAGTCAACATAATTTTTTATGTTTTTATTATCTTTATTTACTTTTTATTGGATAGAGACAGTCATAAATCAAAAGGGAAGGGGGTGACAGAGAGAGAGAAAGACAGATACCCACAGCACAACTTCACCACTTGCAAAGCTTTCCCCCTGCGGGGGGAGGGGGGGGCTCAAACCCAGGTATTTGCACACTGTAACATGCACTCAACCAGGTGGGCCACTACTTGGCCCCGGAGCATAAAGTCTTCCGAGAACTTTGCCAGTTTCAAGTCATGAATACAACTGAAAGGCAGGGGAATTTAAGTTGTACTATCCCACAGCTTATGAAAAAGTGCAAGAAGTTCTGCAGGGACGGCAAGGTTTGAGTGGGGGGGAGGGGTCATACATAGGGTCTAAAAGGAAGCCAGGACCCCCTTCTACTATGCCTGACTCCCCTCAAGGCCCCAGAGGTAAAATGTGACTTCACAATCATTTTGACAAGCAAGCATCTGGGTTGTTTTTTTGAGCACTCCTATACAATGCAGCATGTCTCTTTATTGAATACTGAATAAAATCTAAACCTTTTAAGGGAAATGCAAGCTAGTCTATGCTGGTACCTGCATCCTAAAACTATTTACTATTAAAAAAAAGTTCCCAGTAAAATGGGTAGATTAGAAGTTAAACCCTGAGCAGACGACCCCACCAATGTGTCCTGGAGAACTACTTCACCAGACGCCTGTCCCACTAGGGAAAGAGAGACAGGCTGAAAGTATGAATCAACCTGCCAACACCTATGTTCATCAGGGATGCAATTATAGAAGCCAGACCTTCCACCTTCTGCACCCCATAATGACCCTGAGTCCATACTCCCACAGGGATAAAGAACAGGAAAGCTATCAGAGGAGGGGATAGGATACGGGGTTCTGGTGGTAGGAACTGTGTCGAATTGTACCTCTCTTATCCTATGGTCTTGTCGGTGTTTCCATTTTATAAATAAAAAATTTTTTAAAAAGCTAAACCCAAGTACTACAAAATACTAGATTAGATTCATGAGTTCAAAGAACTAATAGTGGCAGATGGGACAATAAGCTACAAAGAGATCTGGAGTGTGGAATCACAAAAGCAAGATTGATTAGGAACAAGCAGCCACTCGCTGGCCTTTAAAGTTTTCCGTTTTCTGTTGTGTTCGAATCCAACTTATGGCTGGCACACTGTGAAGCAGTTTTTTTAAAAAAAAGAATAGCTTTCTAGATGGATGGGACAATTTATGACCTGATCACTGTCAACTAGGATTCTGAGCAATTAACAGAAATCAAAACTAAACTGAAATGGGCATACTGCTTTTTGAACTATGGCACATGGCTCTAACTCTGCCATGTGGTAATCCCCACCCCTTTCCTGAGCCATGCGTTTAAGCATTTTATGACTACTTGTGTCTGAGTAAAAGCGAGCGCTTCATCGTCTCTGGCATTATGCTATTCCACTGCAGAATACTGTGCCCCAGTATGGTTCCATAGCCCCCATGTCCACTTGGTCGATTCCAAATTATATTCCTCCATGAGGATAATTTCTGGAACCATCCGTTCCACCCCGGTTCCATGGCTGCCAGTTCTTAGCAACATCGCCCCGCCAGATATTCGTCGGGAGGCGGCATCATCTAAGATAATAATTTCCCACGTCTACGCTCGACCGGACCTGCCAATATACGCGGATATCTTCGCCCACCCTGTCCAACGCTTGACATCTCGTCACCCAATCTGGTCCCCTACGCCTACACTGAACTTCTCTGTTCCAGACTCTTGGAAACAGAGTTGGCAGTCAGCTGAGGTAAAGAACAAACACCTCATCACAGACCCCTGCAAGCGTCAACCCGGCTTTGACCTAGCACATTATGATTGGGCCCTCCTCAATCGCTATCCAACAGGCCATGGCCGGTGCGCCGCTATGTTCCATCGCTGGGGAGCCAGAGACGACCCGAACTGCCCCTGCGGCTACAGACAGACTATGACCCACATAGTCAACGACTGCCACCTCTCCAGATTCAAAGGAGGTCTCGAAACTTTACATCAGGCTCAACCTGATGCTGTTGACTGGCTACGGAAGAAGGGCAAACGCTAGAAGAAGAAGAAGTAAAAGCTGAGTGATAATGCCACTCAAGTCCAGAACAGTGACTACAGATGGCTGTGTCCTCACTAATCAAGGGATATGAAGGAGCGCCCAGAACCCAGTCCCCAAAGGACAACAGAAATGCAGTGTGTTGGCACTAAAAGTCTCTTGACAATCCCTTGCCTCTTTTAATTCCACTAACAGGTAGTTGCAATAACCAAAAAGATGCAAAGTTGCAATTATCTACTATTGGGAGATCCACTAATGCTTATATATCCCAAGGGTTACTTAACTGACAGTAGCGATTTCTGGGCTTACAAACTCCTGGAGGGCAGGTGTCATGGTTTTTTAAAGTTTGTATCCCCCTAGCAGACATAAACTGACACATAAGCTCTTAATGAAGATTTGTGGAATGAAAGAATGAAAAGATGAGCTATTTCCCCATTCTATGTCCTCTCTTAACAATAAGCCTTAAAGCATCAAGTCTTATGCAGAAGGATCTTTCTTTCTTTCTCTCTCTCTCTCTCTCTCTCGCCAACAACAGAACCACATAAGCTGAGCTACTAATAAATTAAAATGTCTACCAAATGATTGCAGTTTTTCAACGCTAAGAGCATTATGGGAAAAGCCTGGGAGGTGATGGGGTTGACCAAAGCCACTTGAGAATTAATAGAACAGGGAGCTGGGGGCGAAGGCACACCCAGTTAAGTGCACATAATAAATACTAAGCGCACTTGGCGCAAAGCGCAAGGACCAGTGTAAGGATCCGTGTTCGAGCCCCCGGCTCCCCACCTGCAGGGGAGTTGCTTCACAGGTGGTGAAGCAGGTCTGCAGGTGTCTATCTTTCTCTCCCCCTCTTTGTCTCCCCCTCCTCTCTCCATTTCTTTCTGTCCTATCCAACAACAATGACATCAACAATAATAACCACAACAAGGGCAACAAAAGGGGAGGGAAATGGCCATAATAACCACAACAAGGGCAACAAAAGCGGGAAAAAATGGCCTCCAGGAGCAGTGGATTCATGGCGCAGGCACTGAGCCCCAGCAATAACCCTGGAGGCAAAATAATAATAATAATGTTGATAAAATGAATAAATAATAAATACTAAGCACTAAGACCTGTGAGAGGATCCCAGTTCAAGCCCTCAGATCCCCAATCTGCAAGAGGGACACTTCACAAGCAGTGAAGCAGGTGTCTATCTTTCTCCCTATCTCCTCCTCCCTCTCAATTTCTCTCTTACCCAACAAAGTGGAACAAATGGTCACCAGGAGCAGTAGATTCCTAGTGCCAGCACCAAGCCCCAGAGATAACCCTAGAGGAAGAAAACAAAAAAAGAAAGAAAGAAAAAAACAGAACACAGACCAGAACTCATTTCTTTTTCTCTCTCTCTCTCTCTTTTATTTTTTTCTTCAGAACTCAGGTCTCTTTTTTTTTTTTTTCTTTTTTGCCTCCAGGGTTATTGCCGGGGCTCGGTGTGGAATCCACTGCTCCTGGAGGCCATTTTTTCCCTTTTGTTACCCTGGTTGTTTTACCATTGTTGTGGTTATTACTATTGTTACTGATGTCGTTGTTGTTGGATAGGACAGAGAGAAATGGAGACAGGAGGGGAAGACAGAGAGGGGGAGAGAAAGAGAGACACCTGCAGACCTGCTTCACTGCCTGTGAAGTGATTCCCCTGCAGGTGGGGAGCCAGGTTCTCGAACAGGGATCCTAAGACCGGTTCTTGCGCTTCGCGCCACGTGCGCTTAACCCACTGTGCTACCACCCAACCCCCAAAACTCAGTTGTCTTAACCTCCAATTCAGTAGCTTTTCCCTCTACCTGAATAGGTACATTCTATCAAGTATAACTTCACAACACTTTGACTCACTGATACAACTCAAGATGCACTGCTCTAGAAAACATGACAGAGTTGATCTAATCTAGAAAGCGGCTGTATTTGCTAGAATGTTCTCTGTGAATGCTTTATTTATCTATTTACTTATTTGTGTTGCCTGGACCTCACAAGTATGCTGCCTGGACCTCACCATTCCAGACCAACATTTTTTTTTAATTTTTAAATTTTTGTATTATCTTTATTTATTGGATAGAGAAAGCCAGAAATCAAGAAGGTGACAGAGAGGGAGAGAGACAGAGAGACACCTACAGCCCTGCTTCACCACTTGCAAAGCTTTCCTCCTGCAGGTGGGGGCTGGGGTCTCGAACCCGGGTCCTTGAGCAGTGTAATACATGCGCTCAACCAGGTGCACCACCACCCAGCCCCACCGGACCAACTTTTTCAGAGACAAACAGACAGACAAAAACAGAGGAGACTATTTACTGTCAAATGTAAAACATTAATTCCCCAATAAAGAAATTTAAAAAATCAAAAGTAAATAAACAGAGGACACACCACAGCACAAGAGCTTCTCCAGGTGCAGCAGGACTCCCATGTTGTGTGTGGGCCATGAACCTGGGTCATACACGTATAGCAAGCCAGGTGGCCTCCCTGCTGAGCTTTATCACATGGCCCCTGTGAATGCCAGATTTTTATTACATTCTCAAACATAGTAATTTGCCAGTCTGGCAATAAAATACAATGCAAAATGGCACTGCCCATTAAAATTCATTTATCTTTTAGTAATTAAAATACAATTCAAAACTACAGTGCTTGCAACTGGCCATAAATAAAGCACTCTGGCAAAGCACTGATACTTTTCTTTTTTTTCTCCCCTATGCTGGGTGATTAGCAAAAACATTTCAGAGCTATCACCAAGACAACTTCTGCATTTGGTAAGTGACAAAACCACAACCCAAAGTACTTAGATGGTTCATTCAGGGTCATGCAGCAGCTTATCCTAGAAGTCTAAGCTTAAGTCAAAAGAATGGGATTCGGCAACACTCATTTATCTGCCCAGTATTTTTTTTTTTTTTGGCACCTACTGAGTTCCAAGGCTGAGCTAGAGATACGAAAATAACTAGAAGCTCTGTCAGCACACAGCTCAGTGAGGGAGCCCACGCCTTGTTCAATTATAGAATGATTAGCTGTTGAGCTAGAAGATGTGGGGCATGCTCTCTGAGCAGTGAAGAGAAGAACAAATTTGGTCATGAACATATCAAAAATCACTGTCGACGCTAATAAAAACTTGAAGAAATCTCTGAGAGCCTTTGATTTTTTCCTTGGTGTTTTTTTTTTTTTTAGTATTTATTTATTCCCTTTTGTTGCCCTTGTTGTTTTATTGTTGTAGTTATTATTGTTGTTGTTGTTGTTATTGATGTCGTCATTGTGAGGTAGGACAGAGAGAAATGGAGAAAGGAGGGGGAAAGAAAGAGAGACACCTGCAGACCTGCTTCACCGCTTGTGAAGCAAGCCCCCTGCAAGTGGGGAGCCGGGGGCTCAAACCGGGATTATTACGCCAGTCTTTGTGCTTTGCACCACCCGTGCTTAACCCGCTGCACTACCGCCCGACTCCCCCTTGGTGTTTTCTTTTGGTCTGCTGTTGTCTGAAATGGAACCCGGGACTTCACACACAGGAGGAAGCATGTCTACCATACTACATCCCCGTCCACCCCACAAGCTCAAATTTTTTTAAGAGGAAAGTAAAATACTAATAGAACCAAACTAAACATTTCATCAGACAGCAATTTATTTGACTGTCGGACTAAAATCACTTGGTTAAAATTAATTAAATGCAGTGCCAAGCAAACAAGTATTTAGTAAGTGCCTATACTCATTTATTCAGTGAGATAAGCATCACTGTAACTTCGATAGAATGAATGCCTGAGGCATCTATCAATCAAGTCTGTGAAATGACTAGAAACCTCTAAAGATGGGTTTAAAAAAAAATGATTCAGAAGACTTTCCAAAGAATCTTGGGAGGAACAGCGACCCTGGTGCCCTGCACTCCTCCTCCCCCTTGAAGACGGGATTCTTTGAAAACAAGTAAGGGGCCCTGCAGACTTTCAAAAATAATGGTCGTGGCAATTTCAAGATGTTTGGTTCTGAAAATCTCCATCATGTCCACTGCCCCCTGGTGACCTTATGTAGGAGACAGCACGTTTCCCGCCTTGCTGGGATGTGGCTCTCAAGTAGAAACAGTCACCGCCAGGTGGAAAATGTAATATCCCTGTCTCAGATTCAACTCTGGGTGGTCTGGGTTACGTCTCACCCGGCTTATTATCCTAATTAAAGCCTTAACTTTTTTTTAAGTATGCCTACACGCAAGCACGCCACACACAAACACACATCTCTACAGGTAACGCATCTGGAAGAAAGCTGTCCATTGCCCCGCCCCACTTTTAAGAGACAGACTACACGTGCACACGTGCACGCTTCCGGGGAGGTAGGCCGGCGGGACCCGCGCGCGCAGGAAAACTCACAGGCGCGTGAACGCCCCAGCCCCGCGGCTCGCGCCCGCCCGCCAGCCCGAAAAGCCGGCGCGGAAGAGGCAGCTGCTCCCGAGGCTCTACCCGCGCCCGGGGCTGCAGGCACGCACTAGCACAGCCCCCCAACTCCGCACTGATTTATTCATTTATTTGCCTGGATCAGGATTTCTTTTTCCAGCATGGGGACAATTCCTCCAATCACCCCCCCGACCAGTCCCCAGCTCCGGGGCTGTACAAGTAGTGTAGGGGTGAGGGTGGGAGGCTTCTGAGGCAAGCCGCGAGGCTCAGGGAGAAGCGGAGAAGAGGCGCCAACTCTCCCCCGCGGCTTTTCCATCGGGCAGGCTCGCGCAGTAGCTTCGCCGCGCCAGCTCGCTGTGAGCATCTCCGCTGCACTTGGGGAGAGTCACTGGGGCGAGCAGGGCGTGGGGGATCGGCCGGAGCTTTGGGGAGCCGGGGTGCCCGCTTCCAGGGAGCATAAGTTATTTTTTAAGCGAGAAAGAGCTCCGCGTCCGCCCCTCACCTGCGCCCCCCCCCCAGCAGTTGCCTTCCATTTGGGGGGCGGCGGGAAAATGCAGAGAAACTGAATCTGATTTCCGAGGTGCTACCCACCCACCAACCCACACTCACCCGGGGCAAGAGGGATGGGAATCGAGCTTGGGAGCTGCAGGTAAAAGTCATCTGTTCGTATGCAAAAGGCCACTCGGCTTTCACTCCCACCCACCTCCCCGGCCACCACCCCCAAAAAAACTTCCATCCGACCTCTAATGCCACAAATCCGCCGAGCTTTCTAAGGAGCACTAACACACAGACACACGCCCGGCACCGGCCGCTCACCTTCAGCGCGAGGAGGCAAAGCTGCAAGCGCGGCGGTCACCAGGGCAAGCGCGAGCCACACTTTGCAGACGCCCATCGCCGCCGCGGCTCCCAGGCTGGGGGCGCCGGGCCTCCAGCATCCGGGGCGCAGCTCGCGGCCGAATCGCCCGCGGGGCGCGCGGGGGGCGGCGGTTCCCAGGCGATGAGCCCGCCCGGCACGGGCGACACTGGCTGCAGCGGGAGGCGGCTAGGCGGGCGGGGAATTCAATTCACCGGCGGCGGCGGCGGCGGGGAGCGCGCGGGGCAGAGCCGGGAAGGTGGCGGCACCGCTCTACGCCCAAAGTTGCAGGTCTGCAGCTTAGCCCCCGGTTGTCTGTGCCGACCCCCGCCCGCGCAAAGCTCGTTGGCAGCAGCTTTTGAAAGTTGTCTGGAGACACTAGGTGGCTGTGCGTCAGCACAAGGGGTCGCAGGAGCCCCCGAAAGACGCGGCCACACCTCCCGGGGGGTCGGGCCGCGGACCTGGACGCCCGGGGCCGCTCGTGGGAAACTTTGCGCGGCGCTGCGGGCAGCTCCCAGGCTCCCCGCGCCGCAGCCTCCCTGCAGCGGGTGTTCCGAGGCCGGCGAGTGTGGACGCCGCGGAGCGAGGCTGGCTCGGCACCCGGGCGGGGCTCGCCGCGACCACACGAGAGCAGGGGGAGTCCGGGCTCACATGCACTGAGCAAAGAGGCGGGAGTGCACCCGCAACTCAGAGCCCGGAAACGCACGGAATCCAGCCGGGTCCGGATGCCCGCATTTAAGAGACACACGCCCCGCCTCCACCTCTCCCCCCTCCCCCGCTCGGTGTGAAAATGGACCCTGGACTCGGAGGGCCAGCAGAGCCTCCCGAGTCACGTGGGGAAGGGGTGGGGGCGGGGGCAGCGAGAGAGCAACCTGATCCCCTCTCCCGTTCCGCTGGAGTTCACAGAGCCTTTGTCTGGGGGCGGGATCTGAAGGGGTCACACCGGCGAGGAGGGGGTGCGGGAACATGGCTTGGTCTTCTCTCCGGCACCACCGAGGGGCCGCAGACCCGGTCTGCACACCCCCCCCCCAGGGGATGGGCGGATCGGGAGGTATATGCCCACATTCAAAGGCACTGACGCGACCCCCCCCCCGCCCCGCCTACTGAACTAAGTGCACCAGGCAGGCCTGACCCCCTCCTTGCTAGGGGACCCAGGGGTGGGGGGTGGCATCACAGGTTTTCCCAGCAGCCTGAGAGGCTCCTCCGGGCCTCCCACCGTCAGTGCACCTTTACTTCTACCAGAGCCAAGTTGTCATTGGAACCCTACAGGGGCTGGCGCCCCCAAATGCCAAAAGCTGGAAAATAACTGAGGACTGAGCCGGCGGGAACGCGCATTGATTCTCTGGATTCCCGCCGGGACTGAGGGCCGCTGACCATTATAGAACCAAATAAAAACAACTGGTCTGGGGCTGGCCAATTATGAGAGGAGAGCAGCTGCTTCGGAGGGATGCTAGCAGGGTTGTGGTTGGTCCCGAGAAGAGGCGTCCAGGGTCCTGCAGTTGAACTGAGATGGGAGAACCTGTCCGGTGGGGTCAAACACTGAACATTCATAGCCGTGAAATGGCAGTTTGGTCTTCAACAATGAAATGTTACCTTTTCACTAACTCCGATCGTAACTGGTTAGTGCCATGTGACAGTTAGTGCCTTGCCAGCATCTCGGGCACACTGGCACTGATTCGTGCATGAGTGGAGGGGGTTGTGCAAGGTGCACCCAACTTTACCAGGACTGTGACTGACTCTGGGTTGGAGACTTCGTCACCTCTGTACTGGAAGTCCATACTAGGCACTTAGTTAACATTTTTTGAAAGAATGGACTAGGCAAAAAGTCTCTGAGAGAAGTGGCCATATCAAGTGGGATTGGATGGTTTTTAACCCTCTCCCTGGGGGCAGGGGAGAACTCCTCTCCATCTTTTACTTAAAAAGTTGACATTTTCTCCATGGCATGTCAAATGTTCTGAACACACTCTGACAAACCCATTACCACCTCGAACACCTTCCTTATAACAATTTTTGTAACCACCGCTGACTAAGAATAACTTAAACAGTTTGTTCTCTCTATAATTTATTTTATTTTAAAAAATCATACGCTCATAGCACTCAAAGGAGTATCAACAAGACATCTGTTATACTTGCGCTAAATTCAAATGCGCTCCTTTTTTAAAAAGGAAGGAAGTTAGGGATGGAAGGATGAGGGATGAAGAAGAACAATACCAACTCACTCAAAGCCTCATATGTATGAGTGTTATATATAACACTCCCTCTCCACCACACCGCCCCGAAGTGGCCCTCACACCCTCCGTAAACCCTGACTAGGAGGAGTGGATGATCCTGGAGTCCTTCCCCAAATAGCCATGGACAACCAAATGATTGAAAGTTTCAATAGTCCGGTAATTATGTGTGTCCAGAATCTTCTAAGGTCACTTACGTTGAGATGTTGAGGGGAAAGAACTATTATCATAACCTACTTCATTATGATGACAAAATCTAGTGAAATGTGCTTGTAGATAGACGTGTGAATAACCTTAACAAGTTTATACACATTAACCTCTACAAATGAATGCCCTTTGCCACAGCCACTGCTCTCACTGACAAGGAATTGATAGTCCATTAACCAGAAACATTTAAGTCTGTGGTCCTCTTTATTCACATTTAGATTTTCACATGCTGTTCCCATATGGTGCTGGGGACTCAAACCCAGCTTATCACGTGTGGTAAGGTGGGTGCCCTAGCAAGTAAGCTATCTCATGGCCCTAATTTTTTTTAAATATTTCTAGGGGAGGGAAAGCTATGAAAGCACCACCCCACCATCCATGAAATTCCACTTGCCTCTGTCCCTGGTGCTCTACTACGGAGCAGGGGATTGAACCTAAGATCTCAGGCCCACAATATACTCCCTGAGTCACCTTGCCTTCCACTACTTATGTGAAAATGACCAACAAATCTCGGATTGGCCCCAGTGTCATCTATTAATACTTCCTTAGCCATGTTGCCTCCTTTGGTTGGGGCAGGGGGTTAAATTGTCATGCCTGCTGCATATGATTATAGAGACAACAGCTAATACATATTTAGAATACTTTGTGCTGAACACTGTAACTTTCCCATTTAGTCCTCATTAAAAAAGAAAAATTAAGTGTTTATGTACCACATCTAACATATGTTAGATATTAACAGATACTAGTCAAGAGAAATAGCAGTATTTTTAAAATCTTCAATTCCCTGCTCATCCATGAGATGAAATATTCTTTCTTATATTTTTAGTATCTCTGGGTGTTTATGTCTTAAAGGCCCTTTTATATTTCTGTTACTGGTGTTGTTAATTCCATGTAGAATTTTAAGAGTTCTTCATATATTCAGGACTTGGATTATCCCTGTCCACTGCTCCTGGAGGCCTTTTCTTTTTCTTTTTTTCTTTATTTTATAGGGTAGGACAGAGAAATTGAGAGAAGAGGGGAAGATAGAGAGGGGGATAGAAAGACACCTGCAGACCAGCTTCACTGCTTATGAAGCAACCCCCCTGCAGGTGAGAAGCCAGGAGCTTGAACCAGGATCCTTGCACTTCGTACTATGCACGCTTAACCCAGTGCACTACTGCCCAGTCCCAGCACATTCATTATCTTCTATGAATCCAGATATTGTTTTACAGAAAGAAAAATGCTACTGACCATTTATTTTCTGGGAAATGATAGTTCTGTAGTAATATGTAAGTCCAAAACCAAGTAGGAGGGGGAGGACTCTGTATCTAGAATTTTTTCCCTGGAAAGAAAGAAAGGAAGAAAGAAAGAAGGAAGGGGAAGGGAAAGAAAGAAGGAAGGAAGGAAAGAGAAAGAAAGAAAGGAAGAAAGAAAGAAAGAAAGAAAGAAAGAAAGAAAGAAAGAAAGGGAAAGAAAAGAAAGAAAGAAAGGAGTCTGGCACTAGAGCAGCAGGTTAAGCGCACGTGCCGCAAAACGCAAGGACCAGCGTAAGGATACGGGTTCGAGCCCCCAGCTTCCCACCTGAGGGGAGTCGCTTCACAGGCGGTGAAGCAGGTCTGCAGGTGTCTATCTTTCTCTCCCCCTCTCTGTCTTCCCCTCCTCTCTCCATTTCTCTCTGTCCTATCCAAGAACGACGACATCAATAACAACAACAGTAATAACTACAACAATAAAACAACCAGGGCAATAAAATTAAAAAGAGAGAAAGAGAAAAGAAAGAGAAAGAAAAGAAGGGGGTCCGGCAGTAGAGCAGTGGGTTAAGCGCACGTGGCTCAAAGCACAAGGACCAGTGTAAGGATCCCGATTCGAGCCCACCCCCCCACCTCCAGCTCCCCACCTGCAGGGGGTTCGCTTCACAGTTGGTGAAGCAGGTAGGTCTACAGGTGTCTATCTTTCTCTCCCCCTGTGTCTTCCCCTCCTCTCTCCATTTCTCTCTGTCCTATCCAACAACACGACATCAGCAACAACAATAATAACCACAACAAGGGGGGAAAGAAAGAAAGAAAGAAAGAAAGAAAGAAAGAAAGAAAAAGAAAAGAAGAAAGAAAGAAAAGAAGACCAAGTTTTATTTGTTTCCTTGTCTTGTCCCCTTGGGGAAGTTCCCATCCCCCACCTTTGCACAATGGTTGGGTCCTAGCAGCTGGAGCAGGCTGGGGAGAGTAGCCTCATTTGTTGGTGTCCCTGCCTCACAATTACTTTATTTAATTTTAATTTTTGCTGCTAGGATTTTTCACTTGTGCAATTCCACCACACCCAATGGATTTTTCCCCACTTTTCCCCCCAGTTAGATAAAGGATGAGATGTAGAGAGGGAGAGAGAGAAAGAGAGACATGAAAACATTGCATGACCACTTGTAATGTTTCCCAGGTGCCAGTGTTCTCGTGTGGTGGTCAAGGGCTCAAACCTAGGTGTTTACACATGGCAACATGCAAGTTCTAGTTGGTGACTCACCTCCCAGCTTCTAAAAAAAAAAAAATGTTATTGTCCTCAGAGTTCTTGATGGGGCTCATGACTGCATGATGAACCCACCATTTCCTGTGGTGATTTTTTTTTTCCTTCCCCTCACTTCGTCTTATTCTGATAGACTAGAGAGAAATTGAAAAGTGATTTTTTTTTTCCTTCCCCTCACTTCGTCTTATTCTGATAGACTAGAGAGAAATTGAAAAGAAAGAGGGAGCTAGAGAGGGAGAAAGAGAGGCACCTGTAGCTCTGCTTTTCTGCTCCTGAAGCTTCTTCCCCCACCCCCAGCAGGTGGATACTGGGGGCTTGAACCCAGTCCTTGGACACAAATACACACTTAACTGAGCACACCACTGCTCTGCCCCCTCTAAATATTTTTTTAATTTTTTAAAATATTTTATTTTTATTTATTTATTCCCTTTTGTTGCCTTTGTTGTTTTATTGTTGTAGTTATTATTGTTGTTGTCGTCGTTGTTGGATAGGACAGAGAGAAATGGAGAGAGGAGGGGAAGACAGAGAGGAGGAGAGAAAGATAGACACCTGCAGACCTGCTTCACCGCCTGTGAAGCGACTCCCCTGCAGGTGGGGAGCCAGAGTTGGAACCGGGATCCTTATGCCGGTCCTTGTGCTTTGCGCCACCTGCGCTTAACCCGCTGTGCTACAGCCCGACTCCCTAAATATTTTTAATATTACCTCTGCACCTACTGTAACAACACAGAAGAATGCCAAGCTTAAGAGGTCACTGAAAAGGCCTAACGGTCCCAGCACTCAATAAAGGGAAAGCACATTTAATCAACTTCTTCCCCATGCAGATAATACTGGCATTTGTATTTTAAATAAAAGTCTGATAGGACTGGACCTGATTCATCTTGTACTTTACTGTCATAAGGTTATTTCCAGACTTTAAAATTGTTGTTATTCTCCATATCACCAATTATCTTCTAGTTGCACCCGGAAGATCATGGAAAACCTACCTGTCTAGCTGACACTGGTAATAGATACAACATAATCACAGAAATGAGGGAAATTACAGAAAACATTTAGGAAACTTTTCTAACTCATCACCCCATCATTATGTTGAACTGTATATTCTCATATTTATTCATTTCTATTATAAAAAAAAAAAAAAACTAGGGGAAGACCAGATATAAAAAGAAGAGGTAGGGCAGTGGTAGATAGCATAGTGGTTATGCAAACAGACTCTCATGCCTGAGGCTCCAAAGCCCCAAGTTCAGTCCCCTGCACCACCATAAGCCAGAGCTGAGCAGTGCTCTGGTAGGAAATAAATAAACAAATATGTAAATAAATATAAAAAATGAAAAGAAGAGGTACAAGATAAAGAAGAATGTTCAAATACTCTTAGCTTTTACTTTGGATAAGAAGTTATTCCAGGGGAGTAGGGCTGTAGTGCAGCAGGTTAAGCGCACATGGAGCAAAGGGCAAGGACCGGCATAAGGATCACTGTTCAAGCCCCCGGCTCCCCACTGGCACCGGCTCCCCACTGCTTCACAGGCAGTGAAGCAGGTCTGCAGGTGTCTATCTTCCTCTCCCCCCCACCCCCGTCTTCCCCTTCTCTATCCATTTCGCTCTGTCCTATCCAACAATGACATCAACAACAACAACAATAATAACTACAATAATAAAACAACAAGGGCAAAATAAGGGAATAAATAAATATTTTTAAAAGTAGAAGAAAAATTATCATGTCTGGTTTTGAAATAAAAGTTGTTAAAAAAAAAAAAGGTATTCCAGGTAAATTGGTTCAACCTCTGTGGAAAGCAGTCTGGGGAACTCTAAGAAGGCTAGAAATGGACTTACCCTATGATCCTGCAATTCCTCTCCTGGGGATATATCCTAAGGAACTCAACACACCGATTCAAAAAGATTTGTGTGTACCTATGTTCTTAGCAGCACAATTTGTAATAGCCAAAACCTGGAAACAACACAGGTGTCCAACAACAGATGAGTGGCTGAGCAAGTTGTTGCCTATGTACACAATGGAATACTACTCAGCTATTTAAAATTGTGATTTATTATTATTATCATTTTTTATTTATAAAAAGGAAACAACTGACAAAGACATAGGATAAGAGGGGTACAACTCCACACAGTTCCTACCACCAGAACTCTGTATCCCACCTCCTCCCCTGATAGCTTTCGTATTCTTTAACCCTCTGGGAGTATGGACCCAGGATCGTCATGGGATGCAGAAGATGGAAGGTCTGGCTTCTGTAATTGCTTCCCTGCTGAACATGGACATTGGTAGGTCAATCCATACTCCCAACCTGTCTCTCTCTTTCCCTAGTGGGGTGGGGTTCTGGGGAAGCAGGGCTCCAGGACACATTGGTGGGGTTGTCTGTCCAGGGAAGTCCGTTTGACATCATGATAGCATCTGGAACCTAGTGGCTGAAAAAAGAATTAACATATAGAGCCAAACAAATTGTTACTAATCATGAATCTAAAGGCTGGAATAGTTCAGATGAAGAGTTGGGGAGGGGTCTCTGTTTTGTAGTTAGCAGGCCTATTTAAGTTATATTCCAGTGAGCCCATGACTATACTACTTTGTGTTTTTTTTTTTTTCTTGAGCCTGACATCTGATATGCAGGTAGATCCAAGTTATCATCTGGAGAGATGATATCATGGCTGGAAAAAGGACCAGAAAGCTGGATCAGAGAAGAGAGTAGCTCCCAAATATGGGAAAGGTGTATAAATATTGTTGACTGTAAGCCCCATTGATTTGATGTGATCTGGGGCCCATATTCAGTTTAGGAGCCTGTGTAACCCCTGCATCCTGTAGATCTGAGCTCCATGGTCATGAGTAGGAACGTTCCAAGCTGCCCCAATTTCGGGACCCATCTTCCTCAGGTGGAACATAGAGTATGTTGTCCAGCGTCCCTTCAGTCGATGGAACATTCTCTACCCTTGTTGATCCATGTTGGGGGCAAGGTCCTATGGGGCCCACAAAGCAGTCTATTGTGCTGTTCCTGACAGAGATGACAAAGATAGAGCCTATATTTCCCCCCAGTCCTGGAACCTCTAGTGTGGGGCTCACTTTCCTGCATGCTTCCCTCAGTTCATACCAAATGATATTTCATCTGCTGATCTCAACCTAATCAACACAACAAGTACCACCTCACCAAGCTTCACTTCAGACTGTGTCCAGAGACGTCAGACATGGAATGTCAACCCATCATTACTTGGGTGAGGCCTTTCCTTTCATAATTCCATTTCAGGTGGTTCGCCTCCTAAGTCCCAAAACCTAGATATAAACCAGGTCCCATGAGATAGGGCGTATGTTCACACGTATCCATAAATTAAGGCAAAATATATACCTGAAATCAAAAGTGCACAATAGTCTGCAGTGAGTCAGTATATGCAGCAAGCAAATACAAAGACCTAAAAAGACACCATAAAGTTCATAATGATATAGTGTCTACTTTGACTTAGATACCCTCCTCACCTACTTCCTGTAATACTTCCCTCAGTCACTCCAAAGCTAACCTTATCAAAGCAAGGACTGCAGAAGCTGAATAAGGGCAAGAGACTGGCATACTTTAATGATGACTCTTTAGTCACTATCAGGCCACCCCATCAACTGGGGCCCTAGTCGGGAGTTCTGAGATTCCCAAACAGACATGATTGGCCTAGACCTCATATAGATCCCTCAAGGTTTTTTTTTTAAGGACCTCAGGAGAAATGACAAGGGACAACATATCTCACCTTCTCGGATATAAAACAATGCTTTGAGATTATTTTCACTGGCATCTATAAATTGAGTCAAAAGAGACTGTGTTATCTCACTGAGCCCAGAAAGTAAGAGCTAGGATGCAGTTCTAAGACTAACTGGTTGACTGACTTCAAGTAAGTCAGCAATACACCTTCTAAGTTCTCATCTGTAAAAGGGAGATAATATAACTTGAAATTGACTTCTCAACCAGAGTTGTATTGCATCTCAAATTAAGAAAATGAATGTATAAAAATCTTTCAAAACATTAAAAGTCTATAAAGTTACTAAGTATTATTATTTTTAAAATATTTATTTATTTTCTCTTTTGTTGCTCTACAAAGTATTATTATTAAGAACTTCCAGTTAGGTCAGGCATTTTCATGTGTGAGGCAGTTTTAAGACTGTGAATGATCATCCCATTGTAATTGGATATGTAAATGTTCCCGGAGGTCTGTTTCAGCAGGCTATTCAGATCCATCAAAATCGGTGATGATGCTGCTGCTGATGATAATGATGAGCTCTCTCTAATGGCGAATGAAAAGCAGGAAGCAAAGGTAATGATCTCATACCTTCATCCATGAAAGAAGACTAAGTGCCTTTTAGTGTCTTTGCTTTTCAAAGATTTCCAGTACTGGTATAAGTGGAACTGCAACTTCTTCTACTGTCTATGGGAGCCTGGAATGTTTGCTCTTCCGACTCCTCTAGCATTTCGTTTTGCTGCTTTTCTTTCTAGTGAGCCTGAAGTGATGGCTGGACAGCCAGGTTTGGCTTTGGTGCTCCTGGAATGGATCAATCTTAAGATGACCAGACTTTTGAAAGGACAGGAAAAACTGGCCATGCATTCTCTGGCTCTACCTCCCAAGACAGGCAGCCTTGGGACTTGCTGTCATTTGAGGGAGGTTACAGTTGAGAAATCCATTTCCCTAACAGGTGTCAGGCAGTGACACACCAGGTTAAGTGCACATAGTACAAAATCCCTTCCCCTGTGGGTATGAGACAAAAAGAATGTGGGAAAGCCTAAGCAGAACTCAGACTGGAGTTGGTGTACTTCACCAAAATAAAAGACTCTGGGGTGAGTGGGGGGAGGGGTCAGGTCCTGGAGCATGATGGCTGAGGAGGACCTAGTGGGGGTTGTATTGTTATGTGGAATACTGGAAAATGCGATGCATGTACAAACTATTGTATTTTACTACTGACTGTAAACCATTAATCCCCCAATAAAGAAAAGAAGAAGGAAGACAAAGAGGAGGAGGAGGTGGAGAGGAAGAAGAATGGAAGAAAGCAGGTGGTGGGGAGCCATGATGCTCTGCCCCTTCACATCTTGTTTAGAACCAAAAAGTATGTGGAATCTGACAGCACCTTGAAGTCAGAGTAAAGTTCACAGCTCCTTGAGTGGAAGCCTATCAACTTCCACATCCTCCTTCAGCATCTGCCATCCTGCTTCTTCTCTCTAAAGTGTGTCAGCGTACGTCTGAATGCATCAATAGAAAATTTAACTTGCAAAGAAGGCCAAAACTTTTTATGAAATGTAAAAATATATACTGCCTTACTTTGCATATGGTGCTGTAGTCAGTGAAAGATTTGCTACAAGCAAAGAACCCACTCAAAAACAGGGAAGGGCAGAATCTCTCTAAAAAATGCAATTAGTTACATAGCAGCCCAAGGACACAGTAAAGTTTATGTTTATATTTTCCTATTACTATCTAGCATGGCTAGAATATAAGTTTTCTGTTTTCCCCTTCATAAAAAAAGGATAAAGGCATTTTTCAGTCTTACTTTCTCAAATTTATTTGAAAAGGAGGGCAATTATTTTTATCTACAACTATATTTATAAATTCTCTTGTCATCTGAGTATATCAAAAAAACTTTAAATAAGCTTTGGGTTGAACTGGAAAGTTGTTTATATGAGGCTTTTATATACACCAGCAAAAATAACCTAGTTGATTCCATTTTCATATTCTAGGGGTTCTGTATGTGGCTTCCCATATCAATTAAGAATAAAATAACATCGAGCCCCCAGCTCCCCACCTGCATGAGAGTTGCTTCACAAGTGGTGAAGCAGGTCTGCAGGTGTCTATCTTTCTCTCCCCCTCTCAGTCTCTCCCCACCTCCATTTCTCTCTGTCCTATCCAACAACAATGACATCAATAACAACAACAATAATAACTACAACAAGGGCAAAAAAGGGAATAAATAAATAAATATTAAAAGAAAAAAAGAATAAAATAACAGTGATGAATGGTCTGTGAGGTGGTGCAGTGGATAAAGCTCTGGACTGTTAAACATGAGGTTCCAAGTTCAATCCCCGGCAGCACATTTACCAGCACATTTACTCTCTTCCTCTCTCTCCCCTATCTTTCTCATTAGTAAATAAATAAAAACTTTTTTTTAAAGTAATGAATATGCATATATGACATGGTGCACTCCACCTCAGGTAATGCCTTTCTCACTTGAACCAGCCCACCTGCCCACAGGACTGGAAGTAAACCTACCTAAATGTGTTTATCCATTGGGTTTTTTAAGTTTTTTAAATGTTTATCTATTTTTAAATTTTTTTCTTATTATTTTTATTTATTTATTGGCTAGAGACAGCCAGATTGAGAGGGAAGGGTGTGATAGGGAGAGAAACGGAGAGACATGTGCAACACTGCTTCACTGCTTGTAAAGTTTTCCCCCTATAGGTGGGGGACTGGGGACTCGAACCCAGGTCCTTACGCATTGTAGCATGTGCACTTAACCAGGTGCACCACCACCCAGCCCCATATGTGTATCTATTTTTATGATAGAGACCAGAGCAATGCTCATTTCTGACATATGACAGTGCCAGGGCGGGACCCTGGAGTCTCTAGTGCCCTACACATGCAAGTTCTTTGCTCTAGTACTAAGCTGGTTCCCTGCCTTGAGTTAACCTTTGTTCTGATACCTGCAAACATACATACATACATATTCAGGAAAGAAGCAGCTAAAATTTACTGTTTCTAAAAAGATACACATCAATGACTTGTTCTAGTCAATCTAGTTCTGTCATACATAGGAACAGACAAAATCCCAACACAGAGATAAAAGAACCACAGCATATCCCCACCTACAGGAGGAAAGCTTCAAGAATGGTGAAGCAATGTTGCAGGTGCCTCTCCTCCCTCTTTATCTCCCCCTTCCCTCTTGATTTCTCTCTGTCTCTATGCAATAAACAATAAAAATTTTAAAAAAGACAACCACAACACAAAGTACACATGTAAAGTTGAAAAACTAAAGAACTGGAGGCCATAGGGTGGCACCTTCAGTTAAGCACACATAGTATGAAGTGCAAAGACCTGTGTAAGGATCCGGGTTCAAGCCCCCAGCTCCCAAGCTGCAGAGGGACACTTCACTAGCTTTGAAGCAAGTCTGCTGGTGTCTATCTTTCTCTCCCTCTCTATCTCCCCCTGCTTTCTCAATTTCTCTGTCTTATCCAATAAAATGAAAAAAGAAGAAAAAAAAAGACCTCCAGGAGTAGTGGATCATAGTGCTGGCCCTCAGCCCCAGCAATAACACTGGAGGCAAAAAAAAAAAAAAAAAAAAAAAAAAAAACTAAAGAACTGACCTCAGAGTAAAGGATATCTGCAAGAAACAGAAGAAAAGTTTTTGCAAGAGCAGACATAGCACCTGAATTATTTGAAAGGACAATATTTCTGAAAAATAGGCACTAGCTTCTATTCAAAGAAAAAAAAAAAGAGCAGTTAACTAAGGACATAAAAGAACTCTTGGAAAATAAAGATACTGTTTCCAAAAAATAATAAAAACTTAATAGAATTTCTGAAAATAAAGCATATAGAACTGAAGATTTTAATCAGTAGCCTGGAAAAATAAAACTAAACTTATAGCAATAAGGTAAAGTATAGCTCCAGGAAACCCAACATCTAACACACACTCTCAATGGAAGAAATAGAGAAACACAGGTGAAGAAGCAAAGAAAAAAATAGTTATTCATGTTGGGAAGATGGGATTTTTGAACACGCAGCCCTCTCTGCTCTAGTGATAGTGAGATGTCTCAGAGTTCAGGAAATGAAGAGGGGCCTGGGAAAGTGTTCAGTGAGTGCCCTGCAGAAGCAGGTGTTTGCTGGTTACGTCAGCATCTGTAATTCAACTTTTAGAAAGCTAGAAGGTCCAAAGGCCAGGTACGGATAGCAACCTATTAAAAGCATGTCCTACCAGTAAAAACTAGGGTAAAGTCTATTGATTTCGCATGTACTAGAATAAGACTTGGAGACTTGAGTCTAATAGTTGCCTCCAACATAAAGACATCTGGCTCCATCATCGCAGGCCATTCTTTGGAATGCTTGCAGAACTAAGCTGAACAGCCCCTTTGAATAAGACCAAATTCCTGCGTTACATCCATACCCAGACTACTGAGTATCAAGTTTTCATTCACTGCTGGTTCAACATAAAATTACCTCTTTTAGAAACTACTACTTCTTTCTTTCTTAGAAGCTACTTCTTCCTTCCTTCCTTCCTTCCTTCCTTCCTTCCTTCCTTCCTTCCTTTTACTATTTATTTACTATTGGATAGAGGCAGAGAAATTGAGAAGGGAAGGGGATATAGAAAGGGAGAGAGACAGAGAGACACCTGCAGCACTGCTTCACCACTCATGAAGCTTTCCTTCTGCAGGTGGGGACCAGGGGCTTGAACCTGCATCCTTGTACAGTATAATGTGTGTGTTTAATCAGGTACACCACCACCTGCTCCCCTTCTTTTTTCTTTCTATCTTTTTTGCAAGTTCATGTCTTTAAAATTCTCTATTTATCACATATGAGCAAATAAATCTACTAGTTGTCTTTTAGGTCCTTACTTCACTAAGCATAATCACCTCTAGATTCACCCATTTAGTCCAGAAGGAGGACCATGGAGGTTACCATGGCGATGGGGGGTACAGAATTTTGGTGATGGGTGTTGTGTGGAACTATACCTGGTAAACCTATCACCTTGTGAATCACTATAACATCACTACTACAAGTTGGGTTTTTTTGTTGTTGTTTTTGCCTCCAGGGTTATCAGCAGCACTACTGGGTACCAGCACTATGAACCCACTGCTCCTAGCAGTCTTTTTTTTTTTCATTTTTTTGGATAGGACGTTTTTGTTGCCCTTGTTGCTCTTGTCATTGTTATTATTGCTATTGATGTCCTTTTTATTGGATGGGACAGAGAGAAATGGAGAGAGGAAGGGAAGACAGAGAGGGGGAGAGAAAGATAGACACCTGCAGACCTGTTTCACCACCTGTGAAGTGATTCCCGTGCAGGTGGGGAGCCTGGAGCTCGAACCGGGATCCTTCTGCCTGCCATTAACCTGCTGCGCTACCGCCCCAACTCCCTTGACTGTATTGTGTGTGTGTGTGTGTGTGTGTGTGTGTGTGTATACATACTTTTCCCTCTCATCTGGGTTTCACTGAGGTTCTTGAACCTGTGGGTTTATAAAACTTAGTGTTTTAATTATTGACTTGCATAGTCTCTAACAAAATCTCACCATCAATATTTTATTTTTTTCACTACACATAATGTGATTTTTGTTTGCTCTGGTTGTTTTTAAGATTTTATGTTATCATTGATTATTCAGAAATTTGATAATAATAACTCCATTTGTGACTTCCATTTCATCTTTGTGGAGTTCCTCATATTATCAGATAAGTGGATTTCTAGTTGATTTCAAACGGGAAATTTGGGGACAGGAGTGGTAGAATCACACATACATAAGACCCTGGTGCTGAAAAATTAGGGCAGAAATTAGGTTAAAGAGATGGTGGAGCCTATGCCTTGAGTGAATGAGGTCCTTACTTTATTCCCTAGCACAATTTTTTTTTTAATTCCCATTTCTGGATTTGGTAGAGTAACTGTTACCATTCCCTCCCATAGTAAATAAGCTAACAAACTGAATAAAATGCAGCTGTTGTTACACATTGGGAAATGGACAGACAAATATATAAGAGAAGGAAAACAAACTGAGCTCTATAGCCACTAAGTTCTATTTGGAAATTCTTTCTTTCTTTTTTTTTTTTTTTTACCAGAGCACTGCTCAGCTTTGGTTTATGTTGGTGTAGGGGATTGAATTTGGGACTTTGGCGCCTCAGGCATGAGAGTCTGTTTGCATAGCCATTATGTTATCTACCCCTAACCCATTTGGAAGTATTTTCTAAGCTCAAGCAGAGTATGGTGTGTTCACTGAATTGTGAAGATGACTTGGACGTTGGAGTAAGCTGAGGTAGGTGAAACTTTTCAGGTGGAACAGAGGAAAGAGAGTGAGAGAACAATAAAAGCAGCAAATCTAAAAACATGAATATGATGAATATTAAGCTATGCTTTTGTGAAAACCTCGTGAATCTAAATCAAGAACAAGAGTGGTGCTAAAAATTACTTTCTAGAGTTCACATCTTTTCATTTCAGATGAATGGAGAGGAGAGGAGAGGAGAGGAGAGGAGAGGAGAGGAGAGGAGAGGAGAGGAGAGGAGAGGAGAAGAGAGGAGAGGAGAGGAGAGAGACTGACTCCATCCACCATGCTAGAGCTTCCTCTAGTACAGTGCTACTCCCATGTGAGCCCAGGGTTTGAATCCAGAGCCTCATACATAATAAGGTATATGTTCTACTGGATGAACTACCTCCTTGCTCTTATCCTATTTTCTTTATGAGAGAGAGAGAGAGAGAGAGAGACCAAAGCACTTTCCCACATTCATGCAGTTTCACTAGTTTCATCCTTGTCCCTCTCTCCTGTGATGCTGAGGTTCAAACCTAGGACCTTATGTATAGAAGGCATGAACTCTTACCACTGAGCCACCTCTCTGGTTCAAAAGGGAAATCTAAAATGTTAAAAAAATAATATAAAGGAAGGAGGGAAGGGGGGAGAAGTATTGTAAATAAAATGTTTGAATGACTCAAAAGCACTAATCATTAATCACTACTTTTTTTTTTTTTTTGCCTCCAGGGTTATTGCTGAAGCTCAGTGCCTTCACTATGAGTCCACTGTTTCTGGTGGCCATTTTTTCCCCATTTTATTGGATAGGACAGAGAGAAATTGAGAGAGGAGGGGAGGTAGAGAGGGAGAGAGAGTGGCCTGGCAGATGGTGCAGTAGATAAAACATTGGACTCTCAAGCATGAGGTCCTGAGTTCAGTCCCTAGCAGCACATGTAACAGAGTGATGTCTGGTTCTTTTGTTCCTCCTATCTTTCTCATTAATAAATAAATTAAATCTTTTTTTAAAATGAGAGGGAGAGAGACAACTGTAGACCTGTTTTGTCTTTGTGAAGCATCCCCCCTACAGGTGGGAAGTTGGGGCTCAAGCCCAGATTCTTGCACTGGGCCCTGTGGTTAGTACTATGTGTGCTTAACCAGGTGTGCCACTGCCCGGCTCCCTCACTAATTCTTTAGGGCTTAAATTTTTAAGTTTTGCTGCTTGATTTGCTTACTAAGTTACTCGAGTTAGTTGATTAGATTTTTTTTTTAAAAAGAACTTATTTATTTATTTATTTGGATAGAGACAGAGAGAAATTGAGAGGGAAGGGGGAGAGGAAGAGAAACACCTGCATCACTGCTCCTCTGCTCATGAAGCTTCCCCCTGCAGGTGGGGGCCAGGGCTTGAACCTGGGTCATTGTGCATTGTAACTTGTGTTCTCTGCCAGGTGCAACACTGCCTAGCCCCTCTAGAATTTTTTTTTCTAATTAGTAGTTGTAAATCCTCTAGACTTTTATAATCACTTTAGACTCCATTGCTGCCTTTTCCTGGCCTGAAATTCCTTACTTATTTCACTTCTATTCATCTTAAGCCTCTCTGGGTAGACTTTGATCATTTTAAAAACTCTAACATTGATTTACAATGATAGGTTCATCATCATCTAGTGGAAAATTGTCCACTGGGGATGTTGGGTTTTGTTTATCTGAGAACACTAAATGAGTTATAAGAAGGCTTCAGAACATGTCCCAATCCTCTAATTTTACCCATAAGTAAATTGTATTCTAGGAGAGTTTAATAACTAGCCCAAATAATAATTCTGGTGGTTGGGAAAATTACAACCAGAACTCATAAGTTCCTGTCCAAATTCAGTATGTGTGTGGCGGAAGGGGGGGGGCGTGGGGGCGGGGGGAAGCATTTTATTTTATCACATTGCCTTCCTTGTCGAAAATGAAATTTGTGCAGTAAGATTTGCTTAATGAGATTAATAGCAATAAGTGCAAAATTGTTTCTTGGCTATTTTTGACCATCATCAACTTCTGGCTTAATTTTTTCTTCTTCTTCTTCTTCTTCTAAGGTCCTTTATGTATTTAGAAAGCAAAAGAAGCCTGATACTAATTTAATCATCATACGCCTCCTGCTGGGGAGAAAGGTAACTGCAGACCATCAAAAGTTATTAACTCACCAGACAGGCAGGTTTGGGCTAGATGCTCAGGTTACAGAAATAGGTGCAACAAAGTCTAGGAGATAAGAGTAAATATAGAAAATACTGAGTGCACAGTCTGGGGCTTGATTCCTTGTCTCTGAAGCCAGAAACTTTTGCTGCTCTCCTATAGCATGTAGATGGGATACAGCCCTGGGTTAAAAAAGGCTTGCAGGGGTGAGCAAACTGTGACACCTGTGTTGAAGACAGGGCTCACACAGATGTATTATTAGTGGTTTATCATACAATAGGATAATATGTGAAGAGAGCAAGTGCCAGTCGCCCCACTGACTGCATGCAGGTGATGTGTAACAACACCTTTGTGGCCGTGCCCTGTGAACCAGAATTTCCCTCTGGTCCTGATAATCTCAAGGTGCTGCCATGACCCCATGCCTTCTACTGGTGCTAAGTAACATCAGATGATCTGCATCTATGTGGGATTTTTTTCTCAACTCTGTGCAAACAGTGTAAGCTACTTCCAAGTCACTTTGAAGAAGGAAAAGATATTCCTATCACAAATGTCTACTCTGTTAATAACTCAATTTTTACAACTAATTCACGAGATACGACTGATGGTATCACCACATAGAAATTCATTATCCCCACACCTATGGACATCTAAACTTTGATAAGGGAGCCCAAAGTATTAAATGGAGGAAGGAGGCTCTCTTCAATAAATGGTGCTAGGAAAACTAGTCAAAATATGCAGAAGAATGAAACTGAACCACCTTATCTCACCAGAAACAAAAATAAACTCCAAATGGATCAAGGACCTGGATGTTAGACCAGAAATTATCAAATACTTAGAGGAAAACTGTTGTTTTATCCAGGCTGGCTTCATGGGTGGGTAACAGAGACGACCAGAGACACACGGCTGGGCTGAGAACGCAGTTTAATCTTTATTCACGAACAGGCAAATCACCACACCATGTGCTTTTCTCCATCATCCTCTCTCCATGGCTGCTGCTGGGACTCTGCCCGTCCTTAGCATATGGGGCGGGGAGAAAGCAGGGTACGAAACTAGCAAGGGGCAAACCAATTCTTCTCAGAGGTTGGGGGGAAGGGAACATACCAACAGAAAACATTGGTGGAACACTTTCCCACCTAAACCTCAAGGACATCTTTGATGATACAAACCCAATTGCAAGGAAGACTAAAGCAGAAACAAATCAATGGGACTACATCAAATGGAAAAGCTTCTGCACAGCCAAAGAAACTATCACACAAACAAGAAGACCCCTCACAGAATGGGAGAAGATCTTCACATGCCATACATCAGACAACACACAAATAACCAAAAGCTGATGCTCTAACATGCTGCACCGAGTCAGGGAGATAGCAAAATGCTTATGCAGAGATTTCTGTAGTCTCCTCTATCCTACTTCTTTATTTATTTATTGGATAGAGTCAGAAGTTAAAAGGGAAGGGGCAGTAAAGAGAGAGAGACACCTGCAACACTGCTAGACTAACGTGAAGCTTTCTCCCTGAAACTGGAGACCAGGGATTTGAACATGGGTCCTTGCACATTGTAACATGTGTGTTCAACCAGTTTCACCCCTTTAAGTTTTCTAGAATAGTGAAGATCATTTGAAGTTCTCACCATAATTTGTTTCCTCTTTCATTCCCACCAGTTAGTTGTGTGTAGCGCTGAAGAGCTTGTGAATATTCGCTGAAAATTCGATCAACTAACTTCAAAGAATGAAACAGGACACTTATTACTGAGAGACATTGACAAGTATCATATTATGCATTAGTCCAGAGGAAAAGCAGTATAGAACCTAGAGAAATAGTGATTGCAATGGAACTTGTTTTTCAGACTCAAAGGAGCTTCAGCTGGCCTTTTCTACTCCTTACTCATTTATAACTTTGAACAAGCTACTTTAACTTCGATTCCTCAACTACAAAACAGGACTACTAGTACTTTGTAGGGATACAGAGAATGTTGAAAAAGGCCCCCAAGATTGACTCAGATGTGACAAAACTAAATAAATAAAGGCAGAAATTTTATATATCATATATCATTCCTTTTTATGGTATATTGATTTACCAATACTACTGGTGACAAAAATTAGAATGATCTAATTCATAGCCTCTGAAACTATAAACATTGAGTTGGGGAGATAGCATTATGGTTATGCCTAGGAGTTTTCATGTCTGAGGCTCCAAAGTCTTAGGTTCAATCCCTACCACCACTATAAGCCAAAGCTCATGGTGCTCTGGTGACAGAGAGAGAGAGAGATAAAGAGGCGTGGAGGGCATAATCATAGAATAATGTTGATGAACATATATAAAGCCATTTTTAAGTTAAGTCTGCACAGTATGAATGTTTCATTGACAAAGGGGCACAATCTATGTGCTAACTTTTGTTCTGTTTTGTTTTTACCAGAGCACTTAACAGCTCTGCCTTATGTTGGTGTTGACTTCAGAGCCTCAGGCATGAGAGTCTCTTTGTATAACCATTATCCTATCTATTCTCATTCTGTTTCTGTATCTTAGCTATAAACCTAGAGAATACCATTGCTACAGGCAGAATTGAATTCATTTTATTTATTTAATTGCCTCTGACACTTGGTGCCTACAACGATGAATGTACTGCTCCTGGTGGCCATTTTTCCTTTTCTCATTTAACATTTTTCCTTTCTTTTCTTTCACCCTCTTTGTTTCTTTTAATTTGATAGAACAGAGAGAAATTGAGAGGAAGGGGGAGTTAGAGAGGGAGAGAGAAAGAGCAACACTTACAGACCAGCTTCACAGCTCATGAAGTGTCCCTCCTGCAAGTGGAGAAGGGAGCATGCTGGTGTGGGGACTTAAACCCTGGGTCTTTATGCATGGTAATGTGTTCACTTAACCAGGTACATAACCACCCGCCCCACCTCAATTGCATTCTTTAATTTTTTTTTTTTTAGTTCAATCTAGTCCATATTCAGCTCTTAGTCAAACCTAAGTTGTAGCTGTTCTATCTTGGTTCATCTTGGAACACAGGTATCTTGGTATCTTATCTTTGCAGTATGACTTCCTGTTACATCATTGTTCTTTCTTTAGCAGAAGAGGCTGGACTGCCTCCAAGTTTAATATAACTTAGTGGACTTGTGGCTACAAGTAAGCACATTAAAAATATACACAGGGCCTTTGGGGAGTATCTGGCACTGGTCATTAAGTAACCACCCTGCCACTCACAGTGCCCAGAAATGGCATTTTGTATCCTGTTACCTGAAGGGATTAAAAGAAAACCACATATCAGAACACCATTCTGAGTTACAGAAAGTTTCTGGGTTTTAAATGACCTAGAACTCCCTCAAACAGAACTGAGGGAGATCAGAGTTTTGGCCCAGCAACTTTGAATATCAGATGAAAGGCCCAGTTAGGTGAGCTTGATTATTCTTCTTTAGCCTGATTGTTTTAATCTTAGAAGTTCTAATGGCTCAGCATTTTCAATTATTCATTTCGGCTAAGGAAATTTTTTCTTTTCTTCTTCTTTTTTTTTTTTTTTAAAGAAAAGCTCAGTGTTCTCAGTTACAATAAGCCTTCCAGCAGACACTGATATCCAGCCTGAACTACTACCCCTCTACAGAAATTTTTCTGAGGATTTAAAAAAATCTATTCTCACTGCTTATTTCCTTTTCAAACTTATAATCAGCTTAAAGCATAAAAATTGTCCAAGAAGCACTTTTAATAATTTTCCTTCCTTATAGAGTATTTTCATAAAGGAAAGGGATAGAAACAGGGAAGAAATGTAAAAATAAATAAATACATAGATAAATATCAGAATCCTTTTAGGGCTAGTTCTATTATAACCACTGTCATCTAAAATATGCTATTAACATGCTGGTCCCATATTTATGGCTTTCCTAATACTTGGGAATGTATCAAACTCTTCTAATTTGTAAGTTTTCCAAAGCTATAGCCTACTCAGACATGGCCCTTCTTCGTTTTTATCAAATGCTTTCTTCTGTCCATTGTCATCTGCCTTGATAAGAAGGCAAGGAGGTCCTTTATGGCTTCTGGCAAGACAGGTTCTCAAAGAGCTGTGGTGAAAACTTTCCTTCTGCTCCTCGGATGACTCCTGCAATGTTCTGCTGACTTTGACATGACTATGGTGCTTGGTTTCTCTCCCTGGTAAGCCAGAGGCTCTGTCTACATTTTATTGGGCTGTCAGAGAAATCATGACATATTTTTCTATTTTTATGCAAAAATGTTATGACTTTTCTGACAGCCTAAGTGATGGGACATTTGCTGAATGAATAAAAGGAGATTGTAATTTCCCATCTGCTATTTTTAGTCATTCAAGATTTCTTTTCTTTTAATTTTTAATTTTTTCATCTTTATTTATTTATTGGATAGAGAAAGCCAGAAATCGAGAGGGAAGGGAGTGATAGAGAGGGAGAGACAGAGAGACACCTGCAGCCCTGCTTCACCACTCGCAAAACTCTCCTTATGCAGGTAGGGAAGGGGGCTTGAACCCGGGTCCTTGCGCATTGCAACATGTGTGCTCAACTGGGTGTACCACCTCCTGGCCCCTTAATTCTTTTTTAATCTTTATTTATTCCCTTTTGTTGCCCTTGTTGTTTTATTGTTGTAGTTATTATTGTTGTTGTTATTGATGTTGTTGTTGTTGGTTAGGACAGAGAGAAATGGAGAGAGGAGGGGAAGACAGAGAGGGGGAGAGAAAGAGAGACACCTGCAGACCTGCTTCACCGCCTGTGTAGCAACTCCCCTGCAGGTAGGGAGCCAGGGGCTCGAACCGGAATCTTTACACTGGTCCTTGTACGTTGTGCCACCTGCGCTTAACCCATTGCGCTACTGCCCGACTCCCTAGTCATTCAAGATTTCTATTCCTTCTAAGCAATCACATGCTGAAATGAGGCTGACTTTATCTAAGCAGTGGGGGCCATAAGATAGCTTCCAGGGTAGGGTGCTTGCATTGCCATGTGTGTAGCCTGGTTTTGAGCCCCAATACTACATGAAAGATGCCATGACAATGGAGAAAACTTCAGTGCCGTGGTGGTGTCTCATGCCACTCTTCTCTTTGTCTGGGGAAAAAATGGTCTGGAGCTATGAAAATATGGGAACACGAAGCTCAGGCTCCACCAGACATATGTAATAACCTACCTTTTGAGTGAATTAATTAACTTTTTATTGCAAAGCCAGGACATTGCACGTGAGCAATCTCACTATTCTAGGTCCCCTTTTCATTCAGACAGAAAGACAGAGAGAGACAGAGACATCACGGCACCAGAGCTTTCCCCAGCGCCAGAGCACCTACCCCTCACACGGTGCTGGGCCTCGAATGGGGCCATGTGTGTGGCAAGACACATGCCCAATACAGAGAGCTCTCTTTCTAGCCCCAATAGTCTACTCAAATTTAAAGGTTCAAAGTGTCTTGTTATTATTCTGGAATATATTTGGGGTAAAGGTCTCTGATAACTAACATTTCATGAATTCCAAAGTTCCCCTTCAAAAGCTCTACTTTTTTTTTCTTTCTTTCTTTATTATTGGATAGAGACAGAGGAAGAATAAGAGGGGAAGAAGAGATAGAGAGGGAGAGAGACAGAGAGACACCTGCAGCCCTGCTTCACCACTCATGAAGCTTTCCCCCTGCAGGTGATGACCAGGGGCTTGAACCTGGGTCCTTGAGCACTGTAATGTGTGCACTCATCCAGGTGCACCACTGCCTGGGCCCCCAAAAGTTCTCTTTTAAATTTGCCCAGTTTCACATAGGTTCCAAGAATGTGAAAGTATCCTTGTAGTTTTTATCCAAGTAAGCTGGGAGCATGAATTCCACCCCAGAGATAAATGCCTCACTTCTAGATGTGGAAGGTACTCATAGGTGCTAGGCAGCTGTGGCAGTTGCTCAGTGAGTGGGTAGGGCCTGCCCCTCCCCCTCTCTATGTTGGTAAATAGTGGCTGAGGGTAATGCACCCAGCTAAGTACACACTACCATGCTCAAGATCTTGGGTTCAAGCCCCCTAGTCCCCACCAGAGGGAGGAAGTTTCACTTGAGTTGAAGCAGTACTTCAAGTGTCTCCATTTCTTCCTCCCTTCCTTCCTTCCTTCCTTCCTTCCTTCCTCCCTTCCTTCCCTCCTTCCTTCCTTCCTTCCTCTCTTTCTTTCTTTCTTTCTTTCTTTCTTTCTTTCTTTCTTTCTTTCTTTCTTTCAGATTTATTTATTTATTAGGAAGTTAGGAGGAGAGAGAGAAAGAACCAAACATCACTCTGGTCTATGTGTTGCCGGTAATCGAACTCAGGACCTCATGCTTGAGAGTCTAAAGAGAGGTCTTTACCCACTGCGCCACCTCCTGGACCACTCTCCCTTTCTGTCTCCCCTTCCCCATCACAATTTGTCTCTATCAGATAAATAGGTTAGTAAATAAATGTAAAAGTATATTAAGATATTTAATGGATAAATAAGTCTATTTAAAAAAAAGACAATGAGTTGCTAGGACTTCTTTTTTTAACTTCCCATGGCTCACTTTTGTAGTGGAATCAATAATGTTTATAATGTCACTTCTCATTTAGTCCCAAATCAAATGTCACCAATCCAGAGAAGCCTTCTCAAAGTCTCCTCTCTAGAGCCTCGCCATCCCATCACCTTCTATTACCTCATCCCAGTTCTTTGCCTCACAGCACTAAGCACAGTGCAAGCACTGTCCTCTGCCCACTGAAAACCTCAAGCCCACCCACTAGAGTGCAAGGCCAAGAGCCAGTGACCATCACCTTTTCCACTCCTGCATTCCCAGGGCCCAGCACTGGGAAATGAGCATGTCAACTGAAACTTCCTGCTCCCTGCTCCCTCTTTTTCTCCTTTTTCAGAATTTTTTTTTTTTTTATGAGAGGGAGCAAGAGACAAAGCTCTGCTTCACTCCTTATGATGCTTTGTTTATTTTTGCCTTTCTTACTGGTTTGGTTCAAGGGATTAAAGCTGGACACCACTCCTCCCCACCCACCCACCCTCACTTCCCCCCACTGAAGGCAAGGCCTGACCTCTGCGTCTCAGTCACCTCCCTGTGAGGCGCAGGCCTTTCCATCTGGGACACTATGGTGGATACTTCTCTATTCCAGCATGCTCCTCAATCAAAACAGTCAACATATAATGTCTATTATCTTTTAGTAACTACCCACTTAATATATGCTCGTTTTAGAAAATGGGAAGGGTATCTAGGTTATATAAAAATAGCCTAGGGGCTGGGTGGTGGCACATCCTGTTGAGTGCATACATTATCAAGCAAAAGGACCTGCGTTCAAGTCCCTGGTACCCACCTCTAGGGGAGGAATCTTGATTAGAGGTGAAGCAGCACTGCAGGTATCTCTCTTTCTATATCCTCCTCCCCTCTCAATTTCTCTCTGTCCTATCAATTGAAATAAATATTCTAAAAATATTTATTTCCCTTTTGTTACCCTTGTTTTTTTATCCTTGTAGTTATTATTGTTGTTGTTATTGATGTCATCATTGTTGGATAGGACAGAAAGAAACGGAGAGAGGAGGGGGAGAGAGAGGGAGAGAAAAACATACCCTCAGATCTGCTTCACCGCCTGCGAAGCGACCCCCCTGCAGGTGGGGAGGCGAACTCGAACCAGGATCCTTTAGCTTTGCGCCACGTATGCTTAAACCACTGGGCTACTGCTCGACTCCTGAAATAAATATTTTTGAAATATTTAATATTTGAGCTGATTCCAGGATTTGGAAAGCAAAAAAGGGAAAGACCAGGGCAACCCAGAATGTGTGGGTCACCTCAAACCTACTCTGCAGCGATTATTCACAAGTTACTTGATGTCTTCTGTTGATTTATTTATATTACAGGTGACTGAAATTTCATTATATGGACAATTTTGAATTCAGCTCTGTTCTACTGATTTTTATTAAAGAATTGCCCCCACATTAAAACTCTGTTTGGACATCATTTGAAAAAATGTGCTTGGAGGAGGCAGGTGGTGGTGCACCTGGTGAGCACACATGGACCCAGGTTCAAGCCCTTGGTCCCCCACCTGAAGGGGGGAAAGCTTCATGAGTCGTGAAACAGGGCTGCAAGTGTCTCTGTCTCTCTCCCTATCTCCCCTTGCCCCTCAATCTTCCTCTGTTTCTATCCAATAAACAAATAAAGATGATTTTTAAAAATTTGCTTGGTGCACATTTTTCTTTCTCTTTTGACGCAGCGATGGGAGATGTACTTGGTGCCTTGTGTATGCATGACACTTCCAGGGCTAAAAGTGTCATACTTTTTTATTTAGAGGAAAGAGAGACAGAGAATGAGAGTCACGTCAGCACTGCTCCATCCATGAAGCTCCTACATGCTGTCCATGATGCTCCCATGTGTGTGGAGACTCAGTCCATGGCTTTCTGCATAGTAAGTCTTGTGCACCAGTGACCTAGAGCCTTCCTGTGCACAGTATTCTTTTTTTTTTTCTTCTTTCTTTTGGAAGGAGTTGGAGGCTTCTATTTTATGTGAGTAATGAATGAATTATGTGGATCCCAAGCCTTTCTCATACATGATCTCACCACTCCTGGGCTGCCTTTTTCTTCCTATTCAGATATGAACAGAGAAAGACACGGGGGGGTAGGAAAAGAGAGAGAGAGAGACTACAGCACTGAAACTTCTCCCAGTATGGTGGAAGCCGGACTCCAACATTATTATTATTATTTTGCTGCCAGGTTAATACAGCAGAGAGGAGGGTGGTAGTAAGACAGGTATAAATACTTAAAAGCACCAAAGAATTCCTTTTGTAAGAACAATCATCTATATAAGCTAATTGCGACTGTGTTATTGTCGTCATGATTTTGTCTAGGTCATAATTAAGTCTTTGCATTATACTCAGGTTTTTTAGCAACTGCATTTCTCCTTATCACCATGGCAAGAAGAAAAGAACTTCTTCCTATCCCACCTTCCCTCTTCTCTATCTCCCTTCCTTCTTTCGCTACTGATCTTGTGTTTTTTAAGTGGGTTTAAAGTATGTACCTTTCAATTCACTCAGATGTAGAAATAGAAGGACAAACAACTCTTTTTTTTTTTTAATTCTTAAGCAGTTGATTTTTTGAGGCATAGGTTGTGCTTTTTTATTGTTATTTTTCCTCCAGGGTTATTGCTGGGGCTTGGTGCCTTGCACTACGAATCTACTGCTCCTGGAGGCCCTTTTTTTTGTTGTCCTTGTTGTTATTGTTGCCATCCCTGTAGTTGTTGTTGGATAGGACAGAGAGAAATGGAGAGAGGAGGGGAAGACAGAGAGAAGCAGAGAAAGACAGACACCTACAGACCTGCTTCACCACTTGTGAAGCGACCCCTCTGCAAGTGGGGAGCCAGGGGGCTAGAACCAGGATCCTTGAGCTTTGTACCATGTGCACTTAATCCGCTGTGCTACCGTGGAGGCACAAGTTGTTTGCCCCAAGGGCAAACAACTCTTTAATGGACAACCAAGCACCAAGAGCAAGAATAAGCAAGCAGCTGAAACCTAAAAGCAAATCAAATCCATCCAAAGATTTCGTAGGAAGCAGCTTTTTCTGTAACAAGCAGCTTCGTACCCTACATAAAACAGCCACAATTGGAAAGGGTAATTATGAAGACAATCTGTAAGAGGGCAGAAATGCTCATCTGCTCCAGTGAAGGTTCTGCCATCATCCCAGGAGGCCTAAAGAGTGGGCTGATCCAGGGTCTGGCAGTAGCACAGCAGGTTAGGTGCACATGGTACAAAGTGCAAGGACCCCGGTTCGAGCCCCCGGCTCCCCACCTGCAGGGGAGTCGCTTCACAGGCGGTGAAGAAGGTCTGCAGGTGTCTATCTTTCTCTCCCCCTCTCTGTCTTCCCGTCCTTTCTCCATTTCTCTCTGTCCTATCCAACAGTGAACAACATCATCAACAACAATAATAACCACAACAAGGCTACAACAACAAGGGCAACAAAAGGGGGAAAAAGTGGCCTCCGGGAACAGTGGATTCATGGTGCAGGCACCGAGCCCCAGTAATAAACCTGGAGGAAAAAAAAAGAGTGGGCTGATCTATCAGGTTGACTTGGGGAAGCCTTTTGCCAAAACAGTCCATTCAGTCCATAAGCCTTGGACTGGATAAAGAATTTCCAGGCTTTGTAACTTTGTAACTTTGGAAGACAATTGGGGATCCCATGTCCTGCAGTAAGGAAGGGTGAGAATTTGGTGGTGGGTGAGGTGTGTTGACCTCTTGGGAAGATAGGAAGCTGGATTCCTGAGACAATAGTCTTGTAAGTCTACATTTCCTTAATAGAATGATCTCATTTAAAAAATAAATAAAGTTCTCTCTGTCTCTATCCTATAATAAATAAATAATAATAAAGAAAATTAAAAAAATAATAAATTAAAAAAATAAAAATAAAGACAGAAACACCTAGAATTGCCAAAACCATCTTAAGGAAAAGAAACAGAAATGGAGGCATCACACTCCCAGACCTTAAACTATATTATAAAGCCATCATCATTAAAACAGCATGGTACTGGAACAAAAATACACACAGAGACCAGTGGAACAGAATTGAAAGCCCAGAAATAAATCCCCACACCTATGGACATCTAATCTTTGATAAGGGGGCCCAAAGCATTAAATGGAAAAAGGAGGCTCTCTTCAATAAATGGTGCTGGGAAAACTGGGTTGTAACATGCAGAAGAATGAAATTGAACCACTGTATCTCACCAGAAACAAAAATCAACTCCAAATGGATCAAAGACCTAGATGTCAGACCAGAAACAATCAAATACTTAGAGGAAAACATTGGTAAAACACTTTCCCACCTACACCTCAAGGACATCTTTGATGAATCAAACCCAATTGCAAGGAAGACTAAAGCAGAAACAAACCAATGGGACTATATCAAATTGAAAAGCTTCTGCACATCCAAAGAAACTATTAAACAAACAAAGAGACCCCTCACAGAATGGGAGAAGATCTTCACATGCCATACATCAGACAAGAAACTAATCACCAAAATATATAAAGAGCTCAGCAAACTTAGCACCAAAAAAACAAATGACCCCATCCAAAAATGGGCAGAGGATATGAACAAGACATTCACCTCAGAGGAGATCCAAAAGACTAACAAACATATGAAAAACTGCTCTAGGTCACTGATTGTCAGAGAAATGCAAATTAAGACAACACTAAGATACCACCTCACTCCTGTAAGAACAGCATACATCAAAAAGGACAGCAGCAACAAATGCTGGAGAGCTGTGGGGACAGAGGAACCCTTTTGCATTGCTGGTGGGAATGTAAATTGGGTCAGCCTCTGTGGAGAGCAGTCTGGAAAACTCTCACAAGGCTAGACATGGACCTTCCAGATGATCCAGTAATTCCTCTCCTGGGGTTATAGCCCAAGGACTCCATAACACCCAACCAAAAAGAGGTGTGTACTCCTATGTTCATAGCAGCACAATTCATAATAGCTAAAACCTGGAAGCAACCCAGGTGCCCAACAACAGATGAGTGGCTGAGAAAGCTGTGGTATATACACACAATGGAATACTATGCAGATATCAAGAACAATGAACCTACCTTCTCTGACCCATCTTGGACAGAGCTAGAAGGAATTATGTTAAGTGAGCTAAGTCAGAAAGATAAAGATGAGTATGGGATGATCCCACTCATCAACAGAAGTTGAGTAAGAAGATCTGAAAGGGAAACTAAAAGCAGGACCTGACCAAATTGTAAGTAGGGCACCAAAGTAAAAACCCTGTGGTGAGGGGTAGACATGCAGCTTCCTGGGACAGTGGGGGGTGGGAGTGGGTGGGAGGGATGGGTCACAGTCTTTTGGTGGTGGGAATGGTATTTATGTACACTCCTAGTAAAATGTAGTCATATAAATCACTAGTTAATTAATATGAGAGGGGGAAAATTAACTGTATGTCTCAAAGTTTTTAAAACACAGACTGAGTCTTTTTAATATATAGGCTGTGTATTTGATATGCGGACTCTCTCAAAAGCCTAGACCAAGTAGATCAGAAGCAACCAGTAGCACAGCTATATACAAGATACTGGGTACTGTACAGCAAACCCTAACAAAAGGACTTTTCAAAGTTAACCCAATTACCAAATAATGTGATGATAACATTAACTATCGATTGTCTTTTTGAACCCTAAGACAGCAGGAACCTCACATCTCCACTATAGAGCCTCTACTCCCCCCAGTCCTGGAACCCTTGGATAGGGCCCACTTTCCCGTATGCCTCTCCCAATCCATATCAAATAATATTGCATCTGCCGATTACAACCTAACCAACACAACGATTGCCACCTCAACATACTTCACTTCAGACTGTGTCCAGAGACTTCACATGTGGAATGACAACCCTTCAGCTTCATTACTCGGGTGAGACCTTTCCTTTCATAGTATTCTCTAATTTCATCTCAGGTGGTTCACTTTCTAACAAAATCCCAAAGCCTAGATATACACCAGTTTCTGTGAGAGAGAGCATATGTTCACACGTATCCGTAAACTACTACAAAATATATACCTGAAAGCAGAAGTACACTAGAGTTTGCAGTGAGTATCCCCCTAACACTTCCTCTCCTCTATTCCAAGCTTTGGGTCCATGATTGCTCAACAATTTGTTTGGCTTCGTATGTTAACTCTCTTTTCAGCCACCAGGTTCCAGATGTCATCAGGATGCCGGCCAGGCTTCCCTGGACTGAAGACCCCACCAATGTTTCCTGGAGCTCCGCTTCCCCAGAGACCCACCCTACTAGGGAAAGAGAGAGGCAGACTGGGAGTATGGACCGACCAGTCAACGCGCATGTTCAGCGAGGAAGCAATTACAGAAGCCAGACCTTCCACCTTCTACAACCCACAATGACCCTGGGCCCATGCTCCCAGAGGGCTAGAGAATGGGAAAGCTATCAGGGGAGGGGGTGGATATGGAGATTGGGTGGTGGGACTTGTGTGGAGTTGTACCCCTCCTACCCTATGGTTTTGTTAATTAATCCTTTCTTAAATAAAAGAAAAATAAATAAATAAATAAAGACTGGCAGTGGCACATTGGCATAACACTGGAAGACTCAGTCAAGTCCTAGAAACAGAAAGGCATCCCCTAACTTTAAAGCCGGAGGACGTGCAGCACAAAGGACAAGTCCCCTAAAAAGTCTTCAAATATTATTGAGAGAGTGATATCAGCTCCGGCTTATGATGGTGATGGGAGTTGAACCAGGAATTTCAGAGCCTCAAGCATGAAAATATTTTGTATAACCATGATGCTATCTCTTCTTCCTCTTTTGAAAATTACTTTGAGTAAAGATTTAAAAAGAAAGAAAGAAAGAAAGAGAAAGAAAGAAAGAAAGAAAGGGAAAACTTTAAAAAAGGGGGTATGGGTGGGGAGGTGGTGCACCTGGTCAAGCATAGATGTTACAATGCTCAAGAACCTGGGTTTGAGCCCCTGGTCCCCACCTGCAGGAGGAAAGCATTGCAAGTGGTGAAACAGTGCTGCAGGTGTCTCTCTGTTTTTCTTACTCTCTCTCTCTTCCTTTTCTCTCAATTTCTGACTGTTTATCCAATAAATGAATAAAAATAAAAATAACCAAAAAAATTAAAATGACTTAGGGGAGGACCAAGCATTGACTCAGCTGGTTGAGTGAATACATTATCATATTCAAGAACCCATGTTCAAGCTCCCAGTTCTTACCCAGAGGGGGAAACCTTCACGAGTAGTGAAGCAGGTCTGCAGGTGTCTCTCATCTCAAGTTCCACACCCCCCTTCTTGCACCCTCTCCTCTCTCAGTTTCTCTCTATCCTATCAAATAAAAGAAAAAAACAGGGGGCCAGGTGGTAGCCTAGTGGATTAAGTGCACATAGCACAAAGCGCAAGGACCAGCATAGGGATCCTGGTTTGAGTCCCTGGTTCCCCATCTGCAGGGGAGTCACTTCACAAGCGGTGAAGCAGGTCTGCAGGTGTCTATCCTTCTCCCCTCCCCCGTCTTCCCCTCCTCTCTCCATTTCTCTCGGTCCTATCCAACAATGACAAGAACAACAATAATAACCACAACAACAATAGACAACAAGAGCAACAAAAGAAGAAAAGTGGCCTCCAGGAGCAGTGGATTTGTGGTGCAGGCACCGAGCCCCAGTAATAACCCTGGAGGTGCAAATAAAAGGGGGAATCACCACTGGGAGGTGTGGATTAATTCACTAATAGTGCAGGCAATGAGCCCCCAACAAAAACTTTAATGGCAAAAAGAAAGAAAAAAAAACTACTTAGGAAAGGTAATTATATGATTTGATTTCTTACAAGATGTCTTTGTCACTGAAAAATGTTTTCTGTTTTTCCAAAAAAAAGCTCTCATATTGTGGGGCTCAGTTATGGCATGCTCAGTTAAGCATACACATTATGATGCTCAAGGACCCAGGTTCGATCCTCTATTTTCTACCTGCAGGGTGGACATTTTATAAGTAGTGAATCAGGTTTGCAGGTGTCTATCTTTCTCTCTCCCTCTCTATCTCCCTCTCCCCTCTCAACTTTTTTCTGTCCTCTCTAATAAAATAGAAAGAAAAATTTGACTGCCGGAAGTGGCGGATTTGTAGTGCCATCACCAAGACCCAGCCATAACTTTGGTGGCAGTTAAAGAAAATAAATAAAATGCTTTCATATTGCAATTTAAACCTATTTTATCTGAACTAAAGACAGAGAATAGCTTTGCTAGTGGTGAAGCAGGGCTGCAGGTGTGTCTCTGTCTCTCTCCCTATCACCCTTCCCTCTATATTTCTGGCTGTCTCTATCCAATAAATAAGTAAAGATAACTAAAAAAAAAAAAAGAAAAGAAAAGAAAAGAAAGAAATGGGGACATTCTAAAAAAAACAGAGAAATAGACATTTCAAATATATACAGATTTTTTTTTATTAAGGATATCAGTTGTTAGATTAAGAAAATCTCTAGGGGAACAGCAAAGTAACTCATGTGGATAATGTCTCTGCTTTGCTACAAACAAAACTCACTTTCAAACTTGGCCCCCACTGAATTGGAGGAAGATTTGGTGCTGTGTTATCTTTTCCTCTCTTTCTTTTCTTTTCATTTCATTTTATTTATTTATTGCTGTGGGCCTTCATCTCTCCAGATCGACTTTTCAGATAGAAATAGTGACAAAGACAGAAGACAGAAAAAAGAAATGGAAGCACAGGAATTTCCTTGAGTGCAGTGAGGACTAGGCTTAAACCTGGATGGTACACATGGCAAAACAAGCACACTGTCCAAGTAAGCTTTCTGGCTCTCTCTTTTTTCTATCTGAAAAAGTCAGCCAGAGGGGCCGGGCGGTGGTGTAGCCTGTTGAGTGCACATAGTACTAAGCTCAAGGACCTGCACAAGGATCCGAGTTTGAGCCCCCTCTCCTCACATGCAGGGGGATCACGAGTGGTGAAGCAGGTCTGCAAGTGTTTCTCTTTCTATCTCCGCCTCCTTTCTCAGTGTTTCTCTGTCTTATCTAATGAAAAGGAAAGGAGGAAGAGGTGGAGGAGGAGGAGGCTGCCAGAAGCAGTGGATTCATATTGCCAACATGGAGCCTCAGCAACTGAAGGCAAAAATAGAAAAAGAAAAAAAAAGTCAGCCTGAAGAGGTAAGGTCCTGCAATAGGATAGGGTGCCTGCAATGCCACGTGTGTGACCCAGGTCTAAGCCTAGGTGATACCTGAGATGTGCTATGTATAAGGGGTAGTGTTGAAATAGTACATTGAAAGACCCCGGCCAAACACACACTTGCATGTGCACACACACACACACACACACACAAGATAATAATTGTAAATAAAGTGAATTTTACACTTTATAAGGCTGACTTGCTTATGCAGATTTTATTGCAGTAAAAATGCTATAAGTCACATTTAACTTTAAAAATAAAATAAGTTCTATAAATTTGATATGTGGTGTGTGATTTAAAAAAATAGTCATGGGGAGTAAAAAAAAAAAAAAAAAAAAAGCAAACAAAAAGACAGGAGGAGTTACAAAATTCACCGTGACCGGTTAGCCAAAAGGTTTACAAACAGTTATTTTGAACGTAAATCGTTGGGACAAACTAGAATTAACACAGAAAATGGTAGGGCCAAGTGATGCTGCATCTTGTAGAGCACACACACTGCAGTGCACAAGGATGCAGGTTCAAACCCCTGGTCCCCACACACAGCAGGGAAGCTTCGCGTGTGGTGAAGACAGTGCTGCCGATGTCTCACTTTCTCCCTATCTCCCCCTGCCTCCTCAATTTCTCTGTCTCTATTAAAACAACAACAACATCCTTTTTGAACCTATATTCTCCCCACACACACAGACCCCAGAGTCTTTTACTTTGGTGCAGTATGCCAATTCCAGTTCAGGTTCTACTTGTGTTTTCTCTTTTAACCAAAGGACCTAGTGGGGGTTGTATTGTTATATGGAAAACTGGCAAATGTTATGCATGTAGAAACTATTATATTTACTGTCAAATATAAAACATTAATTACCCAATAAAGAAATTAAAAAAACCAACAACACAGAAAGTGGAATGGAAAGATTTCCAATAAAACCAGGTCATAGTTCTCTAATAAAAGGAAAGCTAGTCTAAAAGGTTTTGTCTTTTTATTTTTTTGTTTGATTCAGGTTGGACTAGATTAAATATGACTAAGTGAAAAATATCTTCAAGAAAATTAATATTTATCATGTCTTCTTTCATATGAATACTTATGTATGGCATGAAAAAATGTCAAGAAACAGATGGTGCGTGAGCCAAAAAAAATGGAGCCAAAAAAAAAAAAAAAAAAAAAACCTCCTACCTTTCTTTAAAATAAAGAGCTTAGTGTCCAGTAGAGCACGCAATTGACCACACTGGAGTACATGGGTTCAAGCCCCTGGCTACTAGGCCACCAGGCTACCAGGCTCCTGCCTGGGAGCAGTGCTGTGATGTTTCTCCTGCTTTCTGTGTATCTCTATCACCCTCTATCTTAAAAAAAAAAAAAAAAAAAACTATCTGCTGGAAATAGAGGAATCTTGCAGTCACAGAGTTTTAACCTTTGTGACATAAAAGTTTGTTGTTTGTTTGTTTAAGGAAGCTAATTTTCAAATGATAAGTTTGGAACTGAAATGTAAAACAGCTCGGCTTGGCACTGGAATGTTTTCTCCTTCCAAATTCATCTCTCTCTTTTTTTTTCTCTCTCTCTCTCTTTCTGCAAGTTAAGGCTGGGTAGAATATTCATCAATTCCTGGATGTGATCCAAATTAGATAATTAGATTTGGATTTGCACTTCTGGGAAACTATGATCATAGGAGTATTTGGCTTATATCCAGGTCTCAGAACTTAGTGTGTCTCATCACAACATGATAACAAAATACTGGCAAATATAAAAAAGTATCACTGGGTCTGGGTGCTGGTGTACATGACTGAGTGCACATGTTGCAATGCACATGTGGTTTGAGTCCCCAGGCCCACCTGAGGGGGAAAGCTTTGTGAGTGGTGAAGCAGGGCTGCAGGTGTCTCTCTGTCTCTCTCCCTTCTCTACCACCCCCTTCCTTCTTGATTTCTGGCTGTCTCTATCCAGTAAATAAAGATGGTTTAAAAAAATTTAAAAAGAAGTATTACTTATTCTAGTCATAGTAGACATTTTAGAATAAGTTACTCCCTTTTAAAGAAAATTTTATTTTATTTTATTTACTAGATAGAGACAAAGGTAATTTAAGAGGGGAAGGGGAGACAGAGAGGGAAAGAGACAGAGAAACACCTGCAGCCCTGCTTCACCACTCGTGAAGCTTTTCCCCTGCAAGTGGGGACCAAGGGCTTGAACCTGGGTCCTTGTAATGTGTGTGCTTAACCAGGTGTGCCACTGCCTGGCCCCAAGAAAATTTTCTTATGGACAAAGATTATACAAGTAGAAGATATTAGTGAAATAATTTTAAATGTAATTTTTAAAGATGTATTAGAGGGGGACAGAGAAAGAACTAGAGATCATTCTAGCATTTACAGTGTCAAGGACTGAACTTGGAATCCACTGCCTCAGAGCTCAACGCCTCAGCCACTCACCATCTTCATGGGGCAGCAGCTACAAATGTAATTTATACCCAGCTACTCCTCATACTTTGAGTGTTTAGAAGGCAGAGTGAAAGACCACCTAAGATTTCTTCCGGCTCTGAGAAGGGTCTAATTGCTGTGTGGCTGTAGAGCCTCTTTTACATGTTCTGTTGTGTTCAGGAACTGAGGTTAAGAAGCTAGGTAGAGGGAGTTGGGCTGTAACGCAGTGGGTTAAGTACAAGTGGCATGAAGCGCAAGGACCAGGCATAAGGATCCTGGTTCAAGCCCCTGGCTCCCCACCTGCAGGGGAGTCGCTTCACAGGTGATGAAGCAGGTCTGCAGGTGTCTATCTTTCTCTCCCCCTCTCTGTCTTCCCTTCCTCTGTCCATTTCTCTCTGTCCTATCCAACAATGACGACATCAATAACAACAGCAATAACAACTACAACAACAAAACAACAAGAGCAACAAAAGGGAATACATAAATAAATAAAAAAATAAAAATATTTTTTAAGAAGAAGCTAGGTAGATTGGTCACGTTAACAGAGAATGCCTGGACTGTATTTAGATTCCAGTTTCTCAGTCTAACTCCACTAGTTTTTCTCATTATCTCCCAGTTGTGTCACATTAGTTCAGTTTCTTTAGGACTCCTTGGATTCAACTTGTGTAATCAAAAAAAAAAAAAAAAGTTTTGTTTTTATTCTTACAAGCATTTTCTCTTCACAGGCAAAAAAAAAAAAAAAAAAAAGGAGGTTCTTTATATACCTTTAGAGACTTTATACTAGATAAAAAGAACAAATGTAACAACAATGTTAACTTTAACGAGAATAAATAAGTGATTATTTGGACTGCTGGGTAAGAATAGACATGAGGATTTCTCTGAAGTGATTTATTTTGGGCTTTTATTTAAAGCAGCCTTTATTTTTAGATTGATTAACTGCCAGATTAGAAGCTCAGCAGATTTCTAAATGGGTGATTTTAACTTTCCAGATTTGGTGATGTTTTTGCATTTCCACAACCCTCTTTTAAAATGAAATGGAGACCCCTTCACAACAGTGGGACCAAGGCAGATCAACCAGAAGTGCACCATGACCTCAAGTTGTCTCCAAACTAACTCATCCTTCTCCTTAACTCATCCTTCCCCTTCCCCTTCCCCTTCCCCTTCCCCTTCCCCTTCCCCTTCCCCTTCCCCTTCCCCTTCCCCTTCTCCTTCTCCTTCTCCTTCTCCTTCTCCCATTTCCTGCTTCACCTCTTTCAATCACACCTTTCAGATGTTTTCCATTCTCCATCTCACTCTGGCCCTCTTTCTTCCCATTCCATGCCATATCGCCACAGAGACCAAACCATCCCTATGTACTCCACTTTTGCAAACCATCTCTACATACCCCATCATTTCTCCTCTTTTTCCTTATTAATGCTTTTGCTCATTTTGATTTTTTAAAGGGATGCTTAGAAGGTGACCTATATAATCAAAGTCTCACCAGAACCCAATCAGGCAGGTACCCACTTCTCAGACTCTCTAGGCTTCAGAGATGTGTGTATGTGATGCATGTGTGTAGTTGATAGAAGAGAGGGAAAGTAGGAGTAGAATTAAAAATACTGCTAGTTTTTCTGAACACAATCAATAATTGACAATTTTGTGTGGTACTGACCCTCTGCAGATGGTTTGATTTCACTGCTTTCTTTTTCTTTATTTTTAAATTTCTAATAGAGAAGTCAAAAGACCTATAAGAAAAAGAGAGACTCAAAAGCCTAGACCAAGTAGATCAGAAGCAACCAATAGCACAGCTATATACAAGATACTGGGTACTGTACAGCAAACCCTAACAAAAGGACTTTTCAAAGTTAACCCAATTATCAAATAATGTGATGATAACATTAACTCTCGATTGTCTTTTTGAACCCTAAGACAGCAGGAACCTCACATCTCCACTATAGAGCCTCTACTTCCCCCAGTCCTGGAACCCTTGGATAGGGCCCACTTTCCCGTATGCCTCTCCCAATCCATATCAAATAATATTGCATCTGCCGATCACAACCTAACCAACACAATGATTACCACCTCAACATACTTCACTTCAGACTGTGTCCAGAGACTTCACGTGTGGAATGACAACCCTTCAGCTTCATTACTCGGGTGAGACCTTTCCTTTTATAGTATACTCTAATTCCATCTCAGGTGGTTCACTTTCTAACAAAGTCCCAAAACCTAGATATACACCAGTTTCTGTGAGAGAGAGCATATGTTCACACGTATCCATAAACTACTACAAAATATATACCTGAAAGCAGAAGTACACTAGAGTTTGCAGTGAGTATCCCCCTAACACTTCCTCTCCACTATTCCAAGCTTTGGGTCCATGATTGCTCAACAATTTGTTTGGCTTTGTATGTTAACTCTCTTTTCAGTCACCGGGTTCTAGATGTCATCAGGATGCTGGCCAGGCTTCCCTGGACTGAAGACCCCACCAATGTGTCCTGGAGCTCTGCTTCCCCATAGACCCACCCTACTAGGGAAAGAGAGAGGCAGACTGGGAGTATGGACCGACCAGTCAACGCCCATGTTCAGAGGGGAAGCAATTACAGAAGCCAGACCTTCCAACTTCTACAACCCACAATGGGAAGACAGAAGGGGGAGAGAAAGACAGACACCTGCAGACCTGCTTCACCGCTTGTGAAGCCACTCTTCCCAATGTACCCTGGAACCCTACCTCTCCCGAGCCCTGCCCCAGTAGGGAAAGATACGGACAGGCTGGGAGTATGGATCAACCTGCCAACACCCATGTTCAGGGAAGAAGCAATTACAGAAGCCAGACCTCTCCCCTTCTTCACCCTATAATTGTTGTATGCTTCACATTGGTTTGGTCTCGCTCCCCACCCCCCCCCCGCCAGGAGAATTGGTTTGTCCCTTGCTAGTTTCCCGCCTTACTTTCTCCCTGCCCCCTATGCTAGGTAGTTCGAGAGTTCTTGGCGCGGTGGCATGAGGAGAGGATGCAGGAGAGATCTGTGTGGTGATTAGTTTGGGTTAGTTTATGAATCATTGTTCATGAATAAAGAAATATAGCTTCCCGGCCCAGCCATGTGTCCCCAAGTCTCTGTCTGCCGCCTCGAAGCTAGCCTGGCCTGATGGAGCCCCAAACATTAACAACATATAATAACCCTGTGTCCATTCTCCAAGAGAGATAAATAATAGGAAAGCTGTGGTCCGGGAGGTGGCGCAGTGGATAAAGCATCAGACTCTCAAGCATGAGGTTCTGAGTTCAATCCCTGGCAGCACATGTACCAGAGTGATGTCTGGTTCTTTTTCTTTCCTCCTTTATTATGTTTATTAATGTTTCTCATTAATAAATAAAATATTTTTTAAAAGAATAGGAAAGCTTCCAGTGGAGGAGATGGAATATGGAACTCTAGTGATGGGAAATGTGTGGAAGTTCACCCCTTTTATTCTATAGTTTCTTGATATTTTTTATTTTATAAACAGATTAAATTTTTTAAATGACAGTTATACAAGCTTTTGTGCTAAATATGAATATACATGGACCCTGGCTCAGATTGACATGGTAAACAGTGAAATATATATACTTTTTTCAATGTGGGAGCCACTCTGCCCCAACCCAGGTTTCAAATTCTGCTCTCTAGTTTGACACCATCCTCTAAAACAGTACTTCTTTTTTTTTTAAATATTTATTTATTTATTCCCTTTTGTTGCCCTTGTTGTTTTATTGTTGTTGTCGTTGTTGGATAGGACAGAGAGAAATGGAGAGAGGAGGAGATACTATGATACTATGATACTAAAGACAGAGAGGAGGAGAGAAAGACAGACACCTGCAGACCTGCTTCACCGCCTGTGAAGCGACTCCCCTGCAGGTGTGGAGCCGGTGTTCAAACTGGGATCCTTATGCCTGTCCTTGTGCTTTGCGCCACCTGCGCTTAACCCGCTGCGCTACAGCCCGACTCCCTAAGACAGTATTTCTAAGGACCAGGCGATGGTGCACCTGATTAAGCACACACACTACAGTGTGCATGTATCAGGGTTCAAGACCCTGGTCCACAACTGCAGGGGGAAAGCTTCAAAAGTAGTGAAGTAGAGCTTCAGGTGTCTCTCCCTCTCTACCTTCCCCTCCCCTCTCAAGTTCTCTCTCTATATCCAATAATAATTAAATTAAATTTAAAAAAAACATTTCTAGTCTAACTCTATGTTAGGTAACAAGCTCAAGCAAAGATGGCTAAAGTCCTGGGATCCTGGGAACATACCTAAAATAGATATCCTACTTCTTCCACCCTAGAGTCCCTATTCTCATTTGCTCTATTCCTACTCTTTGGTTCCTGTTATACATTTTGTCCTGCTTTACATCTTACCACCTGTCAGCCACCAGGTTGCAGGTGATACTATGATTTTATCCTAACCTTCCTGAGCAGACGACCTCACTAATGTGTCCCAGAACCTCACCATTCCAGAGTCCTACCCCATTAGGGAAAGATAGAAACAGGCTAGGGGTATGGATCAACCTGCCAACATGTCCAACAAAGAAGCAATTACAGAAACCAGAACTCTGTCCTTCTGCACCCCATAAAGAATTTTGGGGAAAATGCTGTGAAAGATGACCAGAGGACTCTAAAGCCCAATTCCACCAGGACTTGAAACAACTGTCACCAGGGATTTTTACTTTTATACCATCACTAAAAGGGAAGAGGATCTGGAAAGCACCAGAGGAAGTCAGGTGCTGTTCCTCTAATCTGAGAAGGAAGAGGGAAAAGGAAGGACACTTGGAAGTAGCAGTAGGTATAGGTGTGACTTAGAAAGGAAGTGAAGGCACGGCTGTAGAAGTGAATAAAAACGGGCAAATACATGTATACATTTCTATTCAACCCATATCTATGATCTTGGGAGAACTATGGATAGCAGTTTAGAATTCTGGTAGTGAGGATGGTGTTGAACATTATCCCTATTATATTATAATATTGCAAATCACTATTAAATCATTACTACACATTTTTAAATATTTTTTTTAGTTTTTAAAATATTTATTTATTTTATTTATTCCCTTTTGTTGCCCTTGTGTTATTGTTGTATTTACTATTGTTGTTCTTCTTGATGTTGTCATTGTTGGATAGGACAGAGAGAAATGGAGAGAGGAGGGGAGACTACCCAAAATATTTTTTAAAAAGAGATATGTGCCAGGAGGATCCAGTATTGAGCTGAGGACAGAGACTGTGTAGTAGACCATAGTTCAGAGAGGGAAGCAGAGAGAAGCTGAGTTTTGGTAGCATTGTTTCAGCCTCAAATCCTGCCTTATCTGAAGCCTCTGTATATTTCAGTTATATGACCCTTAGAAATTTCTCTTCTCTGTTAAATGGGTCTTCTGTAACTGGCACTAGAAGGGGAATTATAATTTTATAATTATATTTATAACTATTTTGTTTGTAACTAATAAATTATAGTACAATTAAAAGTGTAAATGCATTTTCAGTCATTTCTGTTGAAAGATAATTTGCAGACTGTTGAAATAGGCATTGTGAGATGTATATCTAGGACAAAAGGAAGCAATTATGTTCTTTGTAAAATATGACAACAACAACAATAACTACAGCAACAATGAAAACCAACAAGGGCAACAAAAGGGGGAAAAAAGAACCCCATAATGTTCTATTGGCTTCATTCCTGACTTTCTGTTTGAAGTCCTTATTGTTCTGAAGATATCACTGATGCAACAGAAAGGAAAAGAATGCTTACTTATAAGAGCTAATATCAGTTTGGATGTTTTCTGGAGCACAAACACAACTTAAACTGACTCAGCGACTAGGAAATCTATTGACTCACTAGAAAAATTAGAGAGCAAGCTGTAGGGTCAGTAATGAGTCAAAGGCTGGTAATAACTTTGTGCCATTGCTTCCTACTTTTTGCGATTTACTTACCTGTACCTCCTTCTTATATTGACTTTGTAGTTCAGTTGATGTTCCTTATGGGAGCAAAATGGCCACCAGCAGCTCCCAGGACTAAATGCTTTCTCATCTACATCAGAGGGCAGAGTGTAAAACCTGAAGTCCAGGTTCTTTCTGCCATAAAACTAAGTGTTTTGTTTTCTTTCTTTTTTTTTTCTTTTGCTTTACATTATCTGGACTCTTCTGAACTCTTCTGCCTCTGACAATAATTACTGTGGTCAAGGAAGACTTGTACCACACTAGTGGGAAGTAAGTCCATGTCTAAATCAGTAATAGCCAGAGCTGAACTAATGAGAACCCACCATAGAGCTAGGGAACATATTGATCCAGCCCAGCTATATAATGAGGGAAAACTCTCTCTCTCTCTCTCTCTCTCTCTCTTTCCCCTCTCTCTTTCTCTCTCTCTCTCTCTCTCTCTCCCCCCTCCCTCTCTCTCTCTCTCTCTCTCCCCCCTCCCTCTCTCTCTCTCTCTCTCCCCCCTCCCTCTCTCTCTCTCTCTCTCTCACTCCCCCTCCCTCTCTCTCTCTCTCTCGCTCTCTCTCATTCTCTCTCTCTCTCTCTGTACCCCTCTACCATTCAGGTAGCACTAAAGCTGATCAATAGTATAGGATAGCTGATCTGAGTTGTTGCCTGGGTTACCAATCTATAAGGACCTTCACTGGAAATGTACCCAGGTGAGAAAGTTTTTTCAGGGTAATCATATGTCATGACTTCATTCCTTAAACTTTGTTTAAAGTCAGATTCATTCTCCTATAGGAAAACATGGCTAAGGAGAGACACTTAACAATGAAACTTTTGGTCAATATCATACCTCCTCATCATCTGGGGCCCTACTCAAGGAATCCTTGGATTCCCACACAAATGTGATGGGTCCAGACCTCTATAGATACCTCTCTACACTACTACTGGTCACTTCCATCAAGAACATCATCATAAGCCTTCTTTTGGGCCTTCTCAGGACCTTGCCCTCACCATAGAGCAACTATGGTAGGGACTGCCCCAGTTTCTGAAGGGAGGCTGGGGTATCCTGCCCTGCCACTTGAGGAAGACTGGTCCTGAAGTGAGTGCAGCCTACATTGTTCCCAGCTGTGACCATGACCTGAGAGCTCAGACCAATAGGGACTCTGGTTACACAGGCGGCTCTGGTGCTAAATGTGGATATAAATATATTCCCTCCAGGGTTATGGCTGGGGCTTGGTGCCTGCACTACAAATCCACTGCTCCTGGAGGCCATTTTTCCCCCTTTTTGTTTTCCTTGTTGTTTATCATTGTTATTATTATTGTCATTGCTGTTGTTATTGGATAGCACAGAGAGAAATCAAGAGAGGAGGGGAACACAGAGAGGAAGAGAGAAAGATAAACACCTGCAGACCTGCTTCACTGCTTGTGAAGTAACCCCCCTGCAGGTGGGGAGCCGGGGCTCGAACCAGGTTCATTATGCGCGTCCTTGCACTTTGTGCCATGTGCGCTTAACCTGCTGTGCTACCGCCTGACCCCCGAGAGTTGGCTTCTTATAGTCTATGCATCTACCATTGCTGTCTATTTTTACTTTATATGTCCTCAAGATTTTCATATATATATTTGGTTTTCAATGGGGCATCACCACTCCAGGATGACATTTTAATATAGAGACAGAGACAAAGAGAGATTACAGCATTAAAACTTCTCCCCAGCAACTTTTGGGCAGGGACTTGAATCTGGGATATGTACATGGTAAAACAAGTGTGCTCCCAGCTAAGCTACCTGATGGACTTTGACTCTAATATTTTCCAGCATGTTCTTTCCAATTGTAATAGACATATTAGGGTTTTGGCCTTATTTTATTTTTTAATTAATTTTGGATAGAGACAGAAAGAGAAATTGAGAGAGAAGGAGGAGATAAAGGGGGAATGGGTAAGACAGAGAGAGAGATAGAAAGAGAAAGAGAGAGAGAGAGAACTACAGCACTGTTTCATCAGTTGTGAAGCTTCCCCCTGCAGGTGGGGTCCAGAAGCTTGAACCTGGGCCCTTGTGCAGCGTAATGTGTGTGCTCTACCAGGTGTGCCACTGCCTGTTGGCCTTATTTTAACACATAAAATTTCTATCCCAGTAATGGGAATAGATAACATAATGGTTATGCAAAGAAACTTTCATACATAGGCTCCAAAGTCTCAGATTCAATACTCTGTACACCCCTATAAGTCAGAGCTGAGTAGTGCTCTGGTAAAAACATAGTAAATAAATAAATAAAATTTCTGTCCGAAATATACTGATATTTTGTGGCCGTTTTTTTCAGCACTGTCATTTAGATCACATTCAAATGAATACATAGATATATGCCCATTGAATGTCAAAGGGCTTTTGAAATCACAACAGTGAACATTAAAGGCAAAATAGCTACTCACTCCTGCACAGTACTTGGAGCATAAAGCATCCTGAGTCACCTCTCTTTAGCCCAGTTCTGTTCTCCAACAGCCTCACCACAAATGTCACCACTAGTTTTTCTATTTTTTTTTCTTTTTTATTATTTATTTATAAAAAGGAAACACTGCCAAATCCATAGGATAAAAGGGGTACAACTTGGAAGTCGGGCGGTAGCACAGCGGGTTAAGTGCACGTGGCGCAAAGCGCAAGGACTGGCATAAGGATCCCGGTTCGAGCCCCCTGGCTCCCCACCTGCAGGGGAGTCACTTCACAGGCGGTGAAGCAGGTCTGCAGGTGTCTGTCTTTCTCTCCCCCTCTCTGTCTTCCCCTCCTCTCTCCATTTCTCTCTGTCCTGTCCAACAACAATGACATCAACAATAACTGCAACAATAAAAAAGGACAACAAAAAAGGAAATAAATAAATAATAATAATAATTTTTAAAAAAAGGGTACAACTCCACACAATTCCCACCACCAGAACTCCGTATCCCATCCCCTCCCTTGATAGCTTTCCTATTCTTTTTTTTTTTCAATTTCTTTATTGGGAAATTAATGTTTTATATTTGACAGTAAATACAATAGTTGATAGCTTTCCTATTCTTTAACTCTCTGGGAGTATAGACCCAAGATCATTGTGGGTTGCAGAAGGTAGAAGGCTGGCTTCTGTAATTGCTTCCCCACTGAACATGGGCATTGACAAGTCGATCCATATTCCTAGCCTGTCTCTCTCTTTCTCTAGTGGGGTGGGGTCCTGGGGAAGCAGAGCTCCAGGACACATTGGTGGAGTTGTCTGTCCAGGGAAGTCTGGTCGGCATCATGCTGGCATCTGGAACCTGGTTGCTCTAAAGAGAGTTAACATACAAAGCCAAACAAATTGCTAAACAATTATGGATCTAAAGGCTGGAATAGTGCAGATGAAGAGTTGGGGGTGGTGGTGCTGGTCCTCCATTTTGTAGATAGCTAGTAGGCATATTTTATTTATATTCCAAAGGGTCTATGGCTATACTAGTTTTTTTGTTTGTTTGTTTTTTGCCTGAGCCTGAAATCTGATATGCAGATGGATCCAAGTTATTATCTGGGGAGATGATGTCATGGCTGGCAGAAGGACCAGAAAGCTGGATCAGGGAAAAGAGTAGCTCCCAAATATGGGAAAGGTGTATAAATATTGTTGATTATAAACCCCATAGATTTGATCTGATCTAGGGCCCATATTCAGCACAGGAGCCTATGTGACCTCTGCATCCCTGTAGATCTGAGCTCACATTCTGTGATCATCAGTAGGAACATTCCAAGCTGCCCTAATAACAGGTCCCATCTTCCTCAGATGGAACAAAGAATATGTTGTTGGCACAGCTATATACAAGATGTTGGGTATTATACAGCAAATCCTAACAAAGGGACTTTTCAAAGTTAACCCAATTACCAAATAATGTGATGATAACAATAATTACTATCCATTGTCTTCTTGAACCCTAAGACAGAAGGAACCTCACATTTCCACTATAGAGCCTATATAGGTATATATTTTACCCTAACTTATGTATACATGTGAACATATGCTCTATCTCATGAGACCTGGTCTATATCTAGATTTTGGGACTTTGTTAGAAAATGAACCACCTGGAATGGAATTAGAGAATACTATGAAAGGAAAGGTCTCACCTGAGTAATGAGGCTGAAGGGTTGACATTCCACGCCTGATGTCTCTAGACACAGTCTGAAGTGAAGCATGCTGAGGTGGTACTTGTTGCATTGATTAGGTTGGGATTGACTGATGCAATATCATTTGGTATGAATTGAGAGAAGCATGCAGGGAAGTGAGCCCCATCCTAGAGGTACCAGGACTGGGGGAAATATAGGCTCTTTAGAGGAAGTGGGATGTTCCTGGTGTCTTAGGGTTTAAGAAGGCAATAGATAGTTATTGCTATAATCACATTATTTGGCAATCGGGTTAACTTTGAGATATCCCTTTATGATCCCTATTATGATTTGCTGTATCATACACAACATCACCATAACTTATGTCCTCTGACATTATTTGTATATAGCTGTGCTACTGGTTGCTTCTGTTCTCCATGGTTTAAGCTTTTAGGAGAGTCAACCTATCAAAGACTCAGCCTATGATCTGTGCATTAAAAATTTTGAGACATTCAATCAATTTTTCCCCTCTCATATTAGTTAAACAGTGACTTATATGACTACAAATTAATAGGAGTGTACATAAACACCATTCCCACCACCAAAAGCCTGTGTCCCATCCCACCCCTCCCCCATGAAGCTCAACATCCACCCTCACCCTCAACCCAGGGTTTTATCTTGGTGCCCTACTCTAATAGTTTGTCTATTTTCTCTCTCAGAGCCAGCTATTAAGAATGATGAAGTCACCTTCTTGCTCTCAACTTGAATGGAGCTTAAAGGAATCATGTTAAGCGAGGTAATCCAGAAAGAAGAGAATGAATATGGATTGACTTCACTCATAGGCAGAATTTAAGAAACAAGAACAGAAGTGGGCAACGCAATGTAAAACTTGGAGTGGTCTGGTGTATTGTACCAAAGCAAAGGACTCTAGGGAAGGAGGATAGGATAGAGAATGTAGAGGGGGCTTTGGAGTTCTGGCACATGATGGTGGAAGGGGACTTGTACTGGGGGTAAGAGTATTTTGCAGACATTTCTCATGGTGAAATGAGAAATTCTATCTATGTGTTTCAACTTAACAGTAAACCATTAACCTCCTCAATTAAAAAGGAAAATCTGAGTCATAGGTTCCTACTGACCCACAGAGAAGCACAGTCAGACAATGCAATAAGCATTCAACAAATCTTTGGTGGCTGCAAGTGTTAGCATATCACAGATTGCCACCAAGATGCCTGGCCATTAGAAGACTGGCAGGGTTTTTGCTATGCCATGTGAGGTGCATATGCTTGGAGCTTGAATTAGCTCGGGTAGAACCGTTCTGTCCAGCAGAGCTTTCTGCAGTGATGCAGAGGTTCTAAATCATCATTATCCAAGAGCCACTACTCACATGTGGCAATTGAGCATTTGAAATATGGCTAGCATATGGAATTCATTAAATTTAATTTGGTTATAACTGCTTGCATTTAAATTTAAATCAAGGGGGTTGTACTGTTATGTGGAAAACTGAGAAATGGTAAGCATGTATTTACTGTCAAATGTAAAACATTAATCCCACCAATAAAGGAAAAAAATGTAAATCAACATGTGTCTCAAAGCTATCATAATGGGCACAAAAGGACAGAAAATGCAGTTGAGTGAGTCGGGCGGTAGCGCAGCGGGTTAAGCGCAGGTGGTGTAAAGCGCAAGGACCAGCGTAAGGATCCCGGTTCGAGCCCCCAGCTCCCCACCTGCAGGGGAGTCACTTCACAGGCGATGAAGCAGGTCTGCAGGTGTCTAACTTTCTCTCCCCCCTCTCTGTTTTCCCCTCCTGTCTCCATTTCTCTCTGTCCTATCCAACAACAACAACATTAATCATAACTATAACAATAAAACAACAAGGGCAACAAAAGGGAATAAATAATAAATAAATGTTAAAAAAAAAAAGAAAATGCAGTGGAAACCCCCTTACTCCTTGCCAAACTCAGCTTGAGATGTAATAGCTCATGGATGCACAAGATCATTAGCCTATCTGGTAAACACACATGGGTCAGCTGCATGCCAGTTACTGTATAAGGTTTTCCTTTAGTTGGACTAAAAGCCAAACTTGACCAGAAGGACCAGGTAGAATTAAGAAACAGTAAGGTCATGGGCCAAGGTTTGTATTTGTGTGCCAGGCTAGCATGGGGGTGCCTCTTCCCAGGCACGTACTCTCTGGGTTGGAGAGAACTCAACCAGACACAGCCAGCCTGGGCTGCTACTCACTCAGCGATGCCAGGGAGATGACTCAGGAACCAAACACTTGGTGGCAAGGCAATGCAATATCTTTATTGATCAGAGAGCCAAGGCTTTTAAAGAGCAGACCCAGAAGTGGCAAGTCAGAAATGGAAATGGCTAGGAAAGGGGCAGAGAAAGGCAAAAGGGACTGGAAAGGTAGGAACTTCCTTAGCAACTGTTGTGAGGGTTTTAACTGGTAAGATTAATAATACCCTGCAGGCAGGGAGGGTCTTGAGGGTAGAAAGAAGATAGATCAAAAGAATGGAATGGGTGGGGATCTTTTCGGCAAAACAATGATTATGTAGATAGGCCATAGTATCAGGAATGAAGGGTGGAGCAGGGGAAGCTGGTTTAATGTTTTAAGGAATGCCAGGCTCCTGGAGGCAGAAAAATGCAGGGTGTTTTGTGAGGCTCCCCACAATTTCCCAACATTTATGGTGAACTTAGAGAGCAGACTTTCACTGCGTGAATTCTTCATGCTGGGCTTAGCCAGAGGGAAGAGGGTGTGATTTAGAAATGCAAGTGACAGTTTATATTTAGCCCTTTCAGACTGATTCACATATAAGCAAGAAATAAAACTTGTGTTTTAAGACAAAAGTTATGTCTAAGGAAAAAATCTTCAATTCCTTGATTATTTGAGGAGAAAGGAGATAAAGGAATACATTTCATGAAGGTGTTAGTGTTCAGGCTGCAAAAATCAAACCTTTCATTTCAGAAGTGTTTCTAAATTTGGCAGCCCAGGTCCCCCATCACTAATAATAGAAATGTGCTGTGTGTACATGCCGTGCTACGTGTGGCTTAAAGGGAGGTCATGGAGAGGTGGTAGGTGCCCATGGCATCTATCTCAGCACTCTCATTCAACATTTCTCCATCCCCCTGCCCTTTGCATCTAGGGCTATTGTTGTGGTTCAATGCCTGCACTACAAATCCACTGCTCCTGGTGGCCTTTTTTTTTTTTCTTTTTGTTCATTTTACTGGATAGGACAGAGATAAATTGAGAAAGAGGGGACATAGAGAGGGAGAGAGGAAAAGAGATATCACAGACCTGTGTTGCCTCTTGCAAAGCTTCCCCCCTGCAAGTAGAGAGTGAGGGCTCGAACCTGGATCCTTGCACAGGTCATTGTGCTTAGTACTATGGGCACTTAACTAGGTGGCCATCATCTTCCCCCTGTCATTCAATTTTTGACAGCAGAAAAGTTGATGGAGGTTTAGACCATAGGCACCAGGGTGCACAAGCAGAATGTTCCCTCAAAGCTCTAACAGCAGCACTTTTGACTCTGCTTTGAGAAAATAGGTCAGGATACAGTCAATACCTTCTTGACCTGCTCCCTGGGTGTTCCAGAGACCACCTTCTGACATCACTAACAAGAGTTTTACCTCTCTGGGCCAGGTGGTGGCACACCTGGTTGACCACACATGCTACAATGCTCAAGGACTCAGGTTCAAGCCCCCAGTCCCCACCTGCAGGGGGAAAGCTTTGCAAGTGGTGAAGCAGTGCAGCAGGTGTCTCTCTGTTTCTCTCCCTCTCTATCACCCCTTCCCTTCATGATTTCTGACTGTCTCTATCCAATAAATTAATAAAGATAATTAAAATAGTTATTAAAAAGAAGTTTTACCTCTTCTCACATCTCCTCCACCCTACTTTTTCATAATGTATGCTTCTCATATATCAACTAAGTCAACTCATTAATAGCAAAGACCACTGTGGTGCAATTTCAAGTCTTGGGGATTAATGGAATATAGGAAATTAATGGAATACAGGAAAGGTATGTTCCCAATATGTGGTCTCGCTACTTAAACTTGCTTGAAGCAGCTGAGCACATTGGAGACATTTTTTGAAATCGAGGATTCAATGACAGTGGCCACAACACAGTAACAATTACCCCAAAGGCACAAGGGCACTTTTTAACATCAGAATCCTTAGTTTCAGTACATTATCCATAAGCCTCCAGACCTAGATTTCAACTTGCATTGATTTTCCAACATTTTCTCTTTTGGATTAAATGTTGTAGACTCTAAGTCTCCAGGTTTAGCACTTACGGCTCTTTGAAGATTCAGGATTCCACTGCATAATTATATCACTGTTTAGTCATTTAAATTAAATCAATGTAATCAGTCTTCTACTTAAACATTTTCATTGTTTCCAGGTTTTTGTTATTACTATATAAGCGTGCTAATTGAGTTGTCTATATATGAACACCATATTAGCTCTCGGACAATTTCATTCTATTAAATTCCTAGAATAAGAACTACTGGGTCAAAGAATAAAAATATACTTAAGGCAGACTGAGACTCTCTCTAAAGGAAGCCCCAGCTCCCAACAGGAGAGAAGAGAGTGCAGAGGATTGTCCTGTTTCCTTGTCATCCTGATGGAGTAATAGAACCACAGAGAAGAGGGCCACATGATCTTGCCAGATGATTTCCAAGGAAATTTTTAAAGTTTAGATTTCACAACCACGGCCTCTACTCTGAGTAAATGGAGTTTCTCCTAGAGAGTTTAAAGCAGAGAAATGGCAAAGGGCGCTTAACTTTTTCCAACTCCCAATGCTGGGTTTAGCTGCCGACATCACTCCACTCAGCCTGTTATTTCTCATCACTATATTCTGCCAAGCTGCTGGTTTACCTTATTCTTGCTCTGCTTGCTGGGCTCAGCTCCACCCATACCAGCTACAAGTAGCTCTGCCATCAGCTTGGCTTCCAGGTGCTTCCTTAATCAGGTGGGCAGCTCTACCGGCTGACCCAAGCTTCTCTCTTCTGCCATGAACAGAGCCACAACCAGCTGCCTCCCTATTAAGATGAGTAATGTGCTAATGGTTTATCTGGGCAAATGCTAGAAGAAGATGGTTTATCTGAACGCAGTCTTGAGCTCTGAAGGTTTCCAACTTGACTTTCCTCCGCAGCTCCCAGGTCATGATGACCTATATCTGTATGTCCTTCTCCACGTTGGTGCCCTGGTCCTGCTGAGACTGTCCATTTACATGCTCTGCTTCAGAGATGATTCCCACTCTCTCTATGTGTGAGTTATACTCTAGAAAAAATAGGTGAATAGTGGTCCAGGAGGTGGTGCAGTGGCTAAGGCACTAGACTCTCAAGCATGAGGTCCCGAGTTTGATCCCCGGCAGCACATGTACCAACCAGAGTGATGGCTGGTTCTTTCTCTCCTCCTATCTTTCTCATGAATAAATAAATAATTTTAAAAAAATAGGTGAATTAACATTTTATTGAAAATAAGTCTTTCTGATAAAACTACAGAAAGCCTAGAAAACACAGACAGGCGTTAGCAGGGAAAACATCTATAAGCTCACTAAATACACTTTTAAAATTTTATTTAAGTTTCTTTAATTTTGCTTTGCAGAAAACTATCTTACACGTGTCTGATTTTTATTCTGTTTTTTCCCCTCTTCATATTATGTAATGATTATTTTCCTGTCTTGTTAAAAAAAATGAGTTTTCGTGACTACACCGAATCCTACTGTATGATTATGTAATTGTTTAATCAACCTCTTTTATTTCCACTTATTTTCTTGATTACATATGAGAGAGAGAAAGAGAGATTGAAAGTCACATGAGACAGAGAGGAGAGGAGGAAGCCAGAGCACACACTGGTACATGCAGCTCTGGGAATTGAATCCAGAATCTCAGTCATTCGAGCCCTAAGCCATTTCTCCAGCTGCCAACATCTTTCTTAAACAACATAATTGCATGTAGGGTTTTGATATTATAAACATGTTAAACAAATGATGTGTTAATAAATATCACATTGAATCTCTGAATTTTTCACTCTATTAAATTTCCAGGCGGGGGAGACAGCATAATGGTTATGCAAACAGACTCTCATGCCTGAGGCTCCTAAATCCCAGGTTCATTCCCCCACACCACCATAAACCAGAGCTGAGCAGTACTCTGGTGTTTCTTTCAGTTGTGTGTGTGTGTCTCTCTCTGCTTCTCTCTCAAAAGTAAAATTAATAAAATAAATACTTTAAAAAAAATTCCAGAAAAGAATTGGCTGGGTCAAAAAGTGAAAATAAAATTTTTAAGTAAGCTGATACTCTCTAACTGAAGACTCTAAACCCCTGTGGGTATGACAAGAGTTCCAGAGGATTATCCAGCCTCCTCAGGATCCGCTGACTATAGGCAGGAAGTAGAGGGTACAAGTCCCTAAGAAGTCCCAGGTAAGTGAGCATTTTGTCATTTAAACTGGTTTCTGAAGACATGCACCTACCTGCCAGAGCACAGTTGATGAAGTAGTTTTGGCTCCCAGGAACTGCAGGTAGTTTAACACATATGCCCTCACAATTTCTTATTTTTTTTTTTTTAGATAAAGCCGTGTAGGCTTTTCTTTTAAAAAAATCTTTATTGATTGGAGACAGCTAGAAATAGAGAAGGAATGGGGTAATACAGAAGGAGAGAGACAGAGAGACACCTGCAGCACTGCTTCACCAATTGTGAAGCTTTCCTCTTGCAGGTGGGGAGCAGGGGCTCAAACCTGGGTCCTTGTGTACTGTAACATGTGCATTGAAACAGGTGTGTGACCACCTGGCCCCCTCTGCCCTCACACCTTTGTTGAATTCAAGTTCTTTTTTTAATGGGCAGTTAATGCCACACAAAAATGCAGTAGTCTTCAGCTATAAAAAATGGTGACTTCACCGTTTTCAGCCAATCTTGGATGGACCTTGAAAAATTCATGTTAAGTGAAATAAGTCAGACACAGAATGATGAATATGGGATGATCTCACACATAGACAGAAGTTGAAAAAAAAGATCAGAAGAGAAAACACAGGTAGAACCTGAACTGGAATTGGCCTGTTGCACCAAAGTAAAAGACTCTGGGGTGGGGGTGGGGGGGAGAATACAGGTCCAAGAAGGATGAAAGAGGACCTAGTTATATGGAAAACTGGGAAATGTTATGCATGTACAAACTATTGCATTTACTGTCGAATGTAAAACATTAATCCCTCAATAAAGAAATTTAAAAAAAAAAGACTCTGGGGTGGGTGGGGGGGAGAATACAGGTCCAAGAAGGATGACAGAAAACTGAGAAATGTTATGCATATATGAACTATTGTATTTACTGTCAAATGTAAAACATTAATTCCCCAATAAAGAAATAAAACAATGTTATTTAAAAAAATGCAGTAGTCTTCAACTACCCTCTCTCAGTCCACATAGTGAGACACCAATTGGCCTTTGCTCTGATTCCTAGTTAAATTCTGATTTACACTAAATCTGAAGAGCAGCTTGTTACCCAATGGAAGTGAGAAGTCCAGAAGGCATTTCTACTACAAAGGTGCAGGACTGGGTGGGAACAGCAAGATGCCCAGGTGTTTACAGCATCAACAAAAGAAAGGACATGGCATTGTCTTCAGTTACACCATAGCAGAGAACCAGAAGGTAACTTCCTTCCTTGAGTTTGTATAATCACCTTCTAGGCTATTGTTCATTTACCACTGTATATTCGTACTAGAAATATATATGTGTAAAATGTAAATAAAATTATTTACCTCTTTTTCTGATAAGACAATGAAGACAACTGGGTTATTTAATTTGCCCAGACCATTTATTTGCACTGGATTTATTTCCTTCAGCTTATAGTTGGATGTCTCTCTCTTCTGAGCCTGGTATTGTGTTTTATGGAGAGATTTGCAAAGGTGATTAATGATGGTAAAATGAAGGAGAAAAGTAATAAAGCTTGAACATAAACAATGAGACTTGAGCGAAAAGGAAAGCAACAAATAAGATAACAGTTGAGAATTTTTTTTTTTTTGCCTCCTGTTGCGTAAGGATCCTGGTTCGAGCCCTCGGCTTCCCACCTGCAGGAGAGTACTTCACAGGCGGTGAAGCAGGTCTGTGGGTATCTATCTTTCTCTCCCCCCCCCCTTCTCTGTCTTTTCCATTTCTCTCAGTCCTATCCAAAAACAATAATAACTGCAACAATAAAAAAAACAATAAGGGCAACAAAAGGGAATAAATAAATAAATTTTTTTTTAAAATCTTAAAAACAAAATCTTCTGGTATGAAGACTTTCTTGAAAGAGAGAGAGAAAGCTAAGATTTAGCTCAGTCCTTCCCTGATCTATTCTTTATGGCCAACAGAATTTCAAATTTGCCTACACAGGTGTGTCAGAGCCAATCACTTTGTATGTTTATTGCTGCTCTGGGATGACTTTCACAGCTCCAGTGACAACTTTTTCTGAGGTGAGGAGGAAGAAGAGAAGGAGGAGGACAAGAAAGTCCCCCTGGTGCAGTGGCACACCCATCTGGTGTACCTGAGGTTCGAATCTGAGTCCTGTCTGTAGCAGGGCAAACACCCTACCAAGCAAGATATCTCACTGTCCACTGAAGAGCAACCACTCTTTGATGTGGCACAGTAAGAGCTAAGAAGAAACATGTCAGCCTTCACATGAAGCCCTCTGGTCAGTACTGTGACAGCTGATTCAGGTGCCTAGGCGATCCCAAATTGCTGAGTTCCGTTTCTTCAACCAGAGAAAGCATCCCAAATGAAGAGGTATAGAAACCCATGTATAATGTCAGCTAGATGGTCCAGCCCCAGCAAACTGTCTTCCCACTGGTAAGTGCTGTGTAGGCTCTGGCTCTGCTTTATAAGTGGCCTCTCTGACAGCAGCCATCAAGTAGGAGCACCACGCACAAGCCGCTCAGCATCCCGCCAGCGTCCTGTGATTCATGCTTCTTCATCCCTCACTTCCTGATAAATAGAAACCAAGTCAGGATGATGAAGGGTCTTGAAAGGGCCAATGTTTGCAGTGTTGGAAATACACATTGCTTCACTCCCCCCATTTACTCCTCATTAGTGGGTTTGCTTCAGCTGTTTCCCAGCAGCAGGGAGACCATTACTTCCCAAAATGTACTGTGACAGTGAAATTCATTCATCTCTCTAAAGCTTAGCATGGGCCCTGGACTTTCTGGAGCCTTCTGACAAGGTAAGACAAGCAGCTTGCTTACACTTAAATAGTGACTGGACACTTATAAAATTTGAAAAACTCATGATTATGCATATTTTGTGACAATAGCTGGGCTTTTTTTTTCTTTAGTGTTACTGAAGATTGAACCCACAAAGTATTTATAAGAAGAAAAGTTGTCCGGTGGCAAAAAAAAAAAAATAGAAAATTGATTTAAAAAAGAAAGAAAGAAAGAGAAATGAAAACCTACTCATTAAAAGCTGTCAGAAGCATGACATATTAATCTGCTAAACAGCTCTGAGGGAATGGGTGGTAGCTGACCCAGTAGAGCACACAGGCTATCATGCATGAAGGCCTGAGTTTGAGTCCCCAGATACTACATGGGAGCACCTGCAGCAGGAAGTTTCACCAGTGGTGGAGCCACGTTGTGTGTCTCTCCTTCTACCTCTTGCCTCTTCTCTTTCTTCCTATCTCACTGCCTCTCACATTCTAGCATAGGGGGGAAAAAAAGTCCACCAGGAACTAAGGAGTCACACAGGCACTGAGCACCAGCCGGAACCCTGGTGGCAAAAGAAAAAAAAAAATCTCTGGGAAGTCTCACTTGGATCATGTGCTGCTTTGCCATGTGTATGAAACAGGCTCCAACCAGCCCCTCCCCAACCACCACCACACTGAAGGAAGAAGTTTTGGTGCTGTGGTCTCTTTCAGTCTCTCTCCCCCAGTTCTTCTTCTTCTAGCGTTTGCCCTTCTTTCATAGCCAGTTAATGGCTTTGAAAGTGACTGGGATCCATGTGGATTCAGTTGGCTAGGAAGGATCGTCAGTTTCCCCAATAAATGGGTACTCACGGGAAGGTCGATCCAATGCATCCCTCTCCCCCAGTAATACTTAGTAATATATTTTTTTCCATTTTTTTTTTATTTAAGAAAGGATAAATTAACAAAACCATAGGGTAGGAGGGGTACAACTCCACACAATTCCCACCACCCAATCTCCATATCCCACCCCCTCCCCTGATAGCTTTCCCATTCTCTATCCCTCTGGGAGCATGGACCCAGGGTCCTTGTGGGTTGCAGAAGGTGGAAGGTCTGGCTTCTGTAATTGCTTCCTTACTGAACATGGGCGTTCACTGGTCGGTCCATACTCCCAGTCTGCCTCTCTCTTTCCCTAGTAGGGTGGGTCTCTGGGGAAGCAGAGCTCCAGGACACATTGGTGGGGTGTTCAGTCCAGGGAAGCCTGGCCGGCATCCTGGTGGCATCTGGAACCTGGTGACCGAGTAATGAAGCTGAAGGGTTGTCATTCCACACATGAAGTCTCTGGACACAGAGTGAGCTGAAGCATGTTAAGGTGGCAATTGTTGTGTTGATTAGGCTGTGATTGGCAGATGCAATATTATTTGATATGGATTGGGAGAGGCGTACGGGAAAGTGGGCCCTATTCAAAGGTTCCAGGACTGGGGGGAGTAGAGGCGCATTAGTGGAGATGTGAGGTTCCTGCTGTCTTAGGGTTCAAAAAGACAATCGAGAGTTAATGTTATCATCACATTATTTGGTAATTGGGTTAACTTTGAAAAGTCCTTTTGTTAGGGTTTGCTGTACAGTACCCAGTATCTTGTATATAGCTGTGCTACTGGTTGCTTCTGATCTACTAGGTCTAGGCTTTTGAGAGAGTCCGCATATCAATTACACAGCCTATATATTAAAAAGATTCAGTCTGTGTTTTAAAAACTTTGAGACATACAATTAATTTTCCCCCCTCTCGTATTAATTAACTAGTGATTTATATGACTACATTTTACTAGGAGTGTACATAAACACCATTCCCACCACCAAAAGACTGTGACCCATCCCTCGCACCCACTCCCACCCCCCACCGGCCCAGGAAGCTGCATGTCTACCCCTCACCACAGGGTTTTTACTTTGGTGCCCTACTTACAATTTGGTCAGGTCCTGCTTTTAGTTTCCCTTTCAGATCTTCTTCCTCAACTTCTGTTGATGAGTGGGATCATCCCATACTCATCTTTATCTTTCTGACTTAGCTCACTTAACATAATTCCTTCTAGCTCTGTCCAAGATGGGTCAGAGAAGGTGGGTTCAATGGAATACTATAGCTGCATAGTATTCCATTGTGTATATATACCACAGCTTCCTCAGCCACTTATCTGTTGTTGGGCACCTGGGTTGCTTCCAGGTTTTAGCTATTATGAATTGTGCTGCTATGAATATAGGAGTACATACCTCTTTTTGGTTGGGTGTTATACCTTGGGGTATAATCCCAGGAGAGGAATTACTGGATCATATGGAAGGTCCATGTCTAGCCTTCTGAGACTTTTCCAGACTGCTCTCCACAGAGGCTATACCAATTTACATTCCCACTAGCAATGCAAAAGGGTTCCTCTGTCCCCACAGCCTCTCCAGCATTTGTTGCTGCTGTCCTTTTTGATGTATGCCGTTCTTACAGGAGTGAGGTGGTATCTTAGTGTTGTCTTAATTTGCATTTCTCTGACAATCAGTGACCTAGAGCAGTTTTTCATATGTTTGTTAGCCTTTTGGATCTCCTCTGAGGTGAATGTCTTGTTCATATCCTCTGCCCATTTTTGGATGGGGTCATTTGCTTTTTTGGTGCTAAGTTTGCTGAGCTCTTTATATATTTTGGTGATTAGTTTCTTGTCTGATGTATGGCATGTGAAGATCTCCCATCTGTGAGGGGTCTCTTTGTTTGTTTAATAGTTTCTTTGGATGTAGAAGCTTTTCAATTTGATATAGTCCCATTGGTTTGTTTCTGTTTTAGTCTTCCTTGCGATTGGGTTTGATTCATCAAAGATGTCCTTGAGGTGTAGGTGGGAAAGTGTTTTACCAATGTTTTCCTCTAAGTATTTGATTGTTTCTGGTCTGACATATAGGTCTTTGATCCATCTGGAGTTGATTTTTGTTTCTGGTGAGATAAAGTGGTTCAATTTCATTCTTCTGAATGTTACAACCCAGTTTTCCCAGCACCATTTATTGAAGAGAGCCTCCTTCTTCCATTTAATGCTTTGGGCCCCCTTATCAAAGATTACATGTCCATAGGTGTGGGGATCTTTTTTTTTTTTTTAATGAACTTTATTTTAAAATTTTTTCCCTTTTGTTGCCCTTGTTGTTTATCATTGTTGTTGTTATTGCTGTCATTGTTGTTGGATAGGACAGAGAGAAATGGAGAGAGGAGGGGAAGACAGAGAGGGGAGAGAAAGACAGACACCTGCAGACCTGCTTCACCGCCTGTGAAGCAAACTTCTTGCAGCTGGGGAGCCTGGGCCTCCAACCGGGATCTCCAACTGGGTTCCTTAGGCTGGTCCTTGCATTTTGTGCCATGTGTGCTTAACCCACTGCACCATTGCCCAGCTCCATATATATATATATATATATATATATATATATATATATATATATATATATATATATATATATATATTGCCTCCTGGATTATCGCTGGGCTTAGTGCCTGCAGTATGAATCCAATGATCCTGTGGTCACTTTTTTTCCCCCAATAGGTCAGAGAGAAATGGAGAGAGGAGGGGAAGATAGAGAGGGGGAAAGAAAGATAGACACTTGCAGACCTGCTTCACTGCTTTGTGAAGTGACCTCTCTGTAGGTGGGGAGCCAGGGGCTTGAACTGGGATCCCTGTGCATTGTGCAGGTCCTTAAGCTTTGTACTGTGTGTGCTTAACCCAGTACACCACCAACTGCCCCCCCCGCAGTAATATCTTAAGAAACACTCAAGAAAGACACTCTGAGAAGTGTGTTTTTATGGTGGCATAAAAGTTTTTTCTTTAGGATTTGGATGTTAGACCAGAAACTATCAAATATTTAGAGGAAGATATTGGCAAAACACTTTTCCATCTAAATTTTAAAGACATCTTTAATGATATGAATCCAGTTACAAAGAAGACTAAACAAAAAATAAGCCAGTAAGATTACATCAAATTAAATAGCTCCTGCACAGCAAAAGAAACCACCAGCGAAACAAAGGAACTGCCCACAGAATGGGAGATCTCTATATGCCATACATCAGACAAGAGGCTAATAACCAAAATATATAAAAACCTCACCAAATTTAGCAACAAGAAAACAAATGACCCTATCCAAAAATGGGGAGAGGATTTGAACAGAATAGTCTCCATAGAAGAGATCCAAAAGGCCAGCAAATATATAAAAAGATGCTCCAAGTCATTGACAATCAGAGAAATGTAAATAAAGACAACAATGAGATACCACTCCACTCCTGTGAGAATGTCATACATCAGAAAAGGTAGCAGCAACAAATGCTGGAGAGGTTGTGGGGTCAAAGGAACCCTCCTGCACTGCTGATGGGAATATCAATTGGTCCAACCTCTGTGGAAAACAGTTTGGAGAACTCAGAAGGCTAGAAATGGACCTACTCTATGATCCTGCAATTCCTCTCCTGGGGATATATCCTAAGGAACTCAACATACCCATACAAAAAAGATTTGTGTATACTTATGTTCTTAGCAGCACAATTTGTAATAGCCAAAACCTGGAAGCAACCCAGGTGTCCAACAACAGTTGAGTGGCTGAGCAAGTTGTTGTCTATATACACAATGGAATACTACTCAGCTATTAAAAATGGTGATTTTACCTTCTTTACCCATCTTGGATGGAACTCAAAGATATCATGTCAAGTGAGATAAGTCAGAAACAAAAGGATGAATATGGGATGATCTCACTCATAGACAGAAGTTGAAAAACAAGATCAGAAGGGATAACTCTAAACAGAACTTGGACTGGAGTTGGTGTATTGCACTAAAGTAGAAGACTCTGGGGTGGAGGAGAGGGTTCGGGTCCTGGAACATGATGGCAGAGGAGAACCTAGTGGGTGTTGTATTGTTATGTGGAAATGTTACACATGTACAAACTATTATATTTTATTGTCAACTGTACATCTTCAATCCCCCAATAAAGAAAAAAAATCAACTTAAAAAGTTTTTTCTTTAGTAAAATAAAAGGCCAAATGATAGAATTATATGTCAAATGTGTGACCTTTAGGGCAGTCTTTTTTTTTTTTCTTTTTTTAAAAAAAATTTAATTAATTTTATTTATTCGTCCCCTTTTGTTGCCCTTGTTGTTTTATTGTTGTAGTTATTATTATTGTTGATGTCGTCCTTGTTGGATAGGACAGAGAGAAATGGAGAGAGGAGGGGAAGACAGAGAGGGAGAGAGAAAGATAGACACCTGCAGACCTTCACTGCTTGTGAAGTGACGCCCTGCAGGTGGGGAGCTGAGGGCTCAAACCGGGATCCTTATGCTGGTCCTTGTGCTTTGTGCCACGTGCACTTAACCCATTGTGCTACTGCCCGACTCCCTAGGGCAGTCATAGAGAACTTACTTTGGGGGCTGGGTGGTGGCACACCTGGTTGAGCACACATGTTACAGTGCACAAGGACCCAAGTTCGAGCCCCCAGTCCCCACCTGCAGGGGGAATGCTTTGCAAGTGGTGAAGCAGTGTTGCAGGTGTCTCTCTATCACCCCCTTCTCTCTCTATCACCCCCTTCTCTCTCAGTTTCTGGCTGTCTCTATCCAGTAAATAAAATAAAGATAATAAAAAAATTTTAAAAAAACTTAATAAATCCTTTCCTCTATATAAGCTTATGCATACTTGGGTGGAGCATGTTAATACATTATAAAACTTGAAGTGCTCTAATTAAAATAAGTACCAGCTTTTCTATAGATAGCCTGTTACAACAATTACAGAACTGCTGTAAATTCATAACAAAAAGCAAATTCTTGTTTAAGTTTGAATATAGGAAGTCTTTTGGTCTTATAAAGGACCATGAAAACAAACTTTAGAGGACAAAGATAATTGTCCAAAGCACACATTAAAATTGAAAAGATGCAAAAGTTGGGTTTTTTAAATATTTATTTATTTATTCCCTTTTTGTTGCCTTTTGTTGTTTTTCACTGTTGTAGTTATTATTGTTGTTGTTATTGATGTCCTTGTTGTTCGAAAGGACGGAGAGAAATGGAGAAAGGAAGGGGAGACAGAGGGGGGAGAGAAAGACAGACACCTGCAGACCTTCTTCACCACCTGTGAAGCGACTCCTCTGCAAGTGGGGAGCCAGGGACTCAAATCTGGATACTCACGTGGGTTCTTGCACTTTGTGCCAGGTGCGCTTAACCCGCTTTGCTACCGCCTGACTCCCGAAAGTTGGGTTTTTTTTAATTTTTAAAATTTCTTTACCCTTTTGTTACCCTTGTTGTTTATCGTTGTTGTTATTATTGTTGTTATTGCTGTCGTTGTTGTTGGATAGGACAGAGAGAATGGAGAGAGGAGGGGAAGACAGAGACGGGGAGAGAAAGATAGACACCTGCAGACCTGCTTCACCGCCTATGAAGTAGGGAGCTGGGGGCTCAAACTGGGATCCTTACGGCCATCCTTTTGCTTTGCACCATGTGTGCTTAACCCACTGTGCCACCACCTGGCTTCCAAAAGTTGTTTTTTTTTTTTCCACTTATAAAGTACTTATTTAGTTGAAAAATGTGCAAACTACAATAATTTACATTACTTATGGTGCTTTAGGTGTGTTGGTTTGGAAAATGAGTTGGGTAATAACACACATTATAAGAGGGAGCAGATGGCATAATAATTTCCCTTGCTTAGCAACTAATATGTTATCCGCTATGGGCACTGTCTACATTTCCATATGAATGTGAGTATGAGAAGATTTAACAATAGGAAGTCTCAGCTTCTACAGTCAAGGGTCTAGGTTTAAGAGCCAGAGGTTCCATAAATAACAACAGGGACTCGCTAAGCAAAAGTTGAGTCTTAAATTTTAAGTTTCCCCTGGATTGAAGGTTTTGGAAATGGTAGTTCTTTAAAACCATTTTATGACCTGAACCATGCCATTACTTTCTGTTTTTGCAGTGTATTTTGCAGAAGATGTTTAACAAATTGGGTTTCACTTTTCCTTTAAAAATCCCTACAAAGGGAGTCGGGCTGTAGTGCAGCGGGTTAAGCGCAGGTGGTGCAAAGCACAAGGACCGGCATAAGGATCCCAGTTCGAACCCCCCGGCTCCCCACCTGCAGGGGAGTCGCTTCACAGGCGGTGAAGCAGGTCTGCAGGTGTCTATCTTTCTCTCCTCCTCTCTGTCTTCCCCTCCTCTCTCCATTTCTCTCTGTCCTATCCAACAACGACGACAACAACAATAATAACTACAACAATAAAACAACAAGGGCAACAAAAGGGAATAAATAAATATTTAAAAAAAAATCCCTACAAAATAGATAAGGAGTTAGAGGAGAAAGAAAAAAGACACTGCACATGAAATATTTGGCTCTTGGATTCATTAGCTAATCTTCAGTTACTACTTTAAATTCCTTTTTCCACATTAGTCAGTTAATATCCAACCTGTCCACTTCACAAGGCTATTGTGATTACCAAATTAAAGCAGTGGCTTTCATTTTTTGTCCTTTCTTCTTATAACTCTCTTTCTCTCTTTTCTTTTGTTGTTGGTTCACTGATAAATCCTTAATAGCTATAAGTATACCCAGCATACAACAACCATTCTGTGAATGTTATAAGAGGGGGGTGTGGTGGGGGCCTGAGCGGTAGCACACCAGGTTAAGCGCACATGGCGCAAAGTGCAAGGACCGGCTTAAGAATCCCAAGGACAACAACGGCAACAAAAGGAGAAAAAATAGCCTCCAAGAAGAAGTGGATTCTTAGTGCAGGCACTGAGCTCCAGCGATAACCCTGGAGGCAAAAACAAACAAAAATAACATTATGGAGAGGGGACAGAATGTGGCCTGTCTGGTAGAGGGGATACATAACCACACTGGGTTCCATCCCCAAACTCCAATCATATAGGAATGCCTGAAGGGGGAAGACTTCATAAGCAGTCGTGCAGTGTTGCGTCTCTGGCTCTCTCCCTTTAAATATGTTATTCATTTATCAATGAGAATGATTGGAGGAGAGAGAAAGAACCAGACATCACACCAGTACATGTGCTGCGGGGGGCTGAACTCAGGACCCCATGCCCGAGAATTCAGTGCTTTATCCACTGCACCACTTCCCGGGTCTCTCTCTCCTTTCTCCCTCTCCCTCTCCCTCTCCCTCTCCCTCTCCCTCTCCCTCTCCCTCTCTCTCTCTCTCTTTCTCTCTGCATTTCTCTAAAAAGAAAAAAAATGGCCACCAGGAGCAGCAGTGTGCAGGCACAGAGCCCCAGCAATAATCCTGGGGTGGGGGGGAGAGAAGAAGGAAGGAAGAGATTGAGGAGAGGGAGGGAAGGAAGAAAGATGGAAGGAAAAAGGGAAAGAAGGAGGGAGCTATCTTTCTCCCTCCCTATCTCCCCTTCCTCTCTCAATGTCTCTCTATCCTACCCAATAAAATGGAAAAAATGGCTGCCAGGAGCAATGGATTCATAGTGCCAGCATGGAACTCCAGCAATAACCCTGGAGGCCAAAAAGAAGGTACACATGAAACAAATGAACAGGCAAATAGTAATTTTATATAAAACAGCAACTGGTATAAATCAAGTGGGGCTGAGGGACCTGAATTCATGTCTAAACACATAAACTAAAATTGATCAACAATTCACTCTCCTAACAAGACATGTATTTGGAGAGAATTTTCATATATTTTACTTTTTCCAGTTATCACCAAATCTAGAGAAACTTGTCAAGGTCATCTGGAGTTGATTATCTAAAGCAGAGCTATTAAAATAAAAATTTAGAGAAACAGTGACAGTCTTACTTAACCCCGTCATTTTAGTTCATACAACTAAAACATCAGTGATTTTTGTTTATTTTAATATTAAAACTTGGCTATAAGTCTCAAAAGACGCTTTCAAATTGTAGTCACCTGAGAGGTTTTGCAAGGAATTTGGTCTTTCAGAATGTTAAGGGCTAATGTTATTCTCTCATGGGAACATATATTAGTTCAATGACTCACTTTCTCATTGAAAAATAATTTTCTTCTAAACAAAAGGCATGTAATGGAGACTCTTATTTGTCAGTTCCCTGAATTCTCAATGAGTCCATTGAGATTTTTGACAGGTACACCTGCTTTTGGTGATTAAGACTTATAATCTATGCAAAATTGCTTTTGATCTTGCAGGCAATATTGGGAGAAGAGCAAGAGTTGAAATCAACCTTCTTTATAAATGAACATTAAGAAGGGGAACATTGTATTTGCAATAAAGAGCAACTGCTGGTAAACATGCTCTTATTTTGATGTGGCTGACACTCAAACATTTTAAGCCGGCAAATGTTAAAGATTACCAAACACACTGCCAGTCATGAGTCACTTTTAGAAATAATAAGAAAGTTAGATGCATCATAGCGAATAATTTAAAAGAAAAAATAATCTAGTATTTGTGAGAAAAAGACTGTGTTTTTATGACAAAATTACTGAAAGTAGAAAATGAATTCAAAGTGGTCTGGGAGGTGGCAGAGTAGATAAAACATTAGACCTTTAAGCATGAGGTCTCGAGTTCAGTCCCTGGCAGCACATGTGCCAGAATGATGTCTGGTTCTTTCTCTTTCCTTCTACATATTTGTGTTTTGTTTTTAATTTTTAAAAATTGTTTAAATATTTATTTATTCCCTTTTGTTGCTCTTCTTTTATTGTTGTTGTTATTGATATCATTGTTGTTGGATAGGACAGAGAGAAATGGAGAGAGGAGGGGAAGACAGAGAGGGGAGAGAAAAACAAACACTAGCAGACCTGCTTCACCGCCTGTGAAACGATTTCCCTGCAGGTGGGGAGCCAGGGACTCGAACCGGGATCCTTATGCCTGTCCTTGTGCTTTGCGCCATGTGTGCTTACCCTGCTGTGCTACCACCCGACTCCCACATTTGTGTTTTAATAAGAGAGGTACAGAGGGATAGATATAATGAGAGACAGAGCAGTACTCAGCTCTAGTTTATCAAGGTGTGTGGAATTGAAACTGGGAACTCAATGCCTCAGCCATGAAAGTCTCCTCTACCCCTTCTGGTCTTTTTTCTTTTCATTTTCATGAAAATAAAGTCCTTTTATTTTTATTATCTTTACTTATTGAAAATTGAGAAGGTAATAGGAAATAGAGTGAGAGAGAGAAGGAAATAGAGTGGGAGAGAGAAAGATACTCACCTGTAGCCCTTCTTCACCACTCACAAAACTTCCCCCCAGCAGGTATGGATCAGAAGGACCTGGGCTTGAACTTATTGTAACATGTGCACTCAACGACCAGGTGCACCACTCCCCAACTCCAAAATAAGAAAATCTTTTAAAAAGAAAATGAAGACACAAATAAATGATAATATATATACATATATATAAAGACAAATAGGGACCAGGTGGTGGTGTATCTGGTTAAGCACACACATTACAGTGTATAAGGTCCCAGGTTCAAGCCCCTGGTCCCTGCCTGTAGGGGGACAGTTTCACAAGTGGTGAAGCAGGTCTGCAGGTGTCTCTCTGTCTTCCTCTCCCTCCTTATCTCCCCCACTCCTCTCAATTTCTCTCTGTCTCTATCCAATAATAAATAAATAATAGTTTTAAAATAAAGACAAATAAATGGAAAGATATTGTTCCCATAGATTATAAAAATTAATATTTTTAAATGCTTACACCAACCTAAACAACCTGGTAACTTTATAATCTGGATTTTTAACTTTCAAATTGAACAATCTCTTAAATAAGTAAGAGATGAATCAAAATACCAGCTAGTAAATGGGACTGTTTCTTAAAAGATGTACAACCTATTTGATTGAATACAGTGCTCTTGTTTGAGCATATTCAAAAATTATCCTGTATTTATTTAATCTACTATATAAAAATATCTACCTGAGGGCAGGGGTAGATAGCATAGTGGTTATGCAAAAACACTCTTGTGCCTGAGGCTCCAAAGTTGCAGGTTCAATCCTCCCCCCCACACACACCACCATAAGCCAGAGCTGAGCAGTGCTCTGGGGAAAAAAAAAAAAACTTACCTGGTTAAGAGCACAGGATATCATGTGCAAACACCTGGATTCAAACTGCTGGTCCTCACCTGCAGGGGTGGGGGAAGCTTCAGGAGTGGAGAGAAGTCCCAGGGTACAACGTATAGCACGGTTAACAATAGTCTCTTAGGAGGCTGAGGGGTGGTCTCTCTGGTAGAGTTCACACATTACCACGTGCAATGATACAGGTTCAAGTCCCCAGTTCCCAGTTGCAATGAGGGGTGGTCTCTCTGGTAGAGTACACACATAACCACATGCAAGGATACAGGTTCAAGTCTCCAGTTCCCAGCTGCAAGAGGAGAAGCTTCTCAAGTGATGAAATAGTGCTGCATGTGTCTTTCTCTCTCCCTCTCTATGTCCCCCTTCCCTCTCAATTTCTCTTTGTCCCTATTTTTAAAAAAGGGGGTAGGGGTGGGGGTGGGGGTGGCATATTTGGTTGAGCTTACATATTATAGTGCACAAGGATCAGGGTTTAAGCCCCCAGTCCCCACCTGCATGGAGTAACTTCATGAGTTGTGAAACAGTGCTGCAGGTGTCTCTGTCTATCTCCCCCTCTAACTTTCCCATCCCTTTCGATTTCTCTCTGTATCGAAAATAAATAAATAAAATCTAAAAATAAAAGAAAAGCTGCTGAGGACAGTGGATTCAGTGTGCTGGCATCAAGCCCCAACGTTAATACTGGTGGCAATTAAACAAAATACTGCATTAAATATTTAAAAATTGGGGCTCAGTGGTTGAGCACACATATTACAATGGGCAAGGACCTAGGTTCAAGCCCCTGGTCCTCACCTGCAGAGGAAAAGCTTCACAAGTGGTGAAGCAGTGCTGTACGTGTCTCTGTCTCTTTCCCCCTCTATATCCCCCTTCCTCTTGATTTCTGGCTGTCTCTATCAAATAAAGATAATAAAAAAATAGGGGGCCAGGCAGTGGCACACCAGGTTAAATGCACACATTACAGTGCACAAGGACCTGGGTTCAAGCCCCTGGTCCCCACCTGCAGGGGGAAAGCTTCACACGTGGTAAAGCAGTGCTACAGATGTCTCTCTGTCTCTCTCCCTCTTCCCTCTCAATTTCTATCTATCTCTATCCAATAACAAATAAATAAAACTTAAAAACTAAATAAATAAATATTGGGCAGGGGTAGATAGCATAGTGGTTATGCAAAGATACTTTCATGCCTGAAGCTCCAAAGTCCCAGGTTCAATCCCCTGCACCAACAGAAGCCAGAGCTGAGCAGTGCTTTGGTAAAAAAAAATTAAGTAAATAAAATTAAAAAATATAAATATTGATGAAAGTTTGATGAAAATGTAAATATTAATGAAATTGATGAAAAATTGATGAAAGTGTAAATATTTTTTAAAATTGTAACCATTGGTTACATCAATGTAAAGGACTCTGGGGTGGTGGTCTGGGAGGTGGCACAGAGGATAAATAGGACACTCAAGCCTGAGGTTCAGAGTTCAATCCCTGGTAGCACATGTACCAGAGTGATGTTTGTTTCTTTCTCCCTCCTATCTTTCTCATTAATAAATAAATAAAACCTTTTTTAAAAAGGACTCTAGGACTGGCATAAGGATCACGGTTCAAGCCCCTGGCTCCCCACCTGCAGGGGAGTTGCTTCACAGGCAGTGAAGCAGGCCTGCAGGTGTCTATCTTTCTCACCCCCTCTCTGTCCTCCCCTCCTCTCTCCATTTCTCTCTGTCCTATCCAACAACGATGACATTAACAATAACTACAACAATAAAACAACAAGGGCAACAAAAGGGAATAAATAAATAAATATATTTTTTTAAAAGTTAAAAAAAAAAAAGGACTCTGGAGTAAGGGAGGCTTCCAGGTCCTGGTGCATTATGGTGGAACAGGACCCAGCCTAGGGGTGATTGTGTTTTGCAGAAAACTGAGAAATTTTAAACAAGTACCAATAACTATACTTAGTGTAAACCATTCATCCCCACAATAAAAAAAAACTATAACTATATATAGTGCTGGATGTTAATTAGATTTATTGTGGTGATCATTTCACAGTATATACAAATATTGGCAGAGGACCTAGTAGGGGTTGTATTGTTATGTGGAAAACTGAGAAATGTTATGCATGTACAAACTATTGTATTTACTGTCAAATGTAAAACATTAATGACCCAATAAAAAAAAAACTTTAAAAAAGGGAAAAAAAGAAACAAAATTTTTTTTAAATAAAATAAAATACATGTTAGGTTTAAATATATATATGTATATACCTAATATATACATCTATATGTATTTTTTAAAAAGAAAACTGAGAAATGTTATGTATGTACAAACTATTGTATTTACTGTCAATGTAAAACATTAATCCCCCAACAAAGAAGTAAAAAAAAGAAGGAAATTAATATATATATATATATATATATATATACTGAATCATGGTGTAAATCTGAAGCTAATACTTATCAATTTTTCTTCAATACTATTGTAATACATGTCAGAAGTTGCTTCAATAGTCATATATCATGCTATTGAGTAAAATTAATTTAATTGGTGGAAAAACTAATTGCAAAATAACATGTATCATATAATACGATTTTTAAATATGAAAACCTCTATATGCTAACAGCTGTGTTGATTTAGAGCCATAATTTTATTTTAGTATTTATTTATTCTCTTTTGTTGCCTTTGTTTTATTGTTGTAGTTATTACTGATGTTGTTGTTGGATAGGACAGAGAGAAATGGAGAGAGGAGGGGAAGACAGGGAGGGCGAGAGAAAGATAGACACCTGCAGACCTGCTTCACCACTTGTGAAGCGACTCCCCCCCCCCCCCCCCGCATGTGGGGAGCCGGGGGCTCGAATCGGGATCCTTACACTGGTCCTTGCGCTTTGCACCACTTGCGCTTAACTCACTGCACTACCGCCTGATTCCCTAGAGTCATACTTTATATCAGTATAGAACCAGTATGGTTCCGTAGCCCCCATGTCCACTTGGTCGATTCCAAATTATATTCCTCCATGAGGATAATTTCTGGAACCATCCGTTCCACCCCGGTTCCATGGCTGCCAGTTCTTAGCAACATCGCCCCGCCAGATATTCGTCGGGAGGCGGCATCATCTAAGTTCATTTCCCACGTCTACGCTCGACCGGACCTGCCAATATACGCGGATATCTTCGCCCACCCTGTTCAACGCTTGACGTCTCGTCACCCAATCTGGTCCCCTATGCCTACACTGAACTTCTCTGTTCCAGACTCTTGGAAACAGAGCTGGCAGTCAGCTTAGGTAAAGAACAAACACCTCATCACAGACCCCTGCAAGCGTCAACCCGGCTTTGACCTAGCACATTATGATTGGGCCCTCCTCAATCGCTATCCAACAGGCCATGGCCGGTGCGCCGCTATGTTCCATCGCTGGGGAGCCAGAGACGACCCAAACTGCCCCTGCGGCTACAGACAGACTATGACCCACATAGTCAACGACTGCCACCTCTCCAGATTCAAAGGAGGTCTCGAAACTTTACATCAGGCTCAACCTGATGCTGTTGACTGGCTACGGAAGAAGGGCAAAGGCTAGAAGAAGAAGAAGAAGAAGAAGAAGTATAGAACTCACATGGAGCCAAGAGGGAGGGTAGGTGGGGGATTATAGAAGCTTTGCTTAGGTGGGGGGAGATAGCATAGTGATTATGTAAAAGACTTTCATATCTGAGGCTCCAAAGTCCCAGGCTCAATCCCGAGTAATGTTCTGACTGAAATAACTTTATCATAAGGGGTTTATTCCTGTGTTTCTCTCTACGTTTAATATGTTTAATAAAATGAAACCGTCAACTGTCATGTCTCCTCTCCAGAAAATAAACAGGCAACATTGCATGAGATCCCGAGTTCAATCCCTGGCAATACGTGTACCAGAGTGATGTCTGGTTCTTCCTCTTTCTCCTCCTATCTTTCTTATTAGTAAATAAGTAAAATCTTTTGAATTTTTTTTTCAGAGAAGTCAGAAGTCATTTAATACATACTCAAAGACCAAATGGGACTTAGTGATTTGTCAATTACCATTGTTACATCTTGCTAAATCTTTATTATCTTGCTAAATTTCAACTTACTTCTTTTGTAATTGGAAACTTGTACCTTTTGCACCTCCCCCTTCTCCTTGCTTCTGGCAAATACCAATCTGTTCTCTGTATTTTAAAATCTTGGTTTTAGTTTTTCCTCCCTTTTGTAGTGCTCTAGTGCAGTGAGCACTTACTGGTTATGCTTGCCCACCACTCAGTAATTCTTTCTTTTAATAAAGGCCTTCAATATTCCCTTGGGGGAATTTTCCAACCCTACTGCATGCACTTTTGCTAAGATGATCAATTCTGCCTTCTCCTGACCAAATGGACTTGTAAACCAAACTAGGTCAAGCAGACTGTCTCCCTTAAGAACTGAAATCTTGAGTGGAATGACTGACACAAGGTCAGAAAACAAGACTTGATTCAACTTGACAGTACCACTCTGGGGAAGAAGTCTTGGTACTTAGATCCATTCAACTATGCTGCTTCTAATCTTTTCTAAGTTTCAGTTGTTTGGCTTTTCTTTTAATTCTGTAAATCACAGCATATCATTATAATGCATTCTTTTTCTTAAGCCTGGAAGATGGCACAGTAAGTGTTGAATCAGTTCCTGACATAGCATGTACCAGAATAAAGCCTCTGCTTCCACCTCTCCTTTAGAAATATATAAATAAATCATTGGATCATCATAATTGCTCATTTGAATAACCCTGGTTTAAGTCTCGCCCCCACTGCATTGGAGGAAGCTTCAGTGCTGTGGTCTTTCCCCCTTACTTTCTCTGTCTATCTGAAAAAAATCATTTAGGAGTTGTGAAACCCTGGTAAATATTTAAATTTCTTTTTCATTTCTGAGGGCCGGGTGTTGGCAAACTGGATTCAGTGCACACATACTAGCATGCACAAGGACCTACATTCTCTCCCCATCTGCTGGGGGACACTTCACGAGCAGTGAAGCAGGTCTACAAGTGTCTCTCTTTCTCTTCCCCTGCTCTTAGACTTTTATTTATTATTGGATGAAGACAGAGAGAAGTTGAGGAGGCAAAGATAGAAAGATAGACAAAGAAACACCTGAGGGGGTCGGGCGGTGGCGCAGTGGGTTAAGCGCATGTGGCGCAAAGCGCAGGGACCGGCAAGGATCCCGGTTCGAGCCCCCGGCTCCCCACCTGCAGGGGAGTCGCTTCACAGGCGGTGAAGCAGGTCTGCAGGTGTCTATCTTTCTCTCCCCTTCTCTGTCTTCCCCTCCTCTCTCCATTTCTCTCTGTCCTATCCAACAACGAATTGCGTCAACAAGGGCAATAATAATAACCACAACGAAGCTACAACAAGGGCAACAAAAGGGGGAAAAAAATGGCCTCCAGGAGCGGTGGATTCATGGTGCAGGCACCGAGCCCAGCAATAACCCTGGAGGAGGAAAAAAAAAAAAAAAAAAAAAAAAGAAACACCTGAAGCTCTACTTCACCACTGCTGAAGCTTTCCCCCTGCAGGTGGGGACCAGGGGCTAGAACCTGAGTTCTTGCCCACTGTAGTGTGTGTTTTAACCACATTCTCCACTGCCTGGCCCTTTCTTTCTTCCATCTCAATTTCTCTCTGTCCTATCAAATAAAACAGACAGGAAAGAAGGGGGGGGGGACAAAGCCACCTGGAGAGAGGTGGGTTGATCATTAGTGCTGGCACTGAGCCCCAGAAATAACCCTGGTGGAAAAAAAAAAAACACCTAGTTTAATCAGTTAGTCAAATTTTACTAACCATAATTTTTTAAAAAATCACTGATACAACCAGTTAAAATATAACTGGATAAAAATCTTACTACTAGTTTAGGAGTACATAGCATTTAAGCTTTGCTTAATTCTTTGTGACAAAATTTGCTCTCCTTTAAAGTCTACATTCATCTCAACTGTACTGTAACTATTTAGCTTGACGGGAGATCTAGTTGTTGATGTGAGAAAGAATTCACACCAGAAGACTCACCAAAGAAGCAAAAATTGGGGAAAGCAAAAAAGATACACCATGGATAAAATGAGGGCTTGACTACAGAGTGAGAAAAAGCCTGGCTCTGGCTGCACCCCACTTTTTATGGAGTTTGCTGAGGAGTGTGGGGTGGAGGGGTGAGGAGGAACAATCAAGCATGTTTTGTGGAATCAAAGAAATGAGATATGGACTGATCTGCAGGAACCAAAATGAGAAATTTGGTTCAATTTCAATTGTTATCTGGAATTTCAATTGTTATCTGGAATTCCTGCCACTTGTTGGAATAAACTCAACAGTAAACAGATAAATTCAGGGGACAAATAATTGATATCTAAGTAGAGAAATGATAGGTTGTGAGTTGATATTGATATGTGCAGAAGAGAGGTGATTGCTTGGTGTTTACTGTTAGTGATGGTGGTGGTGGGGATTGAATCTAGGATTTTGGAGCCTCACGGATGAGAATCTGTTTGCATAACCATTGTACCATTTTTCCCCTGCCCCCCCCCCACTGTCTTAAAGATAATGGAGAAGTGGGAAATTTGCATTTCTGTTTTGAGTGCCCTAGAGCAATGCATTTCAAACACCACAAATTTAACTTTGTCTGAAACTAGTTACTTAAAAAATACTTCTGTAAACAACTCAAACCAAATAAAACACTTAATAGTGTTTGGGTCTCTCAGGAATGTCACCCTGAGGGGCTGCTGGAGTTTTAGCAAGAATGGAAATTTGAAGGGCCTGAGATAAATACAGATTTTCCAGTTTTGTTTTCTTTTATATTTTTATCTATTATTGGATATAAACAGAGAGAAATTGAAAGGGGGGGTGATAGGGAAACAGAAACACCTGCAGCTCTGCTTCACCACTTGGGAAGATTTGTTCCCCTATAGATGAGGACCAGGCCTTTGCACCTAGGTCCTTGTGCACTGTAACATGTGTGCTTAATCAGGTGCCTCCAAAATACAGATTTTTCTCTTTTTTAGATTTTTTTAATATTTATTTTATTTATTCCCTTTTGTTGCCCTTGTTTTATTGTTGTAGTTATTATTGTTGTTGTCGTTGTTGGATAGGACAGAGAGAAATGGAGAGAGGAGGGGAAGACAGAGAGGAGAGAAAGACACCTGCAGACCTGCTTCACCACCTGTGAAGCGACTCCCCTGCAGGTGGGGAGCCGGGGTTCGAACCGGGATCCTTATGCCGGTCCTTGTGCTTTGCGTCACCTGCGCTTAACCCGCTGTGCTACAGCCCGAGTCCCATACAGATTTTTCTTATGGCTCCTTAATCACTCCTACTCACTTTTCATAATGTAATGGTGATGTGGTCATTCCCCATAATTCTCATTCTATTCAGCTTGTCTGCTTTAGTACTTCTGGAGCTTCACAGCATAAACACAGTCTACCTTCCTAGTGGCTATATTTAAAAAACCAGAACTTCGGGTCCGGCTGTAACTCAGCGGGTTAAGCGCACATGGTGTGAAGTAGCAAGGACCAGCGTAAAGATCCGGGTTGGAGCCCCCAGCTTCCCACCTGGGCCGCTTCATAAGGGGTGAAGCAGGTCTGCAGGTGTCTTTCTCTTCCCATCTCTGTCTTCCCCTCTCTCGATTTCTCTCTATCCTATCCAATAATACCGGTGACAGTAATAACAACAACGATAAACAACAAGGGCAACAAAAGGGAAAAAAAATAGCCTCCAGGAGCAGTGGATTCGTAGAGCAGGCACTGAGCCCCAGTTGATAACCCTGGAGACAAACAACAACAACAACAAAACCCACAGCTTATCCCTAAATAATTTATCAGCAATACAACTCATTTTTCTTGATTAAAACATGATAAAGATTTTCAGAAGTTGGAACCCTTGTGTATTGCTATAGAGAATGTAAAACGGGGGCTGAAAAGACAGCATAATGGTTATGCAAAGAGGCTGTCATGCCTGAGGCTCCAAGGTCCCAGGCTCAATCCCCAGCACCACCATAAGCCAGAGCTGAGCAGTGCTCTGTATCTCTCTCATTAAAGTGAATAAATAAATACAGATAATTAAAAATGGTATGGCTAATTATATACAAAATTTATATAATTCATATACTTAATTAATCTGTTTAATCAGACTTTATAAATACAAATCTTGTCTTATGTCATCCTACCCAATGATATTCATAAAATCATGGTTTTCATATGCTATATTTTCCTATAATACATTAAAAACATACTTAACTATCTATGCTTTTTAATTTTTATTAGCTTTATTTATTTATTGGATAAAGACAGAAATCAAGAGAGAAAGAGGAAGTAGAGGGGAAGAGAAACAGAGAGACACCTGTGACTCTGCTTTACCACTCACAAATCTTTCCCCCTGCAGGTGGGTTCTAGGAGCTCAGACCCTTATCCTTGAGCATTGTAACATGTGTGCTCAAGCAGGTGCACCACCACCCAGCCCCCATACATAACTATTAATTGAAAATGTGATTTACTGTCATGGAATTAATTTCTTTTGTTTTTTTTTTCTTTTCTTTTTTAAAAATTTATTTATTTTCCCTTTTGTTGCCCTTGTTGTCTTTTTTATTGTTGCTGTAGTTATTATTGTTGTTGTTGTTGTTATTGATGTCATCATTAGATAGGACAAAGAGAAATGGAGAGAGGAGGTGAAGACAGAGAAGGGGAGAGAAAGATAGACACCTGCAGACCGCCTGTGAAGGGACTCCCCTGCAGGTGGGGAGCCAAGCGCTTGAACCAGTATCCTTACGCTGGTCCTTGAGCTTTGCACCACGTGCACTTAACCCGCTGCGATACTACCTGGCTCCCAGAATTAATTTCTTGTGCCACTAAAAGTTATACATATCCTCCACTGGCAAGCACTGGCTTATTCTATTTAAAATAAAATATTGAGGGTCCTGGCTGAGCACACACATTACTATGCTCAAGGACAAGGGTTCAAGCTCCTAACTCCCACCTGCAGGGGGAAGTTGTGATCCAAAGCTGTAGGTTTTTCTCTTCTCCCTCACTATCTCCCCCTGCCCTCTCACCTTCTGTCTCTATCCAATATAAATAAACAAAACAAACTAAAAAAGTTAAATAAATTAATCTTCATTAAAGTAATTACCAAATTGGGGAACAATAAAGTTTTATGCAGCATATTATGAGCTATAGAAAGTGTTTCCGCATGGCCGAGTGGTGGCGTACCTGGTTGAGAGCATATGTTACAGTGCGCAAGGATCTAGGTTCAAGCTCCCAGTCCTCACCTGCAGGGGGAAAGCTTTTCAAGTGGTGAAGCAGTGTTGCAGATGTCTCTCTGCCTCTCACCCTCTCTATCCCTCCCTTCCCTCTCGATTTCTGACTGTCTCTATCCAATAAGTAAATAATAATAATAAAGTGTTTCCATTTGGCAAAAACGTGAAAATTATTTGGTTTTCTTTCTCCTCCCTCCCCCCCACGAATTGAAAATGACTAAAGAGATGAAGACATGGGGAATGTGCAATGTGTCTAGGCATATCTCCATCCAGCACAATTATAATAATCTTGTTACTTGAGGCTAAAAGGAGACCTCCACATAGGACTGGAGGGAAAGGAAGTATAACAAAATATTAAGTGTTTGACTCATGGTTTTCTTTAAATTATTATTTCTTTCCTAACTTGCCAAATTTACCTAACATGCTTCACTTTTTTTTTCCTTTTCTTCCTCTATTTATTTAATTTTTTAATTTATTATAGGGTAGAGACAGAAAGAAATTGAGGGGAGAGGGGCAGATAGAGGGAAAGACACAGAGACACCTGTAGCCTCGTTTCACCACTACTTGTGAAGCTTTCCCCCACAAGTGGGGACCCAGGGCTTGAACCTCGGTCCTTGCACACTATAATGTATGCGCTTATCCAAGTGTTCCACTGCCTGGCCCCTTTCCTTTATTCTTTTGAAAGGTGAAGTGGGAATAGAGAGGGAGAGAGAAAGAGAGACACCAGAAGACCCGCTTAACTATTCAGAGAAGCTTCTCCCCTGCAGGTTGGGAGCGGGACCTCAAACCCAGGTCCTAGAGCATGGTGATGTGTGTGCTCAGCCGGGTGCACCATCAGCTGCCCCATGATTCCACTTTTTAAAAATGAAATACATCAAAACTTATATTCCTCCTGGGGCTCTGGAAAAAAATATTATTCCAGTATATTTTTTGTAATTAACAGTGAAATTTCTAATGCTGTGTTTTGATTCAAAAATAATTTAGGTGACTATATTTCTTATTTAAAAATATTTATATACCTTTTGTGATCACTTATTTTGCTATATACTGTGGCTTCTCAAGGCACTTAAAAATGTGCATTTTCAGGGGCCGGTTGGTGGGGCACCTGGTTGAGCGGTCACATTACAGTGCACAAGGACCCGGGTTCAAGCCTCCAATCACCACCTACAGGGGGAAAGCTTCACGAATGGTGAAGCAGGGCTGCAGATGTCTCTGTCTCTTTCCCTATCTCCCCTCCACTCTTAATTTCTCGCTGTCTTTATCCAATAATAAATAAATAAAAATATACTTCAAAAAAAAAGAAATGTGCATTTTCCCAGGTGGGGCTAGATAGCATAATGGTTATGCAAAGAGACTCTCATGCTTGAGGCTCCAAAGTCCCAGGTTCAATCCCCTGCACCACCATAAGCCAGAACTCTGGTTAAAAAAGAGGGGGGGGACTGTAAAAACTATATTTTGTATTAGATTAAAAAAACTTAATAGGGGGGCGAGGGAGGATAGCATGATTGCCAACAGAGTCTCATGCCTGAGTTTCCAAAGATACAGGTCAATCCCCTGCACCACTATAAGCCAGAACTGAACAGTGTTCTGGTTTAAAAAAATGTGCATTTTCCCTACTATGATATGAAAGATATAATAAAAAAGGAAACATCTGGGCAGAAGTAGACAGCATAATGGTTATGCAAACAGACTCTCATGCCTGAGGCTCTCAAGTCCCAGGTTCAATCCCCCACACCACCATAAGCCAGAGCTAAGCGGTGCTGTGGTTAAAAGAAATTCTTGGGAGTTGGCCGGTATCGCAGCGGGTTGAGCCACGCAAAGCGCAAGGACCAGTGTAAGAATCCCGGTTTGAGCCCCCGGCTCCCCACCTACAGGGGAGTCGCTTCACAGGCGGTGAAGCAGGTCTGCAGGTGTCTATCTTTCTCTCCTCCTCTTTCTTCCCCTCCTCTCTCCATTTCTCTCTGTCCTATCCAGCAACAACAATAAAACAAGGGCAACAAAAGAGAATAATAAATAAACATTAAAAAAAAGAAATTCTCGGGAGTCGGGCTGTAGCGCAGCGGGTTAAGCGCAGGTGGCGCAAAGCACAAGGACCGGCATAAGGATCCCGGTTCGAACCCCGGCTCCCCACCTGCAGGGGAGTCGCTTCACAGGTGGTGAAGCAGGTCTGCAGGTGTCTATCTTTCTCTCCTCCTCTCTGTCTTCCCCTCCTGTCTCCATTTTTCTCTGTCCTATCCAACAACGACAACAACAATAATAGCTACAACAATAAAACAACAAGGGCAACAAAAGGGAATAAATAAATAAAATAAATATAAAAAAAAGAACTTAAAAAAAAAGAAATTCTCAGTATGCATTATTACAATGACACCTAAAGCAACCTCATATATATATATTTAAAATCTTTATTTACTTGTTGGATAAAGCAACCTCTTTAACACACTCAGAACAAAATGAGCAAATAAGATTCATTTCAAAACAAACCTCTAAGTGGTCGATGAAGTATTTTTGCTATTTGTAGGCAAAGATTCATGAATAAGAAAGCGTATATTTAAGTTATACGAAAGCTATTACTGCCACCTACTGGGCATTGTGATTATTTGCTATAAACATTTATATAGAATATTTACACATTAGAAAACGAGAAACTAAAAAAAAAAAAAAGAAAAAGAAACTAGTACTAACTTTTAATTTTAATTTTTTTGTATAGTCTTTACTTACTTCTTGGATAGAGACAGCCAGAAATCGAGATGGAAGGGGGTGGCAGGGAGAGAGAGAGAGAGAGAGAGACCTGCAACAGTGTTTCACCACTTGCACAGATTCCCTCCTGGAGGTGCAGACTGGGGGCCTTGAGCCATGGCCCTTGTATTGTAACATGTGCGCTCAACCAGGTACACCACCACCCTGCCCAAAACTAGTACTAACTCTTAAATTCAGTGTATTGCTTTTTTTAAAATGTTGATCTTAGGGAGTCAGGAGGTAGCACAGCGGGTTAAGTGCAGGTGGCACAAAGCACAAGTGTTGGCACGCTTCTAATTCTGCTTTTAAAAACCCCTTCTGTTTCATTTGGTTTAATCCCCCCTGCATTCTATTTACATAACACTGTATTCTATTTACATAACCTCTGTTAACAAGCACCACCCTCCCTCCAGGGCATTGGTGGTTTAGTGGTAGAATTCTTGCCTGCTCCGCCCCCTCTCCTTGTCATACTCTGATTTTCACCAGTCACTTTTCTCTCCACCCTCTCTGCATGCATCCTGTACCCACCCTACTGGGCTAGTATATTTATAAGGACAAGATTGTTTGTAGTTTTTAGTTTAGCTTAGCTTGGTATAGATTGCGCTGCATCCTGCTTACAACTCAGCCATGAGTCCCCGGTCGTCTGTTACCGGCCAGTGAAGCCAGCCCGTCAAAAACAACACACAAGGACCCGCAAAAGGATCCCGCTTGGAGTCCTGGATCCTCACCTGCAGGGGAGTCGCTTCACAGGGGGTGAAGCAGGTCTGCAGGTGTCTGTCTTTCTCTCCTCTCTGTCTTCCCCTCCTCTCTCCACTTCTCTCTGTCCTATCCAACAATGACGGCAGCAGTAATAACTACAACAATAAAACAAGGGCAACAAGAGAATAAATAAATATATTTTTAAATGTTGATCTTAATTTTTTTTTTTTACTTTTTATTGCAAATTTTACATCTTTTATGAATTGGCTATTCTGGGAGGGACCCAGCTTCAGGAGTGACGCACATGCTGCGGTGAGGATGCCTGCGCCAGCCAGCCAGATCAGCTGACTCAACCCCGGTGATCAATGCAGTGACATGTCATGGCCAGATAGCCCTCACATTCGTAATTATTTTATTATTAGGTAAATGTTGATTTACAGGATTGTTGTTGCCATAGAAGGGGTACAATTGGGGGTCGGGCGGTAGCGCAGCGGTTAAGGGCAAGTGGCACAAAGAGCAAGTATCCCGGTTCCAGCCTCCCGCTCACCACCTGCAGGGGAGTCTCGTCGCAGGCAGTGAAGCAGATCTGCAGTTGTCTGTCTTTCTCTCCCCCTCTCTCCATTTCTCTCTATCCTATCCAACAACGAACGACATCAACGATAACAATGATAACCACAAGGGCAACAAAGGGGGGAAAATGGCCTCCAGGAGCAGTGGATTCATGATACAGGCACAGAGCCCCAGCAATAACCCTGGAGGCAAAAAAAAAAAAAAAAGTAGCCTACAGACAATGAAGATATGTGGGAGGCTCTAGCTCACTTAAAAACAAACAAAAAGCATGCTATATTCTCTCATCTATAAGCATACCGTCCATGGAGAACTAAAACGTAGGGGGTGATTTGTTTGAAAAAAAAAAGAAGGGGTACAATTTCACATCTCCCCAAACTAGCTCAGCACCTCAACTTCCACCAAGCCTTGTCTGGCATAGGATAGCACTTATTTTATTTTTGAGATTCAGAGAGAAACATCAGAGCACTGCTCAGCTCTGGTTTATGGTGGTACGGGTGATTGAACCTGGGACTTCAGAACCTCAGACATGAGTCTTTTTGCATAACCATTATGCTATCTACCCCCACCTGAAATTAATAGTTAAGAGCACAGGCTTCAAAATGAATTGAATCTGGATTTGAATCTAGTGTGATGACTTACAGGACCTTATGTTTCAATTTCTTCCTCCCTAACATGGGTGTACAACTCCCCCCTCATCTTCACCCTCACCCCTTAAAACATGGTAGAGAAGTAAGCCCTCAGTAGAAGGTAATTCATGTTACTATTTTGGTTGCTTTTGGTAGATGTTTTTTTATTCCTTTTTGTCACTGCTCCTGGCCCAAATGTTCAGAGAGAGACAGAGGTAGAGAGGGAAAGGTACCACAGTGCCGAAGCTTCCTCCAATGTAGCCCAGGCTCAAACCTGGGTCTCATGCTGACAAAGCAGGCACACCATCCTGGTAAGCCAACTAGCAGGGCAGGTAAATAGCTTTTAGTGTGTGTGTGTGTGTGTGTGTGTGTGTGTGTGTGTGTGTGTGTGTGTGAAAAAGCTTAAAGGGATACAATGGTTAGTCATTTGGACTTCAAAGACTAACATTTCAAAGACAATTTGGGAGACTCGAGAAGCCCAGTGGAATATTAGGGGTCTGGTAGCTCTGGGAAGATTCTTCATTCTTACATAGATGTATCTGAAGGTCAGAAATCTAGACTTATCTAAAAAATGAAAGTAGCTGGGGCCAGGCGGTGGTGCACCTGGTTGAGCCCACAGATTACAATGTGCAAGGTCTTGGGTTCAAGCCCTGGTTCCCAGCTGCAGAAGGAAAGCTTCACAAGCAGTGAAGCAAGACTTCAGGTATCTCTGTCTCTCTTCCTATCTCCCCATTCCCCTCAATTTCTGGCAATCTCGAATAAATACATAGATAAAGATGGTGATGATGAGGATAATGATAAAAGAGAATGCCATTTGTCCCCTTTGGATTGGCAGGGTTTGCATATTGCATACAGATTAAACAAATAGTAGAGCCGAGGAAATACTAAAATGCCCATTCACTTGACCCACATGTGTGTAGTGATCCAAGGCTTTGCTGTGGAGCTTTGACTGTTGCTGTGGGTTATTCCATGAAAAAGATCTAGGGGGGAAAAAAAGGAGACTTGTCATCTGCAAAATGCCCACCTTCTTCAAGAAGACAACAGTTCAACTCTGAAGCACTCCCAGTTGCTTTTGCCATTAGATAGGCATGCGATTTAGCCCAGTTACATTTTTTTTTTTTCCCTAATGTGAGCTCACTGAATACTTAAGATTTTTGGTCTGGTGGGGTCATGGACAATATAATAAGGAATATAAAATTATAGCTTTACAACAGAGAATGTGTGTATGTTTAAGGCAAACCTAAGAACCTGTTAATAGAATTGCTCAGGGCTTTCAGAATCACACCTGTAAACATGAAAGTAACTGATTCCAGTTTAGCTCTTTTGTAATTTTTTCCTTTTTCTAGATTTTATTTATTTATGAAGAAGGATAGCAGGAGAAAAAACCAGACATCACTCTGGCATATGTGCTGCCAGGGATTGAACTCGGGATCTCATGCTTGAGAAGTCGATGCTTTATCCACTGTGCCATCTCCCAGATCACTCTTTTTTAAAAATATATATATTTATTTATTCCCTTTTGTTGCCCTTGTTTTATTGTTGTAGTTATTATTGTTGTTATTGATGTCGTCGTTGGATAGGACAGAGAGAAATGGAGAGAAGGGGAAGACAGAGAGGGGAAGAGAAAGACACCTGCAGACCTGCTTCACCACTTGTGAAGCAACTCTCCTGCAGATGGGGAGCCGGGGGCTCGAACCAGATCACTCTTTAAAAAAAAAAAAAGATTTTATTTATTTATGAGAAAGATAGGAGGAGAGAAAGAACCAGGTATCACTCTGGCACATGTGCTGCAGGGGATCGAACTCGGGACCTCATGCTTGAGAGTCCAAGGCTTTACCACTGCACCAACTCCTGGACCACAACATTCTTTTGTACTTTCTACATTACACTTTTCCTGCTATTCTACTAGAATAATTAATTTTTTCTTTTTTCACCAGAGCACTGATCATCTCTGACTTATGGTGGTGCCAGGGATTGCATCTGGGACCTTTGGTGCCTCAGGCATTAAAGTCTTATTACACAAACCACAATGCTGGTCCTTTAAATGTCACGTTGAAATAAAAGCATGGGTGGCTGGGGAGATAGCTCACCTGATAGGATATATACAGCCTGATTGGAGACCCAGTACCACACTGTGGTGCCATGGCCTTGAGGACACTCTAGTGCTGGGTGTTTCTATGAATAATAAAATGTGGTCTGGGAACCGTAAAATTGCCATGCACTCGGTCCTGGTCACACAAACACACACAGAAATACATACTTCAAGGTCTAATGCAAATGTAAACAAAGTTTTTTTTTTTTCTTTTGCCACTAGGGTTAACACTGTGGTTGTATCTGCATGACAAATCCACTGCTACTGGTGGCTATGTATTCTTTTCCCTTTTTTTCCTCTTTTTTTAAAAAAATTATTTATTTATTAATGAGAAAGGAGGAGAGAGAGAAAGAACAAGACATCTTTCTGGTACATGTGCTGCCGGGGATCAAACTCAGGACCTCATGCTTTAGAGTCCAATGCTTTATCCACTGTGCCACCTCCTGGACCACCTCTTTTTCTTTTTTTGAAAGAGACAGAGAGGAAATAGGGAGATAAAGGAGAGAGAGAGAGAGAGAGAGAGAGAAAGAGACCTACAACACTGCTTCACCACTCCTGAAGCTTCCCCCCCTCCCTGCAGATGGGGGCTGGGGGCTTGGGACTTGAACCTGAGTCCTTACTCTGCTCGGTGCATCAGTGCCTGGCCCCAAGTGACTGACTGCCTTTTAAATGTGTGTAGTATGTTTATTTTTTCTGCAAGAATTACAAGTGTTGGGAGTAGGGCGGTAGCACAGTGGGTTAAGTGCACGTGGTACAAAGCACAAGGACCAGCGTTAAGGATCCCGGTTGGAGCCCGTCTCCCCACCTGCAGGGGGGGTCGCTTCACAGGCGGTGAAGCAGGTCTGCAGGTGTCTCTTTCTCTCCCCCCCTCTGTCTTCCCCTCCTCTCTCCACTTCTCTCTGTCTTATTCAACAACGATGACAACAATAATAACTACAACAATAAAAACAAGAGCAACAAGAGGGAATGAATAAATATTAAAAGAAAAGAATTACAAGTGCTAAAATAAAACCACCTATAATAGAAATTATTAATGATTTATGAGTGCACAGGTTTGCTAAAACATATACACGATCTTTGACACAATATAGAGTGTTGCCCTGAACTCAGAAAATTCTCTAGCCTGTATTCCATGATGATACATGGCAAATGTACCATTAGTATATAAGTGAACACACAAAAGCATTCTTGGGAGAACCACATATAATTGCCAAAATATTCTTTACAGTGTATTAATAAAATTTACCAACAAAATTATCAGCACTTGTATTTCATTAAAAAAAAAATGTATTTTGAACATCCCCATAGGAAGTGAAAACTGGGGCCAGGTGGTGGCGTATCAGGCTGAGTGTCCATGTTGCAATGCTCAAAGACTTGGGTTCAAACCCCTGGTCCCCACCTGCAGGAGGAAAGCTTCACAAGCTGTAAGGCAGTGCTGCGGGTGTCTCTCTTTCTGTCTACCCCTCCCTTCTCGACTTTTCTGTCTCTATAAATAAATATTAAAAAGAAAAGAAAATGAAAGCTAATCTGAGAGTAAATCATTCCCAATAAACAACAGTTGGCAAGTGCATGCCAAAGTTCACTCATATAATCTTGATTTCTTTTTAAATATTTCTTTTTATATTTGTACTTATTTATTATTGGATAGAGGTAGAGAGAAATTGAAAGGGAAGGGGAAATAGAGAGGGAGAGAGACAGAGACACCTGTAGCGTTGTGCACTGTAATGTGTGCTCTTTATCGGGTGTGCTGCCGCCTGGCCGCCATTGATTTTTTTTTTTTTTTTTGAATGGAGCCAGTGAAAGTATGCTTGCAATTTTTTTTTTTTTGTCACATACTAGTATGTATTAAGGATCAATGAGTTGGGGGTCGGGCGGTAGAGCAGAGGGTTAAGTGCACATGGCTCAAAGCGCAAGGACTGGTGTAAGGATCCTGGTTCAAGCCCCCGGCTCCCCACCTGCAGGGGAGTCGCTTCACAGGTGGTGAAGCAGGTCTGCAGGTGTCTATCTTTCTCTTCCCCTCTCTGTCTTCCCCTCCTCTCTCCATTTCTCTCTGTCCTATCCAACAACGACGACATAAATAATAACTACAACAATAAAACAAGGACAAAAAAGGGAATATTTAAAATAACAACAATAACGATAAAAAACAACAAGGGCAACAAAAGAGAAAAAAATAGCCTCCAGGAGCAGTGGATTTGTGGGACAGGCTCAGAGCCCGAGCAATAACCCTGGAGGCAAAAAATAAATAAATAAATAAAAATAAAAAAGGATCAATGAGTTTACAAAATTGCACTTGATGGCACAACTTCTGAGCTTGATTCTTCATCCTTAAATGAAGCTGCTCTATCTCATGAGATGTTCACTTAACACTCACTAACCACCAAGTTCCAGGGAATAGTCCAGCAAGAATGATTCATGCCTTACCCTGAGTCTAAGCACCACTACCATATGGGAGCACCGTGGACAACACCAAGAGAACTCTGTGGATAGTGAAGCAATGCTGTAGTGTCCCTCCCCTTCTCTTCTTCCTTCTGTCTCTCATTCTCAAAATACAGGATAGAAATCAGTTGAAGAGGCAGTTCCGTAGTATGACACATATAGTTCATTCACCAGCATCACACTGAACAACAGTCCAGGAGAGGCATGATGGTAAAAGTTTGGACTTCCAAATATGATATAGCAAGTTCAGTCCTGCACTGCACATGTCATAATGCTGCTCTGACTTCTCTCTCTCCTTAGCTCATGGAATCAGGAGAAAAAAAAAAGTAGAATTTGAGGTTTAAATGAAGTTAAATATGTGAAGATGCTATGCTTTGTGCCTTGTAAATTGTAGACTATAATGAAAATATATTGGAAAAATACATTGTTATAAAGGGAAAAAAAGTCCACATATTATATAAAAGTTTAGTCATTTCACATATTCATGCTATCACAATGATATTTAACTGTTTTCAAATTAACATTTTCTCCATGAGTATTATTTAAGGATTTATTTTTATGAGAGAAAGACTGACAGATCAGAGCACTGCTCTGTGGCAGCGTAAGGGGGATTGAGCCTGGGGTCTCACACATGCCACATTCTGCAGTATCCACTGATGTGCACAGTGTCCCTAGCTGCTTCCATATTTTAAAAATGTTTATTTATTTGTTTGTTTGTTTATTTATTGGATAGAGACTGAGAGATCAAGAGGGAAAAGAGAGGGAAAGTGGGAGAAAGACACATCCCAGTAGCTTAAACCTGGTCCTTGCACATTGCAACATGTTCACTCAGCCAGGTACACCACCATCTAGCCTCTGCTTCCATGTCTGCTTGCTTTTACTTGGAAAATAACCATGTTTGTGAAGTAGTTCATGACTCTATCCTTTTCTCTTGTATGAGAGTTGGGGGTGGTACTTTCCCCTAAGATGATTTAGGTCTCAAAGGGAAATTATTAAGCTAGAAATTGCTGTTACCATCACTAGCATTTGCACTATGAATTCTAAGGAAGAAACTATAATAGGGTCTAGAAGATAATTTCAGACACATGTTTATTTTCTCATTTTTGAAAGCTTTAAATGTTTTCCATCATTAAAACTTACATATATAATGATCAAGATCAAGAAATAAGACACCAAAAGGAAAAAGTATACGGTTTTCTAATTTCCTCTTCTTTTTAATTAACTGAAAATAATTGCATAGTGCCACACTTTTAGTCAGCTTCTTTGGTTTCCACTTTTGGCAACAAAGGGTCAATCTTTAGTAATAATCCTTCACTTGTTGAACTGCGAAGGAAAGCTCGTACAACAAAGGGTCCTGGAAACAAAGACAAGAGTCAATTTTCACTTTATCCCATAGATATCCAGTGAGCAAGTAAACACACAACAACAACAACAAAACTTAACTACATTTATTCACTAATAACTCATTTATCTCTTCCAGAACATGATTACCTAGACTTTTATTGCGAACTCAAAAGAGAAGTGAACAGGTGGTAATATTTACATATGAAGGCAAGATCCTAACTATTTACCTAAAGCAGTAATAAGCACAGATGTTACTTTCCTCTGTGTCACCAAATGCTTAGTAAAAATCTAAAAGTTAAAAATATTTTCAAAACAAAAGATATTAAGTAACTTCATTTAAAACAGTAAGAATAAGATGATTACATAACGTTTAGAGATTTATTTTCCATCATTTTACTCCTGCTACAGTCTCAGAGGAGTCTATACTGAAGTCAAAACTCTCTATGGCATGTAAGAATCCATACACAAATAAATGAGGTATTTTGTTAACAATGTGTTGAATTCCCAAAGTGGAAAAGTAACTTAAGATTATGTTTGAATTATATACTTGAAAGAAAACTCAGCAGACTTCTGTAATGATAAGCCTATAAGTGAAGCATTAATTGAATTTAAGGGATCCTTACTTCAATTCAAGCAGCGAAAAGTGAAATTTGTCTGAGGAAAGAATGTGAATTACATGCAATACCATGAGAAGGCACCCAAAAGTATTCCTACCCTACCAAACAACTGCCAGATGTGGACCCAAATTTCACTGTTCCCTATAAATCACTTTTAATAAGAAATGATTCTCTGGCAAGATTAAGACCCTTGTTTCTTTTCCAAAATCAGTAACTAAGTTCAAGAAAGACAACTGTTGGGAGTCAGGCGGTAGCACAGCGGATTAAGCACAGATGGTACAAAGCACAAGGACCAGCCTAAGGATCCCAGTTCAAGCCCCCGGCTCCCCACCTGCAGGGGCGTCGCTTCACAGTCAGTAAAGCAGTTCTGTGGGTGTCTATCTTCTCTCCCCCTCTGTCTTTCCCTCCTCTCTCCATTTCTCTCTATCCTATCCAACAACAATGACATCAATAACAACAGTAATAACTACAACAATAAAAAAAAAGGGCAACAAAAGGAAATAAATATATATATATATAAAAGAAAGACAACTGTTAGTGAGAGTGACAAAGTAAATGGCTGCAAAACATCATCACATAAATAATTTTAGTTTTTGTTTAACACCATTATATATTTAAGACAATCAGTTACAGTTTTCTATCAAACTATTACATTTAATAATAAAAGAATTTACAAGGGTTTCAAAATGTATTCACTATTAATGTTAAAGAGACTATAACTCTGGTGTTTTCCAGATTCTCTTCCCTCTCATTGGTGGTACATAAAAAAGATTCCTGGTGACAAATGCTATGGTCCTAGTGGAATGGGGGCACAGAGCCCTCTGGATTACTTCCCTTATCATTTATCTTTCTGAGAGTATGGACCAAAATTCTTTTTGGGGTATAGAAGGTGGGAGTTCTTGCTTCTGTAATTGCTTCTCCACTGGACATAAATGTTTTGGCAGTAGGATCCATACCACCAGCCTATTTCTATAGGATGTATTTTTCTTTTTTTTTTTTTTAATAATTTTTATTTTTAATCTTTATTTATTTTCCCTTTTGTTGCCCTTGTTTTATTGTTGCAGATATTGTTACTGTCTTTATTGATGTTGTCATTGTTGGATAGTACAGAGACATGGAGAGAGAAGGGGAAGAGAGAGGGGGGAGAGAAAGACAGACACCTGCAGACCTGACTCACTGCCTGTGAAGCAACCCCTGTGCAGGTGGGGAGCCAGGGGCTCAAACTGGAATCCTTAAGCCGGTCCTTGCGCTTTGGGCCATGTGCGCTTAACCTGCTGTGCTACTGCCTGATCCCCAGGATGTATTTTTCTATGCATAAATGTGTCATGAGTGGTCTGGAAGGTGGCACAGTGGATAAAGCATTGGACTCTATCAGGAGGTTCTGAGTTTGATCCCCGGCAGCACATGTACCAGAGATGTCTGGTTCTCTCTCTCCTCTTATCTTTCTCATTAATAAATAAAATATTTTTAAAATGTGTCATGACAACCCAGTATTATTGAATTATAGCTAAGTATTAACCTGCTTTCTAATATTTTACTCTTTTTTTTTTAGTATCACAGAGCTAAAAGGAAATCTACCCCAGCTGCCACTCACCCAAACTCAGTGCTTTGTGTTTACAAACTTCATTAATCAGTGCTTTCATGTTGGCAACTATCTGGTTATCTGGCATGTCCAGCTGAAAGAAAAGAATGTCTAATATTAACAACATAAAAGAAATATAATTGTTGATAACTGTGTCAGCTGTACTAGATACTATTTTTCAAATGTTCAACTAAGGGAAATTATGAAATGATCCTAAAGGGGAAAAAAACAACTTGCATATTACCTCTTTCAGAATGCTACAGTCAGATGTTTTTACTTTCAACACTATCTTACAGAACAAATTATAGCAAAGTATATTGAAGTTGTTCCACTAGAGAGTTCTTGGCTTCCAGCTAATTTCCCTGAAACATATACTGAGGCAGAAGACGCCTTCCCTTTCACCCCACATTTACCCCCAAGGAATTAGTAATGGTGGAATAGTGTTTGATACAAAAAAGAGGGAAATAAATAAACAAGTAAGTTTCGGCCAGGGAGGGCTGTATAACACATGCATGAGAAACCTAGGTTTAATCTCCGGTAGCATATTAAAAAACAAAAACAAAACAAGAAAACTACTTGACTTTGTACAAGGTCTCACACTGACACTTTCAGGGTACTATGCTCATACTCTAATGACAATTGTCTAGCTGGAGGAAAAAATATAGCAAGTGAGCATACAGTTAATGAACTGTATTCATAAAATTACTTCATACTTTTGGAAGGTCTTCGTGTTTATCATGCCAATTCACTGCTTATTATATTTTCTTAAGCATAACAATTAAAACCAGTTATGGGAGAAGGGGCTATAGAGCAGCAGCAGCTGTGTTTCTCTCCTCACCTCTCCTCTCCCGGGTCAACTAGCAATACCAAAGGAGACCACATGGGACTGCAACAAGACAGGACTAGAACGACTCAGGAACCCACCAAATCACCAGTGAGTGCAAACACGTGTGGCTCATGGACAGAGGGGAGCCTAGGGAGAGAGTAAGTGGTTGGTAACAGTCTGGCAGTTTACCAGTTGAGACACCACCTCCAGTCTGTTTCACCAACAAAAAGATGGCTGAAAGGAGGAGAGGACTCCTCTTAAGACTCACCAAATGCAACTGTGAGTCTCCATTGCTCCATTGTGAGTCTCCATTGCCCTCAGAAGCTGGAGCAGCAGCAAGGAGGCCCTGTGCTGACACCAGGGGACAGAGAACCAACCAGGAAACTCAGGAGAAGATCTATACCTCTGTGGCCTAGCAGTGGGGCTGTGAGAGTCTCTTTGCATAACACTGGATTATCTCTGCCCCACCCTGCTTTATCTCTTGGTCAGGAGGGATGAAGCTAAGAAGCCTATTTATAGTTTAAAAGCCCTCAGGTTCCCATACCCTACAGGGAAGAAAAAGCACAAAAGAGGCTTTTAAGGCACAGTGCTCCAACTCAGGGATTAAAATAATTTTGAAGCAATTGTCAATTTCCACAACTGTGAACCCTTTAATTACCTTACTTAGATACAAGTCAATCCAGGCAAGAGTGATCAGTAATTTCAAAAGTAATGAGAGGGACCTCATAACATACTATATAAAATGGTTAAACCAACAAGAAGAAATACTGGAGAAATGAACCAGAACAAGAGTCCAGCTAAAAGCCCCCCAAAGGGTGAAGCACAAATAATGAGATCAACATCCAAACACTAGTTAAGGTAATAATCACAGGAGTGAGTAAAGAGTTTGAAAGAATTGTCATCTGAAATGCAGAAACAACAAATGAGACTCTGGAAGAAAACACTAATTATCTCAAGGTTATTAGAGAACTGAAAGCTGAAATAGCAGAGCGAAGATCACAACTAGCTGAACAAGCTAAAATAGTATCAGAACAGGATAACAAAATAGATGAACTCCAGAAAACAGTAGAGGGGAGAGAGAATAGAATAAATATGGCTGAGGACAGAATTAGCAAGATCGAGGACGAATTAGAGACAACTAAAAAAGAAGTACGAGATCTCAAAAAGAGTTCAAGAGCTACTGAAAACAACAACAGAGACAGTGGCATTCCTCTATGCATTCTTCTATGCAAACACTAAGAAGAAGGAGGAGGAGGAGGAGAAGAAGAAGAAATCCATATTTCTTTCACTATTTTAGATATTGAGCAAAATTGTGGGAAAAAAGTATTTTATGGGCATAAATATTATTTGGAGGGCAGGGGTAGATAGCATAATGATTATGCAAAGAAACGCTCATGCCCGAGGCTCCAAAATCCTAGGTTTAATACCCTGTACTACCATAAACCAGAACAGAGCAGTGTTCTAGTAAAAAAAAAAAAGGGGGGGGATGACATGGGGTGGACCCATGTGGACGTGAGTAAAATGTGTATTCCAGTTTCTTGGGATGAATGACTCTGAAAATGTCCAATAGTTCTAGTTTATCTATCTCCTCATTTAGCTCCCTCATGTCTTTATTATTTTCTGCCTGGATGATCTATCAAGTTGAGAAAGTGGGGTGTTGAAGTCCCCTACTATGACTGTGTTGCTGTTAATATATTGCTGTACCTCTTTCAGTAGAAAACAAAGCAGGTGGGGTGCGGGGGGAAGGGTGGTGCATCTGGTTGAGTGCACATGTTACAATGCACAAGGACCCAGGTTTGAACCCCCAGTCCCCACCTGCGGGGGAAAGCTTTGCAAGTGGTGAAGCAGGGCTGCAGGTATCTCTCTCTTCCTCTCTCTCTCTCTCTCTCCCTCCCTCCTTCCCTGTCTCTCCCTTCCCTCTCAGTTTCTAGCTATCTCTATCAAATAAGTAAGGATGATAATCAAAATGTCAAACAAAACATATATAAATTATATCTATAATTTGAATATTGGTAGTAATCTACAAACAGTGTATACAGGTAGGAGTTTTACCAAACCTGCACAGGAAACATATTTGGGGTGAGAGTAATCTAGAGATAACTCAGGAAAGCAACTTTATTTTTTGACACTAGAATTATCACTGAGACTTTTGTTTTTTCTATCTAATTTTTATTAGATAGAACAGAAATTGAGAAAGGAGGGGGAGGGAGAGGGAGAGAAAGATAAGACACCTACAACCCTACTTCACTGTTTCTGAAGTGTCTCTCCTGCTGGTAGAGAGCAGGAGCCTATACCCAGGTCCCTCCACATTGAAATATGTGCACTTAACTGAGCACTGCTCAGCTCTGGTATAGTGCAGGGGATTGAATCTTGGACCTCAAAGCCACTCACATGAGAGACTATATAACCATTAAGCTATCTCCCCTGCCCCAGAAAAAAAGTTTCTATGGTCCTATGGAGGAAAACAAGGATACCCATTTTGAAGAATCAGTATTATCTATTAGATTCACAATAGCAGAAAAATGAAGCTTGGTTCAGCCTATTAAAAAATAAAATAAAGGGAGTCGGGCAGTAGCACAGCGGGTTAAGCGCACGTGGCACAAAGTGCAAGGACCTGCAGAACGATGCCAGTTCGAGCCCCCAGCTCCCCACCTGCAGGGAAGTTGCTTCACAGGTGGTAAAGCAGGTCTGCAGGTGTCTGTCTTTCTCTCCCCCTCTATCTCCCCATCTCTCTCGATTTCTCTCTGTCCTATCTAACAACAGTGACATCAACAACAACAATAACTACAACAACAATAAAAAAAACAAGGGCAACAAAAGGGAAATAAATAACTAATAAAATAAAATAACATAAAAAGGGGATAGGGTGATGGCACAGCTGGCTGAGCCCAGATGTTACAATATGCAAGGACCCGGGTTCAAGCCTTGGTCCCCACCTTTAGAGGGGGAAGCTTTACCACTGGTGAAGCAGTGCTGCAGCTGTCTCCCCTTTCCACTAAGTTTCTGGCTGTCACTATCCAATAAGTAAATAAAAAAATAACTAAAGGGGAGTAGGGCGTAAGCGCAGCGGATTAAATGCAGGTGGCGCAAAGCACAAGGAGCGGCTCAAGGATCCCAGTTCGAGCCCCCAGCTCCCCACCTGCAGGGGAGTCGCTTCACAGGTAGTGAAGCAGGTCTGCAGGTGTCTATCTTTCTCTCCCCCTCTCTGTCTTCCCCTCCTCTCTCCATTTCTCTCTGTCCTATCCAACAATGATGATAACAATAACAACAACAATAAAACAACAAGGGCAACACAAGGGAATAAATAAATATTTTTAAAAAATAACTAAAATATCAAAGAAAGGAAAACAAAAACAGGGCCAGTGAAATAGCTCACTTGGATACAGTGCTGCTTTTACCATGTATGTGATCCACTGAAGAATATTTCAGTGTTTCTCTTTCTCTAGAGGAGGAAGTGGAGGAGGAGGATACGAAGGAGGAGAAGAGGACATTGAAGGGCTACTGAAAAATGATAAGCACTATATTTGTATGAAAATATATAGTGGTCACAATACCCTCTATGTTTACTAAAGTTACTAAAGTAACTGATAACCACAGGACAAAATAATTATTCCTCATTCTGTAGCACAGAAGTAGAAGAAACTACTGAATCTACTTCTGGCTTAGCTGCCAGTATTACGTCAGACATAATGCCCTAAGCAGATGAGAACAGAAGTCCTACCAAAGAGGTCAGAGTGGTGGCGCAGTGGATGCAGGATCTCTCTCTCTTTCTGCTTAGCTAGATTGGTTCCATATTCGTGAAGACCCAAGATCTATTACCAATCTACTTTCACTACTTTTAGTGAGAAACAACAAGAATTTGGGGAGTCGGGCTGTAGCACAGCGTGTTAAGCGCAGGTGGCACAAAGCACAAGGACCGGCATAAGGATCCCGGTTCGAACCCCGGCTCCCCACCTGCAGGGGAGTCACTTCACAAGCGGTGAAGCAGGTCTGCAGGTGTCTATCTTTCTCTCCTCCTCTCTGTCTTCCCCTCCTCTCTCCATTTCTCTCTGTCCTATCCAACAACGACAACAACAATAATAACTACAACAATAAAACAACAAGGGCAACAAAAGGGAATAAATAAAATTTTTAAAAAAAGAAACAACAAGAATTTGACTTTTACATTTTATAGTTTTATTTCCTCTCTTTATAATTCCCTTATCAATGTTCCTATGTTACAACAAACTGTAGTATACCAAAAAAAAAGTAGCAGCATAAAAGTTATTCATCAACCAGAAGAAATGAAGGAAAAGGAGGAAGGGAAGTGGCAGCCTTTTACCCAACTACTGTTTTGATTATTTTAATTTTTATTTTTATCAGAGAGAGAGAAAGAGACTGACCAGAGCACTGCTTAACTCTGGTTTATGGTGGTGCTGGGGACTGAATCTGGGACCTTAGAGCCTCAGGCATGAAAGTCTTTTGCAAAACCATTATGCTGTCTCCCCAGCCTGTATTGTTTATCTTATTAAACCTTCAATCTCCACATATTATGCTACCCACATCTTGTTTAAACTCCAATACATTCACTTTTCTTGTTTTAACATGTTCTTGAAAACTACAGCTCTGGTTTCAACACAAGATTATACTGTTTATATTCCTTTGTCCTGAACCTGTTTATTTTTGTTACCATATACTTGAGCTTTTATCAGCTGCCAGGTTGACAATATTCTTGCCACAAAACAATCCACCATTACACAATCAAAACAGTGATATATGCCTATGAAAGAACAATGTCAATACACAAAAAAGTACATCAAAGACACTAACTCTATATTAAACTCTATTTTAAATATGCTAAGGCTTCAAGTATATTTGAAATCCAGACATGAAACACCAATTAAACCAAGCCTCAGCATTATTTAGTATAAACATAAACCTAAGAAGCCCTAGCCTACTTTTTTTTTGAAATGAGCTTAGTTCTGCCTTACAATTACTACTACTACTTACAATTCTTCAAAATCCAAATAGTTTACACAATTTCACAGGGGTTACAGTTCGACCCGAACTGCCCCTGCGGCGACAGACAGACAGACAATGACCCACATAGTCAACGACTGCCACATCTCCAGATTCAAAGGAGGTCTCGAAACTTTACATCAGGCTCAACCTGACGCTGTTGACTGGCTACGGAAGAAGGGCAAACGCTAGAAGAAGAAGTGCCATGGTGAGCATTCATGTCAAAGCTAGGTTATCGCATATTATTACAAGATGTTCTTGCCTATTGGTTTTTCGAACTTTTCCTCATTCCAAACTATTCAACATTCTATGTTCTAATTACATATATTTTTTAAAGTTTTTTTTTTTCTTTTATTTGATAAGACAGAGAGAAACTGGGGGAAGAAGGGAGAGATAGAGGTGGAAAGGAAAGAGAAACACTTGCAGCACTGCTTCAATCACTGGTGAAGCTTCTGCCTCCACCTCCAATATGTGGAGACTGGGGGCTTGAACACATGGCACTGTGTGTGCTCTATCGGGTATGCGATGGCCTAGCCCTGTAGTGATATATTAAGATGGTAGAAAATAGAGATGGGTGGTCTGGGAGGTGGCGCAGTGGATAAGGCTTTGGACTCTCAAGCATGAGGTCCCAAGTTCAATTCCCGGCAGCACATGTACCACAGTGATGTCTGGTTCTTTCTCTCTCTCCTATCATTTCTCATGAATCAATAAATAAAAATTGAAATAAATAAATAAAATATTTCAAAAAGAAAAAAGATGGTGACAGCTTTGAATTAAAATAGAACACATGACATATTTTAAAGCACTAATTCCTTTAAAACTTTACTTTCATTTACTTAACTTGATATTACAGTGAGCCACTGAGGACCTGTCATAAAAGAAAATAATTATAGGATTTCACTACTCACAGGAGGAATCAGTATTTCATCATAAAGTTACTGGTTTCATAGGGCACCAAAGTAATAACCCTGAGGTAAGGGGTAGACATGCAGCTTCCTGGGACAGTGGGGGGTGGGAGTGGGTGGGAGGGATGGGTCACAGTCTTTTGGTGGTGGGAATGGTGTTTACGTACACTCCTAGTAAAATGTAGTCATATACATCACTAGTTAATTAATACGAGAGGGGGAAAATTAATTGTATGTCTCGAAGTTTTTCAAAACACAAACTGAATCTTTTCAATATATAGGCTGTGTAATTGATATGCAGACTTTCTCAAAAGCCTAGACTAAGTAGATCAGAAGCAACCAATAGCACAGTTATATACAAGATACTGGGTACTGTACAGCAAACCATAACAAAAGGACTTTTCAAAGTGTTAACCCAATTACCAAATAATGTGATGATAACATTAACTATCGATTATCTTTTTGAACCCTAAGACAGCAGGAACCTCACATATCCACTATAGAGCCTCTACTTCCCCCAGTCCTGGAACCATTGGATAGGGCCCACTTTCCCGTATGCCTCTCCCAATTCATATCAAATAATATTGCATCTGCCGATCACAACCTAACCAACACAACGATTGCCACCTCAACATGCTTCACTTCAGACTGTGTCCAGGGACTTCATGTGTGGAATGACAACCCTTCAGCTTCATTACTCAGGTGAGACCTTTCCTTTCATAGTATACTCTAATTGCATCTCAGGTGGTTCACTTTCTAACAAAGTCCCAAAACCTAGATATACACCAGTTTCTGTGAGAAAGAGCATATGTTCACACGTATCTGTAAACTACTGCAAAATATATACCTGAAAGCAGAAGTACACTAGAGTCTGCAGTGAGTATCCCCCTAACACTTCCTCTCCACTATTCCAAGCTTTGGGTCCATGATTGCTCAACAACTTGTTTGGCTTCGTATGTTAACTCTCTTTTCAGTCACCAGGTTCCAGATGTCATCAGGATGCCGGCCAGGCTTCCCTGGACTGAAGACCCCACCAATGTGTCCTGGAGCTCAAGCTTCCCCAGAGACCCACCCTACTAGGGAAAGAGAGAGGCAGACTGGGAGTATGGACCGACCAGTCAACGCCCATGTTCAGTGGGGAAGCAATTACAGAAGCCAGACCTTCTACCTTCTGCAACCCACAATGACCCTGGGTCCATGCTCCCAGAGGGATAGAGAATGGGAAAGCTATCAGGGGAGGAGGTGGGATATGGAGATTGGGTGGTGGGAATTGTGTGGAATTATACCCCTCCTACCCTATGGTTTTGTTAATTAATACTTTCTTAAATAAAAATAAAACAAATAAATATATAAAAATTAAAAAATAAAAAATAAAATTTTTTTTAAAAAGTTACTGGTTTCAATAATTTAGGATCAGTAGTAATCCAGAGACTGTTAAATATATTTTAAAGATTTTTGGGGGCTAGGTGGTGGCGCATCTGGCTGAGCGCATGTATTACAATGCACAAGGACCAGGATTTGAGCCCCCAGTCCCCAGCCCCCAGTCCCCACCTGTAGGGGGAAAGCTTTGCAAATGCTGCAGGTGTCTCTCTGTCTTTCTACCTCTCTATCACCCCCTTCCCTCTTGATTTCTGCCTGTCTATCCAATAAATAAAGATTAAAAAATTTACTTTATTAAAGATTTTTCTTTTATTAATATATTTTTTATATTTATTTTCCCTTTTGTTGCCCTTGTTATTTTTTATTGTTGTAGTTATTATTGTTGTTATTGATGTCATTATTAGGACAGAGAGAAATGGAGAGAGGAGGGGAAGACAGAGAGGGAGAGAGATAGACACCTGCAGACCTGCTTCACTGCCTGTGAAGCGACTCCCCTGCAGGTGGGGAGCCAGGGACTTGAATCGGGATCCTTAGGCCAGTCCTTGCGCTTCACGCCATGTGCGCTTAACCCACTGCACTACGCCTGACTCCCCAAAAAAAGATTTTTCAAGGTGGTACTGGAGAGACAGGCTTACTGGGTGGAATATATACCCTGTCATGTGTGCAGCCCAGGTTCAAACCCTGGCACCACAGGAGAATACCAGTGCACTAGGGGAAGCTCTGTGCTGCAGAGTGCTCTCTCTCTCTAACTGAATGAAAAAGCAGCATGAGAAGAAAAAAATAAATAGAAAAAGCAGCCTGGGAGCAGTGAAATCACAGATGCACAAGGCCTTGGCTTCATATACACAACAAAGGTTTTATAAGTAAGATGAACAAATGGTGTAAAAAAGAATATGGGGGAACATTTAAACACTTTTAGATAATAGATTTTGAAGGTATGTTAAAAACATTTTTAATAAATAACTTTTTTGATAATTATAATTATTTTTTAATAAATAACTTTTTTTGATAATTAGCATTAAGTCAGGCTGTACCTACCTACCAAACAACATTTTTTATTACTCTGTGTAATCAAGATTAATTAAGTTGCACATCATTAAAAAAATGATTCTGTGGTAGAAACATTCTATTAATTCATACTAATTTCCCCATAAATTTAATAACAGTTTTCATGTCTTTCCAATGTACAGGTAGATGAAGGAAGGAGGGGAGGAAGAGAGAGAGAGAGAGAGAGGCAGGCAGCAAGAGGGGGATAATGGTCATGCAAACACTCTCGCACACACCTGAGGCTCTGAGGTCCCAGGTTCAATCTAACCCCCCCTCCCCACAGCACTGCACCAAAATAAGCCAGAGCTGATAAGTAAATAAATAATAATAAACAAAAAAAAGAAAGGAAAATGAAAGCAAATATCAAAAACTAAACAAATTAAAATTTTATAACAATTACACATTTAAGTCATGTTGACTAATTCTCATTAAAGTGCCAGGAATGAACAAGTATCTTTTCACCCAGAGATTAAAAGAGAATGACAGTACAAGGGAAAATGGAATATTGTAAAGCGGCTCAAAAGCAGAATCATCATTATTCTTTCTGAATTAGGCCTCATATAATCCTCTGCCGAGAGGGTGAAGTCTGGCTGACCAGGTTCCAGGAGTCAATTTAGGGGAGAGGGAGGCTGTGGATAGCGGGGAGGGCTTCTCTGTGTTTAGCAAATATAGTCACTTAATCCGCCCCCCCCCCCATTTTCAATTCCCTGAAGTCCTGATCTCTCCATTTAGAGACTCTGTTTTAATCTTTCCAGCCATCTGCCAGCATGGGGGAAAGCTGTTAAGCAGTGTCAAAAAGTATGTAAAAGTCTTCAACTGCTTTCAAACAAACCTTCCTATTTCTGAGGGTGCTTGTTCCCTCGCACATAGCCCACTAACACCCAGGTCCAGAGGCTATATAGCCAATGCAAACCATGTAAGGCTTTTCTGAGGTTAAGGGACCAGGTGGTGGCATACCTAGTAAAGTACTCACATTACAGTGCGCAAGGACCCAGGTTCAAGCCCCTAGTCCCCATCTGCAGGGGGAAAGCTTCACAAGTGGTGAAGCAGGGGAGCAAGAGTCTCTCTGTTTCTTTCCCACTCTGTTTCCCTATCCTCTCTCAATTTCTCTCTGTCTCTATACAACAATAAATAAATAAATAAATAAATAAAATGTTTAAAATTTTTCAAAAAAAAAAAAAACCCTCTTGTTCAACAATTTGTTTGGCTTTGTATGTTAACTCTCTTTTCAGTCACCAGGTTCCAGATGATAGCATGATGCCAAACAGACTTCCCTGGACAGATGATCTCAGCAATGTGTCCTAGAGCTCCGCTTCCACAGAGCCCCACCCTACTAGGGAAAGTGAGAGACAGGCTGGGAGTATGGATCGACCTGTCAACGCCCATGTTCAGCGGGGAAGCAATTACAGAAGCTAGACCTTCCACCTTCTGCATCCCACAATGATCTTGGGTCCATACTCCTAGAGGGTTAAAGAATAGGGAAGCTATCAAGGGAGGGGATGGGACACGGAGTTCTGGTGGTGGGAATTGTGTGGAGTTGTACCCCTCTTATCCTATGGCTTTGTTAATCTCTCCTTTTTAAAATAAATAATAATAATAATAAAACCCTGTGTACAAAGTTTTTTTCTTTTTTTTTCTTGTTCTTTTTGCTGTCAGGGCTTCACTGAAGTTTTGAGCCTGTATGATTCTACCGGTCCTGGAAGAGTATCTACTTATTGAAAGGCAGAGGGGAGACATCATACCACTGATTCAGGGCTTGTGAAGCTTCCCCTTTGTGTGGTGCTCCCATGTGGTAGCTGGAAACTTGAACCTGGGTCCTCATGTATGGTAATGAGAGCTATCTCCTGGTCCTCTGCGCAAAATGTCTTTATAAATAAAAATTAAAGCGTGCCCCCCCCATAAATATTCTTTAAAAAAAACTAAAGCATGTCCAAGATTCGATTCCCCTTTATTAAAATAGCTCTCCCAAATACTGTGCATTTAATAATTTCCTCAAAACTTTGGGGGGCATGTATTCTTTTAAGAACAATCTAATCTATGCAGTCCAGGAGATGGCACGACTTTCAAGCAAGAGGTCCTAAGTTCAGTCCCCAGCAGCACATGTACCAGAGTGATGTCTTGTTTTTCTCTCTGCCCATCTTAATGAATTAAATAAATATTTTTTATGTTTAAAATCTATTTATTGTGTTATCTTTCAAAGTAGCAAAGCTCCTCCACTTTATTTCCAACTCAATATACAGAAATATAAAAGGCTAGTGATTTCAACCCCTACCCCCTAGCCAGCCATCCCCAGTCCCCATTTGATTGGGCTAATAAATATATATATATATTTTTTAAAAGAATAACTTAATCTGTAACATCTCTAGTTCTTTTTTCTCCCTCAAAGTCTCTGTACTTGCTGTCCTCTTCCAAAAAGTTTTCCAACAGATATTTCCATACTTTTCTGTTTAAATGTCACCTTCCTGGACTAACTTATGAGGAGTAGCTACCTCCTCCAGCCCCCAATAATCACTCTCACCTCTATTCACTACCACAGAGTAAGCTATATGAAGGCAAAAAGTTCTGGTTTCATTCACATCTATAACTCTCCTTAGTAGACATTCACAATGTGTGTATGTGCACACTGTGTGATAAAGCAGTAAGAAAGAGTCAGGTGGTGGCATGCCTGGTTGAGTGCACGTTACAGTGCACAATGACTCAGGTTCAAGACCCTGGTTTAAGCTTCAGGAGTGGTAAAACAGTGCTGTAAGCCTCTCCCTCTCCCCCTCTCCCTTCCACTCCCCTATCCCTCTCTCTCCAGTCCAGATCTTGAACAAAACTAAAATCTCATGCACTTTGGTAAGTTGACTTTTTAAAATTTCTTTAGTGTTGCTGAAATTAGGGTCTCAGGTCTGATTTCACCAATCTTGGTCACTTTTTAAATTCAGACAGAGAGACAGGGAAGGGGAGACACCACAGCACCAAAGCTGCCTCCACTGCATGGTGTCCCCTGTTTGACACCAGGTTACAGCAATGCAGGTACCCTACCCAGTGAGCTGGCCTTCAAGTCTTTACATTCTTACCTAAAATACTATTAATGTTTAATTTCTCTTTATCTTTGCTTTTGTACAGTACTATAGGTTCAAGGAATCCACAGTGTTATAATATAAATGAAGGTTAGCCATCAAGATTTCTGATTTAACCTTTTGTCAGAAAATATGTTTGCAACCAAAAATTGGTTCTTATTTTAACAGCCCAGGATAGTGCTAGAGCCCTAGACTTGCTGGCATGAGGTCCATGTTCTATCTCTGGCATCACATATGCCAGAGTGATGCTTAGTCTTTTTCATTCATTTTTCATTAATAAATGAATAAGCATTTTTAAAGAATGAGTCTTTTAAAAATTTGTTTGTGCATGAAAATAATTATTTTGGGGTGAAAAATGAAAATGTAAAAAAGATTAGAAATACAGCAGATACTCATTAACTATTCTTTTGGAAGCTTTATAAAGTTCTTCCAAGTTGCTGGGCTGAAAAAAAAGTAATACATCAAAATCACACACAAAAAAAAAGGATCTGAAATTAAGTAGAAGTCATACTACAAAGGTCCAGTGCATTATAATCTGCCTTTTATCTTCAAACTTTAGCTGACTTTCTTAGTCCCAAATGATTTTTCAATTATAATTTAATTGATAATTAGAATCTAAGCCCCGTGAAAACTTCAATAAGTGTTTCTACATATCTAAGATTTCACTGAATTGGAGCCAGACATAAAAGTTGATTTTTTTCTCATGAAAACACATCTATAAATTTTAAAGATATCTTCAATCAAATGAATCCAATTAAAAAGAATACTAAGACAAGTATAAACCAATGGGACTACATCAAATTAAAAAGCTTCTGCATAGCAAAACAAACCACCAGCCAAACAAAGAGACCCCTCACAGAATGGGAGAAGATCTTTACATGCCATACATCAGACAAGAGGCTAATAACCAACATATATAAAGAGCTTGCCAAGCATTAGAAAACAACCCCATCCAAAACTGGGGGGAGGATATGGACAGAATATTTACCACAGAAGAGATCCAAAAGGCCAAGAAACACATGAAAAAATGCTCCAAGTCTCTGATTGTCAAAATAATGCAAATAATGACAACAATGAGATATCACTTCACTCCTGTGAGAATGTCATACATCAGAAAAGGTAACAGCAGCAAATGCTGGAGAGGGTGTGGGGTCAAAGGAACCCTCCTACACTGCTGTTGGGAATGTAAATTGGTCCAACTTCTGTGGAGAACAGTCTGGAGCACTCTCAGAAGGCTAGAAGTGGACCCACCCTATGATTCCGATATTCCTCTCCTGAGGATGTATCCTAAGGAACCCAACACACCCATCCAAAAAGATTTGTGTATACCTATGTTCATAGCAGCACAATTTGTAATAGCCAATGGACCTAAAGGCTGGAATAGTGCAGGTGAAGAGTTGGGGGGGGGGGTGTCTCTGTTTGTAGATAGCTAATAGGCATATTTTAGCTATATTCCAAAGGACCTATGGCTATACTAGTGGTTTTTTGTTTGTTTATTTTTGTTTTTGCCTGAGCCTGAAATCTGATATACAGGTGGATCCAAGTTATTGTCCGGGGAGATGATGTAATAGCCAAAACCTGGAAGCAACCCAGGTGTCCAACAACAGATGAGTGGCTGAGCAAGTTGTGGTCTAATTCACAATAGAATACTACTCAGCTATAAAAAAAAATGGTGACTTCACCGTTTTCAGCCGATCTTGGATGGAGCTTGAAGAAATCATGTTAAGTGAAATACGTCAGAAACAAAAGGATGAATATGAGATGATCTCACACACAGACAGAAGTTGAAAAACAATGATCTTGGGTCCATACTCCCAGAAGGTTAAAGAACAGGAAAGCTATCAAGGGAGGGGATGGGATACATAGTTCTGGTGGTGGGAATTGTGTGGAGTTGTACCCCTCTTATCCTGTGGTTTAGTCAATGTTTCCTTTTCACAAATAAAAGCTTAAAAAAAAAAGATGTCAGTGAGTGGCATATTACTCTTTCCATGTGCCATTAAAATGTATTAGTTCAGGCCTGGGAGGTGGTCCAGTGAATACAGTATTGATCTTTCAAACATGGAGTCCTGAGTTTGAACCCCAGCATCACATGGTGGTTATGATAAAGAAGTCTACAAAATTAAGAAAGGCTACAAAGGTAAAAATAAGTAAATTTATGAGTTTAGACTGTAGGATAAACAAACTGTATATGTAAATATTTAATGTGACTTCTAAGTGAGTAACAAAATAACTTTCAATCACTGTTGTATTACAAATTACTAGGAATTACCTAAGTAAGAAAGAAAAAGATTTACTTAATAAGTCACATTGTAACTTACTGTTGCTATTTTGGCGTTGAGAAAGTTCTCCTTTTCTTCATCTACTTTAATTTCTTGTCCAGTTTTAAATAATTCAAGCATTTTTGGAATGTCACGTCCAATAGAATCTGTTTTGAAATATTAAAAATCTAGAGTTATCACTATATCTATTATGAGTAGCAAAAGTCACTGATTAAAAAGAAACATTCATCTCATGTTGAAAGATCAGATAAGTTATGGCAGACAGAGTTCACGTTCATGTTCATGTCATGAGCCTCTCTCCTTGAGTACAGATGGTGCCTGGAACTTGTGCTGACCGAGGAGACAGGGTGATTATGTACACGTGGTTCAGTACATGGCATAAAGCTGTAATGGACTCTTCCCACTACTGATAGATTTAGGAAGCAAGCTAACAGATGGAGAGGCCTTAGTTCAGTAGCCTGTAAAGAATTCAATTCTGTCAAAAGGCAAATGAGCCTGAAAGGGAATCTTTGCCCAAGTCAAGTTTGAAATGAGAGCACAGTCCCCAGCCAACACCATGTGGGAGCTATACGACCCTGAAGTAGAGAATCCAGGTGAACAGTACACACACTCCTGACACAGAAATTGCATTCAAAGGTGTATGCTGTCCTCTGGGTGCAGACAGACAGAGCAAAGGGCTCTCAAGCATGAGGTCCTGAGTTCAATTCTAAGACAGCACATGCACCAGAGTGATGCCTGGCTCTTTCTCTTTCCTATCAGTGATGCTGTTTATTTATAGAGTTGGAAATATTAAATATGTAGGTTTGGTTATTTTTGACAGCATATGATTTAATTTATGTTCCAAAACATAAATTGTCAGTTTTACTTAAGAATAACCTTAAGGAGATAGCAAAAAAAAAAAAACAAGCATTCTTAGTAAATTTCAAACACTGAGGAATTCTGTATGAAGAAATAGAAAATAAACATAAAACTGTGCAGTGCCACAGTCAGCACAACAGTTGTTTTGGGGAAAAGCACTTGCACAATTGAGTTAGTAAGTTGATATTTTTAGGCAACACTATTTTTCACATGAAAGAAGAGCTAGCAAACTACCATCATTCAGGCTTAGATATCTGACACACAGTCTCTTGAAAATGCAAGCCTGTCACATGAGAAGAAACAACCAACAGTATGTGTGGTTAATAATAAAATTCAAGTTTCCAAATGAAAATACAAATTTTGGAAATTTGTATTTTCTACAGTGCAGCTTTGCAGTATGTACAGGTATTTTTTTAAGAGTTTGGGGGTGATATTAATGAAATTATTTTATATCAAATAATGAAATGTGTCAAATTATGAAAGACCTACATATCTCAACAAATTAATATCCTCCAAAGCTTTGCGCCACGTGTGCTTAACTCGCTGCACTGCCACCCAGCTCCCTTAGAAGATCTCTACATACCATATATTACAAGAGGCTAATAATCAAAACATATAAAGAGTTTACCAAACTCAGTAAAAATAACACAAAAGGCCGCATCCAAAAATGGGGAGAGGATTATGATTAGAATATTCACCAAAGAGATCCAAAAGGACAATGAAAAAATGCTCCAAGTCATTGACTGTCAGAGAAATGAAAATAAAGACAACAATGAGATACCACTTCACTCCTGTGAGAATGTCATACATCAGAAAAGATAGCAACAACAAATGCTGAAGAGGTTGTGGGGTCAAAAGAAGCCTCCTGTACTGCTGGTGGGAATGTAAATTGGTCCAACCCCTGTGGAGAGCAGTCTGGAGAATGCTCAGAAGGTTAGAAGAGGACCTACCCTATGATCCTGCAATTCCTCTCGTGGGGATGTATCCTAAGGAAGCAAGCATAGCCATCAAAAAGATTTGTGGATCTCTATGTTCACAGCAGCACAATTTGTAATAGCCAAAACCTGGAGGCAACTCAGGTGTCCAACAACAGATGAATGGCTGAGTAAGTTGTGGTCTATATACACAATGGAATACTACTCAGCTATTAAAAATGGTGAATTCATCTCATCTTCATCTCATCTTGGATGGAACTTGAAAGTATCATGTTAAGTGAGATAAGTCAAAAACAGAAGGGATGATCTCACTCAGACAAAAATTGAAAACTAAGAACAGAAGAGAAAACACAAAGCATAATTTGGAGTGGAGTTGGTGTATTGCACTAAAGTAAAAGACTCTGGGGTTGGTGGGGGAAGGGTTCAGGTCCTGGAACATGATGGCAGAGGAGGACCTAATGGGGGCTGAATTGTTATATGGAAAACTGAGAAATGTTACACATGTATCAACTACTGCACTTTACTATTGACCATAAACCATTAATCCCCCAATAAAGAAAGCAAACAAACAAAACTAGCTATAGTGGTTAGGTGGTAGCTCATTCAGCAGAGGTCTGTACATGTTACCATGCATGATGACACCAGTGCAAGCCCCCAACCCCCATCTGCAGGAAGGAAGCTTCACAAGAAATGGAGCAATGCTATGGGTGTCTCTCCCTCTCCTCTTCCCCCTCTATTGAAAAGGAAGTGGGGAAAAGTCACCAGAAATGGTAGAGCCATGCAGGTGCTGAGCCCCAGTGATAACCTGGGGGGGGGAGGGGCAAAAACAAAACAAACCTGGTTATAGGGGTCAGGAAGGTGAGTAGCAAGAATATCTCTAGCTAGATTCAACCCCACGGACGACATGGGTGCACCATAAACAGAAACAGGAAAGTCCATAGATGGTAGGGTAGTATCCTTCCTTTTAAGACCTCCCTCTTTCATAAAAATATAAAGCAAACAGTGGCCCAGATGGCTGCTCAGTGGTAAAATACATGCATGAGGTACTGATAGCACATCTTCAAGCACTGCATAAACAACAAACAACAGGGTGTGGGGGGTGTAAAAAAAAAAAAACCAGCAAAAATGTACTATAAAGTCCCTCATCTTAAAAGAAGTCTTCTTTGGCTTCACTTTTCTTCCATTGGCTACTCAATACTGTTCTTGAAAGCATAAAGTTCTGGAGAAAAAGAAAGGGAAAAAAAAATAGAAGGAAAAGAAAAAAGCCAAAGTTGTCTACCTTTCTATTTCTTCTTCTTCCTATCTCTTCAATCATGTTATCATGATGCCACTGAAAATAATATTGTCAAGTTCATCAATGACATCTACCTTGAAGACACTATATTCATTTCTTAGTGTTCCTCTGATTTGAACTACCAACAGCATGCCACAAAGTATGTCTTTCTTTTCCCTACAATGCTCTCATAGACTTCACTCTCACTAGCTGTTCTGCTTGATTTGGTTGGCTGAGCCACCCTCCCTTAGTTGATTCTCAAGGCTGAATTACTTCAGGTATCAATCATTTGATTTCCCTTTTTCTTGCCATCACACACCTCACTAAGTCCTCTCATTCAGACTTTATAAGCCATTTATCCAAAAACAACCTCTTTCATAAATCTCCAAGCACCTACTTGTTATCTCCACCTAGACAGAGATAAGTAATTAGTCAGGAGTAAACTATGACAAATGCTTGCTGAAAGGATGAACAAACAAGTGACTTCAGGATGTGAGAGCGATCTGGCTGCGACATCTGTCACCCCACTGATCACCAGGGTTGATTCGGCTGATCTGGCTGGCTAGGCAGGTGTCCCCTTCCTCCCTCACCACTCCATGTGTGTCCCTCCCGAAGCTGCGCTCTTGGTCGAAGAGGACGGCCTTCCTCAAATAGACAGTGGAGGGTATATGACAAGTAGCCACGCTCCCCTGCTAGAACCTCCAAACAAGCTCTCAAATGACTTCAGAATATTAAGTCTGATATAGCATATTGTAGTAATAATTGAGTTGAGAAAACAGGCAGTAAGAACAAAAAACAGGAGCCAGGTGGCGGTACACCTGGTTGAGCGCATGTGTTACAGTGCGCAAGGACGCGGGTTGGAGCCCCCATCCCCACCTGTAGAGGGAAAGCTCTGTGAATGGTGAAGCAGTGTTGCAGGTGTCTCTCTGTCTCTCTCCCTCCCTATCTCCCCTTCCCTCTTGATTTCTGGCTGTCTCTATCCAAAAAATAAATGTAATAAAAATTTTTTTTAAAGGAACAAAAAATAGCTCTGCATTAAAACAAACTGAAGCGAATTGTTGATGGAATACTATACATATACATCCTACACAGTCAGAATAAGACACAAGAAAAGAGTGGTAGATTAGACATAGTGGTACAGATTTTTTATTTTCAAGTCAATTTCATCATAAAAAACACAAATCTCCTTCGATTTTACATATTTTTCCTTCCCTCTTCCTCCTTCTCCCCCCCCCAACAAAAGCTGGTAATGTTCATTTGTTTTTCCCTAATGGCCACGCACTTAATGGTCACTTCAGTAACTCATCCTCTCTTTCTGATTCACCCTACCCAGCACTTCTGGTTCCATCTACACACCCAGCACTTCTGGTTCCATCTACACTGAGTCTAAGACTGGGATTTTAGAATCGGGTCTTTTGATAGTTGGCCTTGGTTCACCAACATTGGTTGTACCACTCTGTCCATTTTGCCCTCCTTTCTCCTATGCATTATGTTTCTTCTGTTGTTGGTGCTTGTGGTCCCTTTTCTTTTCTTTCTTCCGTTTCTTTCTCATTCTTTCTTTCTTTCTTCCTCGCTTTTTGTGGTCCCATTACTTCTTTTTTTTACCTCCAGGGTAATTACTGGGGTTTGGTGCCTGTACTACAAATCCACTGCGCCTGGAGGCTATTTTTTCCCTTTTGTTGCTTTTGTTGTCATTGTTGTTGGATAGGACAAAGAAAAATCGAGAGAGGAGGAAAAGACAGAGGGGGAGAGAAAGACAGACACCTGCAGACCTACTTCACCGCTTGTGAAGTGACTCCTCTTCGGGTGGGGAGTCAGGGGCTTGAACTAGGATCCTTACACTGGTCCTTGCGCTTCATGCCATGTGCACTTAACACAATGTGCTACCACCAAGCCCCATGTGGTCCCATTTCTATTTTACCACTGACGACTTCACTTAGAGTTGGAGTTCCTTTGCTTCTTTTCATGTACGACTCCTTTCAGTAATTCTTGCAAGGCAGGGTTGATAGTGGTAAATTCCTTTAGTTTTTGGATGTTTGGGGAGATATTAATTTCTCCTTCAAACTTGAAGGATAATTTGACAGGATAGAGTATTCGTGGCTGGCAATTCTTATCTTTTAATACTGTGAATAATTCTTTCCGCTCCCTTCTTGCCCCTAGGATTTATGATGAGAATCTGATGAAAGCCTGACATTTCTCCCTTTGTATATCTGGCTGTTCCTTTCTCTAGCAGCCTGCTGTTTTTTTTTTTTTTTTTCCCTTGTCCTTAGCATTTTTCTAAGTACTGGTTTCAATGGCCCTACCTGCAAAACGAATAAAATCTAATCTCATGGTATGGCACATAAAGCCCTTTGTAATCTGGCCCACTGCCTAGCACTGTCTAACCCCACTGATGACTACTATCTGATAACAGTTTATGTGCCAATTTTTAAAAAGGTACTTATAATTTCCTAGGCACAACTGGTTCTCTTATATCTTTATGCATGTCAGGAAAAACAAATTCTATTTGTGTTTAAAGTCTCAGCATAGCTAGTATCTTCTTTTTTTTTTTTAGTACTTCTTTATTCCCTTTTGTTGCCCTTGTTTTATTGTTGTAGTTACTATTGTTGTTACTGATGTCATTGATTGTTAGATAGGACAGAGAAAAATGTAGAGATTAGGGGAAGACAGAAAGGTGGAGACAAAGATAGACCTACTTATGAAGCGACTCCTCTGCAGGTGGGAAGCCGGGGGCTCAAACCAGGATCCTTAAGCCGGTCCTTGCACTTTGCACCATTGTGCTTAGTCCGCTGCACTAACTACTGACTCCAAGCTAGTATCTTCTTTATGTTATCTGATTCTACAAAGTAGTCCCTCATTCTTCTAAGTACTTTTATATCCAACTAGTACACCCTGCATTTTAATCAAGCAGATTTTTCTCCTTGCTCTTGCCTCTCAATCTTTAACTCTTTAAAAATGAGTTCGATTCCCGGAAGCACATGTGCCAGAGTGATGTCTGGTTCTTTCTCTCTCCTCCTAGCTTTCTCATTAATAAATAAATATTTTTTTAAAAGAAAGAAAAATGAATAGTGGGCATGAAAGATATTACAGTGGTTCGGCAAAGAGGCTCTCATGGTTGAGGCTCCAAAGTCCCAGGTTTTCAATCCTCCCGCAACACCATAAACCAGAGCTGACAAGTCCTCTGATTTAAAAAGAAAAAAAAAAAAAAAACTCCTTTAGGAGTAGGTAATAATAGAAGTTCATATATTTATGTACTAGTTATGGATCAACATGTACTAAGTTCTTACACACTATATATATGTAAAACAATAAGGGACTAGGCAGTAGCTTACCCAGCATAGTGTTTGCATTACCATGTGCAAACACCCAAGTTCAAGTTCCTATTCCCCACCTGCAGGGGGGAAACTTAACAAGCAGTGAAGCAGTGTTTCAGGTGTTTCTTCTTCCTCTCTGCCTCTCTATCCCTTTTCCTTCCTGAATTTCTCAGTGATGACCCTGGTGGCAGCAAAACAAACACCATACACACAACTTTCAACTGGGCCACTGATGTTCAATATGAGAAATATATAAGAATAAATACTAATGAGTCCAACTTTCTAAACATGTCCCATTCCATGGGCCAGGGTAGATAGCATAATGGTTATGCAAATAGACTCTCATGCTTGAGGCTCCGAAGTCCCAGGTTCAATCCCCCGAACCACCATAAGCCAGAGCTGAGCAGTGCTCTGGTAAAAGAAATAATAATAATAATTAAATAAATTTAAAAAATAAAATAAAATACAATTCAGATACTTACATATTAGCCACAGTACCTACTAGGGGGTTATATGTATAATAAAAATCTGAAACAATTCAGTGAAGATGATTTTCATATTAAAATTATTTTAGTAAATACTAAAAACAGGCTTAGAAATTTAAATCACACCTATATCAGAGAAAAGAATCTCAGGGAACATTTATATTAGGAGGGGAGAAAAGCTAGTTTACAAGCAACACTAATCCAAATTTCTTTCAAGAAAAATTTAAAAGCAAGTTTCAAATGTCTTTTTAAATGAAATATAAGAGCTATATTTAGAAAACAAATCAAACCTGCATTTGATAAAGTACTTGCCTACAGTTATGTAAGCAATTAAGATAAAACAAAGAAAACTGCAGCACTAAACATTCTCCAAAATATGCACATTCAATCCACTCAAGACGGCTACACCCACTTGCACCAGCAAAACAACATGTAAGAGAAAATGGGACACTAATGAGCTCAGCTGCAGGGGTCTGTTTGTTTTTTAATTCTATCCAGTTGCTTAAAATGTAATTTCTATTTTACCCTCAAGTCTTTGGGGAAGCAAATGTTCCAAAACAAGAATCAGAATTAGCTCTGACATTGCATCATACAAGCTTCATTTGTTCTAATGCAAATTTGGTATTTTCTATTTTAACATCTATGGCTGGTTAATCATTTGTCTTCATGTTTAAAGAATGTCAATGTGGCAGAGTTGTCAAACAGAAAATACAGAGGTGGAAAAGAAATGTGAGAGAAGTTGAAATGTCTGTCCATTTCTCAAGATGCTTTGCTAGGCCACTGAGGGCACCCTGCCTGGTAAATAACTATTTCATTTGTTTATTTTTCTCTCTCTTTTTTTTAATTGGGGAATTAATGTTTTACATTCAACAGTAAGTACAATAGTTTGTACATGCATAAATAAAAATAAATATTTTAAAGGGAAATTTCTCATTTTTTTAAATATTTATTTATTCCCTTTTGTTGTCCTTGCTGTTTTATTGTTGTAGTAATTATTGTTGTTGTTATTGATGTCCTCATTGTTGTTGGATAGGACAGAGAGAAATGGAGAGAGGAGGGGAAGACAGAGAAGGGGAGAGAAAGATAGACACCTGCAGACCTGCTTCACCGACTGTGAATCCCACGCCCCTGCAGGTGGGGAGCTGGGGCTCGAACCGGGATCCTTACGCTTGTCCTTGCGCTTCACACCACGTGCGCTTAACTCACTGCGCTACTGCCCGACTCCCAATTTCTCTTGTCTAAAATTGTTTCAAACTAAAAACAATTTCTCCAGCTTTACAATAATAATACTAATTAAGGTCTGGGTTTGAACTCCACCCACCTGAAGGAGGGTCTGCTTCATGAGCAGATCTGCAGGTGTCTGTCTATCTTTCTCTTCCTCTCTCTAGCTCCCCATCCTCTCTTAATTTTTCTCTGTCCTATCTAGTAAATACATAATAGAAAGAAAGGAAGAAACGGCCGCTGGGGGCAGTAGATTCATACTGATAACCCTGGTGGCAATTAAAAAAAAAAATAAGGGCAGGGGTAAATAGCATAATGGTTATACAAACAAACTCCCATGCCTGAGGCTCCAATGTCCCAGGTTCTATCCCCTGTACCACCATAAGCCAGAGCTGAGCAGTGCTCTGGTTAAAAAAAAAAAAAAAAAGTGGTCCAGGAGAAGGTGCAGTGGCTAAGGCACAAGACTCTCAAGCATGAGGTCCTGAGTTCAATCCCCGGCCGCACATTTACCAGAGTAATGTCTGGTTCTTTTTCTCTCTCTTCTATCTTTCTCATTAATAAATAAATAAAATCTTTTTTAAAAATTAATTAATTAATTAAAAGCCAGTTGAATAGACATATTAAGTTTCAACTATATATTTTTTGTGTGTGTGTTTTCTTTTCTTTTTTTTTTTTATTTTTTATTTTTTATTTAAGAAAGGATTAATTAACAAAACCATAGGGTAGGAGGGGTACAACTCCACACAATTCCCACCGCCCAATCTCCATATCCCACCCCCTCCCCCGATAGCTTTCCCATTCTCTATCCCTCTGGGAGCATGGACCCAGGGTCACTGAGGTGAACTATATTTAATAATGTGTGACTTTGATAGTTTAATTATAAACACACTTGAACTATTTTCATAAAATTGAACTACAGTTAATTATTGTTTAACTTTTCAAAATTATGTTTTTTTTAAATAATCAAATTCAGATCTTACTTAGGGAAGAATATAAGCCTGATTCTACAATAACAAATAGTACTGCAAAGGAAATCTCTAATTAAAAACAAACAGGGACTGGAGCGGTAGCGCAGCTGGTTAAGCACATGTGGCACAAAGCACAAGGACCGACTTAGGGATCCCGGTTCTAGCCCCCGGCTCCCCACCTGCAGGGGAGTTGCTTCACAGGCAGTGAACCAGGTCTGCAGGTGTCTTTCTCTCCCCCTCTCTATCTTCCCCTCCTCTCTCCATTTCTCTCTGTCCTATCTAACAACAACGACATCAATAACAACAACAATAATAACTACAACAACAATTTAAAAAAAGCAACAAGGGCAATAAAAGGGAAAATAAATAAATAGAAAAAATTTTCAAAACAAACAAGGAATCTCAATTGAATATCTAATAAGATTATGCTATCAATGCAGACTATCAAAAATAAACGCTTGTACAACAAGAGAACTGGGGTTTATCTGAATTTGTTTAAAGTACAGAACATGATCTGTAATTGTGCCTAGTGTCAGTGATTACCCTGTCTGAAGAATCTTTTAACAAGTTTGTTTAGTTCAATTGGAGTTGAAATTTGAGGACGAATCTACTAAAATAATTTTTTAATTGTTTACACTATAAAATTTATTTTTTATTTATATTTACTTATTTATTTTTCCTTTTGTTGCCCTTTTCTATTGTTGTTGAAATTATTTTGTTATTGATGTCGTCGTTAAGACAGAGAGAAAAAGAGAGGAGCTGAAGACAGAAAGAGGGAGAGAAAGACACCTGCAGACCTGCTTTACCGCGTGTGAAGTGACTCCCCTGCAGGTGGGGAGCCAGGTGCTCCAACCCAGATCCTTACACTTGTGCTTTCGCGTCATATGTGCTTAATCCACTGCGCTACCGCCCCACACTATAAAATTATCTTTTAAACTTTTCTTAAAGTGTCTTTTTTTTAAATCTTTATTTATTTATTGGATAGAGACAGCCAGAAATTGAGATCAGGAAGGGAGATATAGAGGGAGGGAGACAGAGAGACTTGCTTCACCACTCGCAAAGCTTTCCCCCTGTAGGTGGGGACCAGGGGCTTGAACCTGGGTCCTTGGATACTGTAACATGTGCACTCAACCAGGTTTGCCACCACCTGGCCCTTACTATAAAAATTTTGTGGGGCCAAGTAGTGGCACATCTGGTTGACCATACATGTTACCATGAACAAGGACCAGGTGGAAAGCTTCACAAGTGGTGAAATAGTGCTGCAGGTGTCTTTCTGCCTTCTCTTCCTCCCATCTCCCCTTATCTATTTCTGTCTCTAACAAAAAATTTTTTTTATTTTTTAAAATTTTATTCAAAATATCAGTTATCATGGTCCAGGAGGTAGCACAGTGGATAAAGCACTGGAAGTACATGAAATACCACATTCAATCCCCAGCAGGACATGTACCAGAATAATGTCTGGTTCTTTCTCTCCTCCTTTCTCATTAACAAATAAAATCTCAATATAAGTGATCTGGTATCAACAGACACCCAGTGTCACCTGTAGCAAGCTAGGTCTGCAAAAGAAAACAAAACCAACTTATTTTCCCTCACAAATCCATGGCCTGCTTACATGAACAGTATCAATTTGCTAGGCAACATCGCTAGACTTCAAAAATCTCATCATGACTTTTTCCTTTTTTCGAACTTAGGTCATAACTTCCTTGTGCAAAGTTCAATCAGAACTAAGCTCCGTACTGCTAGCTTTAATTCATGCAGAAATACCTTACGAATTCTTCCTAAATTAAGGCTCTGAAGAAATCCTCCATTTAAAACTTCTAAGAGGTGGTTAGGGAGGTAGCACAGTATATAAAGTATATATACTCTTAAGCACGAGGTCCTGAGTTCAATCCCCAGCAGCACATATACCAGAATGATGTCTGATTCTTTCTCTTCTCCTTTCTTATGAATAAGTAAATAAAATCTTAAAAAAAAAAAAACAAAAAAAAAAACTTCTAAGAGATTCCTGCTGAACACAGAATAAAAATACAAGCAGACAGAGGACCTAGTGGGAGTTGTATTGTTATATGGAAAACTGGGAAATGTTATGCATGTACAAACTATTGTATTTACTGTTGAATGTAAAACATTAATTCCCCAATAAAGAAATTAAAAAAAAAATACAAGCAACTCAGGATCTTATAGTCAAGATCCTTTTCTATATGGTATCAGTCTACCCTTGTATAAACATTTCCCAGTATTCTCATTTCAATGTAGGTGTGCCATTGACTACAGCCAAAAAGAACTAAATGGCTTTTCTTGTATGTGTCATGTACTTTCAGACTTACTTCAGTATTTACAATTAATAGTTATTTCAATTTTAATTTATTCCTGCTATTCCACTCATGTAATTATTCAAGGCACATTACTAATACTACCTTTCTCATGATGCCTTCACTCATTTTTCCCACCCACTTGTAAATTCCTCAAATGAACACCTACAGGACCTATATAATACGTTATACTTTTTAACAGTTATGTGTGTAGTGGGTGGGGGGAAGATAGCATAATGGTTATGCAAAGAGATTCTCATGACTGAGGTTCCAAAGTTCCAGGTTCCATCCCTGTACCACTGTAAGTCAGCACTGAGCAGTGCTTTGATAGGAAAAAAAAGAGAAGAGAAAAACAGTTATGTGTAACAATCTTACATTCCTGACTACATTTTATAAGGTAAATATCCACAAAGGGAAAGTTTCTTAAGCGACATACCTACAGAACCATGCATATAGTAAGCACTTATATAATGTTAAATGCTTACATAACGGACTAGGTATATTCTATTGACAAAGAGGTATAAAATAACATTATGACAACACACCTAGTGGGTATATGGCCTCCTCCTTTAGAGCTACAATATCGTCTAAATTTACAGAACAAGCTACAAAATAACTAAGCCTTCAAGTTATATTCTTCCCCCCACACACTTTTTATCTCTCTCACTCTCTTTTTCCTTCTCTGTCTCTGTCTCTCTCTCTCTCTCTTTTTTTTTTTCTTATTTACCAGAGCACTGTTCAGCTCTGGCTTATGCTGGTACAAGGGGATTGAAGCTGGGACCTTGGAGCTTCAGGCACGAGAGCCTCTTTGCATATAAGCATTATGCTCTCTACCCCTGCCCTTTTTTCTTTTTCCCAAATTATATTCTATTGCCAATATTAATGCTAAAGAAGAAAAAATAAAATTAACATGTTCATATACCAGGACATATTTATTCTACATTAGAAATCTTTCTTTCTTTCTTTCTTTCTTTCTTTCTTTTTTCCCTTTTATATTACTGATATTTCACCATTCCAAACTAACTTTTTTAGACAGAAAAAGACAAAGAAGGACAGACATGAAAGCACCAAAGCCTACTCCACTGCAGGGGCTGCCAGCCTTGAACCTGGGTAGCACACATAGCAAAGCATGTGTTCTCTCCAGGCAAGCTATTTGGCCAGTCTAGTAGTTTTGCTTTGTAACTAAACAAGGTTAAGAGGAAAGCTGTTAATAGATATTGAATTTTTTTTTAATTCTCCCTTACTTCGATTAAGCTTAGGAAATCTTCTTTTCAGTTTCTTCCGTAATGGATTAAGTTCCTGCATTATTTCTGGAACAGCAACATAGAAGTCTGGTTGAATTTCATCATCCAAAATCTAAAAATTAGGGAAAAATAGAAAACCTTAGATAGTGTGAAAAGCTTTACTTTTCTGAAAATAAAGTATAATGCAGAAATATCCCTTATAACTTATAAAACAAACATTAAACATTATTTTTTTCAATATATGATTCAATATGAACACATCTACTAATTACTAAACTATCAGAAGTGAAACAGTCTCTAATATTTTCTTTTAAAAACAATCACAATGTTAAAAAAGAAAATTCCATTTCTTAGGTTTAATTCTCCCATGGGAGAATTATAAGACAGAACATAGCACTGGCTCGTATAATCCTACCATGTTGAACTCATCTGTTCACTAAAGCTGACCTTGGTGGTGGGAATGGTGTTAATATACACTCCTATTAACTTATAGTCTTATTAATCACTATTTAGTCAATATGAGAGGGGAAAATAGATTTAATGTCTATAGTTTCTTAAAACATAAGCTTCAGTTCTGAGGATACCTTCAACCTAAGCACTTAAGGTTTCAAATTGGTAAACTGACTTTTAACATTGGGCTTAGATTGATAATGCGTTTCTAAAAATAACTTCTTTTTGAAATATTAAATCACCTATAATCTTAGACCAGGGAAACCAGAAGCAACCGGTCTTGTCAGTATATAAGATATAGTTATTTGTGGTCCGGGGGGTGGCATAGTAATAAAGCTTTGAACTCTCAAGCAGGAGGTCCTAAGTTCGATCCCCGACAGCACATGTGCCAGAGTGATGTCTGGTTATTTCTCTCTCCTATCTTTCTCATAAACAAATAAAATCTTTAAAAAAAAAAAAGATAGTTATTTGTAAATGGCATTAAATGACATAAATCATGGTGGTCTTATATAGTACAGTAAATCCTAACCATATAATTTTCAAAGTAAAAAAAAAAAAATTTTCAAAGTAAACCAAGTTCCCAAATAACTTGGTTATAATAATAACCTGTTGCCTTCTAAGACAACTCTAAGACAGTAACTCTAAGACAGTAAAGAACCTCCCTCATTCCCTATCAACCCCGTATTTCTCCCAGTCCTGGAACCTCCAGGGCTTTGCTCATTTTTCCATCATGCTACTCTTGATCCATACCATTTAATACTGCATCTTCTGATCTTAATCAAATCAATGCAACCAGCACCCCCTCAACATGTTTCACTGGGAACTGTGTCCACAGACAATAGGCCTAGGATGACAACCCTCCAGCTTCATTACTCTGATGAGACCTTCCTTAGCTCACAGGACTCCTTAGTTCCAGTTCAGGTGGCACACTTCCTAACAAAGCTACAGAGTCTAAACATAAGACCAGAGCGCAAGAGGTAGGGCACGTGTACGGGTATCCACAAGTTAGAGGAAAATATATACCTTAAAGTAAAAGTGTGCAATCATCTGCAGTGAATAAGTGCTGCAAGCAAGTAGAAAGACCCAAAAAGACACCATAAAGTGGGAGTCGGGCTGTAGTGCAGCGGGTTAAGTGCAGGTGGCACAAAGCACAAGGACCAGCAGAAGGATCCCGGTTCGAGCCCTGGCTCCCCACCTGCAGGGGAGTCGCTTCACAAGTGGTGAAGCAGTTCTGCAGGTGTCTTTCTCTCGCCCTCCTCTCTCCATTTCTCTCTGTCCTATCCAACAACAATGACAATAATAATTACTACAACAATAAAACAACAAGGGCAACAAAAGGGAATAAAAAAATAAATATTAAAAAAAAAAGACACCATAAAGTACCTAATCAAATACTTTCTATTTAGACCTAGATACCCTCCTCACCTACTTCCTATTTCACTTCCCTCAATCACTCTAAGTCTAACTCTGTAAGATAAAGTAAGGTCTACAAAAGCTGGATAAGGGCAAGAAACTGGCACACAATGGCCCTTTTAGTCACTACCAGGCCACCCCACCATGAGGGGCCATAGTCAGGTAATCCCAGGATTCCCACATAGATATGATGGGCCTAAATCTCTAACAGACCCCACACCTATGGACATCTAATCTTTGACAAAGGGGCCCAGACTATTACATGGGGAAAGCAGAGTCTCTTCAACAAATGGTGTTGGAAACAATGGGTTGAAACATGCAGAAGAATGAAGCTGAATCACTGTATTTCACCAAATACAAAAGTAAATTCCAAGTGGATCAAGGACTTGGATGTTAGACCAGAAACTATCAGATACTTAGAGGAAAATATTGGCAGAACTTTTTTCCGCATAAATTTTAAAGACATTTTCAATGAAACGAATCCAATTACAAGGAAGACTAAGGCAAGTATAAACCTATGGGACTACATCAAATTAAAAAGCTTCTTCACAGCAAAAGAAACCACTACCCAAATCAAGAGACCCCTCACAGAATGGGAGAAGATCTTTACATGCCATACATCAGATAAGAGTTTAATAACCAACATATATAAAGAGCTTACCAGACTCAACAACAAGACAACAAATAACCCCATCCAAAAATGGGGGGAGGAATTGGACAGAATATTCACCACAGAAGAGATCCAAAAGGCCGAGAAACACATGAAAAAATGCTCCAAGTCTCTGATTGTCAGAGAAATGCAAATCAAGACAACAATGAGATATCACTTCACTCCTGTGAGAATGTCACACATCAGAAAAGGTAACAGCAGCAAATGCTGGAGAGGGTGTGGGGTCAAAGGAACCCTCCTGCACTGCTGGTGGGAATGTCAATTGGTCCAACCTCTGTGGAGAACAGTCTGGAGAACTCTCAGAAGGCTAGAAATGGACCTACCCTATGACCCTGCAATTCCCCTCCTGGGGATATATCCTAAGGAACCCAACACATCCATCCAAAAAGATCTGTGTACACATATGTTCTTGGCAGCACAATTTGTAATAGCCAAAACCTGGAAGCAACCCAGGTGTCCAACAACAGATGAGTGGCTGACCAAATTGTGGTATATATACACAATGGAATACTACTCAGCTGTAAAAAATGGTGACTTCACCGTTTTCAGCCGATCTTGGATGGACCTTGAAAAAATCATGTTGAGTGAAATAAGTCAGAAACAGAAGGATGAATACGGGATGATCTCACTCTCAGGCCGAAGTTGAAAAACAAGATTAGAAAAGAAAACACAAGTCGAACCTGAAATGGAATTGGAGTATTACACCAAAGTAAAAGACTCTGGGGTGGGTGGGTGGGTGGGGAGAATACAGGTCCATGAAAAATGATGAATGAAATAGTGGGGGTTGTATTGCTAAATGGGAATCTGGGGAATGTTATGCATGTAAAAAAAAAAAGAAGTAGAAACGCAAAGCAGAAATTGACTGAGTTTGGAGTATGGCACCAAAGTAAGAAAGCAGAAGTATACTAGAGTTTGCAGTGAGTACCTCCCTAATACTTCCTCTCCACTTTTCCAAGCTTTGGGTCCATGATTGCTCAACAATTTGTTTGGCTTTGTATGTTAACTCTCTTTTTAGTCACCAGGTTCCAGGTGTCATCAGGACGCCGGCCAGACTTCCCTGGATTGAAGACACCACCAATGTGTCCTGGAGCTCAGCTTCCCCAGAGACCCATCCTACTAGGGAAAGAGAGAGGCAGACTGGGAGTATGGACCGACCAGTCAACACCCATGTTCAGCGAGGAAGCAATTACAGAAGCCAGACCTTCTACCTTCTGCAACCCTCAATGACCCTGGGTCCATGCTCCCAGAGGGATAAAAAATGGGAAAGCTATCGGGGGAGGGGGTGGGATATGGAGATTGGGTGGTGGGAATTGTGTGGAGTTGTACCCCTCCTACCCTATGGTTTTGTTAATTAATCCTTTCTTAAATAAAAAATAAAAATAAAAATAAATAAATAAATAAATCTCTAACAGATCCTTCTCTCCATCAATGGTCATCTCCATCAGGAATAACATCATAAACCCTTTTGTTGTAGAACAATGGCGAAAAACTGCCCCACTCTCTGAAGGGAGGCTGGCTCAACATACTCTGCAGGTGGGGAGCGAAGGGGGGGGGCTAGAACCAGGATCTCAACACATTTTTTTAATTATCTTAATTTATTTATTGGCTAGAGACAGCCAGAAATTGAGAGGAAGGGGGAAATAGAGAAGGAGATAGAGAGACAGCTGCAACACTGCCTCACCACTCACAAAGCTTTCCCCCTGCAGATGGGGACCAGGGACTCAAACCTGGGTCCTTGTGCACTGTGCGCACTCAACCAGGTGAACCATCACCCGGCGCCTTACCATCTACTTAAAAAATAAATGTTACTGTTTTCAACAGATTCTCATATCATTTTTTGATGCATAATTATTTGGGTTTTTATAGTTTTTTTAATTGTCTATATGTATTTATTTTCCCTTTCGTTGCCCTTGTTTTTTATTGTTGTTGTAGTTATTACTGTTGTTATTGATGTCATCATTGTTGGACAGGACAGAGAGAAATGGAGAGAGATGGGGAAGACAGAGAGGGGAAAAGAAAGATAGACACCTGCAGACCTGCTTTACCACCTGTGAAGTGACCCCCCCTGCAGGTGGGGAGCAGGGGCTCAGAATAGGGATCTTTAAGCTGGTCCTTGAGCTTGGCACCACGTGCGCTTAACTGCTGGCCTACCAACTGACGCCCTATGCATAAATATTTGTTAGGCTATTTTAAACTAACCCAGGCAGGTGGGAATTATGAGTACCAAAAGTTCTATATTACAGAGGTGAAATACTATCATTTGTGATCTAATAAAATTAATCATACTTTTCTTCCCCCTAAAGCACTACTTAGCTGTGATTTATGGTGGTGCTGGGGATTAAACCTGGGATCTTTAGCAAGAAAGTTTTTTGCATAACTATTATGCTATCTCCAAAGCCCATCATACTTTTCTAAGAAGGCAGGATGGCTTTTCTTTAAAATATGAATAGAGATGTCCAGTATAGTACTTTTGGATCTCAACTTAAATCTAACATTCAAAACCCAGTATTATTCTTTTTAAAAAATTGTTCTTATTATCTTTATTTATTGGATAGAGGCAGTGAGAAATTGAGAGGGTAGGGGAGGGAGAGAGGGAGAGAGACAGAGAGACACCTGTACCACTGCTTTACCACTTGCAAAGCTTCCCCCCTGCAGGTGGGGACTGGGGGCTCAAACCTGTGTCCTTGTGAACTGTAACTAGTGTACCCAATCAGGTGCATCACTGCACAAGCCCAACAGTATTATTCTTTCAAGTCTAGCCACAAAACTCACAAATATACCAGCAGAGAAAAAAAGTCACAACATAAATCAAGCATAATTCACATCAGACAATCTAAACAGTTTGCTTTATTTTTTTTCTTTTTCTTTTCTTTTACTGTCACTAGGGTTATTGCTAGGGCTCAGTGTCTGCATGATGCAGACATGATGCACTGCTCCCAGATGCCATTTTTCCTTTAAAACAAAAAATTTTTTTAAGACAGATAAAATTGAGAGGGGAGGGGGATAGAGAGGGAAAGAAAGAGAAACATCTACAGAACTGATTCACCACTCATGGTGCTTTCCCCCTGCAGGTGGGGAGCAGGGGCTCAAACCCAGGTCTTCATGCATAGTAATGTGTATGCTTAACTGGGTGTGCAACCCCCCAACCCTCAACAGCTTGCTTTTTGAGGCTCAAAAGTAGTAACATTCTCCTCTATTTTATAAAGCTCTACTATTTACCAAAGGATATGAGCAAAAATGGCTATGTTCCAAAAGTAATATATCAATGCATAGCAAAGATTAACAGAACAATTTCTGTAACTAATGAACACGAAAACAGCACTGTACCTTTTGAACCAGATCAGCTCCTCCTGCAAATGCAGCTCCATTTTCTTCTGCTATTTTGATCTCTGATGCATTCTATCAAATACAACAGGTTGAACATTAGTCTTCATACAAATTTAGTCTGCTTTCAAGTAGTTTGCCATAAATAATACCATTCAGGAAAGAAATCATAGTTTTTAACTTTTAATTAAAAATTCATATATATTTTCAATCAGATAAGTCAGAAATACTGAATTTCACAAAAGGTTTAGTTTGCACATGACTAAGTTGTATCTTGACTAACAAGTGAGGAAATACATCAAAATGACATATTAGGGAAACTAACTGTTTTCAGCAAATATCCCAAACTTTTTCAATACACAATCTTCCAATAGTGAAAGCTTAAAGCAAAATTAGTCTTGTTAACTTAAAAGGAGACACCTTATCAAACCAATATAGGAAGGAAAAATTAAGAAATGACAGAACCAAAATTGAGCCAGTTGCTTAAAAAGTCAAAAGGAAAATACAAGTATTCCTATGGTTTATTTTGCTATTTGATTATTCAACAGTTACACTTCCCACTTTTCTGGGAAGAAATCCTTCCTTGAAAGTGAGGCCAAAGGAGAAGAATCAAAACACATTTATAAAACAAATTACAAATATTTATGATACAAAAGTCTAACAAAGAATTGATACCATATTTCTAATATATCTTGACTTTCCAAGTTGTTTTTCTTTTTTTAAATTTTTTTAATTATCTTTATTTATTGGATAGAGACAGCCAGAAATCAAGAGGGATGGGGGTGTTAGAGAGGGAGAGAGAAAGAGAGACACCTGTAACACTGCTTCACCACTGGAAAAGCTTTCCCACTGCAGGTAGGGACTAGGGGCTTGAACCCAGGCCTTTGTGCATAGTAATATATGCACTCAAGCAGGTGCGCCACCACCCAACCCCCTTGTTTTCCTTTTTTAAAGTTCTAGTTACTGTGGCTTTTACAACACAGTAAGTGGCCCCATTACTTTAATAAAGTCCTGTTATTGTTTGAGCAGAAGGAATTTGAGGAAGAAACTGAAGTTAGTAGGGCAAATTCCATAATTCTCCTTACTTTATTGTGGGAAACACTATGGCAACCTAACAGTGATGGAATTAATGTTCTACTTAGGCTTTCTCAAACTAGTAACAACTTTAGATAAGTCATATAATTTGTTTTGAGCTTCAAGTGGGGAGAAAAAGGCTAAGTGAATGGTAAGATATTCTATAAATCCTCATGAAGGATGAGAAATGACATAGTGAGGGTTGTATTGTTATATGGGAAATTGGGGAATGTTATGCATGTACAAATTATTGTATTTACTGTTGAATGTAAAACATTAATTCCCCAATAAAGAAATAAATTTAAAAAAAAGATATTCTATAAATCCTTTTGCTTTTTATTTCATCACTCTCTTATTTTATTCATTGATCAAAGTAGTATGTTACATATATATGTTTATATATGTATATGTATGTATATATATTTGTCAATGTTACTTACCTCTGTAAATACAGCAACTTTATTGATTTCTGAAACGAAGGGGTATGGAAAACTAACAACACTGGCAAATGGCTCCGATTTTTTCTAAATATAACAATGGAAAAACAATTATAAAATATTCATTCACCTCATATATTAATTAACAAAACAAAATTGACACGCTTTATTAAAATGTTTTAATTCTGCCATCTTTCCACTCGTTAATCCAGGACTACTCATCAATTACAATGTAAGGCACAAGGATTATAAAATTTTTTAAAAGACTTTATTTATTTATTGATGAGAAAGATAGGAGGAAAGAGAGAAAGAACCAGACATCACTCTGGTACATGTGCTGCTGGGGCTTGAACTCAGGACCTCATACTTGAGAGTCAAGCGCTTAATCCACTGCGCCACCTCCCAGACCACAGATTATAAATTTTTATAAGAAGCGCTTTATAATGAGAATCATAAAGCCTCTTCCCAGCTCCATACTCCAATCACAGTTGGCATCTATCTCTCGATCATTCATCACTCTCTCACATTATCTGAGAAGTGTTTGCACACTCATTCTTCCACAGTTCCTAGTTCAATGCTCTACATGATCAATGTTAACATTTGCTAACTTTAAATCCAAAAGAACATGTAATTTCATGACCATCAAAGAGAATATGAATATACTGGGCTCGCAACCCAGTAGTTCCACATGCTGAACAATGGAAAATATTCAGGTGAGCTGCTCAGTTGGTCACCCCAATCTCCAATACTAGCTCTAGTGGTCTGGGAGGTGGCGCAGTGGCTAAGGCACTAGACTCTCAAGCATGAGGTCCTGAGTTCAATCCCTGGCAGCACATGTACCAGAGTGATGTCTGGTTCTTTCTCTCTCTCCCCTATCTTTCTCATAAGTAAATAAAATCTTTAAAAAAAAAAAAAAACTAGCTCTAAACAATCAGTTAATATTAACCCTAACTCCAAAGCTCTTCTGAGTGCATCTATTTTTGAAACAACTTGAACCACTACCACTTTCAGATATACTTGGGAAGCCAGCTGGCAAATCCAAAATAAATAGTGGCATGAGTTTGTGGCAGCAGAATATGGGGAGACACTCCACAGAGTCTCAAAACTAATTTGTTCAGTTATTTTATCAAGGACCTGTATAGGCCTGTGGCTCAGAACTGTTAGGGAAACTTCACATGGAAATAAGTTCTAGGTCCCTAATTTTGACATAGCCTTAAGAGCTGGAAGAAAGAGAACTGATTCAAATAATTTATTTTCAGAGAATCTTTTGAGTAGAGATAATCTCCTGAGGATTTCTTTTCAGACAAGACACAGGTCCTTAAACACACTTATATCAGATCAGACATGCAATTCACTTTAACTGGCATTCCTCTGTCATTAACATGTCACAACTGGTTTCCATTTTTCAGTGGCAAACAATCACAGTAATAGCATCCCCAAGGTGGGGTAAGGGTGAGGGGGCGGGAATACTGGCTATTTGTAGAGCACTCTACAAAAACCATCACCACCCAAACAAAAAGTCTTAGGAAGACAACAGCATTCTTGCAGTGTTATTAGCTTATAAGTGGTTTCCATTTGTGAAATGTGAATTTTCATTTGTGAAATGAAGCTTGTGATTTCTTTAGGAACCACATTATTAGTTGAATAACAAAGTGATCTATGTGGGCACAATATTTTTTAAATAAAAGAACAGCAACATAAATTTAGATATCCACTGATACCAACTACTTGTAACAAATTATAGAGAAATTACAGCTTAGTTCAAATGCTAACTCTACTCCCTACTACATAACCTTGAGCAAGTTATTTTATGCTAATTACCTCAACAACCTTTTCTTGAATAGGATTAAATGAGAAACTGCATGCAAGACACTCAACAGAGACAATTTTCAGTAAATGTTATTACATACATACCAAGTCCTTCATATGCATTATCTCACTTCAACCTCACTAAACCACATAAACTGTAAGCACTGTAAGCTCCCTTGTAAGAGATCTGATTTCAGAGTCCAGGTTCTCAAGCACTAAACTATACTGTCTCCGCATTAGTGTTCAATGCTGTTGAGGATATTAAGTTGTATTTTAAAAGTTACAATTTCCAGTTTAAACCCCCACCCACCCAAATCCTGACATAATAAACATCATGTCTAGGAAAATAAGATTTTTCAAGTGAGAGGCTTATAAAACTTAGATCTAGGGGTGTGGGTAGATAGCATAATGGTAATACAAAGAGACTTTCATGCCTGAGGCTACAAGGTCCCATGTTCAATCCCCCACACCACCATAAGCCCGACCTGAGCAATGCTGTAAAAAAAAAAAAAAAAAAAAGGGTTTTGGTTGAAACAAGGTTTAGGGAACATTCTCAACTGAGAATTTAAGGAAAGTATCTGAAGGTTACTGAGCTAAACAAAAAACCCTCAGTCACAGAGAAGGAACATAACACCCAGTAATTAAGTGATTTTTTAAAGTTTAACAGTGTTCCCCACCTGCAGGGGAGTAGCTTCACAGGAGGTGAAGCAGGTCTGCAGGTGTCTGTCTTTCTCTCCCCCTCTATCTCCCTCTCCTCTCTCCATTTCTCTCTGTCCTATCCAACAATGACGACTCAATAACAATAATAACTACAACAACAAAAGTTTAACAGTGCAACAAAAGGGAAAATAAAATTAAAAAAAATATATATATATATATATATATATATATATATATATATAAAGTTTAAGAAATATCTAATTTAAAAACAGGGCCAGGTACTCCTAGTTAAGTGCACACATTATACTGCATAAGGACTCAGGTTCAAGCCCCTAGTCCCCACCTGCAAGGGGAACACTTCATAAGTAGTGAAATAGGGCTGCAGGTGTCTCTCAGATTATCTCCCTCTCCCTTCTCAGTTTCTGTCTCTATCCAATGATAAATAAATAAATTATTTAAAAAATTTATTTAAAAACTACTTCTATAGAAATATTTACCAGTGATTACTCGGGTGAATAATATATATACTTAACATCATATACAGGGGGGTGTTTAAAACAGATATAAATTTAAGTACATGGGGAGTCAGCTGGTAGCACAGAGGGTTAAGCGCAGGTGGCGCAAAGCACAAGAACCAGCATAAGGATCCTGGTTCAAGCCCCCGGACCCCCACCTGCAGGGGAGTTGCTTCACAGGCGGTGAAGCAGGTCTGCAGGTGTCTATCTTTCTCTCCCCCTGTCTGTCTTCCCCTCTTCTCTTCATTTCTGTCCTATCCAACAACACCATCAATAATAACAATAATAACTACAATAATAAAACAACAAGGGCAATATAATGGAATAAATAAATACTTAAATAAATAAATTTATTTTAAAAAATTTAAGTATATAAAAGAGCTTAATCTTCTAGAAATTATTATGAGAGATAATAACTAAAAATTTTAAGAAACAACAATTCATACTCATTATTCACAAGTAAATTCATTTTAACTGAATCTAGTAGCACAATGTCTAAAAAAATGTGAGATTCTCAAACTTCAAGCCATGAGTTCCATCTCCAGCATTGCATGTGCCTGAGTGATACTGTTTATCTCTCCTCATAAATAAATAAAGCTTTTTTAAAAATTGAGTCAACAAGAGGAGAGGATAGACAGCATAATGGTTATGCAAACAGACTCTCACTCCTGAGGCTCCAAAGTCCCAGGTTCAATCTCCTGCATCACCATAAACCAGAGCTGACTAGTGCTCAGATTAGAGTCCAGGAGATGGTGCAGTAGATAAAGCATTGGACTCTCAAGCATGAGGTCCCAGGTTCAATCCTCAGCAGCACATGTACCATAGTGATGCCTGGCTATTTCTCTCTCTCCTCCTAACTTTCTCATTAATAAATAAAATCTTAAAAAAAAAAAAAAACATTGAGTCAACATACCTTCTTCCCTAGTGTCACATCCAGAGTCAAATCAAGGTAAACGCCTTGCTTTGGATAAGTAAAGTCGAGAATTTGAAATTTTTTAAGCAAATGGATAGCTTTCTCCACCTCATACATCTGCCTCGGATATAAGCGCTTTAGGTAGACATCATCTTCAGGGTCACCTTCCATATAGACGGAGGACTTTATTTTTTCTATCTCCTCTTTTATCTCATCTGATGATTTTGCTTTGGGATCTTTTTTCTTCTTTTGAGCAGGCCTTAAAAAGAATCAAAAAGATAAATTATCTCAATATGTGGCCCAAGAGACATTTTTTTATTATCTTTATTTATTTATTGGATAGAGACTATCAGAAATTGAGAGGGAAGGGGGTGATAAAGAGGGAGACAGACACCTACCACACTGTTTTACCACTTGTAAGGCTTTTCCCCTATAGACGGGGAGTGGGGGCTCAAACCCAGGTCCTTGCGCATTGTAACATGTGTGTTTGACAATGTGTGCCACCACCTGGTCCCTCCCAAGAGACATTTTTTTCTTTTTTTTTTTCTTTATATTTTATTTATTTTCCCTTTTGTTGCCCTTATTTCTTCTTGTTGTTGTAGTTAGTATTGTTGTTGTTGATGATGTCACTGTTGTTGGATAGGACAGAAAGAAGTGGAGAGAGGAGGGGAAGACAGAGAGGGGGAGAGATAGACACCTGCAGACCTGCTTCACCTCCTATGAAGTGACTCCCCGTGGGCAGGGAGCCGGGGGCTCGAACTGGGATCTTTACACTGGTCCTTGAGCTTCGCACCAGGAGCGCTTAACCCGCTGCGCTGCCGCACAACTCCCTCCCAGAAGACATTTTAAGAAGCCACTGTACATAGGGAAAGGGGGGGGGGATAGAAAGAGGGCTGGCATTCTTGCCATAGCAATCAGGCAGGAGTAAGGAATTAAAGGGATACAGATTGGAAGAAGTCAAACTCTCCTTATTTGCAGATGACATGACAGTATACATGGAAAAACCTAAGGAATCCAGCAAGAAGCTTTTGGAAATCATCAGGCAATACAGTAAGGTGTCAGGCTATAAAATTAACATTCAAAAGTCAGTGGCATTCCTCTATGCAAACACTAAGTTAGAAGAAATTGAAATCCAGAAATCAACTCCTTTTACTATAGCAACAAAAACAAAATATCTAGGAGTAAATCTAACCAAGGAAGTGAAAGAATTGTATACTGAAATTTATGAGTCACTACTCAAAGAAATTGAAAAAGACACAAAGAAGTGGAAAGATATTCCATGTTCATGGGTTGGAAGAATTAACATCATCAAAATGAATATATTACCCAGAGCCATCTACAAATTTAATGCTATCCCCATCAAGATCCCAAGCACATTTTTTAGGAAAATAGAACAAATGCTACAAATGTTTATCTGGAACCAGAAAAGACCTAGAATTGCCAAAACAATCTTGAGAAAAAAAGAACAGAACCGGGGAGTCAGGCTGTAGCGCAGTGGCTTAAGCGCAGGTGGCGCAAAGCACAAGGACCAGCCTAAGGATCCCGGTTTGAGCACCCCCCCCCTCCCCACCTGCAGGGGAGTCGCTTCACGGGTAGTGAAGCAGGTCTGCAGGTGTCTGTCTTTCTCTCCCCCTCTCTGTTTTCCCCTCCTCTCTCCATTTCTCTCTGTCCTATCCAACAACAGCATCAATAATAACTACAACAATAAAAAACAACAAGGGCAACAAAAGGGAATAAATAATAAATAAATATTAAAAAAAAAAAAAAAAAGAACAGAACCAGAGGCATCACACTCCCAGATCTCAAACTGTATTATAGGGCCATTGTCATCAAAACTGCTTGGTACTGGAACATGAATAGACACACTGACCAATGGAATAGAATTGAGAGCCCAGAAATGAGGCCCCACACCTATGGACATCTAATCTTTGACAAAAGGGCCCAGACTATTACATGGGGAAAGCAGAGTCTCTTCAACAAATGGTGTTAGAAACAGTGGGTTGAAACATGCAGAAGAATGAAACTGAATCACTGTATTTCACCAAATACAAAAGTAAATTCCAAGTGGATCAAGGACTTGGATGTTAGACCAGAAACTATCAAATACTTAGAGGAAAATATCTCTGTCTATAGATATATATATTGTGTGTGTGTGTGTGTGTGTGTGTGTGTGTGTATAGAAAAAAGACAAATTTTATTTTATTTCAGAGGAACAGACTATTATTTTATAGTTTTTCTAGTTCAATAAATATTAGGTGGATTTTTGTACTGTTTGCAATTGGCAAAATTGAATAAGGCAATGATGCTACTTCCTAAAAACTTAGACATGCAAACAGATAATTTCAATATAATGAAGTAATTAAGTTAGTACTATGGGGAGTTGAGTGGTAGTGCAGCGGGTTAAGCGCACGTGGCACAAAGCACAAGGAGCAGCATAAGGATCCCAGTTTGAGGCCCCGGCTCCCCATCTGCAGGGGAGTCACTTCACAGGCAGTGAAGCAGGTCTACAGGAGTCTATCTTTCTCTCCCCCTCCTCTCTCCATTTCTCTCTGTCCTATCCAGCAACAACATCAATAACAACAACAATAATAACTACAACGACAATAAAGAAAAAAAAGGGCAACAAAAGGGAAAATAAATAGATATACAAAAATAAATACTAAAAAAAGAAAGAAATTAGTACTATGAAAACTTATTGTAGACGTGGAAAAAAGACAATGTAACCCAGTTCACACGACTAAGTAGGAGTTTGGAAAGGAATGGCCCCTTCCCAAACTCCTTTACACCCCTCCTTGAAGAAGAAGGAAGAGTTTAAATCTAGATATATATTTAAGAGAAAGGAAAATGTCTGACTACACAAAAATATTATAAACAAATGTTTATAGCAGCATTATCCACAACAGTCATAGAGTTAAAACTCAGATATCCATCACCTGATAGATATATAATCTATACAATAGTGTATTAGCCAGGTGGGAGATAGCATAATGTTTATGCAAACAGACTCTTTTTTTTAAAAAAAATTTATTTCTTTATTGGGGAATTAATGTTTTACATTCAACAGTAAATACAATAGTTTGTACATGCATAACATTCCCCAGTTTCCCATTTAACAATACAACCCCCACTATGTCATTTATCATCCTTCATGGACCTGTATTCTCCCCACCCACCCACCCCAGAGTCTTTTACTTTGGTTCGATATGCCAATTCCATTTCAGGTTCTACTTGTGTTTTCGTTTCTGATCTTGTTTTTCAACTTCTGCCTGAGAGTGAGATCATCCCAGCAAACAGACTCTAATAATGATGCCTGAGGCTTCGAGGTCCCAGGTTCAATCCCTGCACCACCAAACATAAGCCAGACCTGAGCAGTGCTCTGGGAGAAAAAAAAAAAGAGAGAGAGAGAGAGAAGCAGGACCTGACCAAATTGTAATTAGGGCACCAAAGTAAAAACCCTGTGCTGAGGGGCAGACATGCAGCTTCCTGGGACAGTGGGGGGTGGGAGTGGGTGGGAGGGATGGGTCACAGTCTTTTGGTGGTGGGAATGGTGTTTATGTACACTCCTAGTAAAATGTAGACATATAAATCACTAGTTAATTAATATGAGAGGGGGAAAATCAATTGTATGTCTCAAAGTTTTTCAAAACACAAACTGAATCTTTTTAATATATAGGCTGTGTAACTGATATGCAGACTCTCTCAAAAGCCTAGACCAAGTAGATCAGAAGCATCCAATAGCACAGCTATATACAAGATACTGGGTACTGTACAGCAAACCATAACAAAAGGACTTTTCAAAGTTAACCCAATTACCAAACAATGTGATGTTAACATTAACTATCTATTGTCTTTTTGAACCCTAAGACAGCAGGAACCTCACATCTCCACTAAAGAGCCCGTACTTCCCCCAGTCCTGGAACCCTTAGATAGGGCCCACTTTCCCGTATGCCTCTCCCAATCCATATCAAATAATATTGCATCTGCCGATCACAACCTAACCAACGCAACAATTGCCACCTCACATGCTTCACTTCAGACTGTGTCCAGAGACTTCACGTGTGGAATGACAACCCTTCAGCTTCATTACTCGGGTGAGACCTTTCCTTTCATAGTACACTCTAATTCCATCTCAGATGCAGTTTCTGGCTAAGGCGTCTAGGCAGAGAGTAGTGTCATTAAGACAAAAAAAAAAAAAAAAAGAGTTGGGAGATGGCATAATGGTTATGCAAAGTGACTTTAATGCCTTACATTCCAAGGACTCAGGCTCAATTCCTAGCACCCCAAAGCTAGAGTTAAGTAATACTTTAGTTTAAAAGAAAAAAAAAGAGAGAGGCTGTGTGGTGGCACACCTGGTTGAGTGCACATGTTACAATGCTCAAGGATCCTGATTCAAGCCCCGTCAGTCCCCATGTGCAGGGGGAAAGCTTTGCCAGTGGTGAAGCAGGTCTTCAGTTGTCTCTCTGTCTCTCCCACTCTATCGCTCCCTTCCCCCTCTATTTCTGGCTGTCTCTATCCAATAAATTAAAAATAATCTCTGTCTTTCTCCTCTCTATCTTCCCCAACCCTCTCTGTCTCTATCCAGTAATAAATAAATATATACATATTTTTATATAAAAAAAGAACTTTAAAAAATAAAGAAAAAAAAAAAGAGTGGGGAGTCGGGCTGTAGCGCAGCGGGTTAAGCACAGGTGGCGCAAAGCACAAGGACCGGCATAAGGATCCCGGTTCGAACCCCGGCTCCCCACCTGCAGGGGAGTCGCTTCACAGGCGGTGAAGCAGGTCTGCAGGTGTCTATCTTTCTCTCCTCCTCTCTGTCTTCCCCTCCTCTCTCCATTTCTCTCTGTCCTATCCAACAACGACAACAACAATAATAACTACAACAATAAAACAACAAGGGCAACAAAAGGGAATAAATAAATAAAATAAATATTAAAAAAAAAAAAGAGTGGTCCAGGAGGTAGCACAGTGGATAAGGCTTTGGACTCTCAAGCATGAGTTTAATCCCCGGCAGCACATGTACCAGAGTGATGTCTGGTTCTTTCTCTCTCTCCTATCATTTCTCATGAGTAAATAAATAAAATCTTAAAAAAAAAAAAAAGAAAAGAAAAAGGGAGTCGGGCGGTACTGCAGCGGGTTAAGCACATGTGGCGCCAAGCTCAAGGACCAGCGTAAGGATCCCGGTTCGAGCTCCACCTGCAGAGGGGTCACTCCATAGGTGGTAAAGCAGGTCTACAGGTGTCTATCTTTCTCTCCCCCTCTCTATCTTCCCCTTCTCTCTCCATTTCTCTCTGTCCTATCCAACAACAATGACATCAAGAACAACAACAATAATAACTACAACTATAAAACAGGGGCAACAAAAAGGAAAAAAATAAATATTTAAATAAAAGAAAAGAAAAAGGTTGATGCTTCCATAATTCTTTATCCTTTCATTTCCCATAACCTCAATTTAGCCAGGTGACTATTTTTAGCCAATCAAATAAAGCAAAAGTGAGTTTCTCTGTTCTAACTTGGCCCACTAGAGATTTCATATGGTTCTGCTTGTATGTCCATGTATTTCTACCATTTTCACAAGAGCATGTCTGGGCTTAGCCCAACGTGGGAGGATTAGAGAGCTATGTAACATCTGCCCCCACATAGCCCCAGGCAGCTGAGACAATTCTCAGCTGATCTTCAGCTGTTTGGCTAGCCCGGCCAAGGTCATCAGAGACATCCAGTGTCTAAACCTAGCTTAGACCCACTGACCCACCAATGTGTGGGTGGTGATAAATAATTGTGGGGTAGTTTGTTACATTGCAAAAGCTAACAAGGTGTTCACAAAATAACTATGAAAATATACTGACACATAATTGCAGATAAGAGTCAGAAACTACCAAGAAAATACAGGAAGTAGGGATGATAGATTTTCTTAACATCTATTCAAATCGCACCTAGGGCTGGGGAGATAGCTTAATGGTTCTGCACAAAGACTCAAGCCTGGAGCACCAAAGGGCTCAGCTTCATCCCTATTAGCATAAACCAGAGTTATGCAGTGCTCTGATAAAAATACTAAATAACACCTATAATCTTAAAAAGTACATTTTAAGATTTACTTTTTATTTATTGCATATGAGAAAGAGTTTCACATAAGCCAGAAAGAAGGAGAAAGAGAGAAGCCAGAGTGGTCCGGGAGGTGGCGCAGTGGATAATGCACTGGATTCTCAACCATGAGGTCCCCAGTCTGATCCCTGGCAGCACATGTACCAGAATGATGGCCTGTTCTTTCTCTCCTCCTATCTTTCTCATGAATAAATAAATAAATAAATAAATTTTAAAAAGAGAGATTACCACTCTGGTAAGTGGCAAAGTAGGGGATCAAGCCAGAAACCTCACGTATAAAAGTCTAATATTGTAGTCCAGAAGGTGGCACATTGGCTAAAGTATTAAACTCTGAAGCACGAGGTCCTAAATTCAATCCCCAGCAGCACATGTACCAGAGTGATGTCTGGTTCTTTCTCTCTCCTCCTATATTTCTCATTAACAAATAAATAAAAATAAAATAAAAGTCCAATACTCATGGCCATGGGTGGTTCACCTAGGAGAGTACACACAGTACCATGCAAAAGGATTCAAGTTCAAGCCCTGGGTCAATGATGAAGCAGTGAAGGTGTCTCTCTTTCTCTCTCCTTATCTCCCCCCTTCCTTCAAAATTTGTCTTTATAAAAAAATAAAAAGTCACTGGGAGCAGTAATTCTGGTGCAGGCAGAGCTCCAGAGTTAACTTTTGCGGCAATTCAAAGAAAAAGAAAAAAAAAAATCTAATACTCTAACAGTTGAGCCCTTTTCCCAGTTGCCAAATTATATAAAATTAATTTATACCGTTTGATAACTTTTGGCAAGTCTGTGAAGTCATCATAAAATTCAAGATATTGAACACATCCCAGGGCTGGGGAGACAGCATAATGGTTATGAAAAGCCTTTCAAGCCTGAAGCTCTGAGGTCCCAGGTTCAATCCCCAGCACCATCAAAAGCCAGAACTGAGCCATATTCTGGTTGGTCTCTCTGCCCCCCCCCCACCCTCCCCCATATCTACTTTTTCTTATTAAAATAAAATAAATAAAAATATTTAAAAATTGAACACATTCCCAAACCCTTAGTGATTCTTTTTCTAAAAGAATAGTTTTCTTTCTTTAAAAAAAATTTTTTTTAATTTATTTTATTATTGGATAGAGACAGAGAAATTGAGAGGGGAGAAAAGGGTAAATAACATAATAGTTATGCAAACGGACTCTCATGCCTGAGGCTTCACAGTCCCAGGTTCAATCCCCCACACTACCATAAGCCAGAAATGAACAGTGCTCCGGTTAAAAAAAAAAAAAAAGTCAAAATCATCTTTAGGGCAGGGGTAGATAGCATAATGGTTATGCAAACAGACTGTCAAGCCTGAGGCTCCAAAGTCCCAGGTTCAATCCCCTGCACCACCATAAACCAGAGTTGATCAGTGCTCTGGTTAAAAAAAAAAAAAAAAAAGGCATTTAGAAAAAAAGAAATTGAGAGGGGAGGAGGAGATAGGGAGGGACAGAGAAACACCTGTAGCCTTGCTTCAGTATTAGTGAAACTCCCCCCTTCAGGTGGGAACCAGGGGCTTGAATCTAGGGCCTTCAGCACCAGAAATGTGTGCACTTAACCAGGGGTGCCACCACCTGGCCCCATGTGTTCCCCTCTTTTATTTTATATTAAAAAAATATTTATTTACTTATTATTCATTCCCTTTCGTTGCCCTTGTTTTACTGTTGCATTAGTGTCGTTATTGATGTCATTTTTGGATAGGACACAGAGAAAATAGAGAGAGGAGAAGACAGGGGGAGAGAAAGACACGTGCAGATCTGCTTCACCGCCAGTGAAGCGGCTCCCCTGAAGGTGGGGAGCTGAGGGCTCAAAACGGGATCCTTCTGCGGGTCCTTGCACTTTGGGCTACGTGTGCTTAACCCGCTGCGCTACCACCCGACTCCCTGCATTTTTTTTTATCCAAATCATTTTATTGGGGAAAACAGTGGATTATAGGGCAATGACTGACACACAATTTCTCATCTCCTTGTTATATGAGTTCATACTGATAATCTATTGATCCTATTAACCATAAAAGTTTTAAATTAGTACATAATATTCTAGAAAGATTGGCAGAAAAATGCCTTTCCAAGAAATTCATTTCTACAGGACAAAAAGGATTTTGCAAATATGCTTAAGGTTAAAATGCTTCCAGAAAGGGAGACGGTTATCCACGATTATCCTGCTGAGCTATAACTAACTGATCACGAGTCTGAAAACAGAGAAACTTGGCCCCTTCCCCTACTCATCTAATAAAGATGGAGAGAGACAGCAGAAATCCAGGTGTTTGAATGACTCAATCCTGGCAATAAAGATGGAGGAAAGAGGCAAAGCAACATGGGCAGTCTCTTGAAGCTGGGAACGGCTAAGATGCTCCCTGAGACTCTACAGAGCGCTATAGCCCAGCTGACACCTTGATTTCAGCCCACAAGACTTCTGAGCTGGAGAACTGTTAAGATAACAAAAGGAATACTGTACCAATAAGTTATTGCAATTTGTCATGTCAGCAGTAGAAAACAAATATGGGGTCCTAGAAAACATATGCAAAAGAAATGGCTAACAATGGAGTATTTTTTTCATTTTTTTAATATTTATTTTATTTATTTTCCCTTTTGTTGCCCTTGTTTTATTGTAGTTATTGATGTCGTCGTTGTTGGATTGGACAGAGAGAAATGGAGAGAGGAGGGGAAGACAAAGGGGGAGAAAAACCACCTGCAGACCTGCTTCACCGCCTGTGAAGCGACTCCCCTGTAGGTGGGGAGCTGGGGGCTCGAACCAGGATCCTGTCCTTGTGCTTTGTGCCACGTGCACTTAACCCACTGCACTAGCTCCCAACTCCGGAGTTTGTTTTCTTTTAATGCCCCAAAACCAATCTAACATATTCCATTCTCTCAGCACTCAATGGAGTCTTATCACCTCAACTATTAATTACATCTTCCTAGATAATAAGTGATTCAACAGGTTAGCAGATAATGACAACACTCCTCTTTAATAGGATACAGGTGTCCTTCTGGACTGAGTACAAGTCTAAGCATGAGCCTAGTGGATGGATACAACATGCCTCTACACCTACTTGGAATAATTCCACAAAGTCCTAAAACCTTCCAAACCGGAGAAAGCACATTTTTAATTTACATTAGTCCAAGGGCATAGAAGACAATAGGAGGAGGAGCCTAGAGAGTCTGTTTTAGTAATAAACTCTCCTATCTAAAATAAGAAAAGTAAATATGTCCTAGATGTTGCCCACAGATTTACTTTATATAAATGCTGGTTTCAACACATAGTTGAACCTATTCATTTAATTTGCAGGTAATATAAATTTCCCAGGAGCGAAAGTAAGATTTTGAAATTAATATTTGTAAAACCCAATAAAAGTTTGACATACAGAGACTGAATTGAGAATATAGCAGTTTACTTATTTATACTTTGGACTTACAAAATATTTGAGGTGGTTTGGTGAAAATGTTAAAGCTATAAATGAAAATTATTTTAGTTACTCATATATAACATCATTATAACACAGAACAAATAGGCCTCTATGGAAAATACCTTCTCCAAAAAGTAAACATACAAATAAAACAAACAAAATGTCAATAATTAACCTTAAAGGTGTTCTGCCAGTTTTCCACAACCCTCCATAACAGTCTATTTTTATTCATAAGAATCATATCCAGAAGAACTTTTGTTCCGTCAGGTGGTCCAGGAAGTGGCACAGTAGTAAAACTTTGGACTCTCAAGCATGAGGTCCCGGGTTCGATCCCCGGCAGCACATGTGCCAGAGTGATGTTTGGTTCTTTCTCTCTCCTCCTATCTTTCTCATAAATAAATAAAATCTTTAAAAGAAATAAATAAATAAAATTAAAAAGTAAAATTAAATTAAATTAAATTTTTTAAGTATTTTTTTAATTTAATTTAATTTAATTTATTTATTCCCTTTTGTTGCCCTTGTTTTATTGTTGTAGTTATTATTGTTGTTGTCGTCGTTGTTGGATAGGACAGAGAGAAATGGAGAGAGGAGGGGAAGACAGAGAGGAGGAGAGAAAGATAGACACCTGCAGACCTGCTTCACCGCCTGTGAAGCGACTCCCCTGCAGGTGGGGAGCCGGGGTTCGAACCGGGATCCTTATGCCAGTCCTTGTGCTTTGCACCACCTGCGCTTAACCCGCTGCGCTACAGCCCGACTCCCTAAATTAAATTAAATTTTAAAAAGCCCTATCAAGAGAGCTTCAGCAGTGATTTTCAGGGAAAATAACTCATACTAAAAGGCAGCACATGTACCAGAGTGATGTCTGGTTCTTTCTCTCTCTCCTATCTTTCTCATTAATAAATTAATAAAATCTTTAAAAAAAGAAGGGTGGAGGGTAGATAGCATAATGGTTATGCAAACAGACTCTCATGCCTGAGGCTCCAAAGTCCCAGGTTCAATCCCCCACACCACCATAAGCCAGAGCTGAACAGTGCTCTGGTTATAATAAATAAATAAATAAATAAATAAATAAAATTTTAAAAGAAAGAAAAGAGAAAGAATTCCATTGTCATACTCAAGCAAAGCCTAAGAATGAGGGGAGGAGAGGGGTTATAATTTAGTTCAATTTAAGATCACTGAGGATCTGTAATCCCAGAGAGACCAATCCGAGTCTTTTCAAGAGCAGCTGGAGAGGTGGCACAGTGGATGAAGTCTTAGACTCTCAAGCATGAGGTCCTGGGCTAGATCCCCAGCATCATATGTGCTGGAGAGATGCTCTGGTGTTTCCCCATCAGCCCCTTTTCTCACAAAATTTTTTTTTTTTTATTTTAAATAACATACTAAGGAATTGGTGTGGGGATGAGGTAAGGGATCAAAATATAACTTCTGTTAAAGTAAATAGGACAAGGTAGTCGGGCGGTAGCACAGCAAGTTAAGCGCAGGTGGCACGAAGTGCAAGGACCAGCGTAAGGATCCTGGTTCGAGCCCCCGGCTCCCCACCTGCAGGAGAGTCGCTTCACAGGCGGTGAAGCAGGTCTGCAAGTGTCTGTCTTTTTCTCCCCTTCTCTCTCCGTTTCTCTCTGTCCTACCCAACAACGATGACACCAACAACAATAAAAACTACAACAACAATGAAACAAGGACAACAAAAGGGAAAATAAATAAATAAATGAATATTTTTTTTAAGTAAATAGGACAAAAGAGATAGGATAGGTAAATAAAAATGGAATGTGAATGTCTGGGACTCTCCTTTCTCAATGTAATCACATAAATAACTTTCTGGCATCTCTAATACTGGTCTAGTTATTCAGCTAAATGCAACAGTTCTACCTCTACATTCTAAGAGTTGACAGAGTAAGCTCACTTAAAATACAGATAGATGAAAATTAAAAAAATAAAAACTGTAGAGGGGCCGCACCTGGTAGAGCACACACATAACCACGCTCAACGACCAAGGTTCAAGCCCTCGGTCCCTACCTGCAAGGATGAAGCTTCACAAGCGGTAGAGCAGTGCTTCAAGTGTCTCTCTCTCTTGCAACAAAATAGATGAACTCCAGAAAGCAGTAGAGGGCAGAGAGAATAGAATCTATGAGGCTGAAGACAGAATTAGCAAGATTGAGGATGAATTAGAGACAACTAAAAAAGAAGTAAGAGATCTCAAAAAGAGATTAAGAGATGCTGAAAACAACAACAGAGTCCTATGGGATGACTTCAAAAGAAACAATATACGCATTATTGGCTTACCAGAGGAAGAAAGAGAAGGAGAGGAAGAAAGCATTCTCCAGGCCATAATAGCTGAAAATTTCTCTAGTCTAGACAACACCAAAGACATAAAGATTCAAGAAGCCCAGAGGGTCCCAAACAGAATTAACCCAGACCTAAAGACACCAAGACATGTCATACTTAGAATGGAAAGGAATAAGGATAAAGAAAGGATCCTCAAGGCTGCAAGAGAAAAACAAAGAGTCACCTACAAAGGAAAACCCATAAGATTAGCAGCAGACTTCTCCATACAAACACTACAGGCCAGAAGAGAATGGCAAGATATCTATCGAGTGCTCAATGAGAAAGGCTTTCAGCCAAGAATACTATATCCTGCTAGACTGTCATTCAGACTAGATGGAAGCATCAAAACCTTCTCAGACAAGCAACAGTTGAAGGAAGCAACCATCACCAAACCTGCCCTGAAAGAAGTTCTGAAAGGTCTCCTATAAACAACCAGACCACCACAAATAGGACATATATCAAAACACTCTAAAACTCTACAAGAATGGTGTTAAAATATCTTCAATCTTTGGTATCAATAAATGTCAATGGCCTGAATTCACCTATTAAAAGACTCAGAGTAGGAAGATGGATCAGAAAACACAACCCAACAATATGTTGTCTACAGGAAACTCACCTAACTCAACAAGACAAACACAGACTTAAAGTGAAAGGATGGAAAACTATCATACAAGCCAATGGCTCACAAAAAAGGGCAGGAACAGCTATTCTCATATCTGACATGATAGACTTTAAAATAGATAAGATTAAAAAAGATAGGAATGGACACTACTTAATGCTCAGAGGATCAGTCAATCAAGAGGACTTAACAATTATTAATATCTATGCACCCAATGAGAAGCCATCTAAATACATCAAACTTCTACTAAAAGAGCTACAGCAATATATTAACAGTAACACAATCATAGTAGGGGACTTCAACACCCCACTATCTCAACTTGACAGATCATCCAGGAAGAAAATCAGTAAAGACATAAGGGAGCTAAATGAAGAGATAGATAAACTAGAACTATTGGACATTTTCAGAGTCATTCATCCCAAGAAACTGGAATACACATTTTACTCAAATCCACATGGATCATTCTCAAGGATAGACCATATGTTAGGCCACAAAGACAGCATCAGCCTATTCAAGAGCACTGAAATCATCCCAAGCATCTTCTCAGACCACAGTGGAATTAAACTAACACTTAACAATCAACAAAAGATTAGTAACAGTGCCAAAATGTGGAAGCTCAACAGTACACTTCTTAACAACTTCTGGGTCAAAGAGGAAATCAAGGAAGAAATCAAAATGTTTCGAGAGTTCAATAAAAATGAAGACACAAGCTATCAAAATATTTGGGACACAGCTAAAGCAGTCCTAAGAGGGAAGTTCATAGCTATACAAGCACACAGTAGGAAACAAGAAAAGGCACAAATAAACAGCCTGATTGCACATCTTAAAGACCTAGAAGAAGAACAACAAAGGAATCCTAAAGCAACCAGAAGGACAGAAATAAATAACATTGAGAATAGGAAAACCATACAAAAGATCAACGAAAGTAAATGTTGGTTCTTCGAAAGAGTAAACAAAATCGACAAACCTTTAGCCAGACTCACAAAACAAAAAAGGGAGAAGACCCAAATAAATCGGATAGTAAATGAAAGAGGAGATATCACAACAGACACTGCAGAAATTCAACATATCATGCGAGGCTTCTATGAACAACTATATGCCACAAGCTAGAGAACCTGGAAGAAATGAATGATTTCCTAGATACCTACCAACTTCCAAAACTAAGTAAAGAGGAAGTGGATAACATGAACAGGCCCATCACAGCTAATGAAATTGAAACAGTTATCAAAAATCTACCCAATAATAAAAGTCCTGCACCAGATGGTTTTACAAATGAATTCTACAAAACTTTCAAAGAAGAACTAATACCTCTACTTTTAAAAGTCTTCCAGAAGATTGAAGACACTGGAATACTCCCTGCCAGTTTCTATGAAGCCAACATCACCCTGATACCAAAAGCAGACAGGGACACAACCAAAAAAGAAAACTACAGACCAATATCTCTGATGAACATAGATGCGAAAATATTGAACAAAATTCTAGCCAACCGGATACAGCAGTATATCAAAAAGATTGTTCATCATGACCAGGCAGGGTTTATCCCAGGCATGCAAGGTTGGTTTAATATACGTAAATCAATCAATGTGATCCACCACATCAACAAAAGCAAGACCAAAAACCACATGGTCATATCAATAGATGCAGAGAAAGCCTTTGACAAAATACAACATCCCTTTATGATCAAAACACTACAAAAAATGGGAATAGATGGAAAATTCCTGAAGATAGTGGAGTCTATATATAGCAAACCTACAGCCAACATCATACTCAATGGTGAAAAACTGGAAGCATTTCCACTCAGATCAGGTACTAGACAGGGCTGCCCACTATCACCATTACTATTCAACATAGTGTTGGAAGTTCTTGCCATAGCAATCAGGCAGGAGCAAGGAATTAAAGGCATACAGACTGGAAGAGAAGAAGTCAAACTCTCTTTATTTGCAGATGACATGATAGTATACATGGAAAAACCTAAGGAATCCAGCAAGAAGCTTTTGGAAATCATCAGGCAATACAGTAAGGTGTCAGGCTACAAAATTAACATTCAAAAGTCAGTGGCATTCCTCTATGCAAACAGTAAGAAGAAATTGAAATCCAGAAATCAGTTCCTTTTACTATAGCAACAAAAACAATAAAATATCTAGGAGTAAACCTAACCAAAGAAGTGAAAGACTTGTATACTGAAAATTATTAGTCACTACTCAAAGAAATTGAAAAAGACACAAAGAAGTGGAAAGATATTCCATGTTCATGGGTTGGAAGAATTAACATCATCAAAATGAATATATTACCCAGAGCCATCTACAAATTTAATGCTATCCCCATCAAGATCCCAAGCACATTTTTTAGGAGAATAGAACAAATGACACAAATGTTTATCTGGAACCAGAAAAGACCTAGAATTGCCAAAACAATCTTGAGAAAAAAGAACAGAACTGGAGGCATCACACTCCCAGATCTCAAACTGTATTATAGGGCCATTGTCATCAAAACTGCTTGGTACTGGAACATGAACAGACACACTGACCAGTGGAATAGAACTGAGAGCCCAGAAATGAGGCCCCACACCTATGGACATCTAATCTTTGACAAAGGGGCCCACACTATTACATGGAGAAAGCAGAGTCTCTTCAACAAATGGTGTTGGAAACAATGGGTTGAAACATGCAGAAGAATGAAACTGAATCACTCTGTTTCACCAAATACAAAAGTAAATTCCAAGTGGATCAAGGACTTGGATGTTAGACCAGAAACTATCAGATACTTAGAGGAAAATATTGGCAGAACTTTTTTCCGCATAAATTTTAAAGACATTTTCAATGAAACGAATCCAATTACAAGGAAGACTAAGGCAAGTATAAACCTATGGGACTACATTAAATTAAAAAGCTTCTTCACAGCAAAAGAAACCACTACCCAAATCAAGAGACCCCTCACAGAATGGGAGAAGATCTTTACATGCCATACATGAGGTAAGAGTTTAATAACCAACATATATGAAGAGCTTGCCAGACTCAACAACAAGACAACAAATAACCCCATCCAAAAATGGGGGGAGGACTTGGACAGAATATTCACCACAGAAGAGATCCAAAAGGCCGAGAAACACATGAAAAAATGCTCCAAGTCTCTGATTGTCAGAGAAATGCAAATCAAGACAACAATGAGATATCACTTCACTCCTGTGAGAATGTCATACATCAGAAAAGGTAACAGCAGCAAATGCTGGAGAGGGTGTGGGGTCAAAGGAACCCTCCTGCACTGCTGGTGGGAATGTCAATTGGTCCAACCTCTGTGGAGAACAGTCTGGAGAACTCTCAGAAGGCTAGAAATGGACCTACCCTATGACCCTGCAATTCCCCTCCTGGGGATATATCCTAAGGAACCCAACACATCCATCCAAAAAGATCTGTGTACACATATGTTCTTGGCAGCACAATTTGTAATAGCCAAAACCTGGAAGCAACCCAGGTGTCCAACAACAGATGAGTGGCTGACCAAGTTGTGGTATATATATACAATGGAATACTACTCAGCTGTAAAAAATGGTGACTTCACTGTTTTCAGCCGATCTTGGATGGATCTTAAAAAAATCATGTTGAGTGAAATAAGTCAGAAACTGAAGGATGAATATGGGATGATCTTACTCTCAGGCCAAAGTTGAAAAACAAGATTAGAAAAGAAAACACAAGTCGAACCTGAAATGGAATTGGAGTATTACACCAAAGTAAAAGACTCTGGGGTGGGTGGGTGGATGGGGAGAATACAGGTCCATGAAAGATGATGAATGACATAGTGGGGGTTGTATTGTTAAATGGGAATCTGGGGAATGTTATGCATGTACAAACTATTGTATTTACTGTTGAATATAAAACATTAATTCCCCAGTAAAGAATTATATTAAAAAAAGAATAAATAAATAAATAAAATCTTTTTTAAAAAGATCACACAATACCTTCTCCCCTGCAAAGTAAGGCAAGAAACAGTACTGAGCAGTGATCTCCCCCACCCTACCCCCCCCACCCTACCCCCAAAAAAAAAGCCTGGGGACAAGTCCAGGCACTTTCCCACAAGATCTCAATAAACACATACAAGGAAAAGGGACAGAAACAATGGGGGGGGGGGGTATGGGGACACCAGGATGAAGACCCAGCCACATTTAAGATACAGGTTGGGTGTGGAAATCAGAGAAGGCCTCCTCAGCAGTGCCTCTCCTGACAAGCAGTGAGTAGCAGGAACAGCCGCCTGGGGCTGGGAGGGTGGAGGGTGGAGAGGAACCTCCAGCTCCTGAGACACAGCTGCACAGGCAGGCAGAAAACAGTGAGGGAAGGAATACTCAGAAAAACCTTCCAGCATAAGGTGACAGCACTGAAATGTGAAGCTAGTGGTAACCATAGCAACAACAAAACCGAAACCTAGCTCAACTTGGGGCTGTACTGACTCAATGCTCTGTCAGAAGAGCTACACTCATTTCCGGGCATAAAGGGCATGTACTTCAGTCTTCACTGTTCAGCACACAATGTCCAGCAATCAGCAAACAATTATGAAATCCAAGAAAGAAAAAGAAAAAGAAGCTATCATCAAAAGAGAAATAGAAGTCAGAGCTAGCCCAATGTCAGCACATGTACCAGAGTGAAGTCTAGTTCTTTCTCTCCATCTATCATTCTTCATGAACAAATAAATAAAATATAAACAAACTAATAAACAACCTGTGCCCTTTGGTGCTTCAGACCAGAAAGTCTTTAAAAAAAAAAGATGCCGGGGAGTCGGGCGGTAGGGAAGCGGGTTAAACACACGTGGCGCAAAGGGCAATGACCAGAGTAAGGATCTCGGTTCCAGCCCCCGACTCCCCACCTGCAGGGGAGTCGCTTCACAAGCAGTGAAGCAGGTCTGCAGGTGTCTTTCTCTCCCTGTCTTCCCCTCCTCTCTTGATTTCTCTCTGTCCTATCCAACAACAATGACATCGATAACAACAAGTGCAACAAAAAGAAAAAAATATTTTTAAAAAATGCTAGTGGTAAACCATGTATATAAGCACATACATGGAGGGGTATGGAGATTCAGAATGACAAGAGAGAAGCAAGCACAAGCATTGCCTTCGCTCCTGATTTTAAAAATCAGTCATGGGCCACGGAAATAACATAGCCTTTATATAAAGAGACTCCCATATATGAGGCTCCAAAGTCTCAGGTTCAATTCTTTTCTTTTCTGATTTTTTTTTAATTGGGGAATTAATGTTTTACATTCAACAGTAAGTACAATAGTTTGTACATGCATAACATTCCCCAGTTTCCCATATAACAATACAACCCCCACTAGGTCCTCTGAATCCTTCTTGGACCTGTATTCTCCCCACCCACCCACCCCAGAGTCTTTTACTTTGGTGCGATATGCCAATTCCATTTCAGGTTCTACTTGTGTTTTCTTTTCTGATCTTGTTTTTCAACTTCGGCCTGAGAGTGAGATCATCCCATATTCATCCTTCTGTTTCTGACTTATTTCACTCAACATGATTTTTTCAGGGTCCATCCAAGATCGGCTGAAAATGGTAAAGCCACCATTTTTTACAGCTGAGTAGTATTCCATTGTATATATATAGACCACAATCAGGTTCAATTCTTTATACCACTAAAAGGTAAGCTGAGCAGTGATCAGTCATTTAAAAAAAAAAAAAAAAAACCTGTTTCAAGCACTGTGGGAACTGCATAGTGCCTCTATAAAAAGACTTCCATGCTTGAGGCTCCAAAGGTGTCAGGTTCAATTCCCAGCACCACCAGAAGCCAGAGCTGAGCAGTGCTCTGATAACAAACAAAACAATGCTTCAATATATTATAAAATTAATACAATACTTCCTATTACAAAAGCTGAATAAGGGCAAGAGACTGGCATACTTTAATGATGACTCTTTAGTCACTATCAGGTTACCCCATCATCTGTGGCCCTAGTGGGGGAGTCCTGGGATTCCCACGCAAACATGATGAGCCTAGACCTCAAATAGATCCCTCCCTCCATTATCACTGGTTATCTCCATCAGGAACAACAACCAAAAGGGGTTCATTATGTTGTTCCTGATGGAGATGACCAGTGATATACAAAGAATGGGGGTAGGGGGAAACAGCTGAATGGTTATGCTAAGGGACTCTCGTGCTTGAGGCTCCAACATCCTGGGTTCAATTCCCTGTACCACCACAAACCAGAGCTAAGAAGTACTCTAGTAAATACTACTAATAAGAAGAAGAAGAAGAAGAAGAAGAAGAAGAAGAAAAAAAAATACATTGAAGAAATAGAGATTGATGACATCCAAGATTGTCAGGAATGTGGGCTCTCTCCGTCATTTTTGTTTGTTTGTTTGTTTTGTTGTTTTTTTAACCAGAGCACTGCTCAGCTCCGGTTCGTGATGGTGAAGGGACTGAACCTAGGACTTTGCAGCCTCAGCCTCAGAGTCTCAGCATAACCATTAAGCTATCCACCCCCACCCCTCTTTCAATTTTTCAATAACAAAAAAAGAACCCAGGTAATATTTACACTGAAAGAAGGCCAGCCTTTTTTATATCAATAGTTACATTACTAATTGGCTAAAGAAGTCATGGGATATTTATTCCATGGAAAACTACTCTGCAATCAGAAAAGATGATATTGTGTCCCTTGAGACAAATGGATGGGACTGGAGGTGATTATGCTTAGCTAAATAAACAGAGATGAAAGACAACTAGCAGATGGTTTCACTCATAGGTGGGATCCAAAGATTTGATTCACATGAAGTTGCCAAAAAAAAAAAAAAAAAAAGCCAAACCAACTGTAAGACTTGTAAGAACTATGGTAAACTTTGGGGATACAGAACTTTAGTGGTGGGGAACTATACATTGTAATCTTACACTCATAGAACTTACTATTAAGGGACCAGGTGGTGGTGCACCTGGTTGAGCGCACATGTTACAGTGTGCAAGGGTCCAGGTCCGAGTCCCCAGTCCTCACCTGCAGAGGAAAACTTCACACAAGCGGTGAAGCAGTGCTGCAGGTGTCTGTCTCTCTTCCTCTCTGTCCCCCCCTCGATTTCTGGCTGTCTCTATCCAATAAATAAATAAAGATAATTTTAAAAAGTTGTTTTAAATACTTATTATTAATAACAAAAAAAGCTACATAGCCACCTCTAACCTATATTCAAACCATATCAGATTATTCTATGATATCCATTATCATTCACTTCTTTTTTTAATATTTATTTATTTTCACTTTTATTGCCCTTGTATCTTATTGTTGTTGTAGTTATTGTTGTTGTTATTGGTGTCTTTGTTAGGTAAGACAAAGAGAAATGGAGACAGGAGGGGAAGACAGAGAGAGGGGAGAGAAAGACAGACACCTGCAGACCTGCTTCACCACCTGTGAAGCGACTCTCCTGCAGGTGGAGAGGCGGGGGCTCCAACCGGGATCCTAATGCCAGTCCTTGCACTTCATACCACGTGCGATTAACCTGCTGCGCTTCCGCCTGACTCCCTATCATTCACTTTTCATGCCTCTACCTCACTGAAATACCTTACTCTAAAGGCTCCCGCAAACTTTTTTTTTTTTATACTAGAGCACTGCTCAGCTCTGACTTATGGTAGTGTTGGGATTGAGTCTGGGATTTCAGAGCCCCAGACCTTAAATGTGTTGTTATCATTGTTGTTGTTTACATCAGCATTATGCTATCTCCACAGCCCTTGAAACAGGTTTTTTTTTTTTTGGCTGATTTTTAAAATTAGATTGGAGACAAGCTTGTGCTTGCTTCACTTTTGTCATTCTGAATCTTACTGGCAAGTATGTAAATTAATAAAACCTCTATGAAAGAAGTTTGTTATTACTTATCAGAATTAGAAATGTACACATCCTTTCACTTCACAATGTTATTTATCAGTCAATATAATTTTGACCCTATATATGTAGGTTTAACATCAGACCCCACTGTTCAGGGCTCTGGCTCCTATGCTATTTAATATTTACATCAATGACCTCCCAGAAACTTCTTCAAGGAAGTTCATCTACGCCAATGACATCTGCTGTGCAACTCAGGCATCAAAGTTCGACATCCTCGAGGAAACACTCAAGAAAGACATGTCTCTGATATCTGATTACTGTAAAAAATGGCAACTAATCCCTAGCACTGCAAAAACGGTATCATCTGTTTTCCATCTACACCATGCCTCGGCCTCACGTGAGCTTAATGTGCAGCTTGGCGATACGAGAATCCGGCATGAAGCCCAGCCAGTCTATCTTGGTGTTACTCTCGATCGCACCCTGTCATTTCACGAACATCTCATAAAAACTGCAGCAAAGGTGGGCGTGAAGAATAACATCATTGCAAGACTGGCCAGCTCCTCATGGGGCGCGAGCGCTTCCACACTACGATCATCATCTCTGGCATTATGCTATTCCACTGCAGAATACTGTGCCCCAGTATGGTTCCGTAGCCCCCATGTCCACTTGGTCGATTCCAAATTATATTCCTCCATGAGGATAATTTCTGGAACCATCCGTTCCATGGCTGCCAGTTCTTAGCAACATCACCCCGCCAGATATTCGTTGGGATGCGACATCATCTAAGTTCATTTCCCACGTCTACGCTCGACCGAACCTGCCAATATACGCGGATGTCTTCACCCACCCTGTCCAACGCTTGACGTCTCGTCACCCAATCTGGTCCCCTACGCCTACACTGAACTTCTCTGTTCCAGTCTCTTGGAAACAGAGCTGGCAGTCAGCTGAGGTAAAGAACAAACACCTCATCACAGACCCCTGCAAGCGTCAACCCGGCTTTGACCTAGCACGTTATGATTGGGCCCTCCTCAATCGCTATCCAACAGGCCATTGCCGGTGCGCCGCTATGTTCCATCGCTGGGGAGCCAGAGACGACCCGAACTGCCCCTGCGGCTACAGACAGACTATGACCCACAGTCAACGATTGCCACCTCTCCAGATTCAAAGGAGGTCTCGAAACTTTATATCAGGTTCAACCTGACGCTGTTGACTGGCTATGGAAGAAAGGCAAACGCTAGAAGAAGAAGGGCTCAACCCCAATTTCAAATACCAATTTCAAACTGAGGGCTTCAAATTCCTGAACAATAAACTATAAATCAGTAGGTCCCACATTCTCTCCACATTCATAATTTGCTAAAAATGCACAGAGAACTCAGAGAAACCCTTACTTAACATTTGCTTGTTCACTATACACCCCCAAAAGATCTGGAATATAGGAGCTTTTGGCCCCATAAGGATAGGATGCACTGAATCTCTCCAGCATGTGAATGCGTTCATGGACTCAGAAGGTCCCTGAGCCCCAAAACTCAAGAGATTTTTATGAAGGTTTATCACATAGACATGACCAATTATAAACTCAGTCTTTAGCCCCTCTCCCCAGCCCGGAAAATGAGAAGTGGGGCTAAAAGTTCCAAGCTTCTAATCATAGCTTGGCCTTTCTGGTGACTATTCAGGAGCCCACCACGAGTAATTGCATTTGAACAAAGTGTGCTTGTAAAACCCAGAGTATTAAAAAGGTTTTAGAAACTCTCTTTCAAGAGCTGGGTAAAATATTAGAATAGATGCTCCTGGAATTCATATTACTCTGCAGATTATAAGGGGCTTAAGAGTTCTGTGTCAAAGTCGGGGGCAGAGAACAACATTAAGTACTTCTTTTCTCTCTTTTTTTTTTTTTAACCAGAGCACTGCTCAGCTCTGGCTTATGGTAGTGTGGGGGACTGAAGTTGGGACCTTATAGCCTCAGGCATGAGTCTCTTTGCATAACCATTATGCTATCTACCCCTGCCCATATTAAGTCACAAAATCCCAGCTCCAAAATTTACTAATTCTATGGCCTCAGACAAATTATATAATCTATCTGTGCCTGCCTTGTTTCAATCTCAAAAAAGAAGCCAGAAGCAGTAACTTTGATATAAATTACATATTAAATTTATTGAATGTCAGTGATCAATAAACATTAAGTATTATAACAAGTCATAACTTTGCTTCAGAACCACAGGTCAAAGAAGCAGATACAGTAATTTTTTACAACTATTCAACACATGTCCCTATGTCTTAATGACAGCTTCTTAGTCTTTTGGCTAAAGTCAAGTATAGGGCCTATATGTCTTTATGAAATGAGGCATACTTTGAAATAAAAAGTTTAAATGATAGCAAATAAAATAAAATGTTAAAATACTTACTTTACAGCAGTAGCAAAATGTCTGCTGGACATCTGACTACATAGGGAACAAGGATGAAGGGGCGCCTGATAAATGATCTTGGAAAGACTATGCCTTTGATGATGCATCAAAACTTGCAAAAAAAAAAAGAACATATAAAACATTAGTATTAAATAAATATTACCTATATAATTTTTACATTTCCAATCCATTTATTCCACAACAAAAATATTCAATAGTCAATGGAATTTTTAATATGGTGCAGCACCAGGTCTGAACCAAGGACAATGCACACGTGTGATAACAATGAGCTGCCTTGCTGGCCAGATGGTGGTACACCTGGTTAAGCACACACACTACAACAATGAGCTGCCTCCCTAGACCAATTTCTTCCTTCTAAATTAGAGAAGGGAAAGCTGCCAAAACAGCTCACCACTGTCCAAGGAGCTCTCAGTGCAGTCCATGACGCTCCCATATGATACCCAGGTTCTCACATATAGTTAGGCCCACACTCTACACACTGAGCCATCTCGTGGTCCTTTTGTGTGGTTCTTAACTAGTCTTTTAAAGTGTAATCATGAGGGCTGGAGAAACAGCTCACTTAGGGGAGTGGGGCGGTGGCGCAGTGGGTTAAGTGCACGTGGTGCAAAGTGCAAGGACCCGCATAAGGATCCAGGTTCGAGCCCCTGGTTCCCCACCTGCAGGGGAGTTGCTTCACAGGTGGTGAAGCAGGTCTACAGGTGTCTCTCATTCTCTCCCCCTCTCTGTCTTACCCTCCTCTCTCCATTTCTCTCTGTCCTATCCAACAACAACATCAGTAACAACAACAATAATAACCACAACAATGTTAAACAACAAGGGCAAAAAAAGGGGGGCTAAATAAATAAGAAATAGCTCACTTAGTGCATGGTTTTGGCATATGTGCGGCCCAGGTTCAAGCTTGGCTCCCACTGCACTGTATGGCACTTTGGTGTGGTGAGTTCTCTCTCTCTTTCTCTCTCTTGCCTCTTTAGACATCTGAAAAATATCCAGGAGCAGTGAAGTTCCAGTGATGACAAAAATTAAAATAACTCCCCTGGCTGGCAGCGCAGAGGCTGCACGATGCCTGGAGTTACTGTAAAAGACATGAACCAACAGGAGTTCTTTCGAGCTCTGGCAGCCTTCCTCAAAAAGTCCGGGAAGCTGAAGGTCCCAGAATGGGTGAACACGGTCAAGCTGGCTAAGCATAAAGAGCTTGCTCCCTTCAGCGAGAACTGGTTCTACACACAAGCTGCTTCCACAGCACAGCACCTGTACCTTCGGGGTGGTGCTGGGGTTGGCTCCATGACCAAGATTTATGGAGGACGTCAGAGAAAAGGTGTCATGCCCAGCCACTTCAAGAGTATGGCCCGCCAAGTCCTCCAAGCCCTAGAAGGGCTGAAAATGGTGGAAAAGGACCAAGATGGGGCCGCAAACTGACACCTCAGGGACAGAAAGATCTGGACAGAATCGCCAGACAGGTGGCAGCTGCCAACAAGAAGCATTAGAACAAATTATGCTGGGTTAATAAATTGCCTCATTCATAAAATAAAATAAAAGTAAAAAATAAAGTGTAATCATGGAAACTGCACTAAAGTGAGCAAACACATCTAACAGAACAATTTTGTCTTCACATATTTTTAACTTAAGATGGCTCAGGCTTAGAGTATGTTACTTCTACTGTGACAGCATATGTATTTGTAGCCTCAAATCTTTAAAAAATAATTTAAATTGTGCTCTGCATTCAGAGCTGCTGAGACGATTTCTGAAGGGAGCTGTCTTACCAGAGAGCAAGACTTCTTATAAAACTATGACAACTGAAATACTTTGATATTGGCACAAGTATAGAAAGACTACACTGGAATTTGGCAGTAGCGCAGCAGTTTAAAAGCACATGGCAGCAATGACCGGCATTAAAAAAAAACACCTATAACACCTTTCTAAACTAGCTAGTGGTCTGGGAAGTGGCACAATGGATAAAGCATTAGATTCTCAAACATGAGGTCCTGAGTTCAATCCCCATGTACCACACTAATGCCTGGTTCTTTCTCTCTCTCCTCCTATCTTTCTCATTAATAAATAAATAAAATTTAAAAAAAAGAAAAGGAGAGAAAAGAAAGACAAGCCAATAAAAGAGTAACTAGCCCAGTGTGCCGAAATAGCTCAATTGGGAGAGCATTAGATTGAAGAGTAACTAGCCCAGTGAAAGACCAAAGCATATCTACAGGATATGAAATATGGCAGGGGATGTTATTTTAAATCATGATGCAAAGAATTCAGTAAGTGGGGGCAGGAGTGTAAGGGGTATATAACATAATGGTTATGCAAAGAGATTGCCATGTCTGACTCTCCAAAGTCCTAGGGTTTAATCCCCCACACCCACCATAAACCAGAGCTGAATTGTACTCTGGTAAAAAAAATTAATTAATTAATTAAATATGGCAGGGATGTTATTTTAAATCATGGTGCAAGAAATTTAGTAAGTGGGGCAGGGGTAGATAGCACGTTAATCTTCAATGAGTCACATTTGAAACTTATGTGGGGCCAGGTGAGGGTGCACTTGCTTGAGAATACATTTTACAACGTGCAAGGACCAAGGTTTGAACCCCAAACCCCCACCTGCAGGGGGAAAGCTTTGAGAGTGTTGAAGCAGTATTGTAGGTGTCTATCTCTCTTCCCCTCTATCTATCCAACCGGGTGGTGATGCACCTGGTTGAGTGCACATGTTACAGTGCACAAGGACCCAGGTTTGAGCCCCCAGTCCCCACCTGCAAGGGAAAAGTTTCACAAGTGGTGAAGCAGTACTGCAGATGTCTCTGTCTCTCACCCTTTCTATCCCTCCTTCCCTCTTGATTTCTGACTGTCTCTATCCAATAAATAAGTAAAAAGATAATTAAAAAGAAATAGGGGAGTCAGGCGGTAGTGCAGTAGGTTAAGCGCAGATGGCGCAAAGCACAAGGACCGCTGTAAGGATCCCAGTTAGAGCCCCTGGCTCCCCACCTACAAGGGAGTCACTTCACAGGCGGTGAAGCAGGTCTGCAGATGTCTATCTTTCTCTCCCCCCGTCTGGCTTCCCCTCCTCTCTTGATTTCTTTCTGTCCTATCCAACAACAATGACATCATCAACAACAATAATAATAACTACAACAATAAAAAACAAGGGCAACAAAAGGGAATAAATTTTTTTAAAAAGATAAACATGTTGCAATGCAATGTTGCTTCAATAAAACACTAATAAAAAGAATGCAGTGGGAGTCGGGCTGTAGCGCAGCGGGTTAAGTGCAGGTGGCGCAAAGCACAAGGACCGGCATAAGGATCCCGGTTCGAACCCCGGCTCCCCACCTGCAGGGGAGTCGCTTCACAGGCGGTGAAGCAGGTCTGCAGGTGTCTATCTTTCTCTCCTCCTCTCTGTCTTCCCCTCCTCTCTCCATTTCCTAACCAACAACGACTATAACAATAAGACAACAAGGGCAACAAAAGGGAATAAATAAATAAAATAAATATTTAAAAAAATAAAAAGAAATAAAAAAAAGAATGCAGTGAAGATTAAAATTTTCAGGCTTGTCTCACTTATTCCTTTTTCCTTTGCTTTTTTTCTCTAACTAGGTACATATTCTACTCCAGGGGTAGCATTTTGTCACTTGGAGACAAGCTTGACTGGATGGAGAATGTAATATCTTTTCCTTTCTTTAACTTCATTTCCTGTTCCACTTGCTGCTTTCTTTTTTTTTTTTAACTTTTTAATTTATTTAATTAATTTATTTATTTTTACCAGAGCACTGATCAGCTCTGGCCTATGGTGGTACAGGGGATTGAACCTGGGACGTTGGAGCCTCAGGCATGAGAGTCTGTTTGCATAGCCATTATACTCTCCAACCTTGCCCGCTGCTTTATCTTAACAACTAAGATGACATGGACCTTAGGTGTCTTTTCCTAAATAGATCTGTACTTTGCTAAAAAAAATAATAATAATAACAATAATAATAAAATTTAAAAACTCAATTTATCTTATACAGTGATCCAGGAGGTGGAGCAGTAGATCAGGCATTGGACTATCAAGCATGAGGTCCTGAGTTCAATCCCTGGCAGCACATGTACCAGAGTGATGTCTGGTTCTTTCTCTCTCCTATCATTTCTTATTAATAAATAAAATAAATAAATAAAATCTTTAAAAAATTTTTATCTTATATACCCATGTAATGACCAATAATATGGAAATTCTAAGACTCAGCAACATAGCAAGTGAATTTTTTGTAGGTTTAAGTTTCTAGGTACACACTACTATGTTGGCAGAATAGCTAGCTACTGAGGTCTAGGAGGTGACACAGTGGATAAGGCTTTGGACTCTCAAGCATGAGGTCCTGAGTTCAATCCCCAGCAGCACATGTACCAGAGTGATGTCTGGTTCTTTCTCTCTCTCCCCTATCTTTCTCATGAATAAATAAATTAAAAAGTTATTTAAAAAAAATAAAAAGCTAGCTACAAGTCCTTAGCTCCTCCTTGTCTATCAACACCACTCTCCTACTTGCTCAGTAGAAGCCTTTATTCTGGTCCTTAAACCCTTCAAGTTAATTCCTTCCTAGGGGCTTTTACATTTAAAGTATCATTTTAAGGGGTTGCAACATCTATTTTCCCATGGCTTGTTATCAGCCCAGAATTCCCTAAAGTTATTTGATCAATAAACTCAGTGTTATCTCTAATCTTCCACAGGAAAGCTGGAATTCTATGAAGATACAAGAATGACATCTGGAATGACCTTTAAAGACCTGTCTAATGGGCAGATTAGTTTAAGGATCTAAAGTTTGGGGGCCAGGTGGTAGTACACCAAGTTACCGCATACATAATGCAAAGTGTGCTCAAGGTCCTGGCTCAAGGATCACAGTTCAGCACAAGAAACCAGGTTCGAGCCACCTGGGATCGCTTTTTTGCAAGCGGTGAAGCAGGTCTGCAGGTGTCTATCTTTCTCTCCCCTTTTCTGTCTTCCACTCTTCTCTCAATTTCTCTCTGTCATACCCAACAGCAACAAATGGAAAAAAGATGGCCACCAGGGGCAGTGGATTCATAGAGTAGGCACTGTGCCCCAGCAATAACCATGGAGGCAAAACTAAATAAATGAACAAACAAATAAATAAATAAATCTAAAGTCTGGGCTAGGGAGACAACATAATGGTTATGCAAAAGACTTTCATGCCTGAGATTCTGAAGTTCGAGGTTCAATCCCCTGCACCACCAAAAGCCAGAGCTGAGCAGTGCTCTGGTGGCACCCTCTCTCTTTCTCCCTCCCTCCCTCTCTCCAAAATAAATAAATATTAGAAAAAAAAAAGAATCTAAAGTTCAATAGCAAGGCCCCCATTACTTTTTAGAGACATTAAGATGTCAAGTATTTAATGTAAAACATTAATTCCCCAATAAAGAAATTTTTAAAAAACGATGTCAATTATCTGACAAAGATTACAAGATTTGGAAAAGATCACTACAGCTATGATGGACAGAATCTTGGCTCCTGGAACATTCCAGAGTAAAATATTTAGGACAGTCAAGCCCCTGTTGTCCACCTTTGGGTGGTGGGGAGAGCTTCACCAATGCTGAGGTGTCTACCTCTCCTTCTCTATCTTCTCCTTCCATCTCAATTTGTCTCTATGCAAAAAGGAAGAAAAAGGGAAAAAAGACTGTTGCTGGAAGCAGCAGTGGATTCTTCGTATAGGCACTGAGCCCCAGCAATAGCCTTTGTGGCAATGAAAGATGTATATGAATGAATGAATGACAGAAAAAAATAGCAACATTGGAAGTCTGGCGGTAGCGCAGCAGGTTAAGCCACGAGGTGCCAAGCGCAAGGAACAGCATAAGAATCCCAGTTCGAGCCCCCGGCTCCCCACCTGCTTCACGAAGCAGGTCTGCAAGAGTCTATATTTCTCATCCCCCTGCCCCTCCCCGCTTCCCCTCCTCTCTCCATTTCTCTCTGTCCTATACAACAACGACAACAGCAATAACACCACCAATAAAACAAGGGCAACAAAAGGGAATGAATAAATAAATATTTGAAAATAGCAACATGATGTGAGAGGTGCATGTGAGACTACAAGAAGAGTAAGAATGTGGCATCCTGACTGACAAGAAAAGGCAATGCTTGAAGGAAAAAAGGCTACTTCTTTTGGTGGTTTGTTTAAATAACATTATTTCTGTCCCACATGAAGACAATGCAAGTTTTTTCTATAAAGATATACTTTTGATAAAGTTCAACAACTATACCAAGTAGAAAATGCTGGTTTCGACAGTGAAATTTCTTGTGAAAAGCTGAAATTGAAAACTATTATGCAGCTTTTCCTTTTTTTTTTCCTTTTAAATATTTCTATGTATATCATCAGATAGAGACAGAGAGAAACTGAAAGGGAATGCGGGGAGATAGAGAGGGAAAGAAGCAGAGACACCTGAAGCCCTGCAGGTAGGGTCCAGGGGCTTGAACCTGGGTCCTTGCACACTGCAATGTGTATACTTAACTAGGTGCCACCACCACCTGGCCCCTTGTTGCTTCTTTTTTTTCATAGTCAGTGGTCTAGGAATGTAAGCCTCAGTTCTTTGATATTTAATAGTTACATGAACTTGGCTGCATACCTAACAGGATAGTTTCTTTCTCTTTAAAATGTGGATCAATCGTCATCTTTAATTGTCATCAATTAAAGATCTGCCTTAATGAAATAGCAATTTGCACCACTGTGCTTGATAGCGCACCTGGTTAATCACACTCATGACAGTGCACAAAGACCCAGGTTCAAGCCCCTGGTCCCTAGCTGCAGGGGGAAAGCTTCACAAGTGGTGAAGCAGGGCTGTAGGTGTCTGTTTCTCTACCTCCCCTCTCAAGTTCTCTGTCTCTATCCAGTAATACATAAAAATAAAATAAAAATATTTAAGAAAAAGAAAAGCACAAAACTAGGGGCTGGGTGGTGGCGTACCTGGTTGAAGGAACATGTTACAGTGCTCAAGAATGCTCAAGAATCCAGGTTCGAGGCCCCAGTGCCCACCTAGTGGGGGGAAAGCTTTATGAGTGGTGAAACTGTGTTGCAGGTGTCTCTCTCTATCACCCCTTTCCCTCTCAATTTCTGGCCATTTCTATCCAATAAATAAAAATAATAAAAATTTTAATTGGTTTTTTTGGGCGGGGGTAGATAACAATGGTTATGCAAGAGACTCTCATGCCTGAGGCTCTGACGTTCCAGGTTCAAGCCCCCGCAACACCAATAAGCCAGAGCTGATCAGTGCTCTGGTTAAAAAATAATGTTAGGGGCCAGGTGGTAGGGCATCTGGTTGAGCGCATGTATTACAATGCGCAAGGACCCAGGTTGGAGCCTCTGCTCCCCACCTGCAGCGGGAAAGCTTCATGAATAGTAAAGCAAGGCTGCAGGTGTCTGTCTCTCTCTATCACCCTCTTCCCTCTTGATTTCTGGCTGTTTCTATCCAATAAATAAAATAAGTTAAAATAATAATGCTAAAAGGGGGGGAACGAAACGAAACCGAAAGAAAGGACTGCACCAAAAAAAAAAAGGAGGGGGTTGTAATCCCAAGCAGAAAACCGAACCTTATAAACTGCATGCGGTGGGGGAAGGAGCGCTGCTACTAAGCAGCATTGCAGAACTAGTTTCCAAATGAATGGAATTTTAAGAACTGGAGAGCAAAAGTATCAAAGAGCATTGCAAACTTAGAGTTTACAGATGTAAACCACTCAAAATATACCACCTTTTCTTTGTCAGAACCAGCTTCATGTTTCTCCTCCACCCCACAGCCCCTTACTGGAGACAGATCCTCTACTTGCCTCCGTTTCTATGGGAGATACAGGTCCCCCTCCCATGCCACCGCGAGAATGGACGGCTTCAAAAGGAATATAATAAAATCGCTACTAAGCAGTAATGACCCTCCAGACAATCTAGAACCCAGAAACAGTAGGTTTTTCGAGTCTCCGATGCAGACCAGACCAATGGCTAGGAGATTCCGGTTTGCACTTCGCTGCAACCGGAGACTCGGAGACAGACTTGGTTTGCCCGCAGGCCCAGACAACCCCTCCCGTTTTACCTCTACGGAGGTAGCTCACGGCCGCCGCCATGTTGGCTATGCCGGATTGTGTCGACTAAAGTGATCCTACGTGTCAACTGGAAAAGTCTGAAAAAGGTTCCCTTCCGGAATGGACAAGAGGGGAAGGGATTAGACAGAGCAAGAGGAAAGGGGGCGGGAACCAAAAGAGGCTTTCAAGCCTCTTAGAGGAGGGCGTAAGTGCCCGGTTGGCAGTGTTACCTCCTGCGCTCCGTGCGGACTAGCACCCCGTGTTTAGTGGTTCCAGTGCGACTACTTGAACCATCTTCAGTGCCAAGTGCTCTTACTGAAAAAATGTGCTATTGGTAGTAATACCCGATTGTGGCCTTTTTAAAATTTCTAATTCTGCAGCTGTCTTTTCTTTCTTCTTCTTTTTTTATTTTTTTAACCAGAGCACTGCTCAGCTCAGGCTTATGGTGGTGCGGGGGATTGAACCTGGGACTTTGGACCTCAGGCAGGAGAGTCTCTGCATAACCATTATGCTATCTACCCTCCGCCCTCTTTCTTTTTTTTTTTTTTTTTAAGATTTTTAAAAATATTTATTTATTGCCTTTTGTTGCTCTTGTTTTATTGTTGTAGTTATCGATATCGTTGTTGGATAGGACAGAGAGAAATGCAGAGAGGAGGGGAAGACAGAAAGGGGGAGAAAAAGATAGACACCAGCAGGCCTGCTTCATCACCTGTGAAGCGACTCCCCTGCAAGAGAAGAAAAAAGAAAACATGAAGAATGGAAAAACAGAGGTGGGGAGATAGCATGATGGTTATGCAAAGAGACTCTCATGGGGAGGGTTGGGCGGTAGCGCAGCAGGTTAAGCACCTATGGCGCAAAGCGCAACGACCAGATCCCCGTTTGAGTCCCGGACCTGCATGGGGGTCTGGTTGCTTCACAAGTTGTAAAGCAAGCCTGCAGGTGTCTGTCTGTCTTTCTCTCCTCTCTGTCTTCCCTTCATCTCTCGATTTCTGTCTGTCTTGTCCAACAACAACAACAGCAGCAGCAATAGCAATCACAACAAGGGCAACAAAATGGAAAAAACAGCCTCCAGGAGCAGTAGATTCGTAGTGCACGCACCGAGCCCCAATGATAACACTGGAGGGGCGGGGGGAGACAGAAAGAGAGACTCATGGCTGAGGTTCCGAAGTCCCAGGTTCAATGCCCCAAACCACCATAAACCAGAGCTGAGCAGTACTCTGGTACAAAAGAAGAGGAAAAGAGACCGGGCTGTAGCACAGAAGGTTAAGCGCATTGGGGTTGTATTGCTAAATGGGAATCTGGGGAATGTTATGCATGTAAAAAAAAAAAAAAAAAAAAAAAAAAAGAAGTAGAAACGCAAAGCAGAAATTGACTGAGTTTGGAGTATGGCACCAAAGTAAGAAAGTATACTTCTGTATACTAGAGTTTGCAGTGAGTACCTCCCTAATACTTCCTCTCCACTTTTCCAAGCTTTGGGTCCATGATTGCTCAACAATTTGTTTGGCTTTGTATGTTAACTCTCTTTTCAGTCACCAGGTTCCAGGTGTCATCAGGATGCCGGCCAGACTTCTCTGGATTGAAGACACCACCAATGTGTCCTGGAGCTCAGCTTCCCCAGAGACCCATCCTACTAGGGAAAGAGAGAGGCAGACTGGGAGTATGGACCGACCAGTCAACGCCCATGTTCAGCGAGGAAGCAATTACAGAAGCCAGACCTTCTACCTTCTGCAACCCTCAATGACCCTGGGTCCATGCTCCCAGAGGGATAGAGAATGGGAAAGCTATCGGGGGAGGGGGTGGGATATGGAGATTGGGCGGTGGGAATTGTGTGGAGTTGTACCCCTCCTACCCTATGGTTTTGTTAATTAATCCTTTCTTAAATTAAAAAAAAAAAAAAGAACAATAGGTAAACAGCACAGTGGATAAAGCATTGGACGCTCAGGCATGGAGGTCCCAAAGTTGACTGCTGCATCCATCACGTGTGCCAAGTGATGTTCTGGTCCACCTCTAATAGTAAATCTTGATGATAATGCTGTCTGTCTGTCCAGTTTGTAAAAAAAAAAAAAAAAAAAAAAGAAGGTTAAGCGCACATGGTGCGAAGCTCAAGGAACTGCATAGGATCCGGGTTTGAGCCCCCACCCTCCCCACCTGCAGGGGGTTCGCCTCACAAGCAGTGAAGCAAGTCTGCAGGTGTCTATCTTTCACTCCCCCTCTGTCTTCCTCTCCTCTCTCCATTTCTCTCCATTTCAACGACGACGACAGTAATAAAGATAAACAAGGGCAACAAAATGGAAAAAATAAGCCTCCAAGAGCAGTGGATTAATATAATGCAGGCACCAAGCTCCAAAGATAACCCTGGAGGCAAAAAAATAAGGGGGGAAGGGGAGGAGACTTAGAAATCTGTAGATTAACACAAGTCAAACCTGAAATGAAATTGGAGTATTGCACCAAAGTAAAAGACTGGGGTGGGTGGGTGGGGAGAATACAGGTCCATGAAAGATGATGAATGACATAGTGGGGGTTGTATTGTTAAATGGGAATCTGGGGAATGTTATGCATGTACAAACTATTGTATTTACTGTTGAATGTAAAAAAAAAAAAAAAAAAAAAAGAAGAAATCTGTAGATTTTCTCATATCCCCCCAAAGTGGGTTTCCCAAACTTTCTATTTAACTCAGCGCAAGATCAGTGTCTTTTAAGGTTCATCTATTTTTGTTTGTTTGTTTTGATTTCTTTATTGGGGGATTGATGGTTTACAGTAAAATACAATAGTTTGGTGGTCTGGGAGATGGTGCAGTGGATAAAACATTGAAGTCAAGTATGAGTTCCTGAGTTCAATCCCCAGCAACATATGTACCACAGTGAAATCTAGTTTTTTCTCTCCTCCTATTTTTTTTTAATAGATTCCTTTTTGTTTTGTTTTGTTTTGTTTTGTTTTGTTTTGTTTTTTTAACCAGAGCACTGCTCAGCTGTGCCTTATGGTGGTGCAAGGGACTGAACCTGGGGCTTTGGAGCCTCAGGCATTAGAGTCACTTTGCATAACCATTATGCTATCTACCCCTGCCCTCCTATCTTTCTCATTAATAAATAAGTAAAATCTTTAAAAAAAAATACAATAGTTTGTACATGTACAAGATTTCCCAGTTTTCCACATAAGAATTCAATCGCCACTAGGTCCTCCTCTGCCATCATATTCCAGGACCTGAACCCTCCCCCCCACCCCAGAGTCTTTTACTTTGGTGCAATAAAAGTCCATCTAAAGTTCATTACAGTGGTCTGGGAGGTGGCGCAGTGGATAAAGCATTGGCCTCTCAAGCATGAGGTCCTGAGTTCAGTCCCTGGCAGCATATGTAACAAAGTGGTGGCTGGTTCTTTCTCTCTCTCCTCCTGTCTTTCTCATTAATAAATAAATAAAATCTTTTAATAAAAATAAAGTTGATTACATTAATTGACATATATCACCTCTTCTGTGCCATTAAGATCAATGGAATAGTAAATAACATTATTAACAAATTTATAGAACACTCCTAGCCCTAAAATGGCAGATCTGAGACCTTGGCATGCATTATTCTGACAGAGGAGGGAGTCATTTTCTTTATGTCACAACTGTTGGGGTGGTTTACCTAAAACAAATCTGACCATGTATTATATTGCTTTACAGTTCAAATAAAGCCTTCCAGTGACTGCCTCTGGAGCTGACCTCAGTCCCTGCCCAGGCCTCTCACTCCAGACACACACACACACACACACACACACACACACACACACACACACACACGAAGACTCTCATTCCTGAGGCTCCAAAGTCTCAAGTTCAATCCCCACACCACCATAATTCAGAGCTGAGCAGTGCTCTGGTGAGATAGGGAGAGACAGAGAAAGAGAGAAAGAAAGTATCTGTTGAATGAATGAATATATGCCTACATGAATGAGTGACTTAGTGGCAAGGCTAGCTGCAAATATTTGCATAAAGCTGCCTGAAAAAAGTTGGACTGGATCAAAGTGGGAATTTAAGGTTATTAGTTTCATATTTATATAATGTACCATCTATAGGAAGGATAATATCTCCAATTTATTGTGCTATTTGTTGGCACCTAAACAGTTATTTCAAAGGTTCTACATCCCATTCATGTGTGGCTATTATACAAAAAAAAATAATAAAATAAATAGAATAAAAGGACTGGAGTCCGGCTTTATAACTGTCTTCCTTTTCTCCCTTCTTTTTCCCTCCCTCCCCTCTTTCTTTTTTTTTTTATGTGTATGTTTTAATATTTATTTATTTCTTCCCTTTTGTTGCCCTTCCCTCCCCTCTTTCTACAAACATGTGAGTACCTGCCATGTATCAAGTAATGTGCTTGGTTGTATGTAAATGCAGTGAGCAAAACCAATTCTTGTGGTATTCAAACCATTTGTGTTGTTGTTATTGCTGTCTGGGTTTCACTGCTCCAAGCCAACTTTTCAGATACACAGTGACAGAGGAAGAGAAGGAAAGATGATAGCACTTAAGCTTCTTCCACTGTTGTAGGGCCCAGGCTTGAGACAGACAAGCTATTTTGCAAGCCATAAAAGCAAATTTGGTGGAGCCGAGCGGTAGCACAGTGGGTTAAGCAAAGCGCAAGGTCCGGCATAAGGATCCTGGTTCGAGCCCCTGGCTCCCCACCTGCAGGAGATTCGCTTCACAGATGGTGAAGCAGGTCTGCAGATGTCTATCTTCTCTCCCCCTCTCTGTTTTCCCCTCCTCTCTTCATTTCTCTCTGTCCTATCCAACAATGACAACATCAATAAAGACAACAATAACAATAACTACAACAATTTTAAAAAAAAGCAAATTTGGAGGGGCCGGGTGGTGGCGCACCTGGTTGAGTGCACATATTACAATAGGAAAGGATCTGGTCCGAGCCCCCGGTTCCCACCTGCAGGGAGAAAGCTTTGTGAGTGATGAAGCAGTCCTACAGGTGTCTCTCTGCCTCTCTCCCTCTCTATCACCTCCTTCCCTCTTGATTTCTGGCTGTCTGTATCCAATAAACAAAGATAATAAAAAACTTTTAAAAAAAGAAAATTTGGGGAAATACAGCTAGAATTTTAGTGAGGTCTAAGTTAACCTTAACTTTTACTGCATTTACTTGTTTTGATGATTCTGCTAAAGGTTGCTATATGGACAATAATTGTCCTTTAGTTGATATATATATATATATATATCTCCAGTATATCTCTTGGCCAATTGTATAATAGGGTTTCTTCTAGAAATTATGGGGGGGTGGGCGAGGGTAGATAGCATAATGATTATGCAAAGAGACTCTCTTGCCTGAGGCTCCATAGTACCAGGTTCAATCCCCCATACCACCATAAGCCAGAGCTGAGCAGTGCTCTGGTAAAAATAAAATAGGGGGCCGTGTAGCAGCAGGTTAAATGCACATGACCCAAAGCACAAGGACTGGCGAAAGAATCCCGGTGGAGCCCCCAGCTCCCCACCTGCAGGGGGCTCGAATTGCAAGCAGTGAAGCAAGTCTGCAGGTATCTATCTTTTTCTCTTCTCTCTGTCTCCCCTCCTCTCTCAATTTCTCTCTGTCCTATCCAACAACAATAAGGATAATGGCAATAACAAGGGCAACAAAATGGGAAGAAATGGCCTCCAGGAGCAGTGGATTCATGGTTCAGGCACTCCAGCGATAACCCTGGAGGCAAAAAATAGAAAAATTAAAAATAAAAATAAATAAATAAAATAATAAAGATAATTAGGGGTTGACAATAATGCTGATGCTGTCAGAAGAAATTAGGAACGATGTCTTACTTTATTTTGTGTAGTTAGTTGAGTAGAGTGATTGAGGGAAGTGAAGTAGGGGATAGGAGAGGAGAGTATCTAGGCCTATGTAGTAAATATTGGATTAGATAATGTATGGTGCCTTCTTTAGGCCTTTCTACTTGCATGCCAAGCATATTAGGCCTAAGTCTAATCAAAGTGAACCACAGTAATTAGGTCTAAGTCTAATCACAAACTTTTACTTTATTATTTTTTTTAAATTATTTCTTTATCAGGTAGTTAATGTTTTACATTCAACAGTAAATACAATAGTTTGTCAATGCATAACATTCCCCAGTTTCCCATTTAACAATATAACCCCCACTATGTCACTTATCATCCTTCATGGACCTATATTCTCCCCAGCCACCCACCCCAGAGTCTTTTACTTTGGTGCGATATGCCAATTACATTTCAGGTTCTACTTGTGTTTTCGTTTCTGATCACAAACTTTTACTTTAGGGTATATATATATATATATATATATATATATATATATATATAGTTGCCCTAACTTAAGGATATGTGTATACATGTACCCAGTTCCCTAGGCCCTGGCGTATATCTAGGGTCTGTAACTTTGTTAGAAACTGCAGCATTTGAAGTGGAACTAGGTCGTCCCATGTGTTAGGAAAGGTCTGACAGAGCTGGGAGGTGGCGCAACTGGTTGAGCTCACATGCTACAATGCACAAGACTCAGGTTCATGTTACAATGCACATGAGCCCAGGTTTCAGCCCCCAGTCCCAATTTGCAGGGGGAAAACTTGCATGAGGCCTCCAAAATAAATAAACAAACACAACAACATGAAGGGCATGCAGCATGTTTGCAGCAGGGATTTTTTTTCTTCTCTTTTTTTTTTTTTTGGATTTTTATTTATAAAATGGAAATAGTGACAAGACCATAGGATAAGAGGGGTACAATTGCACACAATTCCCAGTACTAGAACTCCATATCCTATCCTCTCCCTTGATTGCTTTCCTATTCTTTAACCCTCTGGGAGTATGGACCCAGGGTCATTATGGGGTGCAGAAGGTGGAAGGTCTGGCTTCTGTAATTGCTTCCCGCTGAACATGGGCATTGGCAGGTCAATCCATACTCCCAGCCTGTCTCTCTTTCTCTCCCTAGGGGGATGGGGATCTGGGGAGATTGGGCTCCAGGACACATGGTGAGGTTGTCTGCCCAGGGAAATCAGGTTGGCATCATGATAGCATCTGGAACCTGGTGTCTGAAAAAGAATTAAGAAGGGCAACAAAAGACTCTGGGGTGGGTGGGTGGGGAGAATACAGATCCAAGAAGGATGACAGAGGACCTAGTGGGGGTTGTATTGTTATATGGAAAACTGGGAAATGTTATGCATGTACAAACTATTGTATTTACTGTTGAATGTAAAACATTAATTCCTCAATAAAGAAATTTTAAAAAAAGAAATAGAACAGGGGACTCTGACCCCAAGTCCTCAGCTGTGACAGACATAGTTGCTGCCCTCCCAGCATTTAATTCCCCACTAAACATAACTAGGATGTGCAAAAAAAAATTTTTAAAAACCTTTTGTAATCATAAACAAAGAATACAATCAACAATGAAACCCAAACAACAGGAGAAGATATTTGCAAATAATTTATCTAGTAAGGAATAATATTCAGAATATATAAAAAACTCACGAAGCTCAATAAGAAAACAACTAGATTAAATTGTGAGCAAAATATTTGGATTGAAATTTTCCCAAAGAAGAAGATATATATATGAAAAGATCTTCATCATCATTAATCATCCCAGAACTGTGACTCAAAATTTTATACCCACTATAATGGCTACATCAAAAACCCAGGAAATAACAATCATTGGCAAGGACTTGAAAAAATTGAAACCTATGTATTGCTGGTGAGACTATAAAATGTCACAGCTGTTTTGGAAGATAGTACAGTGATTTCTTAAAACACTAAAAATAGAATAGTGGGGGTTGTATTGTTATATGGAAAACTGAGAAATATTATGCATGTACAACTATTGTACTTACTGTCACATGTAAAACATTAATTCCCCAATAAAGATATTTAAAAATTAAAAAAAAAAAGAATTGTCACATTAAAAAAAAAAAGAAGAAGAAGGGCAACAAAAGGGAATGAGTTAAAAAAAAAAAAAAACAGTTAAGATAGAAAGCAGAGCAAATTGTTGACCAATTATGAACCTAAAGGCAAGAATATTACAGATGGAGATTTGGGATCTCCATTTTGGAAAAAGCTAGCAGGTCTATTTTAGGTCTATTCCAAGGGGCCCATGACCCATCTAGTTTTTGCCTGTGTCTGACATCTAATGTGCAGGTGACCTAAGCTATTGTCTAGGGGGTTGGTGTCATAATTGTAAAAAGGACCTAACTACTTATTTCTCCCGGTCCTGTTTTTAATTTTTTAAAGAATTTTTTAAGGATTTTATTTATTGGGTGAAGGAGATAGCATAACGGTTATGCAAACAGATTCTCATGCCTGAGCCTCCAAAGTCCCAGGTTCAACCCCTTGAATTACCATAAGCCAGAGCTCAGCAGTGCTCTGGTGTTTCCGTCTCTTCCCCGCCCCCCCCGCCCCCTCTGCATCTCTCAAAAATAAAATAAAGGGAGTCGGGCTGTAGCGCAGCGGGTTAAGCGCAGGTGGCGCAAAGCGCAAGGACCGGCATAAGGATCCCGGTTCAAACCCCGGCTCCCCCCCTGCAGGGGAGTCGCTTCACAGGCGGTGAAGCAGGTCTGCAGGTGTCTATCTTTCTCTCCTCCTCTCTGTCTTCCCCTCCTCTCTCCATTTCTCTCTGTCCTATCCAACAACGACAACAACAATAATAACTACAACAATAAAACAATAAGGGCAACAAAAGGGAATAAATAAAATAAAATATTTAAAATAAAATAAAATATAAAAAAATAAGATTTTATTTATTTATGAAGAAGATAGGAGGAGAAAGAAAAGGAACCAGACATCACTCTGGTACATGTGTTACCAGGGATTGAACTCAGGACTTCATGTGTTTTTTTTTTTAAGATTTTATTTATTTATTCATGAGAAAGATAGGAGGAGAGAAAGGAGAAAGAACCAGACATCATTCTGGTACATGTGCTGCCGAGATTGAACTCAGGACCTCATGCTTGAGAGTCTGATGCTTTATCCACTGCACCACCTCCTGGACCACAGGACCTCATGTTTGAAAGTCCAGTGCCTTATCCACTATTCCACCCACCAGACCACTGCAGCAGGGATTTTATTAAAGCCATGTTCGCAGAGGTGCAGACAGCAGACCTGATTACCTGTCTGGAGATCGAGAGCTTGATGAAATTAGTCAGATAAGCTCCAGAATCCAGTTCTATCTATAATATACAAGAAGAAAGTCTTTAGCTTATAAAGTTCTTATAAAAATGGCAAAGAATTTTATAAAAATGACTGAGATTATATTGTGAAATTAGGAACGTCAAGCCTCTATTTAATACAAAATGAGATTCACAGTGAAGACAGTCTTGATTAAGCTATGATACTCTGGCGCTAAACATGCTTGGTTTGAAGCTCAATAATGTCATTTACTAAGCAAAAGTTTCTGTACCAGTCTGGGCTCAGCTTCCTTGGGCTGTGGGTATGAGACTGAAAATGAAATAATTTGTGAAACTACTTCAGTACCTGGCACAGAGTAAACATTCATTATACGTTCAATGTTGTCATTAGCAAGAAGCCAGTGAGAGCTCAACAAGAGAGGCAAATGAATAAGGTGTTCTTATGGCCCTTCCTCCAATATCTGCTTTTAATGGTGAGATATATATAGCTATTTCTTCTGCACCTGCTAGGATGTCTCTTTCTTTATATCAGAACATTTATCAGTATTTGCAGAAAGTCTTTAACTGTGTTTATAGACTTCTCGTGGTGCATCCCGTGAGTACCCATTCATTGGGGAAACTGACGATCCTTCCTAGCTGACTGAATCCACATGGATCCCAGTCACTTTCAAAGCCAGCAACAAGCAGCTCCTGACAGCTTTCAACCTGACGCTGTTGACTGGCTACAGAAGAAGGGCAAACTCTAGAAGAAGAATAGACTTCCTCAGAGTTCACTTTAAATGAAACTTTATGTAGTTGAATTTGAGGCAGGTTTATTTCTCTGGAAGCCGTAACAACACGCCAGCTGCCTATCTCTTGACGAATAGACCAGTGCAGAGTTTCTCCCTCTCTTTCTTTTAAATTTCGTTTATTTATTTACTTATTTATTTTGCCAGAGCACTGCTCATCTTTGGTTTATGGTGGTGAGGGGAATTGAACCTGGTTCAATTTTAAGGTAGATGCTCTTAATGGACAAAAACTAGGAACTCCACAACACCTCCTACATCAGTAATGTACATCAGAATCACCCTGAAGGCTTTCGACAACTCAAATGCTCTACCACCCAGACTTTCTACTCCAGTAGACCTCTGGTGGAGCCCATGACTTCACATAGGTAATGGCTTCTCCAGAGATGTTGATGTGGTTGTCCCAAGATTGCACTTTAAGAGCTACTCCCTAAGTAGTACCATAAAACATTTGCATGCATGCCGGCCATGAACTTGGGGAGTTGTTTTGTTGAACGATTTAATGGTTAATACAATATAGACAGTAAAAGTATGAATTTGCATGATCCGGGAGGTGGTACAGTGATAAAACTTTGGACTCTAAAGCATGAAGTCCTGAGTTCGATCCCCGGCAGCACATGTGCCAGAGTGATGTCTGGTTCTTTCTCTCTCCCCCTATCTTTCTAATAAATAAATAAAATCTTTTTTTAAAAAAAAAAGTATGAATTTGCCTTGTGTTTTATCTCTTGGAACAAAATCTACTCACCCTTGTTTTCACATCCTTGGAACAGATGCTATTGATACTATCCCACACCTGGCTTTCAGTTCAAAAACTATCCAGTTGTCAACTGGGAGAACGTTGAGGGACTGCCAATCCATCTGTCTGTCTGCATCTGAAGTGTCACCAGTTCCTAATACATATCCCTCTTTGTATTGAGGCTCAGACTAATTTTTTTTTTTTTAAACAGAACACTGTTCAACTCTAGCTTATGGTGATGTGGGGGATTGAACCTGGGACTCTGGAACCTCAGGCTTGCGAGTCCGTTTGCATAACCATTATGCTATCTACTCTCCATCCTCAGACTAATTTTTTTATAAATAAATGACCTGTTAGAATCATTGTTCTAGGCTCATAAGGTTAAAAGTTTGATGAAAAGCAAGAACTCATTTTGTTCCATAAATGGGACATTCTTTGCCCAAAACAAAGTCATAGGAGACTATTTTAGTGTCAGACTGAATCAGGATATCTAGGGGTGCACTGGATCAGGATATCTAGGGATGCACTGGATCGACCTTCTCGTGGTGCATCCCGTGAGTACCCATTCATTGGGGAAACTGACGCTCCTTCCTAGCTGACTGAATCCACATGGATCCCAGTCACTTTCAAAGCCAGCAACAAGCAGCTCCTGACAGCTTTCAACCTGACGCTGTTGACTGGCTACGGAAGAAGGGCAAACGCTAGAAGAAGAAGGATATCTAGACTACACAGAATGGGGGTAGATAGCATAATGGTTATGCAAACAGACTCTCATACCTGAAGCTCTGAAGTCTCAGGTTCAATCTCCCATACCACCATAAGCCAGAGCTGAGCAGTGTGCTGGAAAAAGAAAGAAAGAAAGAAAGAAAGAAAGAAAGAAAGAAAGAAAGAAAGAAAGAAAGAAAGAAAGAAATATCCAAGTTAATGTCTTAACCACTGGTTCTTCAGTATCAAATGAACAACGTTGTAGCATTGGCCAATCTCCATGGTGTTGTAATCTGACAGGAGTCAATTTCAAGCTTCCACATAAAAGCAATCAACTCCACAGTTTGGCACGACTAAGCTCTTGCATGACTACAGCATACTATTAGAAGTTTCCTAATAGTCTTTTATTTATTTTTTTTCTAATGCTATACTGAGGAGTTAATAAATCCAGAGTCTTGTGCTTATAGGATATCATTGAGCAGCTGTCTCAGCCTGATTTTGTTGTAGGTAGAGACAGAAAATAATAATAATAATACATTTGTTTGAGATTCTAGTTTTTCTGGCTATAAAGCATAGAATAGTAAACAGTTTAATTGTGGATTCTCAGAGCTTGAGAAGTTTCAGGGGGTCTTTTATTTACCTGAAATATAAACTCTCTCTTATTAAGTCTCTGCTTAGAGGCCAGCTTGTGGTATACCCAGCTGAGTGTGCATGTTATAATCCACAAGGATCTGAGTTCATGGCCTTGATCCTCACCTGTAGGAGGTAAGCTTCCTTAGTGGTGGGTGACACAATGCTGTACATGACTCTCTCTCTTTCCCCACCCTCTCCCCTCTCCCTTTCTGTCTCCCATCTTCCTCTTGATTTTTCTCCCTATCAAATAAATAAATAAATAAGATATTAACATTATCATAATAAAGTCTGCTTAAATTTCTGGTGACAAAGTCTTCATACCCTATAGGGCAGTTAATTTCAATTTTAGACAACTTTAATTGCTAAGTTTGTTTTATTTATTAAAACTTAAGCCGGGGAGAGGACATGGACAGAATATCCACCACAGAAGAGATCCAAAAGGCCGAGAAACACATGAAAAAATGCTTCATGTCTTTGATTGTCAGAGAAATGCAAACAAAGACAACAACGAGATACCACTTCATTCCTGTGAGAATGTCATACATCAGAAAAGGTAACAGCAGCAAATGCTGGAGAGGGTGTGGAGTCAAAGGAACCCTCCTACACTGCTGGTGGGAATGCAAATTGGTCCAACTTCTGTGGAGAAGTCTGGAGAACTCTCAGAAGGCTAGAAATGGACCTACCCTATGATCCTGCAATTCCTCTCCTGGGGATATATCCTAAGGAACCCAACACACCCATCCAAAAAGATCTGTATACACATATGTTCTTAGCAGCACAATTTGTAATAGCCAAAACCTGGAAGCAACCCAAGTGTCCAACAACAGATGAGTGGCTGAGCAAGTTGTGGTCTATATACACAATGGAATACTACTCAGCTATTAAAAATGGTGACTTCACCGTTTTCAGCCGATCTTGGATGAACCTTGAAAAATTCTTGTTACGTGAAGTGAATCAGAAACAGAAGGATGAATATGGGATGATCTCACTCTCAGGCAGAAGTTGAATAACAATATCAGAAGAGAAAACACAAGTAGAACCTGAAATGGAATTGGCATATTGCACCAAAGTAAAAGACTCAGGAGTGGGGTTAGGGGATGGTGGGGGTGGGGGGAGAATACAGGTCCAAGAAGGATGACAGAGGACCTAGAGGGGGTTGTATTGTTATATGGGAAACTAAGAAATGTTACGCATGTAGAAACTATTGTATTTACTGTCAAATGTAAAACGTTAATTCCCCAATAAAGAAATAAAAAAAAAAAAAAACTTAAGCCACCATCTCTGTAGCTTGGACCTGACTGAGTTCTTTGGCTCAATTCCATTTCCACATAGCAAGCTTCCTTGTGTTTGACTGGGAATGGTCAAATGGCTCTCATAGTTAATGCTATTTGTGCCTTTTCTCTGGGTTGTGTTTACCTATATACTACACCACACATAGCTCCTCCCCTCTGTGGGACACCAATGACAATCTCTTATCTTACCAGAAGCCTTACCAAGATATGATGTAATTTGCATATGTCTTTAAATGTATTCTCCCAACTGGACAGAACTCTCCAGGGAGAGAGTTTTTCATGGAAAAATTATTGCAACCTAGAATTGCAGCAACTTCTTTGGCAGTTCTAGAAACTTCACTTAGTACTTTTTGATTCCTTTGTTCTGTACTTTAAAACATTATTAATGATTTACAAAATGATAAGATAACAAGTATGTAATTCCACAATGTTCCCACCACCAGATTCTGTGTTCCCATCCCCTTCCAGCAGAACTGCAATAGTTCTCCTAAAGTCACAGATTTGGGTTGACTTTATATTTTATATCTATATCTATCTATACCACCCAGTTTTTCTACAGTCCTGTCTTCACTTATTTTCTAAGTCACACCTACACATACCTCTTACTACTTCCAAGTGTTCAGTACTTTATTTTTTTTTAACCAGAGCACTGCTCAGCTCTGCCTTATGGTGATATGGGGATTGAACCTGGGACTTTTGGAGCCTCAAGCCTGACAGTATCATTGTATAACCATTATGCTACCTACCCCCACCCAATACTTCTTAACTTATCATGAAAAGCTACCATATATCTCATAGATTTTGAGCTAAACAAATGATGATTTCCTTTTTTGTGAAATACTTAAGATTTTTGCATCTTAGAGTAACTCTGTACAATTCAAATACAATACAAATCATAGATATTTCCAAGTGTTTTCATAGATACATTTAAAAAGTGAAATAAAATTGGAGTCGGGCCGGGCCGTAGCATAGCGGGTTAAATGCAGATGGAGCGAAGCACAAGGACCAGCTTAATGATCTGGGTTGGAGCCCTCAGCTCCCCACCTGCAGGGGAGTCGTTTCACATGCAGTGAAGCAGGTCTGCAGGTATCTATCTTTCTCTCGCCCTCTCTGTCTTCCCATCCTCTCTCCAATTCTCTGTCCTTTCTAACAACGAGGACATCAATAACGACAGTAATAACTACAACAACAATAAAAAACAACAAGGGTTGTGGTCCTGGAGGTGGCGCAGTGGATAAAGCATTGGACTCTCAAACATGAGGTCCTGAGTTCAACCCCCTGCAGCACATGTACCAGAGTAATATCTGGTTCTTCCTGTCTCCTCCTATCTTTCTCATGAATAAATAAATAAAATATTAAAAACAAACAAAAAAACAAGGGCAACAAAAGGGAACATAAATAAATAAATATTTAAAAAGTTAAATAAAACGGGGCCAGGCGGTGGCACACCTGGTTAAGCGCACACACTGCAGTGAGCAAGGACCGGGGTTCAAGCCCCTGGTACCCACCTGTAGGGGGAAAGTTGGCTGAAGGTGTCTCTCTGTCTCTCTCCATCTCTATCGCCCCTTCCCCTCAGTTTCTCTCTGTCTCTATCTAATAAAAATAAATAACGTTTAAAAATAAATAAATAAATAAGTGAAATAAAACGAGTAAAATTAATTTTAAAATGTATTTGACTTGATATAGTCATAATATTTTTTCAATAAATATAAAAAATTAAATTGGGATTTGAGCCCAGGATGCTTGGCTCCAGAAGCTATACCCTTAACCACTACCACACATATTTCATGCTGGACACTGTTCTAAGTACATTGCATCATTTAGTATCTTCTTTGATTCCCATTTCATAGGTGAAGAAATTAAAGCTCCAAAAATGTTAGGAGTTACCCAAGGTCAGACAGCTAAAAGGTTAGTTCCGTGGTCCGGGAGGTGGTGTAGTGGCTAAGGCTAAGACTCTCAAGCATGAGGTCCCGAGTTCTATCCCCTTCAGCACATATACCAGAGTGATGGCTGGTTCTTTCTCTCTCCTCCTATCTTTCTCATGAATAAATAAATAAATAATTTTTAAAAATAAAATAAATAAAATAAAAGGTTAGTTCCTAACATCAGAACCAACGCACTTGACTTTGAACTTTCCTCCAGCTTCACCACCATGATAAACTTTCAGGGCTAAACAGACATATACCCATGCATGATTCAATGTTTTTCATGCTGATGTTTTAAATTAGGAAATAACCAGATAACATCAGCATGTGTGGGAGAAAGTAAGTAATATGTAAGCACATATTCATTATTATTATTATTTGATCTTCAAAGTCAAGCATATAAATCACAAGCAGCAGCAAAGCACTTAACAACTAGGGATAATTCTTTTTTTTTAACCAGAGCACTGCAAAAGCTCTGGCTTCTGGTGATGCAGGGAATTGAACTTTGGAGCCTCAGGCCTGAGAATCTCTTTGCATAACCATTATGCTATTTACCCCCACCTGGGGTTAATTATTTTTATTTGCAAACAAGGAAAACTTGTTTGCAGCATTTATTTAAAATATAGTAAGGCATTTAAAAAACCCGTTTTCTTTTTTTCAGATGTGGGAAAAGTAACAGCACTGACAAAGCACTTCTCAGGAAGGCAGTTTTATTTTTATAGAAGAATGTACACGTCTCACCAGGGCAGGCTGTTAGCTGAGAGGATGTGACTCTCTTCCTCCCTTTTGTACTATGGGCCTTTATTGTTTTGTGGACTCAGACGTGAATTTGACATTTAGCTCCTAAACTCCTTTTGAGGTCCTGTCCTTTATATTTCTGATTAGGTCAAACTGAGGCTGTCCCTCACAAGCCCCAGCCCTATGGATTAAAAAACTTTCTGGTGTATTGCATCAAAACAAAGGACTGTGGAAGGTGGAGGGAAGGGCAGAAGAGAACTTTGGGGTCCTGTTGCATAATGAAACTGTACTCATGTGTCAGTGTAAGCCATTAACCCCCTCAATAGAGATATTTTTAAATAATTATAAAACCTTTTTCTGTCTCTGGACTTCCCCTTTCACCGCCTTAGGAAATGAGTCCAAGATTTTCAGGGACTCCTGGGAATTACTTCTTGATCACTTTTATCTGAAAAATACTGAGTCCAAATGCTCCCTTATTCACCCATCCAGTAACATCTCATCTTTGTCTAAGCTGTTTTATTCCTTCTAACAAGTGTTCTGCTGTTGCTCCTGGCTCAGCATTTTTCCTCTTCTTACAATTAGAAGGGGACAGAGGTAGAATATGAACAGTGTGAGAAGAATGGCAACAAAAGCACCTCAAAGCAGAACACATCCTTTAAGAAACAAACAGGCAGCTAGAGGTGCAGGGCAGGCATCTCAGTTTGGCCAACCCCATCCACTGTTTTTTGTTTTTTTTTTCCATCCACTGTTATATCCCATCCACTGCTTCATTTTTGGCTGGATGGTGATACACCCAGTTGAGTGCACATACTGTCATGTGTAAGAACCTGGGTTCAAGCTTCTGGCCCCACCTATAAGGGGGAATCTTCATGAAGGGTGAAACAGTACCGCTGGTGTCTCTTTCTTTCCCTTTAGCTCCCCCCCATCTCAGTTTCTCACTGTCATGTAAACCTCCCCACCCCCCCCAAAAAAAAAAAAAAACATCAGGAGCAGTAGATTCATCATGTAGGCACTGAGTCCCAGTGATAGCCTTCATGGTATTTTTTTAAAAAGGGGGAGGTCAGCGGTAGCGCAGCGGGTTAAGCGCACATGCAAAGCGCAAGGACCATGTAAGGATCCCTGTTGGAGCCCCCATCTCCCCACCTGCGGGGGGAGGGGGTTGCTTCACAAGTGGTGAAGCAGGTCTACATGTGTCTGTCTTTCTCTCCTCCCTCTTTCTCCCCCTCCTCTCTCGATTTCTCTCTGTCCTATCCAACAACAATAACAACAACAATAATAACAACAATGATAAACAACAAGGGCAACAAAAGAGGAAAAAAAAAAAAAAGTAAGTGGTCCAGGAGGTGGCGCAGTGGATAAAGTATTGGATTGTCAACCATGAGTTCCTGAGTTCAATCCCTGGCAGCACGTGTACCAGAGAGATGTCTGGTTCTTTCTCTCTCTCTCTCTCCCCTATCTTTTCCAAGACTAAATAAAAAAATTTAAAAAAAAAGGCAGGGGAAGGCAGTGGCTCAACCTGGTTGAACACACATGTTACAAGAAGTAAATATAAAAAAAGGTTTAATTATAAAAAACTATGTGCTTTCCCCATAAATAATTTGTTCCATACTCCAAGAGAGATAAAGAATAGGGAGGCTTCTAATGGAGGGATGGGCTATGGAATTCTGGTGGTGGGAATTATGTAGAATTGTACCCCTCTTATTCCACAATCTTGTCAATAATTATTAAATCACTAATAAAAATAAAAATAAAATAAATATGTGCTTTATTTATTTCACAAGGGAGAGAGGTCAGAGCATCACTCCAGCACACACAATGCAGGGGATTGAATGTAGGGCCTTCTTGCCTGCAAGCCCATTGTGACCCACTGTGCCACTTCCCGGGTCACCAGTGTTTCATTTATTTAAGTCTGAAAATAGGGGTGACAGCTTTTTATACCATAATATTCTTTTTTTTATTATATATTATTTGTTAATTTATTTTACCAGAGCAATGGTATGGTCTCTCTCTCTAATATGTTTTATAGCTTTATTTATTTGCTATTGGATAGAAACAGAGAAATTGAGATGAAGGAGGAATATAGAGAGGGAAAGAGACAGACACCTACAGCCCTGCTTTACCACTCGTGATGCTTTCCCCATTGCAGGTGGGGACCAGGGGCTTGAACCTGAGTTCTGTGTGCATTTAGCCAGATAAGACATCACCTGGTCCCTGGTTTCTCTCTCTCTCTCTCTCTTTCTCTCCCTTCTCTCCCTCTATCTTTCCTCTTGCCTGCCTCTATCTGAAAATGAAAAGAATGAAGACAGTGGACTAGGATCAATAGAATTGTGCATGCATAAGGCCTTGGTGCTGCAAAAATAGCTAGCTATCAATAGATAGATAAATTTTAATTATGTTGGAGGGCTACAGAGATACAGCACACAAGAAACATCCCAAATTCAATCCCTGGTATTACCAATAACCTGAGCTAAATGCTGCCCAGGTCAAAAACAACAGCAAAAAAAAAAAAAAAAAAAAAAAAAAAAAGCTAAGGGAGTAGATTAGTGGCATAATTCATGCAGAAGACTCTGGATTCTACCTCTGTGTGGGTTCCTTCTTTGTTTGAATAGAGACAAAAAGAGAGACAGAGAAAGAGAGTGAAAGAGATTGCAGAAACCTGCCTTTAATGCAGTAGTGTCTCACATGTGGAAAAGCAGTGTGTTATCTTGCTGGCCCTCCCTGGCTTCTGTCTTTATCACTGCATGGAATATGTATTCCCATATCTGTTGCTCACCCCCTTCCACTTTTCCAAATGTACCATTAGAAATCCACTATTTGAAGCCGGGTGGTGGTGCACCTGGTTGACTGTACATTTTACAATGTGTAAGGAAACAGGTTCAAGCCCCCTGACCCCACCTGCAGAGGGGAAGCTTCATGAATGGTTAGGCAGGACTGCAGGTGTCTCTCTGTCTCTCTCCTTCTCTATCCACCCTTCCTTTCAGTTTCTGACTTCCTTTAGCTAATAAATAAATAAACATAATAAAAAAAAGAAAAAAAGAAAACCACTCTTTTGGGGTCAAGTGGTGGCATACCTGGTTAAGCACACAAATTAAAGTGTGCAAGGACCCAGGTTCAAGCCCCTAGTCACCACCTGCAGGGGGGAAAGCTTCACACATGGTGAAGCAGGGCTGCAGGAGTCTCTCTGTCTCTCTCCCTGTCTATCTCCTTCCCTCAATTGCTCTGTCTCTAACCAATAATAAAATAAATAAAAAATATTTTTTAAAAAGAAACCCACTACTTTAAATGGTATCATTCCTGGCTAATATAGATACCAGATATCTTTTAATATATTGCTATCAATACATCAGACTTTAACTGATGGTTGGAATAAACAAAGACAATTACAAAGGAGTTGTGTGGTGGTGTACCAGGTTGAGCTCAAACACTGCAGTACACAAGGAACTGAGTTCCAGCCCTGAGTCCTTACCTGCAGGGGGGAAGCTTCATGGGGGTGAAGCAACACTGTGTGTATCTCTCCTTCTTGCTTCCTTTCTGTCTTCCCCTTCCCTCTAAATGTCTCTATCTCTACCATGTATATACATATTTGATAAATATGTATATATGAACCAATGAAACAAACTTAGCAGTATGCTAATAACAATTTCCATAGTTCAAAGAAATGCTGGCGAGTGTCAAATCCTTCACAGCAGGTCCTCCATAACTGCCTTTAGCTCTTGACTCTGTCCAGATGTCTGTGCTATTGTAATGTCAGGAAATGGTGAGGATGTGGATGAGCTTGGCAGGGCTTGACCTGAGGAGTGTGTCTATCCTGTCAGTCTCTCTCTCTACCGAGAGGTTGAGCAAGAAAAGACAGGAGTAAACCCAAAGATTTGCCCTGTCTTATCAAACTCCCTGCCTCACAAAGTACCCCACATTCTGGATACTATGGCCATTAGATAAAAAGAAAGGGGAAGATGTCGGGAAATTGTGAGGATGTGGTTGAGCTCAGCAGAGCACCCTGCATTACTGGTACTATGGCCTATCTATATAATCACTGTTTTGCCTGAAAGATCCCCACCCATTCCATTCCTTTGATCTATCTTCTTTCTACCCTCAAGACCTCCCTGCCTGCAGGGTATTATTAATCCTACCAGTTAAAACCCTCGCAACAGTTGCTAAGGAAGTTTCTACCTTCCCAGCCCCCTTTTGCCTTTCTCCGCCAATTTCCTAGCCATTTCCATTTCTGACTTGCCACTTCTGGCTCTGCCCTTTAAAAGCCTTGGCTCTCTGATCAATAAATATTTGCATTGCCTCACCACCATGTGTTTGGTTCCTGAGTCATCTCCCTTGTGTCGCTGAGTGAGTAGCAGCCCAGGCTGGCTCTGTCCGGTCAAGTTCTCTCCAACCCAGAGAGTATGCGCCTGGGAAGAGGCACCCTCACACTAGCCCGGCATTGTAAGAGTACCACTTTCATCTTACTTCCAAAATATAATTCTACTCTAGTCTGGGCTGAAATGCCTTCTTTACATAAAAGGATGGCCTTATCCCATGAAGTTCAGCTCAACAGGATACACAGACAATATTTGCAGGTGTCCTGTTCAGAGTAATCCGGTAGAGACTCCAACAAAATATTTGACCTATGAAAATATATTATCAGGGGCCAGGTGGTGGAGTACCTGGTTAAGCTCACACACTACAGTGCACAAGAATGTGGGTTCAATACCCCTAGCACCCCCTGCAGGGGGACAACTTCACAAGTGGTTAAGTAGAATTGCAGGTCTCTGTCTCCCCCTCCCTTCTCAATTTCTCTCTGTCTCTACACAATAATAAATAAATAATATTGAGGGATGGGCAGTAGTGCAGAGGGTTAAGCTCATATGGCGCAAAGCTCAAGGACTGATGTAAGGATCCCCTTTCGAGCCCCCGGATCTCCATCTGTAGGGAGTCGCTTTGCAAGTGGTGACACAGGTCTGTAGGTGTCTATCTTTCTCTCCTCTCTGTCTTCCCTCCTCTCTCAATTTGTCTCTGTCCTATCTGAGAACAACAACAGCTATAACAGCAATAACAATAACCACAACAAGGGCAACAACAAGGGTAAAAAAATGGTAAAATAACCTCCAGGAGCAGTGGATTCACAGTGCTGGCACCAAGCTCCAATGATAACCCTGGAGGCAATAAATAAATAAATTAATTAATTAAATAAATAAATTAAAATAGCAACAAAAATCCTGAACTTAAAATATTTAGCAGAATAAGAAGAGACAGATAAAACGCTCACCAATTTGCATATTTGATGAAAGACACATATACAATATATAAAGAGCTCAAAGTTTTGATAATAATTCTAGAATTGGGAGCTGGGAGATGGCTCACTGGGTAAAGCACATACTTTATCATGCATAACGACAACATCAATAACAACAACAATAAAAAAACAAGGGCAACAAGAGGGAAAATAAATAAATATAAATAAAATATTTTTAAAAATTGGGAGTCAGGAGGTAGCACAGCAGGTTAAGCGCGCATGGTGCAAAGCACAAGGACCATAGTTAAGGATCCCAGTTCAAGCCCCTGGCTCCCCACCTGCAGGGGAGTAGCTTCACAAGTGGTGAAGCAGGTCTGCAGGTGTCTATCTTTCTCTCTGCCTGTTTCCATTTCTCTCTGTCCTATCCAACAACAACATCAGTAACAACAACAATAATCACTACAACAAGGGCAAAAAAAGGGAATAAATAAATATTTTTAAAATATATATAAAATTTTGCTGGGAAATTGTGCAGATGCAGTCACCACCGCCATGTTGTCCCCTCAGGTTATTGCCAGTTCCCACGAGAGTTAGACGATATTCTCAGAGTGCCTGTTCCACCATGTTGTCCCCTCAGGTTATTGCCAGTTCCCAACAGAGTTAATTCGATATTCTCAGAGTACCTTTCCCAACCAATCCTGTCCTGACTAGTCACTCCTGGTTTTTGCCCTATAAAGCCCTCTTGCTTCTGCCTCTCTCTTTCTTGCCTGCTTTTCACCTCAGTGAATGGACGCAGAGAAGGGTGCTATAGCGGGAGGCAGCCATTTTCGCTAGCGCCACATGACCCAAACTGCTGCACTCTCACCCAACTCTGAGGTGCCCACACGAATAAAGAATTGTATTCCCTCTCCACTCCGGATCTCCTCTCTCTCCGCGTCACAGCCGAAAAAAAATTTTTTAAAAAATTATTTTTAAAAAAGTAGCATAGATACTTAGGTGAAAATGACAGTCTCATTCCCAAGAGTAATAACCATGAACATGTTTAGTTATCTGGACTTTTATTCTATACCTTAAATTATTACAGGTGACCTCAGAAGTTAATAATTTTCAAGATACTGAAAAAATCATTTTATAAACTCTTCTATTGAGAGAACTGAAATAAATTAAACTCTTCTATTGAGAAGAACCCAGGGGAATCTTAAATTACTCTCTAAGATTGCCAATAATGAATATATTGTCAACATTGAATGCTTCTCCCAGCTGAGTGGTCTGTTGTTTCAATACTTTATTGCCACAAGTGAAAGCGTATCAAGGTACAGAGAACCTTTCCTGGTCCTGGTATAGTCACAGAATCAAGACTAGGGCCCATGAGACAGGGCACATGTGCATATGTATCCATTATTTAGGGGAAATATATGTCTTAAAGTAAAAGTATGCAGCAATCTACAGTGACTCAATAAGTGCAGCAAGCAAGTTGAGAGACCTAAAAAAGACACCATAAAGAATTTAATTACAGGAGCTGGGCAGTGGTACAGCAGGTTAAGCACACATGGTGTGAAGCACAAGGACCGGTGTAAGGATCCAAGTTTGAGGCCCCGGCTATCCACCTGCATGCGGTTTGCTTCACAGGCAGTGAAGCAGATCTGCAGGTGCCTTCTCTCCCCTTCTCTGTCTTTCCCTCCTCTCTTGATTTCTCTCTGTCCTATCCAACAACAATAATAACAGGACAATGATAAACAAGGGCAACAAAAGGGGGAAAAATAAAAATAAATAAAAAGATTTTAAAAAAAAGAACTTAATCAAATATTTCCTACATAGACCTAGATATCCTTCCTATTTCACTTCCCTCAATCACTCTAAGCCTAACTCTGCCAGAAAAAGTAAGGAT